>NC_134643.1:168808490-169435196 GCF_030463565.1 Pelecanus crispus
GACAGCACCCCCACCACACCCCCCGGAACCTCCCGGCAGCCCCGGGAAGGGCACCGGGACAGGGGGTGGGGGGTGCAGGAGGAGGGCAGCCCCGTCCCCAGCGTCCTCCCTCCCGCCGGGCACCGGCCGGGCCCTGCATGGGGCCGCGGGCGTCCGTCGGCGTCTGGGCGGGGGGTCCCGGGGGCAGCGGTGCCGGGGGTCCCGTCGGGTAGCGGTGCCGGGGGTCCCGTCGGGTAGCGGGGCGGGCGGTCCTGGCGGGCAGCGGTGCCGGGGGTCCCGTCGGGCAGCGGTGCCGGGGGTCCCGGGGGCAGCGGTGCCGGGGGTCCCGTCGGGTAGCGGGGCGGGCGGTCCTGGCGGGCAGCGGGGCCGGGGGTCCCGGGGGCAGCGGGGCGGGGGGTCCCGTCGGGCAGCAGGGCGGGGGGTCCCGGGGGCAGCGGGGCGGGGGGTCCCGTCGGGCAGCAGGGCGGGGGGTCCCGGGGGCAGCGGGGCCGGGGGACCCGTCGGGTAGCGGGGCCGGGCCGAAGCCGTCGGGGCTCGCTTTTCCCCGGGGAGGGCGGGTGTGTGTGCGGCGGGGGGGGGGGGTAGGGGTGGGGGGCAGCCGGCCCGGCCTGCCCCGGGAAGGGGGTTGCTTTCCCGCCGGGAGCGGCGGTTCCCACCTGCTCGTAGGAGCGTTGGGAGCCCGCGATAAGGAGATAAAAGCAGGGAGCGGGCGGGGGGGAGGCCGGTGGTTGCTGCTGATGGGGCGAAATGGCAGCAGCCTGCTAAATACCGTCAAAACAGCTCGGGGAGGGTAAAAAGCCACCCCCACTCGCGCACTCCTATCGATGGTATCCACGCGGAGCAGCGGGGGGGGGGGGGGGGGGGAAGGCTATTAACGCAGGAAAAGGATCCCTGGAAGAGAAGAATATGTGCTGGGATTGTTCAACTTTTAATAAGTTTTAGGACTAATTCCAAAACCAGCAATGATTCCCGATCAAATTATTCCTCTGGAAATGCTTCTACACGTTCTTTTTATTAAGATTTCTTTGGCTGCCAGAAATGAAATATGAGACGCACCAGATAGAAAGTAAAGGAAGGCCAGAGCAAATTCTTATAAGCCTTCTTTTTTCTTTATTCTTTTTTTTTCTTTTTCTTTTTTTTTTTTTTTTTGGAGGGGAAGGAGGCGGGAGCGGAGGATGGAGCCAGGGAAATGACAAGTTATCTAACCCAGCTCTCATTCAGGTGCCTTTACAATATGAATTCATCCTCCTGGCCTTAACAGCGAGGCGGCTTTCTAGCACATCCCAGACTTTGACTCGAGGAATTTGACTCGCCCTCTTTTTTTGCTCAGGGGCTGAAGCCGGGCTCGGTGCACTTGTTGGGAGCTATTTTCTCCTCGGCGGAGTCAGAGACCAAATTAGTCACCGCTCCTTTGTTTAGATGCTGCAGTCCGTCTTTCTCCCGTGCCACGCTGGAGGAGGACTTCCCTGGGCTCTATGGGACAAGCCACTTCCCCTTCCCTAGTTGTAGGGTATTTTTGACACGCGTGAACAGCAAATGCTGATCCCGAGTGCCGGAGAGCTTCGGTAGAGGCTGCTCATTTATTTCGGACTGCAGAAGAGCTTACCTCTCCGGGAAAAAAGGGTGTCTATTAACTGTTTATTAATGCGTCTTAATAACCCAAATTACCTCAATAGCATAGAGCTCGGGAGTAAGAACCATTAAATCTGTTCATGTTTTAAGAGGGATCAGCCTGAACAGAAATCAATTAGCACCGCAGACAAAAAACAAGCCCTTCTTAAGACAAGTGACACCGCATTTTCAACATACTTCGGGAGTTAATCGGTAGCGCCGATCCTGTTTCTTCCCGTGTTCAAACATTTCGGCGTGACGAGGCGCGGGCGCCCGTCAGCCGCCTCACGTTGGGCAAAGTCCCCATCACCAGCAAGGAGGGACGGCTCCTCCGCCGCCCGTTTCACGCCTGCTGAGGAAACCCCACGCCACAGGTTGGGGCGTGCAAGCAGAGTTTGGGCTGGGGTACATGCCCCTCCGCATCCCACCTGTGGCCCCGGCTGGGCGTCCCGGGGGGAGGCGGCCCCACGGCGGCTGCCGCCTGCCCGCCCCGCCGGGGCTGGGCACGGGCTCGGGGACCGGCCCGTCGCTCCTCGCCGCGGCTCCCGGCGCCGTTTGCTCGGGAGCAGGTGAAAGCCTGGCAGGGCCGGGCGCCTCCCCCTCTGCCCTTCCCCGGGCCAGCCCGGCGGGGCGGCTGCGGGCCTGTGTCCCGTCCAGACGGGGCTGGCAGCCGGACCCCCCCCCCCGCCCCGCTCCTCCAGCCTTCCCCGGCTCTGGCAGAGCGGCTGCCCGGGCTGCGCCAGCCTGAGTGCGTGTGTCCCCCCCGCACGACCCTCCCGGCCCCCCGCAGCGGCTGCAGGTAGTGCCGCCGGCCGTGCATCGCTCCCGACGCGGCCCGATGCTGTACTAGAGCCCCGGTGCCTCCCTCTGTCCCCCCGGTGCCTCCCCGTGTCCCCTCAGTGCCTCCCCCTGTTCCCCTCGTGCCTCCCCCTGTCCCCCTGTTCCTCCTCCTGTCCCCCCTGTGCCTCCCCCTGTCCCCTCCGTGCCTCCCTCTGTCCCCCCGGTGCCTCCCTGTGTCCCCCTGTGCCTCCCCCTGTCCCCTCCGTGCCTCCCCCTGTTCCGCCTGTGCCTCCTCCTGTCCCCCCCGTGCCTCCCCCTGTTCCCCCCGTGCCTCCCCCTGTCCCCTCCGTGCCTCCCCCTGTCCCCTCCGTGCCTCCTCCTGTCCCCCCCGTGCCTCCCCCTGTTCCCCCCGTGCCTCCCCCTGTCCCCCCTGTGCCTCCTCCTGTCCCCCCCCGTGCCTCCTCCTGTCCCCGCCGTGCCTCCCCCTGGTCCCTCCCGCGTCTCCCCGGTGCCTCCGTGCCAGCCCCGGTCCCGCGAAGGGCACCCCGGGGACAGACCGTGCGGCCCCGGGAATTTAGGGGGGCGTCGGGGGAAGCCGAGGACAGAGCTCCGTGGGTCTTTGCCTCGCTCCACCCGCCGTGGGGACCGCTGGGTGTCTCGGGGGTGCAATCAGCACCGCGGGGGCCCGCCTTCCCGGTGCCGTTCCGTACTGGGGTGCTGAGCCCACCCACACCCCCACCCCGGGGGGTACCGCGCTGCCCCGAGCTGGAACCGACAAACCCACTCTCCTTCGGGGGCTGCAGCCAGCATGGGTTTGATTTATTTTCTCAGGGGGAAAAAAAAAAACAAAACAAAACAAAACCAAAAAAACAACCCTGGAAGGGAGGACACACACCTGTGGGCTCACTCCCCCTCGGGACCTGTCAACGATTTTAATAGCTAAAGTCAACGTGGCAACCTAAAACAGGGGGAGCGGGTCAGGAAAACCCTGCTACGGCTTCCTGGCCACAGCTCCTCGGATCTGCTGGGGCTCCCCGCAGGCCTGACCCCCCCACCGGCAGCCTCTCGCCTGCCTACAGGCACCTGGGCCCCCAAGTCAGGCAACCCCGAGGCACACCCCATAGCCCCTATGCTCCCCGCCTTTGCTCCTGCCTGGCAGAGTACCTCTTCCCCAGGAATGGGTCTCAGCTCCTGGCTGTGCCTCTCCTAGGAAGGATTTCCACCTCCTGCTCCCGGTCTGACCTACCTGGCCATGGGGCAGCAGAGGTGAGGGCTCTGCTCCCGCCGGGGCACTTTGGGGGCTGGAGGGTGAGATCCCTAGAGACAGGAGGTGGAAAAGCTTAGAGGGGTTGGAGGGGTGTCGCAGGATTCTGCTCCACGGGTGCTTTACTTAAATATCTCATATTAGGTACTTAGGGGGTAAAAGGCAGAGGTTCAGCACGCAGAGCTCCAGTCGAAACCGAAGCTCTGGGTGAAAAAAGTGATTTCAGGCTCTGATGCTCAGCTTCAAATAGAAGCCTGGCTACAGCCTAGGGACAACTACAGGAGATGGACATGAGACACATCTGTTTGTTGGGAGCCTCCTTTGCAAATCCCAGCGTGGGCATTCAGCGGGGTTTGTGCAAGTGCACGGTCAGCCCCGCGGGACTCCATCGCCAGCTTCGACCCCCTGACTTTCGAGTACTGCTGAGCCAATTTCTTGAATGCGTGTTCTCGGGTGTCACTGGGCGATGACATTTCATTAAAACCTGCTGTAATTGCCCAAGTCCGGCTGGTGGTTTGGGCTATGGTCATTTCTTGACCAGCATTTCTTGACCTCATTACTATAATTACTGAAGAATAAAGGTATGTTTGAAATTTGTTTTTATGGCCTGAATATTCTGCATACAGGATAAATAATATTTGCTTTTGCATCTCATCAGCTAAATTTAATAATTAGCAAGCCAGCATTCAAATAGCCCAGGAACCGGTACTGCTGGCCGATATTTACCAAAACATTTTGTATAAACAATGTCCATTCGTACGTATCCGCACAAATCAAATGATATTGTCACATCCAGATTATTTTATTAAAAATCAGCAACAGTAATATTGGTATTTTACTGTATTTTGAACATATTCCTAGCAATTTAAACAGAAAAAGTCCCAAATGTAAAAGTAATCAGAAAGCAACTGCATCAGGTTTATACTGGTCACAGATAAAAGACACTGGGGAAAATCCAGACCACACTAAGGAGAATGACATCTCTACCATGGATTCCACTAGGACCAGGCTTTTACCCAACTTTTTTTTTTCGTTGATGCTTTGCAATAAATTAATTAGTTTCTGGGCTCCAAACTCTTCAGAGGGTCATAAATCCTGATGAAAACATGCTCCCTCTTGAAGTTGCACCTGGATCACTTATAGGAACATTTTTTTAAAATTCATGTAAAAGTTCCTTTCTGGTTAATAAAGTGAAAAGTTGAAGAGGATAGCGGATTACATGAAAATTTAGACTGTCATTTACATCTCATAAGTATTCTTGAGAATGCTCTTTTTCTGACATGAGATAAGGACAAACTTACCTCCTGGATGACCGACTAGGACACGTTATTTAAAGATCACTAATCAAAAGAATTGCTGAAGACATATTTACAGGGTTTTTTTTCTGATTTATTTGCTCTGAAATCCTCAATAGCAATTTTTATTACATCGAATGAGATGTACCCAAGGCAAGTTCCCTCTACACAGGCAGAATATTTCACCTCTAGCTTGTAACCAAGAAAAAGATCTCTTACTCTTGAAGGATTCAGGTATAAGATTGTGGGGTTTTAGGGAAAGGGTACTCTTTATGAGGCACTGGTTTTGTAGGTATTGCTCCCATAGGACTGGTTAAGTTTTTGTCAGTCTCCAAAACCCACACTTAAAAGAAAGCATGAATTCTCTCTTGTGCTACCTTTCTATAAATTGAAAAGAGGGGAGTTAAGTCACCTACTAAAACATTTATTTATGATCAGCTGTGGAGAAGTAATGATAACCTCAGAGCAAGTCTGTGTTAGCCAGGTATTATAATACTTCTGACGAATACGCCTGTCACCTGGGAGCACACCACAAAGCTCCGATAGAGCCGAACATCTAGTAGAAAACTAATACCAGTTGCAGCTGCAAGATGAGCCAATATCCCACCTCGCTAAACACTTCCTGTTGACGGCAGAAGATATTCCAACTAACCTCCTCCCTTGGACATGCCACCTGTGCTTACTCTCTCAAGGTTTTCCATCCAGCTCTTTCAAGTTCTGGCCCATGGTTTGTTCTCATCCTTTTCAAACTCTCAGCTGCCTCTGACACCTGCAGCCACTCTCTTCAGCATTTTTTTTTTTTTCCGGGCTTTTTTTTGAGATCTTTTCCAGATCTGTTTCTTCCAGCTCAAGGATGTGACGACTCTCTTATGCTGCTCACACTGTCTTTTAGCTATGTCCCAAAGACTTGCCTCTTTCACCCTCTCTTTCCCTTACCTCTCCCTTCCCTGGTGACTCTAGAGAAGAAGGTGGCTTCATCTATCACCTTCACTGTGACAGCACAGAATATCCCTCTTCGCTTGGGTTCTGCCTTTGTAGTCATCTTCAGAATGTCTTATCTTCATGTTTTTTAACATACCAGCATTAATTCAGCATAGCTCAGAGTGAACCCCTAGTTTCTCAGTCTCCTATCAACATCTCTGAGCCTTGACCTTCCCTTACTGTCCTCTAAACCAAACCCCCCTCAAGTCTTACATAATTTGGGTTAATGTAAACTCCTTTGACAAATATTGTCTGTCCATCTTCTCTCTACCCTTTTATAGCTATGCATGGGTCTCCTTCACCCACGTGACCACCTCCTGCTCTGCCTTCCTCCTCTGCGCCCCTTTCCCCCGCACAGCTTTCAACAGTTTCAACACAACTGTTATACTAGCATTGACAACTGCGTGTCTTACTCCAACTTATTCTTTAACTACGGTGTTGCTTTTGATACCATCTTCGTGGTCCATTCATTCAGCTTCCCTCTCAAGCACCTCCAGCTTTGCCTAGTTCTCTGTGTAAGGAGCTTCCTATGAGGTTAGTTGTGTAGTGTACCTCTCCTAATCTTTCCTTAATGTTGACCTCTCCAACTGCACTGGCAAAACACTCAACAAAATCAAGGCAGTTGGTGGGCTGGATGGCTGCTTATTCTGATACGAGTGGTGATTCTACCCTTTCCTCATCCAGTTTGCATGTTGAATTACCTGTTGTCTTCTGTCACACACTAGGCTTGTTCACTCTCCAGTCCCGGGAAAGTATCTCAGGCTGCATGCACAGCAGAGCTGGCTGAAGAGCACAGTTTTCTTTCATCAAGACTTAAAATAAACATACATTCACACATGCACACGATTTATTTTATATACATTTATATATACCTTTCATTTCAGTAAAAAATATTTTTCCACAGCCTCAACATTTTTAGAGAAATAAATTCCTTTTAGAACACCAAAACTCAGTGTTTCCAAATAAAATACATACCTTGCATCTTGCAGTAGATGAAATAACTTCTTCAAGGCACTGTCACCAGGCGTCTGTGGAAGCTCCCAGAACATGTGGCTGTAAGACATTTCCAGCACCCAAACTGGCCCAGGACAGTCGACCCCAAGACATCACCCTAGAGCTTGGGCTCTGAATCCCAGCCCTGCCGCAGGCAGTGGGGAAGCTCATAAAGACCAGTTATAGGGAGCCTAGGTTCGGGTCAGTGTTTTCAGGGCCGAATTCCAGGGAAAGTCTACCAGAGATACCTTCCAGGATTTCACACTAGGGACAAGTCTTCTCCAGGACACCACATAAGCTCTGTGGGGCCAACATTGATCTTATTCTGTATGAAGATATAGTATGAAACATGCTTGTAGCATGTTTGGACAAGTGGACCACAAACGAAGTTCTGAGATGCAGTGCTGGACACAGACCATGAAAGGTCCATTCCCATTTCCAAGGGTAAGAAGTAACAGCTCCTTGCCAACTGAAGTCAAGATTATTTTGAATGGTTTCAAGGAATTCTGAACATGGACCTAAGTGCCAGCTCAAGTCCAAGGTTATTTTGCATCCCAGCTGTTTGGATATAAATGCTGGGATCAAGCACAGGCTTTAGGCAAACTCAAGAAAGCAGTGAGACAGAAAGCTGAGGATGCGTGAGATTCTTCTGATGGACCAATACACAAATGAAATAGATCCAGCTCTGATCTGAATGGGAGGCCATGTAGACACACAGCCGAGATCCTATCACATAGCCTGGGAATATGTACAGCATCGACAGATGCTGGAGGGGAAGGGGAGATAAAGCTCCCTTCAGCCCTTTAAGAAATCCACACTCACATAAGCAAATATTCCATCACTTTGACATTGTCGTTTCACTTGCTCCCCCTGGTTTATCACAACTTACACCTTGGTGGTTCTGCAGGATATAGCCATTTTCTACCTGTAGATTTTTAACAAATCCAGATGAAGATTCGCTCAGCAGTAAAGGTCACAGTAATGAGCTCTTGTCGTCATGCTGCTACTCAAAGGAGCAGCATTCCCATGGAAGGCAGGGGCCTCCAAGGAAACACACACAGACCATATATGAAAGTTGGACTTACTTATGCAAATAGTTATATATGTAAATGGTTTTCATTAATATGTTGGTGTAAATAGCAATATCCAACTAGGATATTAATCTCATGGGTATTTCTAGGGTATGTTTGAATATAACAGCGATACAAAACAAAATACAAAAGCGTTAACATTACCTAAATATCGTATCTGAAGACTGAGCAAACTGTGTTACTTTTACTTTGTGTTCTTTACTCCTATCTGTTTATTTGTCATTACTTTTATCCCCCTTATTTGCACTGCTATTATTTTGAGCAATAGGAGTCATCACTGACATCAACAGGAGCAGGAAAGGTATAAGCAGGTGAAATGCACAGTGCTCCTCTTGGGACCCCGTATGGGTGACAATGTCCATGTGCTCCCCAAGCAGTTGCAGGCGAAGCAAGCTCGCATTTGCATGGGGTTGTGGATTATGGCTGGAAATAGGCCTAATTTTTGGAATTACGTTCAAGATCTGTCTGAAACTTTTCCTTGGGTTGCGATGCTCATCGTCTCTATGTCTGATTCATAGGACTGAGCTTGTGTTGGAGTCTTTCCCTCTGGAATCACCAGACTGGGTTTTCCCCCTATACCCAGCTGCCCATTTCCATAATAAAAGGCTGCGAGACCATCTTCCCTCAGCCAGATTTGCCTGAATTTGGCCAAAGAGATAAGCAGTTTTCAGGAAGGGACCACTAGAGAGCCCTACATAAGCACGCTGCCTGGTACTGCAACCTTTTCTCCTTTAGGAAACCAGCCTGGAAATCATCCTGTGTGTCCATGGGCTGAAAACTCTGCCAGGGATGGAAGAAGAAACACTCAGCAGTGATCTGGTTGAGCTTGAACAATTTTTTTTTTTTTTCTAATGGATTGTTTTAAAGCTGGCTCCTTTTGCCAGAACTAGGCTGGAGACGAGTTTTTTAGGAGTAATACCGGGAGATGTGTGGTGGGGCTGTTGCCCCCCGCGGGATGGCTGGCAGCACCTGGGCAGGATGAGGGCCAGGCCCTACAGCCCGCACTATCAGGCTGTGTCTGCTCACACCCCAAACCCAGGTGACCACATGGTTTCACCGAAATGCTACCGGGGCCGTGCCGGCTTCCCGGGAAGCCGGCTGTGCGTGGCAGGGCACGGGCAGGGACAGCCCCGCGGCTGGGGGGCTCAGCCCCACGGGTGGAGGACTCGGCCCCACGGCTCCGAGCTCAGCCCCACGGCTCAGGGATTCACGGGGGAGATGCCGGGGTGCCGGGAGGGAGGAGCTGAGTCCCGGCCACCCCCGGGACCGGGGGGCCCGGCGGGGCAGGGGCCCAGCCGGCAGCCGCCCCGACGGCTGCTGGCTCCCTCCCGGCTCTGCCCCCGGCCCTGCGTGTCCGTGGCAGGCAGGGAGGGGACGGCAGGGGCTCTCAGCCCCCGGGGTGAGGGGCTGCCTGGCTCTGGGTTTATGCTTAAACGCCGCACCGGCTCGGCGCGGGGGCAAAAATACCGAAAGGTGCATTCCGGTGCGGCTGGAGACGCGATTTGAAAAGGCGGACACGCGTGTCTGGGACGAGACTGCCCTTCTCCCCGCACCCCTTCCCCGCTGCAAGAACCAGAGCAGATCCGCCAAAGGGCTCGCCCATGCAGGCCCCCCCCCCCCCCCGGCGCCCCCCCACGCGTGGCAGCGCGGGGGCGATGCGGGGGCTGCGGGGCCGTGCAGCCGGGGCAGCGGCGGGGCCCGGGCTTCCACGGGCAGGGAGGTTCGCAGCCTAATGAACAGCCTTATCGTCGCTGGTATCTTTACAACTGCTTAGATGACTTTTTAATTGTGGCTTAATGCGTTTAATTATGACAACTCTTCCCCATTTTCAAGTATGACGTGTTAATATTACAGATCATTAACATTGCTAAATTACTGTAATGACACAGAGTCCTCAGTGTCCCAGTTAGACGGGAAAAAAAGACCCGCTCTTCTCATTTGGCTCTTTTGTTATCCGCCTTATAGGAAATTCATGCACGATTCTCGAGTCTTTAAAGCATGTAGGAGAGGCTGCTGCTGCTGCACCCTCCTTATTAAATTATTGGTAGAGAAAATCCCCCCATGTACAACTTCCCGAGCCCGAGCCGGCACGGGAGCTAATGTTGTCTTTCTAATATCCACTTCATCAATGCAAAAGTTGGAAAGCCTCGGCTCTTGAGCGGGTCCCGTCCCCCCCCCCCCCCCCCGCCTCCCCTCGTTCATAATTAGAGCAGACCGTATTTAACATCTGCAAAATAGTCATGCTTATAAGGAATGAGAAATGCGAGATGTTCCATTCTGTTTGCAATGGTTAGACCGTTTTAATCTCTTAACTTCAATATATGTCCTCTAGCAGGCTATACTTCTTGGATTTCATTTTTAGATCCTTAAGGCTGCATATATCTGTCAAACAAGACATAATGAATTTAAAGTGCTAATGCCTAGAAGACCAGAAAAAAACATTGAAATATATCCTCGGTTGATTAAATTACCACCTCTAGCTACTTTACCTCCTTATGTCCAAACAGATTTCCCTTTTTACTTACCAAGTACCGGATCTGGGAGATGTGGAAGATGCAATTTCATGGTAAAAAAAAAAACAAAACAAACCCAAAACCCCCAAAAATGCAAACCAACCAAACTCCCCCCAAAAACCCAGCCCACGCACGGGTATTTGGACAAGTACATTTTTTTCTTTAAACACCTTTTCAGATACGTGCCTACACGGTGGGACTTGCCACTGGCTGGAGGTGTTTTTCAATTGCACCCAAGCCTCGGGGTAACCCTCGGGTGTGAGCCAGCGACTTCCCCGCGCTCTCCCCCACACCGAAAGCCTTGGGGAAACCGGGGGGGGGGACGGGACGGGGCGAGACCCAGGCGAACCCGACGGCGGGCAGCGGGAGCGGAGCCTCCCCCTGCCCGGCACCCCCTGCCCCCGCCCCGGGGGCTCCCCCTGCTCCCCCGCCGCCGCTGCGGAGCGGGGCGGCCCGGGGAGGGGGGGGGGGTGCGGCCCGAGGGGAACGGGGGGGATCCCCGGCCCCGAGGGTGCCGCGCATCTGCGAGGGACCGGCGAGGCTGGGGAGAGCGGGGACGGAGGGAAGGCGAACAGATTTGTCGCGCTTTGAAATGAAACGTTATAATCCCTCCAACAATCCTGTTGACTGTGAGCTCTAGCGCCCGGGAGTACGACACGGGGAAAAAAAAAAAAAAGAAAAAAAAAAAAAAGATACATTGTTGGATAAACAGCTCCTTATAGGTAAAAACTGAATGGGCCAAACAGATGAATAAGGCGACACAATGGGAGGGGGGTGGTGGTGAAAGGAAACGAGTCGGTGGCAGTGGAAGAAAAAGGTAAAAGTGAACAGAGGAGAGAAAAGGAGAGAAAAGGAAAAAATGTAAATGAGTGAGACAAAAAAGCAAAGAGAAAAAGAAAAGAGAACAAGAGGGGGAAAGAAGTAATATTTTCCTTGATAAAAATGCACAAAAGGGAAGATGAACTTTGTTCTTTTTCTCTTTCTACTCTCCTCTCTCTTTCTGCTTTTCGCCTCGCAGCACGCCAGCCTAAGCTGAGAGCTGTAATGTCATTAAATTGCAAATGCTTTTTCATTTCCGACACACACTGTTTACTTATCTGGCAAAAACATATGTTGGAAGGAATCCGTTAAATTCTGCCCATTGCCTTGGGTAAAAGTGCAATGGAAACGGACCCACTGAGCTTCTTCTTTCTTCTTCTTTTAGCACTTCCCTTATCTACAAGACTGCTTCGCAGAAAACTGGCTAGTTCAATGAAAAATGAAGATACAGCAGGAGATTAGAGAAGAACACTGAGCAAAAAATTCCTGGAGAGAGGGTCACTCCATTGCAAATGATTTCACTCCTCTAGATCTGCATAAATTACTATTTTTAAGGCATCTCCAAAGTCTGTATATTTTTCTCACTCTGTCAAACATTTAATTTCACGCCCCGTGTTCTGAATATGCTAAAATGCATATCTCTGATGCACCTTTAAGCCAGAAAAACGAATGCAAAATTGAAGATAAAATGATGTGATTTGCACTACAAGCCTATTACTTGAGGTATTTACATATAGTTTACCTCTGCAGTTCTGAGAATGATTTATTAAAAAAAAAAATCTGGATTAAGCTCATATAAATATGTATAAATCTTTGTTTAGAAAATAGATTTTGCAGCTGTTGTGTCAAAAAGTTCTTTAAGATTCTGTGAAGAATTTTCCTTTTAGCCCGCTTTAAAAAAAGAGAGGGGGAAAGGACAGTATTTGACATCCTGCTTCGGCAGGAAGGAAAACACCACGCACACACACACACACGTTCAGACATTCAGGATTTTTCTAAAGACTCTTTTTATTTATTTATTTATTTTTAAAATTTCACACTTCTTCTCCTAAACTTCTCCGGCTCCCTTCCCCTCCCTCCTCGCATTCGCTGGGGCTCGGTGTCAGCCGCACTCTGGGTTTTCCCGAGCGTGTGTGAAATAGCGGGTCAGGTGCATTAACACAATTGTAGGCTTGGGGGGGGGGGGGGGTGGGAGTGGGGGAAGAACCCCAACCCCAAAACTCAAACCAAAAGCCCAAAGCGAAGCCCAAGGAAGCCGCAGCGGCCGCTCGCCCAGCCGCGCTGTGCCCGCGTCCCGCCGCACGCCGCCGGCTGCGCTGCGGCCAGAGGAGCGGCGGCGGGTGTGCGGGGCGCTGCCTTTTTTGGGGGGTCACCCCCCACCACCCCCCTCGATCGCCGCTGCCGGGGGAGCCGCCCCGCGGCTCTGGCCTCGTCGGACCCTCTCCTTTTGGGCACGCTAAGCGATGCGACGCAAAATGTCGCCCCCGCCGCCCCAGCGCTGCCGGCGGGGAGGCAGGCCGCCAGGTGCCGCGCTCCCCACCTGCCCTGCCCGGCCGCTTCGGCAGGCGGGTACCGGGCAGAGAGGCTCCTTCTGAGGGGAATTCGGTGCGCTGCGGGCAGGGGGAGCGGCGGCCGGGGCGGGCGGGCCGGCACCTGCCCGCCCGGGCCGCTGCCCTGCCCCGCCGGGCCCGGGACACCCCGCGGCCGCGCTCCCGGGGCGCTGCGGAGTGGCCCAAGGGCGCCGCCTGGCGGCGCCGGCCCGCCGCGCCCGGCCTCCGCAGCCCCCGCGCGCCCCGCGGCCTCCGCGCCGAGGGGGAAGCGGAGCAGCCGCGGCCCCCCGAGGCGCCTCGGCGGGGTGTCCTCCTCCTCCTCCTCCTCCTCCTCCTCCTCCTCCTCCCTGAGCCGCCTTCCCCACCGGAGAAACCTCCACACACCCTCCCCCGCGGGAAAGGAAGCGCTGCCCCCGCGGCGAGGGCCGGCGCGGGCCTGCGGCGCCCAGCGCCAACGAGGCGCGGCAGCCATCTCCCCTCACGGAGAAACCTGCGCTCGCCAGCCCAGGCGCTGGGCAGCCGTGTAGATCCTCCCGAGCCCTGCACTGTCACCGCCCTACTTCACGGCATTAGCCCGAATGCGCTTCGAAACCACCGCTTCAGTCGCTGCTTGCGTTTCCTTTCTCTAGCATGTTCCAGAGACCGGGGGTGAGGTGCGTAAGCGGTCAGGGCGCTTGCTTGGGATAACTGCGTACTTGACAGGGGTGAAGAGACTTTTCAGATAACTTCGAGGTTAATTTAAGACTCAGCCACAAAATCTAGACTTTGAATAATACATGAATGGCAACGATTCTACTGGGATATGGTGCCTGGGAAGGGATTTCCCCCGCCCCGGTCCTCTCATCCTGTTTTCATCTCCAGAACAGAAGCCCCAGATTTGCTCCTTCCCCCAGCAAAGGAATGTGTTGTCGTGTGACGTGACAAAGTCACTCAGAACGGCGCGATCCGTGTATACACACCGCTGCGTGTTCTGGTCTCTGGTAACAGACCTCGGAGATAAGAAATCAAAACTCATAGTCTACACATGACAAACTCATCGGTAGAAAACTCCCCCCCCCCCCCCTTTTTTTTTTTCTTTGAAGGTGGTCAGCTCTTCTGGTAAGTGCACGGCAGTTCCCCCCTTGCAGAAATACATCGGGCTGATGGCAGCTGTCAGCTCCTCTCCTGCCATGGATAAAGACTTCGTGCTGTCTCCGTTTGTTAGGGTGGGCCATCGACAGAGTGCCAGCACAGCTTGCTGCCTTGGAGGGATGAAGACCAAGGTCTGAGCTCGTCCCTTGTCCCCACAAAGGTAGGAAGGAAGGAAAAAATCAAATGTATTCAATTCTTCTTGAGGAGAAGCAGCAATGATCCTCGTGCGCCAATGACGTCAGTGACAATGGCGTGGCAGTGGAGATTCCTGAAGGTCATCCCTTCGCATTTAAACAGGAGAAAAGTGAAGGCATGACGGAAATTAAGTTGGTCTGGAGAAGAGCTTTACTTTGGACAGCAAAGGTTCATCTCATAGATTTCTCAGAACCAGGTCTGCCAACTATCAGGTATGTAGTAGCCAAAATCAGTTACTTGTAAGAGGCAGCAGGATGAAACCAAGATGTACAGAGGGCAACCAAGTCTCATGTGCCTTGTTAACCCTTAAAATAGTGGGATAAAAGTAGGGTCTCTCCTCTGTGACAGCAGAACGCTTTCCCCTCCTCAACAAGCACTGTGTGAGGGACAGCTAGGCAGTGCCCCCTCTTCAGACAGGGCCAGTTTGCTGAAGCTCCACAGGCTCGATAGTCAAGGGAAATCCTGTAGTCCATCACCTCCCTTTCACACCACTGTTTCAAAAGGCGTTTATTCATTTCTAACAACTCGCCGGCGTATTCTGCTCTTCATGCATCAGGACTTTGGGTCTGTACCATCATTACTACAGCAAAACTAGTCTTCTGAGATTCTTAATCCCCACTAAAACCAACTGGAAGAGCTACAGTTTGTCAGGGCAGGGATGGCACTAAGTAAGATTTCTGTCATTTGAAGTCGCTGTTGTCTCGGTCGAATCCACCACCCCCCAAGCTGGCTTTGGGCTGGAGGGACAGACGCAGATCATGGTGCTTTGCACTGAAGGGACAGCTGCACACGTGCGTGTGGAGAGACTTTCAAGAACCAATGTGGCTCTACAGAAAAGGACAGGTGAGCGACCAGATCATGATACCGAACATACGTTTGCAAAACTGGTGTTTATCAGAGACCTGAAAGCCACAAATACAGCCCCAGTCACTCCAAGGGGATGCATCAGTGACGGAGAGACAGATGCTCCCTCTCCTCCTACCACTTCGCTGATGAAAATAGGGTGATAGAAATAACAGCTGGCCCAAATGATTCTCAGTTTAAGGCATAGTCCTGTCCCACCCCACACCATGTGGAGGATCAATGCTAACTTACTCCAGGGAGTTTGCCACCACTTGCTTGGTCTTCCAGGAGTCAGCAGAGGCTTCCTCCCCTGGGCATGAAGGCTAGAGATAAGCAGCTACCAGGGAAGCACTGGAGACGTGACTGCATGGAACTCAAGGGTAACAAGGAAGGCACAGAGAAGATCAAATATCTGTACTCTAGATGGTGGAATATTTTACAAGTATATGTTGATACTGCTCACCTTTATATCTTGCACAATATAGATTCCATGTAAGTCGTATCCCTTCCCCAAATTCCTCCTAACTTCCTGGCCTGGCACTAGCTCCAAGCAATTTTAGTTCCTTTCTATGAAAAAGGAGCAATGCAGCCCCATCACTGTGAACTTGCTGCGTTTTACGCACCAAACTCATTACTCTGCGTTGCTTCGATACAGTATTATCTGAACATATACATTAAAAACCCTGACCCGGCTGGATCCTGTGTAGCTAGTGTAGTCTATCGCAGGAATACACGTTTGAGCTCTGGGTAGCATTGCCATATGCAGTGTAGGGAATCTTCCATATGGTTTCTGAAAAGTGGTTACAGCACACGTGCACCAGGCACTTTTCAAAGTAAAACAGATCTGTTCATTTTTATTTTCAAAATACCAAAGCAGTAAAATCATGTAATTGAGTAATCACTTGCCAAATTTCCTTTTTTAATCTAATCTATTTTGAGTTACATCAGAGCCAAAATGCAAATTAAACTGGTAAGGTTCCAAGATTTTTTTTTTTCCCCTTTTAGAAAACACAATTTAAGGTAGTCGTAAGTAAGGAAATTTTAAAAACCATTTGTTTTGTATGCTGTAAACTTTGGAAAACAAGTTTCATCCTGAAGTAAATTTTCATAGGTAATAGGTTAAATAGAAGTCTTATGTAAATTTTGATCTCTTCTTAACAACTCATTCATTTTATAAAATACGATTTGAAAATAATGCCCTTGTTTTAAAAAAGGCTCAAAGGATCAGAAACTAGGCAAAAAAAAGTATCCACTCTAACAAGGCACACGTACAGTCTTTCAGATCTAACTCCTGTATCAAAAAAGGAGAGATTTCTGAGATTGCTCATTTGCAGTCTCCATGAATCAATTTTGGGGGGGGTGGTTGTTGCAGCAGCATTAAAAGCCAAACTCGCTTGCCAGCCTGGGCAAACTCATCAGCACTTGACCACGAGGTGAGACAGATCCTCGCCACCCTACCATGGCCTCCCAACGTCACATATCTCAGCAGATTAACAAACCCATAGATAAAAGCAGCCTTCCAGAGTACCCGCTGCTGGAAACCTTTGCTCTTTGGGTTGCAGTTGTTCAGATTAAGTCTCTCCCTACCCACAGGCAGACCTTGTGAAGGGCCGTGGGACCTCGTGCGCTGCTTTCTACCACAGAACTGCCATCTGTTGAAAGAACCGGCACCCACCCGAGTCATGGCTGTTTTCACAGTGCTGGTCTTTTCTCCCCTCAGAACGCCTTCCTCAAACCAGGTGCTGCTCGTGACACCTCCTGGCCCCTTTTGTAAGGCTGCAAAGGCACAGCTGACCCTGTTCATTTTAAAATACTATAAAGCAGCTGAACGGTTTTCCTTTTGCTGGAAAAAAACCCCTGATACTACTGTTGAAAGAGCTGTTAGGGGAAGGGACAGGCCGATCCTTAGCATGCAAAATGCAGCAGAAGACATACAGGAGGGAGAGGTGGAGGAGTTACAAGGCCGATAGTTTGCGAAAGACCGACTGACCCTGCAGCTGCCCTTCCCAAGGGGCTCTTGCCCCTCTTCAACGTGCCCTTTCTACCCCACCCCCCGCAGTGCCACCGGTACCCATCAAATCCTGATGACCTGGTTCGGTGAGCTAAAACCACTGAGAACTAATTTGTTTTTTTTCCTTCTGCTGCTGCTAAAGGCTGAGTTTTCTACCAGTTTAACCCCTCAACTGCATCTCATGTAAACTGCTAGGTGACAGGCAGTTCAAGGGAAGCAAGAGCAGCGTGCAGCCCGGGGAACAGGGGCAATTTTTGTGGCAGCTAACAGCCCAAATTAGCTCTGATGTCACACCACATCCTCAGGTCTCTGATGGCTAGGGAGACTAAAGGCATGGTAGAGAGGGCAAAGGAGAGACAGGAAAAGCGTGAAATCAAAACAGACCAAGGATAAAGAGAATACGCATACTAGATGCAAAGTAGGGGCTGGACTGTGAGTGTTGATCGTGGGAACAGATGGAGAGATAGAGAGAGAAACGACACCCATTACGCTCAAAATCGTATGTGTGAGAGAGGGGGAGAGGGGAGGGGAGAGTCACAGCGCGGTGGGAGAGATGGAATTCGCAAGACAGGAAAAAGATTTGCAGAAAATAGTGGTTTAAGAAAAACTGGAATCAGAACTTACTGTTCACTGGAAAATCACAGTCTAGTTGTATCGGTGCGGTTAGAAAAGAACGATCCTTAGAAAAGCGGCTTAATACGCTCTCTTTTAATATTTGACATTTGCAAGGATCACCTGCCCTTTGTACGTTGCATAGTCACACAAAAAGAGTGAAAAGGTACAGCATAGCATCAGCTTTGGCCAGCCCAATAAACATTTATTCTATCAACTGGAGGCATAACGTTGCACAGAATAAACTAGAGCCAAATCAAATAAAATATTCTTCCAGTTCTGTGGAGGATCGAGATGCAAACAAAAAGACTGATACTTCCATGGCTCTCCATTGGCACAGGAACCAGAAAGGAATATTCATTAGATCTGACTATAAATGTTTGTCTCGTGTGGGAGGTCTTAGTATAGTAATATGTATTAGAAACTTGATATTTTTCCAATCAAGCCTTTCCACTTGTATTTACATATATTTAATTGTAAATACCCATTTTCCTACCTGAAGCACTTTAAATAAGTGTACAATAAACACATTCTGCACAGAAGGGGAGCAAATAGCTTAGGGGACTTGTGCTCCAGCCTCCACATCGCTGGTCGGGCGCAATGCAAGGCAATCCCTCCTCACAGCTTGTGGGGGGTCTCGAGGACAGAGTTGGTGCTCTCACCCTCCTCTCTCCTCAACCTGGATCCTCCCCCCCAGCCAATAAATCATAATTGACGCAAACTGGCATCTGTGCGGGTGGAAAAGGCGACGGCTGGCAAGGAGGTGCCCTCTCACACACAGAAGTGGATTTCTTCAGAGCACAACAACTTCGGTTTGCAGCCGAGTCAATACGCACTTTTCTTTTCCGAGCAGCGAAATGCGCGGGCAATACAATTAGTACGCTCTGTAACTGCAACTTTATTTAAAACGGAACCGTGTAATGCACAGAAACACTCAAGTGAGATGTCGCCATTTGACCTCAGCTAAACAGTGCCGTTCACCACAGCCAGCAGCAGAACACGCTTCAGCCCCTCGCAGCGGCGAGGCGGCAGGGAGCCTGGAGCTGCCGTAGCTCTCCCCGAGAACTCCCCAGGTACACGGCAGCTTTCGGCGGGCACAAACCCATACCGCTTACACACGGGGGCTAAGGGTGTACCGAAGGAGTGCTTTTGTCCACTGCTGTCACCTAATGAATAGCTGATGTAGGGTGTGTCGTGAGTTCCTCAGATATATGCAAGAGCCCCAGTTTGTGACAGGCAACTTTTTTTTTTTTTTTTTTTTTTTTGGTGATGGTGTTTTAAAAAAAAAAAGAAAGAGAAGGTTTTCCAGTCAGGATGCAGTGATCGAAGACAACTGAAAGAAGGCTGCAAGCTATTCTTTCAAGATGAGGTTATGAAACCAAATTGATGAAACGGGTAACTGTGTGTGCAAGCATGAAAAAAGCAAGGCCTTACCAGCTGGTCTCACAGAAGACATAAGTTAGGATGAAGAGGCAGGCTTTCACATACTCAAACCACTCTTTGGGCATGATCCAGAGGCAGTAAGCTTCCAGCTGTACTTACTCCAGTACAGTAAGTATGAAGCTTTGTAAGTTAGTCATACTTGAAGACTCCCCCCGAAGACATCCTGTACCAAATTACCTGACATCTTGAACATTATTGCAGTCATACTGACCTACTGCTACAGCACGCATTAATGATTTAATAACCAACACTCACCAATTTTATGTTATGAAAGAACGCTAGTAGACCTGGGCAGAAATGCATGTCCTTTGTAACCACTTACCGTGAGAAAGTGATACTTAATTGCTACAGTTACATTAAGAGCAAAATTAAAATTTTATTTTCAAATCATCGGATTTGACGCCAAACTAAGAGAGGATAATGTTTCCTGTTAACTTATGGGGCAATCTGGAAAAGATTAAGAGACAACATCTTATGCTTCACATTTACACTCAGATTAACTATGAATTCATTTTATGAATTGTTGTAGGGTATATTTATAAGGTGAAATTAAGATGCCATTTACCTTAATACTGACAGATTGAAGTCAGAAGGACTACAGGAAGTAAGAAAAATACTTGTGGAGAATAAAACAGATAGAGTGCCTCTTCTGAAAGTCGCATACAGTTTTTTTCCATGTAGATTAACACTTTTACCATTACGGATCATAAACTGTAAAGCAGTTCTTGTGTATATCAGAAAATTCTATTTTATGCGTGAATTTCATGTCTTATACATGAAGACAGATAGAACTCTTCTACTGCATTATTGGAGACTTATCAAAAACAGGATGCTTTTTTCTTGAGAAGATGAAAAGTACAGAGATAAGCAGGGAAATAAAGACTGAAGTTTTAACCAATAATATTTTTGTGTGGTTATCAGAGGAATGTAATAATTAATCTTTTAATCATTCTGAAGATTGTGTGAAATCATAGTATCTCATCTTTTCCAGCCTCAACCTGCCATTCTTGATCTGAATTACAAACAATAAGAAAGGAGATGATTTAATGAGCAACTTTGTCATGTTGCCATTTTGCCTTAGTCAAAGGCAAATGTCTAGTTTTGCCTCTAAACTAAAATGGAACAGACTAACGTTTCAACTATGCTCACAACTGAGGCAAACGTGAATGGAAAAGTTAGGGCTATTTTAAAGCTAGAACCCCGGTGTCTTCACATTTTCACAGAGACATAATTAAATACACACTGTTTAGAAGAAACAAACATTTGTTTACTAGAAAATAAAGTCCATGTTGTGAAGAAACACACATTTGACAAATACCAAACTAAATCCAAAAAGAAAGATTTCAGTCACAATGGCAATAGGTATGTTCTTACTATGAAGGAAAAAAAAAAGTCAGCATGATTTAATCATACTCAATAAATAGGCACTTCAATAAAGTATATATTTACACTGGCTTTCTGAATGCTAGGGCATCACAAAGTAGTATGGCTTTATTACAATGGATGGAAGATGGCAACTACTTAGAACCCAGTGCCAACATGGATTATAACAAATCCAGTGAGTATTTTGTTTTTCAATTATTCATAGAAAATTTAATCCTGATTAAGTATCCTTGGGCAGGAATTCATGGGTAGTTGATGACTGAAACCAACATTTATTTGAAATGCTTCTGTTAATTTAATCTGTGTATATGGCTTAATTATGATTGAATCCTCAATGTAACAGAAATGAATTATATCAGGATTAAAATTCTAGTACCACATCACCCATTCCATTTTCTTCGCCTTTTTTTTTATTTAAAAGATGTGAGCCTGCTGTTAATTACCTTTATGTTGCTATGTCTTCTAAGCCTCAAATACTGTTTAGACCTTCATTACTGGATGAAATATTTAGTTACATTTCTTTTTTTTTTAAAAAAAGGCAGATATAAACCCTATTTTCATTCCCACTAAAATTTTAACCAGTATGAACATCAATTGCAAAAAAGGCTTTTCTTTTACACCAGTAATAAAGGAAAGTTTCTCGCAGTCAGCTGTGAACATTTTACACATGTTTTCTAGAGGACTCTCCCTCCTTGGTTTCCCCTTCCTTTATACATAAAATGCATTTTCTCTAAAGTATGAAAATAAAAGAACTTGTACTCATCGTTACGCATCACACCAATTTCACAACTGGCCTGTTTCAGACTTGTTTGAGCTTGCAGATGTTTTAAGAACTGCATTTTATAAGACCTTCAAACCTAGTATTGATATAAATTAAGGACATTTTCTGTGGCTGTGAATGGGAGAGAAAAGATTCATGGTACTTGTCTGTGATACTCAGCACCACATGCTACATATAAACAATATTCAAATTATGGATTTTTCCACTCCACCATAGTCTTACCAGATTAATGTAGGGACCTTGTCAGACCAAAGGTCTGTGAAGTGCTCTGATATTATCACTCAGTTTTTCCATTGAAACCAATGTATCACATGCCTGTGACAAAAATACCTGTATATTTAGGTCATTATTGCACATTTATTAAATAATGTATTCTTCCTAAACATCTCAGAAGTGATGTCGATTTTTATGTCCAGAGGATACTGTTAGTGGCAATGTCACTGATGACAGTGAAGATACTTCCCAATATAGACTATGAGATAGAAAAAGTCTGTAGAGGATAACCATGGAGATGCACTGACAGAGGATAACACCTATGGTAATAATCTAGAGACAAAAAAGAGAGAAAAGGAAAAAGTAAGTGAAAAAAATCCAACACCAAACAACCCAAGATAAATTTCTGTCAGCATACTGTGTCAGTGCTTGAGGTTTAACTTTAAACCCTTTAATACTGCTGCAGTTACAAAAGATTTGAACACGAATCTCAAGGCCAGGATTCAGACTCTCACACCTGGGTGTTTTTAAATCAGTAGATAGCCCTGGGCAAGTCACATAACCCTTCTGGCAGTCTCTGTTCTGGGGAATTTCAGACTAGCAATTCACCACCCATGCAGTTTCACAAGCAGAGGTGATGTTTAGATATTCTATTCTTACAACAAACAGAGTGGGGGAAAAAAAAGCCTGGAAACACTTTGCACTAGCACAATCACGGAGCTGTGAGGGTAGTGATTTATCAGTCTCGCTTAGCCAGACCTCTTCCCAGTGCAAGTCTCTTCATCTGTCAAAAATGTGTAAGGCAGTATTTATCAAATGCATAAAGGTAACTACTGTTTCTGAGAAAGCAAAAGTCTAAGTTTATCTACAAGAGAGTCTTTTAAAATAGATGTTTTTTCTTAAGCAAATATGGTATTTATTGATCATACATTTCTTTATTATACTGAAGTGCATTTAAAGAAGGAAACACAGCTACATTAACATAACGTAGGAACTGCAGCTGCACACAATGGTTAAACTTGTGCAAACGCAAGAGCAGAGCAACTGTAATGTCCCTTCAGTAAGCTAAAAATCTCAAAATATAGCAAAACTTTCCTTTACTGATCTTATATCTAGAGATTTTCCCCCTGCCCTGATGATGTTTTCATCAAGCAACAACAAAAAGTCTCTTCATTAATAGCTCTAGGAGTCTTTTTTCTCCCTAGATTTCTTTTTTTTTGCTTATTTTTAAAAAATCAAATGTGGCAGTTCACTTACTACGGATTTTTAGGGGAACCTTTTTCTTTCCCTTACATATCCTCTACACAAATAAAAGCTTAATTTCCAAAAATGCACAGATGCTTATAACCATAAAGAAAAGAAGCAAACTCTACCCTGGAATGAGGTAGTCGATCACCTGAGAATAGCAGTGCACTTTATCTGAACATGGCAGGCTCCATGCACTAGTTCTCTAGTTCTCTATGTGTTTAAGCAACTAAGAAACCCAGTGAGTCCACCTTTGTTTTTAACTGTTTAGAGCTTACAAACCAAACAATGTATTTGGACAGATTTCTTAATCTAAAGAACACAGTTCAGCTACAGGTTCCCTGACCTATTTAGCCACATAAAGCTTTTAAAGGATGAAGACTAAAAAGCAAACAACAAAAAAATCCACTGATTTATCTTTCTACTAGCTTTGTTAAAAGAATCCTCAAGGTGTTTTTAATTAAAAAACAAACAAGCAAACAATAAAACAAAACACCCCCTCCACATTTTCCTTTGACTTAGCAACCCTCCCCCCCGCCCTTTACCTAGGAATGATTACCCTTAGATGATTCAAACCCTGTACGCCTTTGTAAAATATGACTCACATTAGCATCAATGAGAGCTGTGTGACTAAGACTTTTCAAGTTGCTTTGGGGTCATAAGATTAACAGCCTAAGAGCATGAGTTTGCTAACAAACACTGAACATGAAGAACAACTACTATTCAAATTCCATCTCTTTTATCTTGCCTGTACATACCTTTTCTCTTTGATATTCTCTGAATATTACAGAAATGGTTGCAAGACATGGGTGGCACAAAAACCAGAGAATGCAGGCCTGAAAGAGAAGATGAGTATAAGTTATAAAATGACTACATGCCAGTTTAGAAGAAAGAGATGACAGTTAGAGGAACTGCATTTACATTTCTGCCTATTTTATGAACCCATTGTTTAATTTTCAATCAACAGAACGAAAACCACACAATGAAAGGTGGGATTTCTGTTTAAAAAAGCTCTATACTCCTTGTCAAATTAAAATGACTAATCAGACTATGATGACATGGTGCAATTTAATCAAATCAGACACTGAAACATCAGCTTTCTTATGGAGGAAAAGAGTTTGGTGCTTCAGTCAACTGCATGCCACAATTATATTTACAGCAGAAGGGATTAGTTTCCCTGATGTAATCCATACTTTGGCAAAGGTGATATAGAACTCCCTTTTCAGCGTGCTTCTCTCCACTGTGATGATCTGGTAAAGGCCGGCAGCCAGTGACAAAGCCAGGCAAACTCTGAGGCCAATAAGCAGTCCACTTGCTAAGCCATGGTGTGAATGGTAGCTGTGGTGATTCGTATCTTCAAACTGCTCCCAAATTAATAAAAAGCTCTGGAAAGGAACAACAACAGCAAAGTACATTTAGAATAAACAAGGTTACGCTAAACCTCAATTAATCTTCCCATCGCAGATTAAATTATCCGCACAACTGGTCATACTCCACTCTGCTTGTCGGAGACCGCCATGTTACACAAAAAAACCCCTGGCCTGAACTGCTTTTTGGCACCACCTATTACTCCAAGAGCAACTGGCAGGAACAGTGTCTCACTTCTTGCATTCTGTAACTTTTAGAAAGTTTGACAAGCTAAAGTTTCCTCTAATTTGGATAGAAGGAATGTGACACCTTAGCATAAGATCCAAAATAATCATGTATTAAACAGCCAGCCTACTGAGCAGGAAGCCCACTGAAATGATTCCACAGAGCTACAGGGAGGTGTCTCCTTCCACTTGGGATCCACAACCCGTAAAGCTTGTTTCAAAGGCAGGCGACTACGCCTTTTCTTTCAAAATCCTAACAGGATTCACTTTTCTTTTTTTAAGATGGGGAAGTAAGAGGGTGGTGCTGCTGCCCCTTTTATACAATAGCCTAAAGGCGCAAGCACTCACCCAGGTTGAACTTGGATCTCCCACAATTCCCTTCTTTGCCTAAAGGATATCCAGCTCACATCTCCCACCTCCTTGGAGAGTGCCCCAACTGCCAGGCTATAGGCTGTTCCTGGGTGGGCCACTCTCCACCCCTTCTATTGAAGCTGTGCCATTGTGGAGAAAAGAATTCAACATCAGCTAGGTCAGAAACTGCGAGCGAGCCTGACTCTGCAAGCAATCGGCTCGGAAACCTCCTAGGGTCTAGGAAAGGGAGCGTCATAGGTTCCAAATACCGTTCCAACATCTGGACAAATGCTCTAGCCAACAGATAACTACACGAAAGATAGAAATCCTCCTTAACTGTCAGCACTGTATCCGTTTGCTGCAGAATCCAATTTTATAGGAGAAGGAACATTGATAGATTCTCTAAGGAAAAACAGACTAAGAAGTGCCTAGTTTCTGAATCTTAGTTGGGTAGAAGGCAGGCGCCTACTTGTTGCATAAAAATTGGGTCTTGCTGAAGAGTACTTTTTTAAGACTTTGGGAATGTTAACATTATAAATTAGAATACGCATAAAGTTTAGACTCTCCCAGCATCATATAGCAGCTGAATGGCATTTTAAGACTTGAATATACGCTGGAATCCAGTCCACCTACTGCACACATCCAACTTGCACTTAGGTTTCAGGTGTCTAATGAAGCAGGCTTTCTGAAGAAAGGTAGGCAAATTTGATTTATATGAGCAAGGTAGCTCTGAAGGCCTTCAGAAGCAGACATTGTATGCCTCAATTTAGAAATCTAAATTAGTCAGATTCCCTTCTGAACACATTCAAAGGCGCTCTCACTGCATGAACTACATAAAGACAAAAAGGTTATTGACATTAACTTTTTTTTTTAAATGTGTAATCCACCTGTGCCTTCCAAAGGTGGGTGTCCTTGAGTTTCATCAGTCAAGATAGCATCATTTTCGCTTAGAATATCATCAGAGAGTACTCTCTCATTTTTCCCCTCCCTCACCTAGGCCATGTCACAGCAAGCATGACTGCTGGCATTTCAGTCACTCCTCAACTAACCTGGATGGAAAACGGAAGGATGGGAGAGGGACAGATGTGAAGCATGCATGTCTTGAACATCACTGACTACTAGTAAGCAATCTGACCAACATGCTTCAAATGTTCCCACCATAACACTCCATTCCAGGGTGACTCCAAGCAAATGTCTTTCAATGATCCAATGACTTGACTGAGAATTCTGTCAAGGAGTAAGACTGAAATAAGATAGTGTTTGGTAAAGTTCTGTCTACAGCACTAGTTTTGTCATGAAATTGATGAATTCCTGTCACAGAAGTTATTTCAGTCCAGGTAGAAGGTGCCCAGAAAACAAACAAGGGTTCTACCAGTAACAAAATCACTGCAGTCTTGTACAGAGCATTTTCCTTTGACATTTACACTTGAGAATAGCCAAGGGATTTAACTTCCCTGGACTGGACATACACTGTCTGAGAAAACGTAAAAAAAACTCTACCTATGTATAGAATCTTCCTGACAAAAGCATGCATCTGGGGAAGGGGTGGGGGGAGAAATATAGGCTGACGGAGATGAACTGTGATCCTGCTTTAAGAAGAAACTTTAGGTAGATCCCAGGGATAGCTTAACCTTAAAGAACAGAGCTCATGAGGGTTTGAATTTTTCTTAACCTACACCAATAGTAACAGCAATGAAGTAAGCCACTTTCATGAGAAGATGACAAAGACATGGAGTAAAGGAATCATGAGAACAAAGTTCAAATCCTCATGAGAAAATAGTGTCTGACAGCAGGGTATGCCCTGGACTAGCCCTTTAAAGAGTGTAAAATGTGTAAACAACGCAGGAATCAGTTGATCAAAGACTGTGTGTGGTGACAGCAATGTAAGATCACAGAAGTCCAGCTTCCTTTAGTTTCATTAGATTATTCCAAAATAAGCAGAAGGCAGAGGCATTAGAGGCAGAGATGGAACTGTCAGTGCAACACACTGGAAACTTGGACAAGGCGAATATGTGTCACTGCTTTTACTGTTCTGGGACTATTCTCACTCACCAGAGAAAAGCAGGATCCTATAAAAGAGAAATCTGTGCTATGGAGTGTTTCTAGGTTACAATGGATTAGGCAATCTGTTCTCAGTGAAGGAAGAGCTTTCACAGACTAGCATGATCTTGAAGTCAAAATCTCTTTGGCTGGCTATGCCTGAGAAATTAAGGTAAATAAGCCCTGAAGTCCCTTACCTTGACCACAGAAAGGCATACATATATCAGCTCACTTAGCTGCAATATCAGGAACAAGCTGAAAAAACACCCAGACACCAACCTGCTGAAGTGGATACCAGAGACGCTTTTTTGTTGGCAGTGAGCAGAACTGTGTTTGAGCACTGAGAAGAAATCAGGGCGGAAATCCTAATTTTTATCCAGAACAACAACTCTGCTTTGGCTGTAGACAAAAGAACTGGATGAGCTAGGTAGCTGAAGAGCTGACTCGCACTAGTTATGTCCAACATTAAAGTCACAACTGCTTCTTCATAAAGTAAAGGAGAATGACCATCTCCTTGTTTACATAATACACTGTTCAAAATAACTGACTTCACCTGCACATATTTTTGACCTATCTTGGTTCACAGTGGACACCAACCACTGTCCAGTACTGGTCTTCCTCTTCAAATCCTGAAGAGTGTTTGCCACAGACATCATCCTGATGTTCCAGATATACGAGCTGAACCTCCACAGCCATACAATGAAGAAACAGACACTCTTCTTTTTTGCCATGAGGAAACAATTACGGTAGAACCCCTCCTCCCTGTCGCTATGCCAACACTGACTTTACGGCAAGCCAAGATAACATATCAATCCAGTAAAGGCAGGTTCTCGTGGGACAGATCATCTCTGAGAGGCAAGGGGAAGGGGGAAGAAAAAGGGAAATTAAAAGTAGCAGCAAGGTAAAGTGGATTACCTAGCTGCTTCTAACCACTTGGGTATCTGATGTCATACAATGCCAGTACAGTAAAAAATGGTTTAGATTTAAGGTCAGGGGCAGAACTCATTCTGAGCACACCTTTGGGGGGTATCTAGGAAACCCTGTCAAGCGTGACATCTAATGAAGTAAGATTCTATGTCATTTTGGTCAGGTTCAAAGAGATCAGCTATCTTTCTAGAATCATTGCCTCCACTCCAGTCAGCCCTGAAAGCTGAAACTACTCAGGTCTATGTGATGGGAAAGGCCGGCCATCAACAAAGTTTTGAACAAGGTTTGTGTCTCGGCAGCAGAGAGTGGAATCTTTAATGAATACAGAGCGGCCTGGGAATCTTTTGTTCTGAGGCTGAAATAAAGAACAAGTTAAGGCAAAGGGAGATGCTGAAAGGCAGACTTGTCCCTCCTTTGAGATGCTACCTCTTTGCAGCTGCAAAGACCACAAGAGATTTGCTGACTAGGAGGCTGTGTCCACCCTACACCGATGGTAACCTGTAAACACAGCCAGGAAAATTGCTGGTGTTTCTGAAAGAATAAGAAGAAAGAATCCATAGCATCAGTACAAAGAGAAGAAAAAACCCTGAAAATTTCCTGAGTAATTTGAACTAGTAGCAGGCAAACAGGGTCAGACAGTTTGCCAGTCAAAACTGCAGTTAAGTTGAAGAATAACATGTTTTCCCAGGCTGTCCACTTGCTTGACTTCCCTGACAATGAGATGAGGACAGGTAGTGTGGAGCGTCCTTAAAACTAACATGGTTCAATCTCTATCTGCTGCGTTAGGGTAATGCATGTGGTTTCCAGCACCCTCCACAGTAAGTCCTCAGAGCATCTCTGATTATCCACGTTAAGTCCATCCAACCTCTGGCATGGGAGAAAGCTGGCTCTCCCATAAGAATCTCTGGGAAAGAGCAGGACAGAAAGGAGGTTATTCTAGTGTTTTAATCATTAAAAGCGCTCATTGGTTGCCGTGTTACAGCAAGTCCAACACCCACGTCAATCTAGACAGACCAGTGAACAAGACTAATCCAGAGAATGAAGTCTTGAGCTCACCACCTTTGATAGAGGTGATGCGGTCTAGATCCTGCTCCCCTGAGCTCAACATCCACATTCTGTATTAAGAAGAAGAAATCTGGCAGAAGGTACATTTTGTATGTACTGAACCATGAGATGGAAAACATCCTCTCCAGAAGGGGCAAGGATACTCTTGGTGTTAGGGCACTTTTGCTGGAGACAGTAAACACTGAGATGGGGGTGCAAAACCACCCAGGCAATGACATATGCTGATATCCATATTCTGTTCCTACAAGATTCCTGCCAAACCCGACATTCCCAACGGTACCAGGAGGAAAGATGTGGTAGAGCTGTGCTTTCGTGGTGAAAAGTAAGATAGCCAACTTTGTGCCAATGCTCCAGTGGTGCCCAAAGAGCCAACACAAATGTGTAATGGACCAGCACTGCGGGAAGCAGCATATATGTGTGATACCTGCCCCAATTTTTACCACAAGTAACAACCGAAAAAAGATCAAGCTGATGATACTGAGTGTCCTTTCTATGTACAGTAAAAAGGAAACAACAAAAAACTTTCCAGTCTCAAGTGACAGAGTACTAACACACCCGTATGTATGTACAAGTGGAGAGGCATAAATAAAATTAAATACTTTAGAAGCCTTCTTTACTACCAGCATGTAAAATTTCTGGTGCTAGATGGGTGTCAGAGTAAGGTGGAATGAATCTACCTTTAAATTTCAACAGTCCCATTGACCTTAATAGCCTTTGGTTTATATTCTTAATCAGCAAGAAATGTCATCTCCCAGCTAATCTTAATGTTTTAGCAGTCCGCTTATTTAGTTTGGAAGCAGCACTAATTACAGATACTACTCAAATGGCACAAAATCTTCAGTATAATCTCTTCCTCATTACTATCTCCAGTTTCTCCCTGCTCTTCTCTTTCTCAATGGCTTTCAGATTCTCTTGTCTTTATGCTGTGATTTAAAAGAATTTGTTTACAAAAGGCACCACCAGCGTTGGATGATCTCCATTACAATTTACTTTTAAGTTACTGGTTTACTTGACTTTCTAATTTATACTAATGGAAAATATTTGAATGAAATTATGTGTCAGACCATTTGTGTATTTGCAAGACCAACCCTGCACATGAACCTTCTGAGAAGTCCCTTTTATTGATTGAAAAGACCATCAGACATCCTATTTGAGTGGTTCTAAGAGGAAGACACTGAGGATTTCAATTTTTTTTGGTGACAGAAATGATTTGTCACAGCATCTTTTATTTGTCTTTCCTCTTATGCTGCTTGTTGTCACCCCCCCAATGTAGTTCACAAACCCTCAGTTGTACTGATTACAACTATTTATAGGACCACATTATAAATCAGATCAGTAAAATGACTGTGCTGAATTTTTTTTTCTTTTTTCTCTCCCAAATCTAGATCATTCCACTGATCTGGTTTACAGTATAATGCCTCGAACAATTGGCACAACCAGGAGTTTGGAAAACTGTGGGAAATTCTTAAGTGGTTTTACTGCTGAACAAAAACATACTGTGGAGCTACACCTTGAATTGTTAAAGTAAAGAGAAGGTGTTGTTACCTATTAGACATACCGGGTGCACATAATGCTGTGGGGTTTTTTTTCCAGTCTTGATACTCCCTCCCTCATAACATATTGAAATTAGTTGGTTCACAGTTCTGTCATACTTAATAGCAGCTGTATATTTCAGTATAAGAATGAATACAAAATACAAACCTGTGTAACAACAACTACTACAGCAATGCCAGTAGATGTTGGAGTGGAATCCCACTGAAGAGGTCTGCCGTGAGATTTCTTCATTCTGCCTATCATCCAACCCATACACAGGCTCAACAATAAATACAGCATTTGTATCTGTGAGACTATGTCACACACTATTGAAAACAAAAGAAAAATAGTCACAACAAAAATAATGTTTTTTCTAAAGCAAAGAGAAATGTTCTATATACCCACAAATGAAGGATGAACATTTATGCCTCTGCATCACCTTCAGTCATAATTTTGATGATAGTTTGACTAGCTGAGGTTGCTTTGCCACAAAATGTGGATATTTTGAGCAGTTTCCAGTGACCAAACAGACCACTATCAGCTTTCCTCTAGTTATGCTGCAGTTCTGCAACACCACAGGCACAGCGCCACATCCCTCCAAATCCCACTCTTGTGTCAAAGAAGTCTGGGCTCAGGAGTCCAGCTGCGTAAATAGACTTATAACGCTAAAGAACTAAAATCATATGTATGTTAATCACACTGCAAATATGAAACATGATGAAATGAACTCCTTTCTTTGCTCTGAAAAACCTTTGTTCAAAAATCAGATAGTTGCATTGTACTTTAAATTAATTGCACTTTGTCTTAAGGATGCAGTAGCTTGCAACAGAAAGCACAAATATTTAGGACAAATTCCATTCTCAGATACTTAAAGGAGAAAATATAATGAATAACCCTAACACAAACTTCATTTGGAGCAACAATTTGCCTGTATTTCATTTTATTAAATGCAAACTACCTTTGCCTCATTTTGCTATGTCCATTTTTTTTGCTCTGTTTGGGAACAATTAACACATACTCCATAAAGTTACATTCTTAATCAGTGTCTCAAACCTGTGTGTGAAGCTGTGTCTGAAGAAAGAAAACTTCAAGCTAGAATATATTAAAGCCTGTACTTGTTAGCCTTGCTGAAGTACTACTGACAGTAGAAAGAACTGAAGCTTTCTTTCTGGGTGATTGTTAGCTTTAGACCTGATAAGTTCTTGACTGAAGCTTATCGAACAATTTTTAAGTTGGTGTTTGGACTTGAGAGTAAACTGGCTCACTGTGCTGGCATAGCAGAGATGTACAAGAAAAATTGATTCTTATATTATGTAAATTGCAAATTTGGCTCAGAAACTAGAGATTGGGCACTACACACAAGAATGCTTTCTTTTTCACTGGATTAATATTTTAGTTCAATTACATTTGTTCCTTATTTGTAATTTTCACTTACACTATCAGGTACAAGAACAATATTTCTATGTCACAAAAGCAAACTTCTATTTTTATACAACTGGACTGCATTATAAAAGATAAAAAGTATGTCCACATTTACTAAAAATATTGGCACAGAAAATGTTGCCACTGTAGAGAGATTAATACGCACACGAGGGAAGTGTGTCATATGAAGATCAGCTACAATATTTCCCTGACACTCAGGAATACTAGCAAAATATGAATATAAAACAGACTTCAACACGTTATTCCTGGGATATATTTGGTATTCTCACAGTTTATATGCTTAAATGCTTCTTAACGTATTCAGACACCTTTGCTGTTTAAGAAGTGTCAAGAGCTTTTAGTAAATACAAAATTGCTCACCCACTCTTTAATAAAATGAACTGGCACTGATTTTGGGCAAAATGATCTTGGAATTATTTTACAATGCTAGCTATGGAGACATAGTACTCACTAGAAAAAAATGTTACATTGTTGTGTGAACGCAAGGCATGCCAAACCAGTGTCACAAATCCAAGCTAGAGAAATGACTGAACATGGATGTTCTAGAGAGCGTTTTATTTTCTTCTGTCACTCAAGATAACGTGCCCTATAAGTTATAGCCAGACATGATCTCTCAATCACATCTTGGATTATGGATATTGCTTTGCTTCAGTGTGGCAACAATTCAAGTGGATTCCCAGACAAAATTGTGTTAAGACAAAAATTCAGTACCGTCTTTAATCTTTGACATCTCATACATCCTGCCAGAAAATAAGACGGTTGAGAGCAATTTTTAAAATGACAACAATCCCATGATATCCAGGGTCAGTGTAAAGTCACATGCTACTGAGCTGATACCACATTTGTCTGATTTCATCACAATTATCGTTCTTGGCTGTTCAACAGGCATAATAATATTCTTTGACTTTTCACATTTCAATCTTAAAAAGTTAAAAGATCACTATTTGTGATGCTTTTGAGTGCCAGCATTATTTGCGTGATTTATGTGACTAACTTAAGCGATAAATTAGACTGAGGGTCAGGTCTTTGTACGTGGTAAAGACTAAATGATGGCAGAAAAAGAATAATTGCTTGGGATAGTATCTGAACACGTTTCTAGAAAGAAGTTCTGGCCCCACTGAAGTCAATAAAAATTAACTTCTAACTCGGATTTCTGTTCTGATATAGGAAAAATGGAAGCACTTTCCGTCTTCAAACTGTACTACTTGCTATCAGCCATTCTTCAGAATTTTAGCTGACGCTGAAGCTTTCCACATTACCATTACTTCTGCTCTTTCCCAGTTTTGGGAACCACGAACCTTAAAAACAGTAGTAAAGGAAGACTCTCTTAGCCGAATTTCTTAAATTCAGCTATTGATTCAAAAAACATTTTTTTATTCTTAAACTTTGCTATAAGCAAATGAAAGTGGGGTCTTCGCTGTAATACATACACAGAGAATCTAACATGCAGCTCTGAAGTTCTGGCTGTGTAGTTAACACTGGGTTTCTCACTGTGGAGGAGTTACAACTACCTCCATATTCTCTATTTAGTTTAATTTCAGGAGATGAGAGGGAAAGTTTAATAACACAGTTGCTGGAGAGGCTGCAAGGAGCTGCTAACTCAAATGGTTAAAACAAGAAAGAGGCAATTACTGTGGTGCCAAGTGCCATCAAGAGGCTGTTAATTCCAACTGCAAGCTTCTAAATGAACTGTAGGAAGCGAAATTTTTTTCTACATAGGCTGTTACTCTCCAACGCTATCTCACTACCACCGTACTACTTTCTCGGGCGCTTCAAGCCAAACAAAAGGTAACGTATTTGCTTAGAAACAACCCCCCCAGTGCTTCACGTACAAACTACAGAAAAAAACCCCAAGGATGTTTAACCCTGAAGAATCCAGCAGGAGTAAATTCATGCATTTTGGGAAGGGATGTTATAGGAATTCAGTTCCAGTGAGAACTCAGAATATCTATACAGAGTGGAGAAAAATGCTTTGTTAACATCAATTCTTTATATAAGCATTTTTTGCATCAGTCATATCACTTGTGCTGTAAAACACTTTTTCATTATGATCAATGTTGAATTTGCTAGTGAAATGACACACTCCATAAAACACAATTAAGCTTCCTAAAAAGCTTCACTAGTCTAGATCATGGAAACTCTGCAAAGCCCTTCAACGTACTGAAACATTTACTCATGTGATAAGCATGCATTTATGTGTTTGTAGAATGGAATCTTCACACAAGATAATCTTTTATACAATCCTCAACAGTATCACAATTGTATAACTTTAAATACAGTTATGGTAAACATCCAGAATGAAACCTGCTTTTCAGAAGAGCAACTTTTAGTATATTCTAGATCAAAAATCCAGTGGTGTGGTCCAAGATCATAATACAGTCCAACAACAGCATTCGCTACTGTACTATACAGATTAATGTGTAGGAATATGTAAGAAACAGTAGACGAGCATACTCACATTCTGCCAGACTTCCCATAAAAGGTGCTCCTACTCCATCTCTAGAATAACTGATAAAAGAATAAAATACCGTATTTTTAAGTGAGTCTTAAGTGTGTGTTCTCTCTTAAAAGTATATTTAGGCAATGACATAGTTCTAAAAAGTCAGTCCTATGTTTTGTCACAATCACCACAGGAAAGATCAGGTACTGATCTTTACAACACAATGTTCTTCAAGTCTTAAGACTGAAAGCAAAAATAAGCAAAGATACCTTGAGAAATGCAGGTAGTTGGCAAAAGCTGAACCAGCCTGCAACAGTAATGCAATTGTCAGCACCTTTAAAACAGTATGCATAGGTCCACGCTTCCTAATTGTTTGCCATAGGGACTGCGCATATATGCAAGCAGTTATGAAGTATGCTAGGACAAGCAGGAAAAAGAATTCATGTAATCCTATGAAAAAAGAAATACAGATTAGTTTTTATAAAGAAACGTTGCTACTAGCAGTAAATAACTAAAACAAAATTTTTTTTTTATATAATCACTGGGAAATACTTAGTAACTGTCACCCAGAAGTGGTAGTACAGATAAAATGAGTAAATTGGAGCCTATTTTATCCAAGAAAGTCAGTGAATTTTTTCAGAGAGCTGACTATTGCTTGATCTGACAAAGTATTTTTTACTCAACAATACCTTTTCTGGGTGCAGGAGAGATTCTGTTCAAATACAAATAGCTTTGTAGCAATTACTGAAGTAGTGTAAAGTGACATACAGTTTCTTGATAAACAAAAATATTTGTAGCCCATTTGATCAGTCAGAAACATATTTATTAAAGGACTCGTTTATAGCTTTTTTTTTCCCCTTCAATTTTTAAAGGCCCAATCTGAGGTGAGAGAAACCCAGAACAGATTTCTACTGAATCTATTTAACCACTGGGTGTCACTCTTCCTCCACATAAAGCAGGTAGTCCAAGAAGCACAGCTGACCAAGACAGAAAACTTCCAGATAAAGAAAAATAGCACAGAGAACAATAATAAGTTCACAGAGTGGGGGTTTTTTTGCACCAATCTGAAAAAAATGCCTAAAGTTTTTGATATTTTTACAAAAAAAGTCCTCTAACTTTCAGTCTGGCAGTAGTCTGGTGAAATGCTTCCCTGAAGACCTGGATCCTGGAAATCTTTTCTATTGTCCAGGAGCTTTGGAACCCACTATATGAGCTCCCAAAGGGTCAAAGACAGTGAGCTACAAGCAGAAATGGGTAAACAGAAATTTCTCGCAAAAAACTTAATTTTTTCTTCTCCAACCTTCCTCGAAACCAAGTGGTGCCCACAGAATCAGATTCTGAACAATGTTTTTCCTCCAGCAACAAACCAATTCTGCTGAAAACTTCAACCAGCTCCACCCAGAGATTAGAAACAGAGCAATTATACACATTTCAATATCTAAGTTGAAAAACATTAGAACTGGATGAGTTCTGGATAGTTGCCAGTACTGTAACTTCTATGGCTAAATTTAATCAGCTTGAGCATACATAGAGTGAAATGGGAGAAAAAGAGCATAAGGTAATAAACACTCATAAACAAAAAATTTCAGGGCCACTCCGCTTCTCTTGTATACCTATACAAAAGCATGATTTATGACTGACAAAAATAAGCGTTTTAGATCAAATCTCTTACTCTTTTCTTTCACTCTTTATCTTTCTGCTTCAAAAGACACCACTGAAGTTGGCAAGGATTATGTAGATAAATTATTTCTCACCATGATGAGTGGGTACGCATTGAAAACTCTTTAGGAAAATCAACTAGCTTTTAATAAACACTAAAACATTTAGGATAGAAAGCTCCTTCCAACCAAAGACAGATTGTGGATGATTGGCTTGAGACCAAAAGGATTTAAGAGAATGTTGCACTGAAATACAACTGTAAAAAAACTAGAACAGTAATTTTCAACCTGTCTTTTTTAAGTTTCCTGACTTTCAAGTAACCTAGAGTTGACAAAGAAAATAAAACACATGTACCTTAATTTGAAATGCCTAACTTCAAAGAACTTCAAAATGCTGTCTACCTGCTCAGCTGCCCTTAGAAATCCTACATTCCACTGGTACCATGTTTTCCGTAAAAATACCTACCATATAAAATGATAAAAGATGACTTGCTAGGGACAGAAGCCCTCCTCCTCCTCTTTCAAGGCAAACTTCTTAATCACAAGGTTACAGTCTCAAGTTCTTTCCTATATTTTCCTTATAGTCCATTTAATTTTGAGATCTCCTGAGGCCACAACTTTAGTAACTAAAGTGAAGGGTGACCTAACTAGAACCATCTGGAACTACGTAGTTTTCAGCTGCCCGAGTGAAAAAACCAAGAAATGAAGATGGATCTTTTCTTTGATGCCCTAATGTTCTATGCTGCATATCTCTACGGAAAAAGGACAAAAATTATTCCCCGAAGATGCATTTTAAAAAAAAAGAGAGAGAGAAGAAATCCTTGTCAGTTCTTTGAAAGCAGACACAGGCATGTAACTTCAGGATTCATGCAGTGTTGCAGGTTTTAATTCTGAATAAACAGAGGTGTTTCTCTGCAACCATGGAAGACACGGCACGTAAAGCTCATCCTGTTTCCTACTTGTTAGATCTAAATACGAGCATCCAACACAATTATACACCTCCCTGCTCAGCATGCAAGCTGTTCAGAGCTCTGCTTCCAACTGCTCAAAGTCTTCCTACAAAATGAATATAGAGCTGAGATGCCTCTCTAGGAGGTTTGTGCACCACTTTTAAGGGCCACATGCTATCTTATAGCTGCTTTGCCCCTTGATTTAGCAAAAGGATGCTACTACTGCTTTTTGAGAATAAGTAAATTAACCTAGAATTCACTTCTGGATACAAAACTCACCAAATAAAACCTGCCAACTAAGTTTGTAGCACAATTAAGAAGTTAGAGACAGGTAGGTCAACTTATAAGCCTTGAAAAATGGATGATTAACAGTGCTACTTTCTTACAGATTCTGCCAAATGTTTCAGTGAATATTCTCTTCCCTTCAAAAAGGGAGCTGCCTTCCCCCTATATCCTCTTGAGACCAAGAATGACAGCAGACCACATGATTCTGAGCATAGCAATTAGGCTCATTCTGGGTATGTAGGTTAAATCTGTATATGAAGGCAGACTAAGCCTATTGGGCTCGTCCCTTGATGAGGCCTCCCAGAGCAGTGAAGTTAAGCACTGCAATAAAGTATGCATTAGGTTGGTTTGGATTGTCCAAAGCATACAATTTTATGTAGGCGTTTCTTCGGATGCTGTCTTGAGTGACTTCTAGAAGTTCTTCTCTGCAGGTTTAAAGATTTATAATTGCATTTCTAAAATAAAATAAAATCAGGACTGACAAATACCTCATCTAATCTGTGGCCTGTGACTAAGATACTTAGAAAGACCTAAACATTGAACTGAAATTGTATTGGCAAAATGTTGTATCATGCATGTACTCGTGTTGTACAGAGTAAAATTTTACACAGCTAAGGAATTTCAGGAATTAAATAAGAAAATGCATTAAAATCAGAATTAACCAAATTCATCAAAATTAGGGATTAAATTCACATTCAAGCGGAAGCTTAAAATTTCAACAGGGGAAAAATGCCTATTAGCAAAGATGTCAACACTATCTTTCCTTGTGCATCTATGCTTCCAGTTAGCCCAGTTTTGGAAAGTCAGTCTAGAGAGAGGGAAGGATTTTTCTGTAATGCCAGAAAATGAGTTAAAGTTTACTCTCTGTGAGAAAGTAGAATCTGAAATGTAAGAGACTCTGCTATCCATTCCCCAGTGCCACACTTTTCCAAGCATAGTATGTACTGATTTGTTTGGGTAACCAGATCCTTAACTTACAAATCTAATTTTAAGAAAAAAAATCTTACCAGATTCCCCTGCGCTAAAGTGATCTATTGGATTCCCTTCTGCATCTGGATTTAGTAAGACCATTTCAAACTGAATATCCTCGGATTCAGAATAATTCTCCTCGCAGGTAAACTTGTCTACGTAAAACACATACCATGTTTCCGGATAAGGAATCTGGGACACTGTCAGATTTTGCTCTGTGTGGTTCACAGTCACTTTGGAAGAAAACAAACAAGAAGAGGAGTAAATATTCAATTAGTTTGTTTGCAGAAAACTCATCTCTGACTGAAGATAAAATTGAAATCCACACATCATATACAGGTTATAAACTACATACAATAGAAAACAGTCTTTATTTTGAAAGCTAGCCATAACACCAGAGGCCAGACTTCCATCCTCGCCTTTTGTTTCATATAGGTGCAGGCAAGGACTGGTGAGGATCTGTTCCGCATTCCATTTCTCAGCTTTTGGGTTCGCTGGGAGAGCTCGCTTCTGCCAGAAGCCAGTAACTGCAAACTCTGTCTCCTATGCTTAGCACATTTCCATCCTCTAGTACCATACTGATGGGACTAGCTATTTTCTATTAGCCAACAGATACTTCTGCAGTACGAAAAATACCTTTGTGAAATTTATTCTGCTCTATTTTCAAAGATATTTAGAGCACTGAACAGGAACAGCCACATGCAAGATTGATAAACAATAGCACGCATGCTTTCGAGGTGCAACGTAGCTATTTTACAGCATCTTCCCCAAACCATAATAGACTGAATTTCAATTGACAGCTAAGGGCGGAGACCATCATCTAATAAAATTGAGAATTTCAAATCAGTTTACATTTAAAACCAACTGTATAAGAGACTGAAGTTTCATCTGCTCATTGATCTTACCACTATTTTTCCTAAAAGCAACTATTAACGAATGCACAATCTCTCCAGAATAAACACTTGCTGAAAATGAAATCTGTGCCTCTGTATGTTTGGGTGAAACTATAAGAACAGTAAATACTGTTACACTGATTACTGAACTTGAGTGCTAATCAGCTCAACCATAAACGTGAGTCACCTCTGTAGAAGAAATAACAATATAACGACTGGACCGTAGATTAATTGATCTTAATGGTTTAAGATGACAATGGCTAAGGATGAAGAAAGAGAAAAATGTCATTAAACTTCTACAGAACAAACTATTTCTGGTTTTTATGCAAAGGCCTTTCTATATGAAAAAGGTACAAACATACATACAAAACTATCCTCAGCAAACTCATTATCCTTAAATATTTTGTAGACAAAATTTAGAACTAATTTCTAATTTGAAGCCTACCTGTGAAAAACATTTATGTTATTTAAACAGACTTGTTTCAACTTCAAGAAGTTATTTTCCATTCTTTGAAGGCATGAACTGATCACCATTCGGATCGAGGAAGAAATGTGCCATGTGTCTCTTTGCAGCAATTGTCATGAAGTACAAATTTGGACAACACATGAACCAGAAAGAAAAGAGTGTTCTAATACAGGCAGTCTGTCTTGTGTAGCTCATGTAAGTACGTGTTCCACTCTGGAGCTATGTATCCTATCAATCAAATATACAAAGTGAAACAGCTCCCTTCAAAAAACTGAGATTTTTAAAAACACAGCTTTAGGATTTCATATGGCGCTTAATCCAAATGAAAGGCAAAATGCATCTGAGAGGGGTGGCTTTACTCTCCATCTGTACTCTTCGCTGAGTTCTGACACAGTCTTATTTGCATCAAGACTAAGGATCACACAGAGCACGTTTAATCAGTTTTCCATCAAATGTGCAAGCTAACTCACAGGAAATGAAGTAAGATAAAATAAAATGTAATTGATTTTGCTCAAGATCAGCAAACAGATCCAACTCACCCTGTGGTCATATGATTCCTAAACAGAGTAGAAAACAGCGAGTACATTGCTGGGACAGACAGGAGTGACGGACCAACTGCTGGTCATTACAGCAGCCCTTCATGTTCAGCTCAGATCAAGTGTAGGGGAACTAGATCCTTAGAAGTGACATCTGTATAAGATGTCATTATGACAATGTTCCAGGAGATCAATTTGTTACTCTAGGGATTCTGGCTGCACAGAGAAAACGTATTTGGAAAAGCAGCTGTACTCAAGATACCTAAGAATTAAGTTTCTAATATTAATTTAATTTCTTCGAGGAAAATTTATGCTTTAAGTAGGTTTTGTGTAATATTATGATCAATAAATGGTGCAAAAATAATTATTTCTGTATGTTTGTCTTCCAGTTACATAACTGAATGCTTCAATGTTTTACTGTTCTTTTAAATTGAGACAGATACTCAAATTAAGCTTTATCCTGATTAGCTCATCTTTGATACTATATTAAAAAAATTTCTAACATGTTTTGTACATCAAAGCGTGACAGGTTTATGCTACCATGAAAATAAAAATATCCTTTTATTTTTGTTTTCCCTTCTTTGAAAAGTGCCATTTCCATGGAATTGGAGAACAGGAGGCTCCTGAGAAATGAGAAATTTTCCTCCATAAAAAAAAGACAACAAGATAACTTGTATATTCTGTACTGGTATAATTATCAGCTCAAGTAATATAAAGATTGGAATGGGAGATTCAGTGATGAATACCAAATTACAAAATTAAAGGGTGAAGGAACATAAAATGATAATGTGGGCAAGTTATAACGTAAGGCAGGATAATCCCGATTAATTTTTGTAGATGACCTTACAGATGGGGGTGGGGGGGCAGGAAGTGCTAATGATTATGAGGTTGTGGGGGGGAGTACAGAGAAAAAGGGTTTTCAGGTACAAAATTACCCTTTTACTCTGTACTTGGGCTACATACTGCCACCTGACAAGCACTCACTTCAGAAGTTTAGAGGTAACTGCAGGAGGGTTCATCACTTTGCCCCTAATTTTTTTCATTCCACTGCAATAAATGTCACAATTCAAACTGTACATTTGACTGTCCCAAACATTAGATTCTCAAGTTCTTGGTGTCATATTACAATGGTATTCTTTGTAAATTCTTTCAAATACTCAACATAATCTTTCTTCCAGAAAAGTTTGGGATTAAAAAAAAAAAAGACTTTTACTTCAAGCAGAGTTAAAGAAAATCTCTGTACTGAATGAATAAATGAAAACTTCAGCCAAATGTGTACCCTTTCTGAGTTGTGTACAACTGACAGCATGAGACTAGAACTGGTCATAAAGTTTGGTTGTTTGCATTAAAATCATTATTTGTCAAGGATTGTTCATTTTCCAGCAGTATCCTAAATCATAACTTGCAACCAAAGTCTTCTGAAATGATGCAAACAAAGCAATTTTATTTCCTTGTAATAATTTTTAATTACAGAAGGCCGAAGTCCTGCTTTTTCTTAAGTTGTTGCAAAGTCCAAATTCACTGAAATAAATACTCTAAATACACAGATAACTTAACAGGGTTCTAAATATGCAAATAACTTAATTTGTAAGGGGAAAAAAGTAGCAACTCACTTGTCAGCTGAGCTTTAGAGAACTTCTCTGTACAGCTGTGATCTTGGATACTGTTCTGCAGCTTCTGCCATTCCTGTGCTTGAAACAGGTGAAGTCTAGCTGCTTTTGTCACAGCTACTGCTACGTTCTTGATTCTGACACACAGAACAGCATGGTCACCTTGATATTTAAAAAATAAAATCAACTACTCTGCCTTGATGTCAGTTACAAACAAAAAGCTAGTGTGGCATAGATAAGTAGCAGCACTAAAGCTTCACTTTATTGCTTAAACTTTTACCACTACTTCACATAAAAGTCTTTACAGTCTTTCAGAAACAATTTCTGTACATCTCCTTAACACAATACTGCATGCATGGTTCTCTATGATGGTACTTAAACAAACCTTCATCATAACCCAAATGTCATTAACCTTCCCTACTACAAACAGCCTTCTCTCCCCCCTCTTTTTTTTAACAGACTTCTAGATAGCCTTTTTTCCCCCTTCCTCCCACTCCAAATTTTATTTTCTCAAGAAAAAAAGACAGTGCCTCAACCAGTCTCAATAACTGGTTCGAAGTCTAGTATTTTATGACCTTTGTAGCATGGTTATGAGCATCATAGGGTAGCTCTTGAGTCTAATACCAAAAGAACTTATGTAAAAGGACCTTCATGTTATGGACTGATTAGAGCTAAAATAATTATAGATGACAGACATCAAATTGAGACAAAGAAAATCAAACTTCAAAAGTGTTCTCTAATGTGTCAGTCTACCTATAGGCTGCATCTTGACACAGAGAAATATTTTAGCCATTTTAGAACTAGCTCATTTGACACAATTTATCTTGTTTTTAGTGTTGCCGTGAGTCAGAATGTAAATTCTCACCTGCTTATTCCCGATGGCTTTTCTCCCCTCTGTTGTTGACTCCTTGTTAGTAATAATTCCTGACTGTTAGTTAAGAGGCCTAGCAATCTGCAATCCTCAAACTTATTTTGATAAATTCCTTCATTAATATATTGCTATAGACTTCTTTAACATAATGGTATCCTAAATTAAAAGACAGGATTTAATGGAGGAGAAAAAAAATCAGTACTGCAAGGGCACACATTCATATTTAACCAAGCTTTGTATGTTTTTTAAACTGTCAGAGCAACCTGCTTTCCCACCTAATGTAGGCACCAGCTGGATGTGAGTCAATAGACTACTACCAGCTTCCAATAAGGCTCTGCCAGGAAGGTTTATCTGTTCAGAGCCAGCTGCAAGATAGCTGTCCTGCAATAAAACCTCAAAGAAGGCAATCTCCTGGGATCTGCAAAATGTTATCTGGACTACAGTTTACCTAAGTTGCTAATAAAAGATTTTGACACGTTAACAGAAGGTTCTAAAAAAAGCCCATACGACTTCACTAAGACCCAAAATACGTATAGTTGTGGGTATTCATGCAGAAAGAGGAATATTTCTAAGGAAATATGCAACATCAACTTGTAGAATAAATTATATCTGAACGCCTAAACCACTCATCTTGAATGTCAGTATTCTTGTCTCAGATTTATGCAGTGTGGTTTTTTTTCCTTTAGATCTATTTAGAGTGCTTCTACAATTATCTTCTAGGACAGTGATAATTAACTGCTTTCAAGTCACTGCACAAGCTATCCCCATCCTATCTATCATGTCTCTGCGCTGGAAGGTCACATTCCAACTCTTCTTGGCTTATGTCACATTTTCCTTCATCCCACTAGATTTTCTTCTTGCAAACGTTTTTGTTTTCCTCTCACACTCCTCCTCCAGTCTGGGAGGAAGCCCGTGTGAATACGTGAGGTATTATCTTCATGGTTGTCTTTTGAAACATTCTGCAGAACTCCTCTGCCATGAAGCTAACGGAGTAAGAAAACAGTCTATGCTACCAAAATGCTGAGCATATAGGAAAAGCGTGCCGACCAGCACAGCCTTGTAGTGTATGGCACTGAGCATGCTTGCATGTATCTTTTTTTGCGAAGTAAAACTTCTGTGTCAAGGAGAGTCATTTCCAGCCTGTATTTCTGCCATGCTAACAGGATCCTAGCCCACTGCTCGGCCCCTTAACTAACAGCCAGGAATTAGGACTAACAAGGCGTCAACAAGAGAGGGGAGAAAAGCCATCGGGAAGAAGCAGGTGAGAATTTACATTCTGACGCACGGCAACACTAAAAAAACGCCAGTGACGCGACGCAGACGCGCAATGCTTAGGCGCCGGTCTCATTCGGCGGAGTCCCAGGCGGGAAGGAGAGGGGCACGTGCAAGTTAAAATCATGCCCCCGCTCCCCCACACAGTCCCGCCACGCCAGGCCCTGGGACACCAAAGGCAGCGCAGCGCCGAGCACCCACAGCAGCGCCTTGCCACGCCGCGGCAGACAGCGGGGCTGCTCAGGGGCGGCGGGCCGGGCTGCTCCCAGCCCCTCTCTCCCCCAATTTGGGGCAGCCCCGCCTCGGTCCAGCGGGCTCCCGCCTCTGGCCGAGCTCCCCACCACCCCTCCGGCGCTGCCCACGGCGCCCGCGGCGCGGACCCGAGCCGTGGCAGGGCCCTCCGGAGGCCGGCCTCACCCCGCCGCCGCCGCCGCCCCACCAGCTCCTGCACCCCCCCCCCCCGCCCCGTTTCAGGACGGCGGACAGGGCCGGCGCGGCCCGTCCCGGCGCGCAGCCGCTGGCTCCCCGCCTTTCCCCTCCCGCGGGGCACCCACCGTGGAACTGGAACCGCGCCACGGGCCGCCACGGCTCCAGCCGGGCGGCGGCGCTGGCGAAGCCGCCCCGTAGCGTCTTGCCGCCGGCGCCCCACCAGCCGGCGGCGCAGAGGAGCCACAGCAGCCGCCACCGCAGCCGCCACCGCATCCTCGGGCCCCGCCGGCGGCGCCCGCCGCTACGCTCGACCCCCCCCCCACCCACCCCGGCCTCCGCCCGCCGCGTCACGTGACACCCCTCACCCGTTACAAGCGGGCGGGCGGGCAGGAGCGGGAAGAGAACCAATGGGAGCGGCGCGCGAGGGAGCGCGCCCACCGGGGGGGCGGGGCCGAAGCAGCCGGCCCCTCCCCCACCCCCGCCCCGCCAGCCGGCCGGCCGGCCGACCTGCCCCGCGCCTCCCCCGCCACGACGTGTCCGCCGCTGGTTTCGGCCGTAAGTTGAGACCCAGAGTCGTAAGAAGGCGACGGCCGGCGTTGGGAAAGCCTCGGCACGGAGTGGGCCGCGCCACTGGCTTCGGAGGCGGCGGGCTCCGTCGCTCGGGCACGCGGGGAGAGAGGGAGGTGTTTTTTTTTTCACGCAGGTTCGTGCAGTGGCTGCGGCCCCACCCGTGAAACCCCCGGGAGAGCCACGGCTTCCGCCCCGCCTCGCTCATGCGCAGTCGTGAGGTGGCGGCGCAACGCCGGGGCGCGAGGGCCGCCGGCCGTAAAGCGCGGACGATGTCGGGGCCGCCGGGTCCCGCCGAGCCGCCGGTCTTCGAGAAGCGGCTGCTGGTGACGGGCGGCGCCGGGTTCATGTGAGTGGTGGCTGCGGTGTCGCGGGCGCGGCCTCGCCTCTCCGCTGGGCCCGGCGGGGGCCGCCGGCTTCTATTCTGGGGGCGCGGGTGGGCCGGGGCGGGAGGGAGAGGTGCCGCGGCGCCGCCGCCGCCTCCCTTGGGCCTGTGCTGGGCCGCCTCAGGGGCGCCCCTGGCCCGGGCCGCGCTGGTTCCGGCGCAGGCTGCGGTGGGCGCAGCCGTTTCTGCGGGGCCGGGTTCGCCCTGCAGGCTGCCTGTGGCTCTGCCGTGTCGTGGAGCTTGAGGCGGTGAGTGCTGCGGAGCGAGCTGGGCTGCTGCCCGGCTGGCCTCCGCCCGCGGTGAGGGAGAGGGTGCCCGGTGAAGGGGCCTGCCAGAGCTGACGGTGGGAGTCGGTGCTCGGCCCCAGCCGGGGTGGGGTGGGGGGTGGCTGTGCTTTGAGCCAACTGCTGTTTCTCACATCCTCTCCCCAGCGCCGTGGGCTCTGCTCGAGGCAGAGAAAATTCAGGTCCAGCTTAAGCTTGAGCCCCTCAGCCTGCTCAGAGGCTGAAGCTAGGAGAGGACTAGATTTCTGTGTGCACCCCCCAGCTTGGGGGGCTGGAGATGCGAATAAGCCCTGCCAAACCTGAGCTCTCAGGGTGAGCTGCTTGTATGCAAGACTGTACCCAAAAGAAATGCCACCTGGTAGCCAGGCTGTCATTCCTTCTTGCACCTAGCAGCAGTGTCGGGAGCTGAATGTTGAGAGTCAGTATTGTGAGTTAGGAGAGCTGGCTGCTTGGTTCTCCCTAATACCTAATGTATAAATTTAAGAGTTATAAAAGTATTTTAGAATGGTAATTGAATGTAACATATAACAATTTCGTTGGTTTTTTTTTTAAGTGGCTGTGAGTAGTGCTGCTTTCTTTTATTATAGTATGAACTTTTAATCTGATTTTTAGTTTCATAACACTATGTGGTTGTGGATATTATCAATAGAATAACATTGACATATCTTAAAATATGTCTGTGAATTCCTCTTTCTCCTGTCTTGAGTACAGCTCCCTCTTCCCCCAAAACCTTTTGATATTGCTAAACTTATTTGTAATTTGTCATCTCTTTGTTACCTTAAAGCTAACTATATAATTGTAAAATATGTTTTTCTTCTATCCTACAGCGCTTCACACGTAGTTGTCTCTCTTGTGAAAAACTATCCGAACTATCTGATTATAAATCTAGATAAGGTAAGTAGCTTGTCGTCTTTCTTGATACGGAAAACTGTTTTAAATTATTTTTAATGCAATCTATAGCATGCTGAAATTTGTATGGATTATTGTTATTTATTAATTTTTTTGACTATTTGTTCTATGCCCGCCCCCCTCCCCCCCCCCCCCCAAAAAAAAAACCCTGTTGTTCATGCTTACTGTCCTGTGCCCAGTGTTGTGGTTTAACCTAGCTAAACGCCACACAGCCATTTGCTCACTCCCCACCCCGCAGTGAGATGGGGAGAGTAAGATTTGTGGGTTGAGATAAAGACAGTTTAATAGGACAGAAAAGGAAGGGAAAATTAAAACAGGTGATGCACAATGCAATTGCTCACCACCCACTGACTGATGCCCAGCCAGTCCCTGAGCAGCGATTGCTGCCCCCCTGGCCAGCTCCCCCCAGTTATATACTGAGCATGATGTCATATGGTATGGAATAGCCCTTTGGCCAGTTCGGGTCAGCTGTCCTGGCTCTGCCCTCTCCCAGTTTCTTGTGCACCTGGCAGAGCATGGGAAGCTGAAAAGTCCTTGACTAGCATCAGCACTGCTTAGCAACAACTAAAACTTCAGTGCCTAAACCATGTTATTCTCATACTAAATCCAAAACATGGCACTATGCCAGCTACTAGGAAGAAAATTAACTCTATCCCAGCTGAAACCAGGACACCACCACAAATAATGCTTTGGAAAAAAAAAAAAAGGAAGCTTTTGAAGTCTACACTTCTTTTTTAGAATTTTTGCAGTTAGGGTATCTTTCAGAGTTTTGTGTTTTTAAAGCTTCATGTCTTCTTGCAAAGTAGCTTTTCTTTTGAAAGAAGTTTTTACTTTGTTCTCAAACTTTCTAGTAATTAGGTTGGATCTGGTTAGCTTATTTACTTTCATGAAGCCTACTTAATGATATTGTGTGGATATTTCTCGTTAGCTCGACTACTGTGCAAGCTTGAAGAATCTTGAAACTGTCTCCGAGAAGGAAAACTACAAGTTTATCCAGGTGATAAAGCCTTCTCCTCTTGAAACTTGACTTTTTACCGCTTTTTTTTTTTAATTGCCTTCCTAACAAGGTAATGCGGTTTCCAGAACTCCCCAAACTAGAAGCCACTGCTTGCATTTATGGAAAAGTTGAAATTACTTCTATTAATTCATTGTCAAGAACGAGTCAGTGTATGTGATATGCCAATGTATGTGACAATCACATGGATATAACAGCATTTAATTCATCTGTTTGCCTTATTAATAGACTTCGTATTTCACCCACAGAAGTCTGTGACAATATGCAGTATGTTCTGTCTCTTACACAAAATAGTCTTTTGAAAGTTGATATATATTTTATTGTATAATAAAGGTACAGAATCAGTAAAAGCCTGATTATGGAGATGAGTGTTTTTAGGGATGATTGTTTCACTTTTGATAGGTGATATGGGCAAGATGGACTCAGATTCAGCTCCTCCATGCTTCTCTGATGCTATCTTAGATTTTGCACCTTCAGACACTGCCACTTGTCATATACCATGGTGTGCAACACGCTCTTTCTTGCTCTGTTAGTGCTAGATATCAGGCTACATTCTTGCTTTTGCTGCTGTTGATGCTGTGTAGTTCATACTTGTTTTGGAATGGGGTCTCATGGGAACATTCAAGGTATGCCTTTTCTTTTTAAAATTTTGCCAATTAAATTAGTTTACTGTTTCCACAGTTTTATCTTCAGACAGCAACATTTAGTTGCTGGGGACAGCGCGGAGTTCTAGAAGGCATCCTGTAAACAGCAAGATCCCTATGTGAAGCAGGGGGATAATAAGAAGGAATGATGTAGCTATACTGCTTCTGAGCTAGAGTAGGAATACATTTGCACAAAACTTACAACAGTATAATTCATTCCAACTTTTCAGTTTGTGGCGTGTGTTGGGTTTTTTTTATGTTTGTTTGTTTTGGGTTTGCTTTTTGGGGAAGGAAGGTTCATCAGAGCTTATATGCAGCTGGTATGCAGCCAAGCGGTTTACACTGATAGGAAAAAATGCACTGGAAAAGATACTCTCTGACGGACAAGCCCTACAATTAGAACTGTAAGACTATTACTGGCCTTAGGAAAGAGCAAGAAGGATAAATGCTGTAGTGGTGCTGTAGAAAAGAAGCCTTTTTTGGAAGGTAGAGAAGTAAAAGATTAAAAAATTTGCATAAGGGGCTGTATGAAAGATACAGTTTTATTACAATTTCTGTTGTTGCTCAGCACAGATGTATCGAGTTTGAATTTCAGTTTTGTCGTGGTTTAGCCCCAGCCAGCAACTAAGCACCACGCAGCCGCTCGCTCACTCCCCCTACCCCGATGGGATGGGGGAGAGAATCGGAGGAGTAAGAGTGAGAAACACTCCTGGGTTGAGATAAGAACAGTTTAATAATTGAAATAAAGTAAAATAGTAATGATAATAATAACAATATAATAATGATAATAATAATAATATCCAAAGCAAGTGATGCACAATGCAATTGCTCACCACCTGACGACTGATACCCAGTCAGCTCCTGAGCAGCAATCGCTGCTCCCCGGCCAAACCCGCCCCCCCCCCCCCCAGTTTCTATACTGAGCATGACATCATATGGTATGGAATAGCCCTTTGGCCAGTTTGGATCAACTATTCTGGCTGTGCCCCCTCCCAGTTTCTTGTGCACCTGGCAGAGCATGGGAAGCTGAAAAGTCCTTGACTAGGGTAAGCAGTACTTAGCAACAACTAAAAACATCAGTGTGTTATCAACATTCTCCTACTAAATCCAAAACACAGCACTATGCCTGCTACTAGGCAGAAAATTAACTCTATCCCAGCCGAAACCAGGACAAGTTTAAAAAAAAACAAACAAGAATTTAACCATTTAGCTCAAAATAATATATGAGCCTGAAGTATTTACTGGAGTGTTTGAGTTCCGTTGAGAAATAGGAAAATCAATTCATCTTCCTCCCACTTCTGACATATATTACTTCTTTGAGACTGTTGTTAGGAGTTGTTGCTTGAAAACTTCTTAAAACATAGGTGCATTTGAACTATTTTTAGTTAATTGCCTTGTTATTGAAAATACAAAAGTCTTCCTCGCCAAGACACACCTTCTCAGGAGCTCCCTTGTTTAAGTTGAGCCAACAGATAAATATCAAAAAGCTTTTTCTCAGCTTGCATTTACCTTTAAAAGCTGCTGTTGCTTCTATGCCAAACTAAAGAATGGCTTATTTATTGATGCCTGACTCTTTTCTAAATATATAAATTAAAAACCAAAAAATTACCAGAACAAACAACAAAACCCAAAATCCTTGCAAGACATCCATGTATTTTGACAAAAGTGGAAATCTGCGTCACCCTTTATAATGCCACTAGGTGACACTGTCCATGTTACTAGCCAGATGCTAGTAACTCTCCTTTGCTGTGGGAACTTGTCATTTCAACCTCAGTATTCAAGCTACATGCTATACTTCTGTTGTGTATGTTTGGGAGTGATGGTGTTTCTAATGTTAAGTAGTAATATAAATCCTGAAATAAGTTTCGTTGAGGCTGTTGCTCAAAATGCGTGAAGTCTATATCTGGTGTTATTTTAGACATGGCATTGATAAATTGCCCAAAACTCAGTTGGTAGTGCTATGTGTATCCTGTGCTTCCTTTGTAATGGTTTGTTGTGACACTTGGTACAAATGAAAGCTTATTATTTTCTGTCAAAAATAATTAGTTAATAATTTTTTTCCTGTTTAGGGAGATATTTGTGAACCTGATTTTATAAAACAGCTCTTCGAAACTGAGAAAATAGATATAGTCCTTCATTTTGCAGCCCAAACGCATGTAGGTGAGCACTGTTGCATGTTTTGGTATTTTCCATAAGTATACTTGTTTGAAATATATACTGGGTTTTTTTTTAATCTTTTTATCTTTTCCTGTCATATAAAACAAGGATACAGTTTGTCTCTACAAACTACATGATTCAGTGTCTGGTGTTCTTTTTGACTTAAAGGGGTTCACAGCCTACAAGTGCTTCATCTGACTGTTGTCTGTTTTTATTGTGCATAAATGCTAATGCTTTTTTTTGCATTACATTTTTATTACATTTCTTACATTTTATTACATTTTTATACAGTTCCATCTAGACTCACATGTAACTGACAGTGTACTGGTGGAGTCATGAAGACAATGGGAAAAAGAGTTTGTACATTGTCTTAAGCTTTTACTTGATTGGCTTCAACCTTGCAGGAAAAAACATAGTGTGGAAGCTGAAGGATTAGGCATAGCTGCCTTCAGAATTCTGCCTGGATTCTAAGAAGAGAGAACAAATTACACTTAAAAGTGCCTATTTCAGATTACCACTCTTCAGTAACACTGTTAATGAGAACTATCTGTACCATATTCTTTTCATCATGAGAAAAAATTATCGAAGAATTCTCCAGGATAATACTTCTCAAAATTGTCAGGTTTGATATGTACAAAGTCACTAGGCCAGTGGGACAATTCTAAGAATTAAAACAGCTGCCAGTTAATTAACAGTAATAGGTATGTATTACTGCAGCTTTGAAGGATATTTTTCATTCCAAGTATTTAAAAAAAAAAAAAAGTCTGTCTTTGAATGATACTTTTCTTGCTGAGCTTGGCCCTTCCTAGTGGAGAGGGGAAGTAGTTATGCTGCCACTTAAAATTAGATAATGCTATTTCAAGTGGAACAGTCTATAGCTAACAAGCTTTTGCTACTGATTCCAGACTCTTGTTGAGAGCCCAGGGTTTTGTCTTCAAGTAAGTGTATAAAGTGTCTTCATTTAATAATGACCTTGCTATCTGACAATCAAAGAACTAGTGATAAAGTCCCAGTCTATATTATTGCAGCTTCTAATATTATGGTTCAGTAGGAAGCCATGTCTTGCCTAAATTTAATCAGAATTGTCTGGGTTTTTATTTTTTTTTAATGTAGATCTTTCATTTTGGCATGCTCTGGAATTCACCTATGTGAATGTTTATGGCACTAATGTGCTGGTTGCTGCTGCGCATGAAGCCAACGTGGAGAAGTTTGTGTATGTTAGTACTGATGAAGTATATGGAGGTAGCATTGATGAGGTGAGTTTGAAAGTGCATGGGGGTTTTTCTAGCTTTATTTGCTTTTACTAGTGAAAACAAAATGAGTCTAACTTTCCTTGGCCTCTGTAAATGTATGACTTCCGAGCTATTTCTAACAATACTGGAACTTGTAAACAAGCACTGGCTGTTCCTAGAATGCTGAGTGTCAAAATTGTCCTGAATTTTTTTTGTAGCATGTTTTTTATATATATATATATATATATATATATATGGCTTGTATCGGGAATAGTGTGGCCAGCAGGAACAGGGAGGTGATTGTCCCCCTGTAATTGGCACTGGTGAGGCCACACCTGGAATACTGTGTCCAGTTTTGGGCCCCTCAATACAAGAAAGACATTGAGGTGCTGGAGTGTGTCCAGAGAAGGGCAACGAAGCTGGTGAAGGGTCTGGAGCACAGGCCTTATGAGGAGCGGCTGAGGGAACTGGGGTTGTTTAGCCTGGAGAAGAGGAGGCTGAGGGGAGACCTTATCGCTCTCTACAACTACCTGAAAGGAGGTTGTAGTGAGGTGGGTGTTGGGCTCTTCCCCCAAGTAGTTAGCAATAGGATGATAGGAAATGGGCTCAAGCTGTGTCAGGGGAGGTTTAGATTGGATATTAGGAAAAATTTCTTGATGGAAAGGGTGGTCAAGCATTGGAAGAGGCTGCCCAGAGAGGTGGTGGAGTCACCATCCCTGGAAGTGTTCAAAAAATGGGTAGATGTGGCACTTTGGGACATGGTTTAGTGGGCATGCTGGTGTTGGGTTGATGATTGGACTGATGATCTTAGAGGTCCTTTCCAACCTTAATGATTCCTAGTTTTTAATTTCATTAAAAAATAATCCAGCCACCAAGCCAGGAGGCGTGGGGTTGCTACTCTACCCTTAATTGGCTTAGTGGTAGACTTGTTAATGTTAGGCTAATAGTTGGACTGGATGATCTTAAAGGTCTTTTCCAACCTAAATGACTCTATGATTCTATATTGAATGTGTATTGCCTGAAGCAGTGAGGTTGGGGTCACTAGTGATGTGTGAATACTCCTCAGAGATTCTATCAAAGGAATGTATTGCACAAATTTTTGCCTTGGAGCATTCATGAGACTTCAGTAATACGCACAGTATGTTGTTCTTTTCTTTTTTCTTTATTTTTTCTTGCTCTTTCTTGACTCTGAACTTGACAGGCAGGGAACTGTTTTATGCTTTAGCTAAAATACTAACAACTGTAGGTACTGACAGTTCGAACAGGAAACAGTTCCTGTATTACTGGAAGAAGTATGCAGATGTTTCTTGTTGGTCTGTGGAAATCTTTTTGATTCTTGCCAAGTTATGCCTGACCTTAATTCAGGAAATGTCATTTAGCTCAGTAAAAAGACAAATTATGCATGCTCGTCTTTCTAAAGGCGTAAATAATGGCCAAGGAGTCTTGTGCCATAATCCATGAAAATACAATGTATTTCAGAAAAGTCATGTGCATTTTCTTATTGTTGCAATGTCTTTATCAATTCCTTCAACACAACTTCAATCTGTAGACTTTTTTGATACCCAAGGATGTTGTTCTCCTGCATGTAGACCAGTGGTTTGGCTGAGAACTTCAGGTGAACTTTTTCTGCCTCTGAGCCTTGAAAAGAGCACTTTCATTTAATCTGTGTTTTGTTCTCTTTGTGAATCATAGTAGAAGTTCTTGAAGAGAGATTTTTTTTTGGGGGGGAGGAAGGGCAAAAAGTAAATCAGGGTCAGTTAATATCAGAGGCAAAGGTCAGACAAGAACAGTGAGTCTTTTAATCATGTTAGGGGGATTGTTAGGAGTTGCACCTCAGGCAGTGTAGAATCCCTCCTTTCTTTGGTTCATTAGTGTATTTTTTTTTTTTGGTTGGTTGTTTTGTTTAGTGGCAGGGTAGCCCCTAAGCTACCAATTGTGGAACAGATCAGAACTGTTGAAGCCTTGCTTTGGAGGGCTTTGGCTTGAAATTCCACTTTTCTTATAGAAATGAAGTTTATAGAAAAGGGAGAATTGACTCCTTTTATTTAAGACTGAAAGGTCAATTGCTAGCTGTTGCAATGGCACTCTGAGGCAATATGAGCCTGAAAAGGATTGAACCTCCCTGTGGCAACAGTGATTACTTTACTTGACAAGATAAAAATCTAAGTACCTGCTACTGTGAGGTACTCTGCTAGAAGTGTAAAAATATTACTGCTGATATTCTGGCTGCCTCCTGTATTTAATAAATATACTGTCTGTTGTAATTGGTCTTCTGCTGTAAGTGGAAGGGTGACTTTCTCAGACTGGTGTGCTTGGATATTTAGGGATTTTTATTTCGGTTGCAACTGCAGCTTTTGTAACTTTAAGACTTATCTGGGCAAAATAAATTGAGTAATGCAAATTTTTCTTTTCATTTTAGGAATTTGATGAATCCTCACCAAAACGTCCAACAAATCCCTATGCCTCCTCTAAAGCAGCTGCAGAGTGTTTTGTTCAGTCTTACTGGGAAAGGTACCAAGTAAGTTGATGCGCAAGCTTCAAAAACTCTGAAGCCCCTACTTAAGTGTCTGTATTACATATACAAGAGAAAAATCGTACTAGTCCGCACAGTGCCACCTCTTTCCTGATTGCTAGTCTTGTAGTTAGGATGTGTCGGAGGATGTCCACCACTTATTGATGGAGATACACTGCAACACAGTGGGCAGAGGTCAAATGTTTTTAATTTTTTTTAAAATCTGAGTCATAATGTCTAATAAAGTTCTTTGATAAAATGGTCATAGAGAACATTAGCAATTTAAAAAAAAAAAACAAAAACAGCTTGAAGGAAATCTGTTTATACAGAACTAGAATATGCAAAATTAAAATTATATTAAGACTGGGCTTATAGTGAAAGAAAAGAAAAAAGCAAGCCCCCCTATTATTTGGATTTATTTAAGCAAAAATATTTAAAATTTTGAATACTTTAGTCTTTTGCTCTTGACATGTCCTTCTGCAATGTTGCTTTTGACATAAAGTTGACTTGAATAAGATGTTAATGACCGTGAAACATTTTCTTGGAATAAGTAGTAGTAAGCCAGTCTTATGTATGCAGTGTTCTGTGATGGTTCCGTAGCAAGACTGAGAGATTACAAACATTTGTCACTTGTGGGGCTTCTAACAGACTGACAGGGCTGGAGGCCCTTGCCTATTTGACAGAAGTATGGATAGCTTAATTCATGAATGTTTGTAAGGGCTTGCAGATTTTTGAGTAAGCGCTGTGGGTGTGTCAGTTCATTATTTATTGATCAGCAAGAAGCCTACAGATCTTTTTTTACTGGTATTTATTTTTCTCATGTAATCACATGCATGTTTAATCCTCTTAAGTTCCCAGTTGTTATCACACGGAGCAGTAATGTTTATGGACCACACCAGTATCCAGAAAAAGTAAGTTAAACCTATGCTTTACTCTGAGCTTCAGTATACCATAATTTAGGGTTGTAGTGATGTTACTTTTTTCTCATGAGAATGGACTGACTTTTGAAAAAAGCACTGTCTTGCAAGTGTATTTGTCCACATTTACCTGTGATTATATGTTTTGATCTCACACTAACATGTCTTACCATCAACACAATGAACACAGGTTTTTTTTGGTTTTCAGTAAAGCATCAATGAGAGATTTCTAGTTATTTACATTAGTTTTACTACAAGGACTTTGTTTTGTAATTTTTTTTTTTTTTTTTTTTTAGTTTCAGAGGATATTTAACTGCCCTGCGTCTGGCAGGGTTCCCCTACAAATTACGTTAACTGACATGTCATGTGCTGTAATTAGGAATGTTTGATAACCAAAATAAACATTTCAAAACCTAAACTGTGAGAGAGCAATATGTCTGGTATAGAAAGAGATGTTCCAACCTGTACAGACAATAGGTAAGATGATGCTATAGCAATCAGATATATGGTCAGAACTAGTGCAAAGCGACTTGTTCTTTGCATGTATTCATACATACCTTGTGGGGTAACTATGTAAAATGGTTGCTAGTGAGAGGGAGTTGCCTTTGTAGGCAATACCAAGATCTGCTATGCTAGTGAATGGCAATACACTGATGGAATGATAGTGATAATCATATGTACTCTTTGGAGTTCAGAGCTTGTGTGAAATGTAGTTTTGCAGTTCTAGTGAGATTTTTTTTTTTTAAATTTGAATTGTTTTTTCTGTGTTGGGTTTTTTTGCAAATTTATTTTCCCTATGTTATTGCAGGTGGATAACCAACAATTTTTAAAATGTGTTTTCGCTGAACTGTGGCTTGGGAAATGTCTGGCTACAGGTTGCATGATGCTGGGAGTATATTGAGGGGATGTATCACTATTTACTTGCTTTCAGCTTATATATTCTTCCTCAAGTATATACTTTTAGTTGTTGCTAAAAAGACAATACTAGGCTACATGGATCTTCAGCTTTACCTAGTATGTCTGGTCCTGGTCCTATGTTTAGAGTAGTAAGTTAAGAAAATTAAAAGAATTAGAATAACTTTCTGATGGCTTCAGTTTAAAAACTTCAATAGCTGGACCAACTGTTCTGAAGTTTCTGGGACATTATGAATGGATCTAAGCTTGCAGCTGAACATAACTTTGTAAATCCTTATCCTGCAAGCTAGTGGCTATAGCTTAATCTGTGTTTCCTTACCTTGAAATTTTCTGTTGGTTCTCTTCCAAATTTAACTATTTTAATGACTCTTACTTTTTGGCTGTAGATTTGGTGCAGGTTGCTTGATGTTTAAACCATGTTCTAAACTGTTTGCAGTAGTCATCCCTAGTTACACACTAGTGCACTTCCATGTGCAAAAATTAATGGAACCATTTTCTTTTGTAAAAATGTTACATTCGTAACTAGTGATTTGTAGTGATTGACCAGAAGGATAAGCTTAACAGCGCAATAGAGGCATCTACTCTTTTGGTTTTTGTTTTTTTTTTTTTTTGTTATAAACCAACCCCACACAAACACCGTGATTTCCCATGAACTTCAGAAAAGACAATATGGTGTAGAAGATACTCTGCTTACACCAGATAAAAGAATCCTTGCAGTTTCTAGGCTTGATGTATTCTTTGATTAGACTTAAGAAAACTTGAGTATTTAAAAGGTCTTATTAAAATACTTAATGATGCTTACTGGTGAAGCCCCATGTTCTTTGCAGAATAACAGCTTCTAAAATAGCGGAGTAATGTTTTTTTTGTTCAATTTCTTAGGTTATTCCAAAGTTTATATCTTTATTGCAACAGAACAGAAAATGGTATGTAGTTTGCTTTTTTGTTTGTGGTATTTGTGCTATAAAACTGTAATTACAGTTATAAATATGTGGTATAGTTTATAAAATGATAATTTCATAACTAAGTTATGAATTGCTTATTTTAATAATAGGGTTTCCTTAAACTAAAGGATTGTTTGCATGTCAGCTACTTAAGGTACCTTCAGGTAACAGCTAACAGCAAAACTGCTTAAAACACAGTCTAATAAATTGAATGCTTCTATCTAAGGATTAACAAAAATTTTTTACCTTTTTCCTGGTTTTAAGCTGTATTCATGGTTCTGGACTTCAAAGAAGGAATTTCCTTTATGCAACTGATGTAGTAGAAGCATTCCTTACTGTCCTGAAGGAGGGCAAACCAGGTGAAATTTATAACATTGGAACCAACTTTGAGATGTCCATTGCCCAGCTTGCTAAGGAGTTGATCTGCTTAGTGAGTAAACAGTTATGATGCTTTTCTTTACCAGTCATATGAACAATTATACTATAAACCTTTTGTAGCTCTGAGAGAGCTTAGGCTTGTGTGTCTTAAAAGATAGTTGTGGCAGAACGATGTGCTACCCTTTCTGTGGCAGCTGTATTTTGTAAGTTCGCTGTACAGGTTGTTGTGTGTTGCACTGCTGCATTGGTTATCCTGACTGGGACATGACTGGCGTAATGATTAAATGCCATTAGGTAGGTTTTTTTCCATGCTGGCTCTTCAGTTTTGATCTGAGAATATGGCACTACTAAAATCTAATACTTGATGATGAATGGTTAGGCTGTGCTCGGAAGAAGTAGTATTGGAATTGTTCTAGATAGTTTTGACAATTTCAGTAGTTTGAAAATTCAGTTTAGACAAAAGACCATTTCTGTTTGTGGGGTTTATGTTTAACAGACTTAAAAATAGATTTTTTTTTAACAAGATTTAAATGTATGTTAACACAGTGCAAGATGTGGGGGTATGATTTTTGTTTCTCCTCTTGACAGATAAAGAAGACCAGTTCAGAATCTGAAATGGAGCACTGGATGGATTATGTCAAAGACAGGTAAGAAAATAGTGAAGGACATGCAGGATAGCTTTATTCTGAAGGTTTCTGGGTCTGTTGCCAAATAGCTTTTTGTACAAGTGTTTCTGCTCAGTAGGAGAGAACTTTTGAGGGAATAATTTTTTTTTTTTTTTTTGCTAATGGGTTTGATATCTGTGATCTATACAGAACGCTTCAGAGAAAAACAGGATTTCCATTTATTACTTGGATCTTTAGGTCAGAGTGTATGTCTTGAAGGGGAATGTGCAATACTAACCTGTCTTCAAAACTTTCTTCAGACTTCTCACTACTGAAGTCTGCTCTGGGAAAAGGACAGGTTTTACAGAGTAGCTAAATCTTTTCTTAAGGGTAGTTTAGATGGTTTATTCAGTACTTTGTATTGAACATGACTTGAGTGAGATGTATCCCATCATCTCTCATTTAGCTTTAGTATTTTGATGTTAATGTGACTAGTTCAGACTTAGATATGCCTTATACGTAATACTCACTCTCCACAGGCAGAAATGTATGCACCTATGGGGTGCAGTTAATTTCAGATTCCTATCTTAAGCTGAAACTGCTCTCTCAAAAGTAGATGTAGGACTCTGAGGTGCCAAAGTTAGGGTGGCAGCAAAATTGGATAGCTTTTATAAATATGCTTTTGCTGTGTGTTTCCATCCTTAACTTCAGGCTTGGTTTGCCTCTGTTCTTTTATCTTCGTTTCTTTTCTGCAGCAACAGTGAGTCTCTGTTTACTTTAGATATCTCTCTTTCTCCAGAGTGATTAGAAATGATATATCTGCTGATAGCAGTTGAGTATTATTATGGCCTTTTAGAATCTCACTTCCTGTTCACATTTGGATTGTTATCATGGCAAACTAAGTGTGTTTAAATGTACTAATTTTTTTTTTAAAAGGAAGTGTTCTTCAAAATCCTGTCTGAGTGTATCACAGGACTCTGAACAAATTGCCTTTGGCTCACACGATGTGAGTGTTCAGTAGGTCTCAGTGTAATTCAGATTGAGATGTTTCTTCACATGTATTGGGCCCTGTCTGCTAATGTTTAAATATAAATGGGCTTGGGAAAACTAACCACATAGGAATACATTTTTCGAGAATGTTGAGGCCTTAAAAGAACCTTACAATACCTACCTAATGATTATTTAATTCTGTAATGAGCAACTTAAAGGTCATGGGGGTTACTTGCCGTGGAAAAATTAGTTCTGCTTCTGCTTGAGATTAGCATGTTTTAATAATGGTGATGAGTAGCTGGTTTGTGTCTGCATGTGTAGCTTAGCTGTTCAGTGTGCTAATGCTGGTAATGCAGGAATGCTGGGCTAGACTGCCCAACTGCCAGACTGTGGAAGTGAAAATTTGTGCCATGCTTAAATGTAGGGAATCTCTTTTCTGTGTTGAGTCTTGCAGCCTGGGATTCTACATATTCAGTATTACTAAGCTTGGGTTGCTAATGAAGCGCTGTAATGACAGTGCTTTGGGAGTCTGTGTATTTCAGATCTGAAGTATGTGGAAAATTTCTGGACTTTCAGGATAAAATATGTGAATTATATTGGGGAAACACTGGCTTGCGTAGTGACTGTCTAAAGAGTTGCAAATGCACCAATTTGCACAACTGCGTTGGCAGTGATGTGAGTTTTGCATTCATTTTTGTGCCAATAAGATATTCATATTTATTCTAGTCACTTCCAAGTAGTTGACTCTACAAACTGAATTGTTGTATTACAATTACAACTGTATTGTTGTAGCTGCACTCAACTGCCACATATTTTTTGAGGGCAATGTTCATGCTGATTGGCATTTTCAAAATTGAAGCATACCTAATGTTGGTTTGAAGACAATGTGAGGTGCTGCATCCCTAATTCATGGCAAACTCTAATCAGATTGTTTTCCATGTGCATTTTATACTTCATCAGACCTACCAATGACCTGAGATACCCAATGAATTCAGAAAAAATGCATAACTTAGGATGGAGACCTAAAGTGCCTTGGAAAGAAGGAATAAAGAAAACAAGTAGGACTGATGCCTTTTACACTAATTGATTTAGAAGTGATGGGAGAAGGGAAAGGGGGGGTAAATGAGTATATAGGTTAGTTAATGAGAAGCTAAAGAGAATTAATTTAACACTTTAATTTTACATAAAATTGTCTGATTTTTAAGTAGTAAATGTACCTGATTTAAAAAAAAGGTTAATCATAATAAAGTAGCATCAGGTACTAGAATGAATTAATTTTTAACGCTAGAATAAGTCTTGCACAAAGAATTTATAAAATCTAAACTAGACTTTTTTTTATATTATAAGTTAAAATTTTGCATAATGAACTCTTAGCGTGTTGTTAGTCTTATACCTGTGGAATATTTGAATTTCCCTGTTATCTCTGGTCAACTTGACTCATCAACATTCTCTTCTTACTAGTTGAATGGTACAAAGAAAACTTTCACAACTGGAAAAACGCAGAGAAAGCTTTGGAGCCCTTTCCTGTGACAGAGCCATTTGCACAGCTTGGTGGTCCATAGGGAGGCGGAGAACCTGAAGGAGTTTATTCTACCTCATACAGTCTTCTCTTCGAAGCCTGCAGTCAAGTGGCCACACTGAACTCTTAATGTATTCAAGATACACAAACCACGATGAATACGGAACTACAGTACGGCGTGACTTTGGAATGGTTTCAGCACTTTATAAGTTGAACCTGTTGCACTTTATAAGTTGAACCTGTTACTTTCAGCTTTTGGTGCAATACTATATTCTCACTAGGTATTGATTTTAAAGAACTGTACAGGATGAAGAATATTTATAATGCCATAAGTTAGTGTATCTGATGTAAAACCTGCCTTATTAATTTAGAATAATTAATTACGATTTACAGCTTTTGGGACTTTCAATTAAATTTGTTTTAGTTCTGGAATCATTCATCTGTATTAGTCTGTTTTTACAGCGTAATATATTATTTTTGTCACATAAGAGTTGTGTTTTATTCTTAATCAAGGGGAAAATGCTGTATTTTTCTGGAGAGTATAAATCAGTTGATAAAAGTCAGATATAGCACTCTCCTGGTTCAGTCCTTTTCTCTGTTGGTGCAGTATTACCTTCTGTAGGTGACTGATTAAACTGTTATCTACTCTGTAGCTTTAAATGCCCCTTTTTTAAGGGGAACGGGGGGGAAGGTGTCAAGAAGTAGCAGGTGTTCTCGCTGAGATTTCCATAAGCATTTTCTTAAACTTTGTTCTGTTTTACATGTCATCTTATTACTGTATTACTGTCTCTTACGTGTTAACTTCCTTTTCTTAACTAATTGTAACAAACTTGAAATACTGTAACACAGTTAATGTTCCAATGATGTTATTTCCTGTGATATGAAGGCTATTTATGGAGAAAAATTTTAAGCTCTTCTTTTTCTGTGAATTGTGGGTTGGTGGACCTTATTCCAAAGCAGTGTTCCACAATTTTTTTTTGTGACAAACATTTTGAAGATGAAACAATATTTGAGTTCTAATGTAAAGTTTGGGAGGAAACTTCAAGTCTAGAAATATGTCAATGAATCTTTTTCAAAGTTGATTTAGTAATAAAAGTTATGGTGTAACTGGTTTCTCTTAAACATGTTGAAAAAGTAGATGGTGGGGTTTTTTTATATTTGTTAATTTTTTCGGGATACAGGAAGAACTGTTTTCACTCTTTGGCTTTGAGGTGGCAGACATAGAAGGGAAAACTCTTCTTGGTTTTATCACTTCAGCTTCTGTACTTGGCGCTGTCCCAGACCCTTCTGTTGCCCCTGGGTAGAGCTGCAGAAGCATAGGGCTAGGATGCTATGGTGTGCTCGGAAATTGCTGTGACTTCTAAAGTTTCTCAGAAATTGGGAGTTAAGTCTCAAACACAAGTATGTGCAGAAGTCCTTTCCTCATCACCCTAAGTGCAGGAAGAATGGAGCTTGGGGCATTTGCCTTACCTTTGCCCCTGCTAGAGTTTTGGTAGTAACTGAACAGAAAACTTAGTACTACTGACCCAGACAGCCTACAGGTAGTGCTGCCTCTGGACCCACAATGCTCCCCACTTCATCACACCTCTTGTGTGTTGCACGGTGCTCTTGATGACAAGATGCCACTCTTGGTTGGTAAGAGTCCTCTTAAAAGCAGGCTAACCGTAAGTGTCTAGGCTTACCTTGGCACCAAGTGTGTGTTCTGAAGTCTAGGATTGTGTTACTGAAGGTGAGTGTTCTGTGATGAAGTGGGATAATTCTACTATGCTAGAATTGTGTTGCACTTGTGTTTTTTGGGGGGGTTTCTGATACTTGGTTTGGTAGCCAAAACCTCCATTTGGGAAGGACAGAAGGTACAGGATTTAGTATGTACTAGTCTATTAGACTACTTGGCTTACCAGATACTTAAGGTTAAGCTTCTACCACTGAATGACTTAAATTTCTTCGTCAAACACACATTGCTGGTAACATTCAAACATTTTCTTAATTTTTATGTTTTCTTGAGAGACAGCTTCCTTACAGCATGTAGAGTGTTACTTACCCATCTTAACTGTTTTGCATTTTATAAAAGTCAATACCAGAAATAGCTGAAGTGTACTGCAAAGATCTGTTTTAGCTGTGGCAGCTGCTCTGGGTCAGCTGCATGGAAGTACATATCTTTCACATCTGCTTATGCTTGAATACTGGTTATATGATGTGTCTTTAATTTTAGGAACAGAGATTATAGATGACTAAATTATTATTTTAAACCTTACAAATAGGTATGGTGTCTTTTAAAAATCAATTAACTTGTGATAGTGTTACCAGATCAGAAATAGACAGAAGAAAGCAGCAGCATGTGATTGGTTTATTGGCTAGACCTTTTAAAGTTGTTTTGAATGTTCAGATGCTGAAGATGCAAGCCTTGACATTTATGTGACTGTCCAAACAAGTGATGTTACTGGGAGTGGATTTTTCAAAAGGATCTATTAATTTTTAGTGGAAACTGTTCTAGTTTCTTTAAATGTTCTTGTAGATTTAATCATTCCAAGTGTTTGAGATTTTTGACTCGGTATTCCTATTTTTATTTTTATATATGTAAAAATAAATATATACATGCGCATTTAAAAATACATAAATATATATTAAAACCAAATTAATCTAGGAGGCTTTTGCTTTAAGCTGCTCTGCTGTAGATCAGGTTGCCTTAGCAGGTGAGTGCTCTGGTAGGAGCATTCCTTTCACAGGGAAAAGTCTTTTTGCTGTTAAAGAAAACGGCTTATTTTGCCATTAACCTTTTGGCTTCTGTAGGAAGAAAAGGACAAAGGATCAAATAGTGAACTGTTAATGTGGAGAAGTGTAATGTTTTTAGTTTTTATTTCTTGCTGTTTTTAATTGGAGGATAGGAAGAAGCATTTCTGCAGAAGGCAAAGGTAGTGGTATAAAATACTGTGAACACAGAAATCTCCCACTGCACTCTTCTCAAGGTTTGTGTCGCAGAACAAACTGAGGTTACACCAGTAAGAAAATAAATGGACTAAATGTGTATGGTACTTAAATTGTTAAAGCTTTCTAAAGCAGAAAGAAGGGTTGGCCTTTGGCGAGGGTTTTTATCCAGCTTCCATCATGCATGGGAGGCTCACAGTTGGGAAATTATTTGGGGATAGCTGTCAGTTCGGCATCTCTTTTTGGGGTTACTCTTGTGGGTTGGATCAGATCTTCGGGAAGCGGCTCCTGAAATCCCTTGTGCATTGGGAAAACCCAGCATCGCTACCCCGTTATCGCGGCACACCAAGGCTGCCGTTCAGCGCATCCCTTGCAAGCAGCAAGTGAAAGAATTTGGGAGGTGGCGAAGTGGGCAGCCGAGGCAGGGCTGTCCGCAGTCCACCTGCCCTGCGAGTCGTGGCCGGGGGGGCCTCTGTGCGCGTGTCCGCCCTGGGGTGCGTGGTGGAGGGGGTGTGCGGTGGAGGTAATCCCGGCTCCTGCCAAGGCTTCCTCCGCTCTCACCTTGGCACCTGCTTGCTTACACTTGCATGCTGCTTGGCATTAAGGGGTGCCAGCTGTGGCTAAGGCTGGTTTGGGTGGCCATAGGATGGACTAGAAAATAGCTTTTCTTTGTCCACCCTGTCCTTTACTAGACAGAGGAGGAGGTTATGGGAGAAAAAAATGTGTTTGGTGGTTTGGTGGGTTTTTTGTGTTTTTTTTTTTTTTTTTTTTTTTTAGTTGGTTCCCCCCCCCCGGCCCTGCCCTCCCCTCCCCCAGTCCCTATTCTGGAGGGGTACAAAATAGCACAAAATTGTTTTCCCATTAGGAGAAAGTTGTGAATAGCTTCGGCTGGACTCAGAATGCTCTGTTTTGCTAAAACTGTGTTCTTATGCTTTTTAAGTAGCCATGAAATGCTAACATGTTTCTACTTTTTAGTAAGAGGAACTTTCATACAAAACCTCCAGATTTTGTTGGAGGAAAAAGTGGCTGTTCTATTAGATATACTACATCTGAGACGGAATTGTCCTTTTCTTTTGTTTTCATTTTGTTTTGTTTTGCATTACCTTTTAGTTTTAATTTTCACTGCCATTTCAATTTTACCTGGCAAAACAAAGGTTTCTAAAAATAATAAAAAGTAAAATAACCACTTGGTCCATATTAGCTCCGATTTTTGTGTAACATATGAAAGCTCTAAAGTCAATAGTGTTTGGACTTTCACACATGTCATTGCATGTTTGGAGTTTATTGGCACCAAAGATCACAAGATTGTGTTAATTGCATCAGTAGGAGACATGCTCTTTAAGTGATTACAGTCATCAGCAAAACAATCATTGCCAGCGGCGATGGAAAATCATGAGAATATGAGATTTTGTATCAGTATGTTGTTAGCACACCTTTTTAGTACAATGGCATAGGGTTTGTTTTTTTTTTTAACCTTTCCCTAACTGAATTTTTTTGTTAAATTGTTTTTAGTCACTAAGTAACTGCTGGCCTAGTCCTCAGCATTTTGACTTCTGAAAATACCTTTGACTTCTGAACATGTCAGCTCCTGAAGAACAGTGGTTGCTCAGAAAAGACTTTCCAAAAGTGCGACAACTTGAGGAAAAATGTGCTCTGAAAGTAAAAGGAAATATGGGGGTGTATGTCACCAAATATTCACAGAGCTAGTTTGGCCAAGGGCTGCTTCTTCCACACTGGAAAAAAGGAGGGATTTGTTAAACTCCTGTGTAGCTGTGGAAGAGAAAGAGGTTGGCTTTGATTTTTTTGACTAACAGGAGGGAGAAGCAGCGGGCAATCTTGCAAAGCACCGTTTCTCCCCACGCAGCATGCAGGGAGCGTGACTAGGGGCTGTTCCCCCCGGTAGCTTTTTCTGGAGCCATGGGATGTGCGAATAAACACAACCTTGAGACGCGAGTGCCCAGCAGCAGTGCCACCTGTGCTAATGTGTGTGCCCCAGCGCATCCTCTAACTTCGACCCGTAGCCACAGGAGTGCGATAGCAGTCGCCTGTTGAAATAAATGCCTAACCGACAATGTGAGAATAAACTTTTTTTTTTCTTATAACTGTGCTTGTCCAGGCTCTGTGATTTATGCAGAGACATAATGTTCCCCTGTGGAAGGTGTGTCTCCAAGCAAGACCATGGAAAAATGAGGATGAAGGTGCCCTTTCTATTCAGGCTTACTCGTGGTACATCAGCTCTGTACAGAATTTGTCAGGCTTCAAAATGAAGTGACTAAAAACAATTTAACAAAAAAATTCAGTTAGGGAAAGGTTAGAAAAAAACCAAACCTATACCATTGTACTAAAAAGGTGCGCTGACAACATACTGATACAAAATCTCATATTCTCATGATTTTCCATCGCCACTGGCAATGATTGTTTTGCAAAAATACTGCTAACGTAATGCTCTGGAATCCCACAGCGTATTCTAGTGCCCGGTACACCCCAAATAATCCAATAATCGAAACACCTTTATTGTGATACTAAACGCGTGTAGGTGATGCGTTGAGAATCATTGCTCTTCTACCGAGCATGCACAGCCAGATTTGTGGTGTTGCTGGATTTGTCTTTGCCTTAAGGCAGAATTTTATTTGCAAAGACCCGCTGTGGGCGCGTTTGCGGTGTTCGTGGTAGCCGGCAATGCAGGGCGAGCAACAACATCGGCCTTGTTTAAATCGCCACACGCAAATCTCGGCCGGGGGGTGTGCGTGGGGTGGGGGCGGAGCAGAGCGGGTGAGTGGTGTCGCCGGGGGTGCCGCACCACGGCAGCCGAAATAGCTCAGTTGGGAGAGCGTTAGACTGAAGATCTAAAGGTCCCTGGTTCGATCCCGGGTTTCGGCAGTACGTTTTTCTTTCTTTTTTTTTTTTTTTAAACTTCCTTTTTTCGGGAGGTGGCGGGCGCCTGCCGCCGCCGCCGCCGCCGCCCCCCCCGTGGGCTCTGGGAGCGTTCAAACCCCCCAGCGCTGCGCACAGCCCGGCCCTGCCCGCTCCTGCCCGGCCCCCTCCGCTCCGGCCCGGCCGCGCCCAGTGCTCGGTGCGGGGCCGGGGAGCTGCTTTGCCGAGCTGCTAGCGACCGTGCCCACTCATGACACATCGTTTGGCACCGTTCACGTCACGCTGTACGCGTCATTCGTGACCGTTCGGGCGAGGCTGGTGGCAGCGCGCTCCGCTGACCGCCCCAACCGGTTCGCTCTGCCAGGGCTTTCGACTACTGGGCCTGAAATTCCCTGTTGTCTTCCTCAGCTTCCTTTTTTTTTTAAAAAAAAAAAAGAAAAAAGAAAAGAAAAAAAGAAAAAAAAAAAGAAAAAAGAAAAAAAAGAAAAAAGAAAAAAAGAAAAAAAAAGAAAAAAGAAAGAAAAAAGACAAAAAAGAAAAAAGAAGAAAAAAGAAAAAAGAAAAAAGAAAAAAAGAGAAAAAAGAAAAAAAAAGAAAAAAAAAGAAAAAAAAGCAGTGGAGGCATTTCCAATGGTGAGATTCAGGGAAACGATGCCATTTTACGTCTGTCAAGCGTGGGCGTTGACGCGTGCCAGGCGATGGCACGGATGCACAGGTACCGCTCTGCAGAGCCTCGTACGTACAAACCCAATCTATAGCAGCCCAGTGAAGCGGCAACCTTTGGGGAGCCCGCGTTTTGTAAGCGTGGCGTGGGTGTGAAAAACTCACGCAGAGGCGATTTGCGAAGGAGATAGGGAGGAATGGGCCGTCGAGCCTCCCCATCCTCTCTTCCAGCGCTTCGTGCCGCAGAAGAGGAGGACATGCTGCAAAGCAAGCCTTGAAATCACAGCTGCGCCTGCCTGCGTCCTCCCCGGCAACTGGAAATGCAGCGTCTGGCAGGGTTTGCCTTCCAGTTTCCCTTTTTAGCTCTTCCAAGTTTAAGCTTTTTATTTATGATGGAATAAGTGAAAGCAAAAAGCTTCAATTCCCAGGCCCTTCTCTGCCCGTCAGCCACCTCCCGCTATAGATGGAGGGACGGCCACCAGAAAAGAAAGCGAAACTGGGCTGAAGGGAGCGAGATGGCGTGCGAGGGCAGGGGCGGGGAGGGGGAGAGGCTCTCAGGGGGACCGGGACAGAGGCAGAGGCAGGAAAATTAGAGATTGCTTCTTGCCAAAGTCTGGAGTGGAGGTCAAAATCCCCAGACCTCACTATTCCTCTGCTGGCAACAGATAGCTGAAAGTACTTCTGGTTCACAGAAAGGCTAAAGAATAGCTTCAAGGCCAGAAACTCTGTTAATTAATGTCATCTAGTCTTTACCATTCATGTATTTCCCCCCCAGTCCTTTCTTTACTTTTAAGTTGGGAAAAATCGCCTGGATTTTTCCGAAGCATATTTTTAAGGAGGGCATCTGGTTTTGGTTTGAAGCCATGAAGAGGCAGAAAATTCATTAGTTCTCTTGGTAATTTGTTGCAACTGTTCCAAATATATTCCTTACTTTAATCTGGATCTGTCCTCTGTTAAATTCTCGCTATTATTTCTGTTAAGCCTTTTCTCTCTTTGATCAAAGATCTTCTCAGTACCTGGCATTTGGTCATCATGAAGCAGTCAAGTCACCACGCAGCTTTGTTCTGATAAACCAAAGAAATCAAACTCTTTGAGTCTTTCATTTTAAGACACTTTCTCCTGCTTTCAGGCAATTTTTGGTGACCTTTTTAGTATACCGACACCAGAACAACTCACAGAAAAAGGTCTTTCAGTATTGGTGTCACCAGTGCAAAACACAGCAGTAAATCAGCTCCTTACCTCGCTTCAGCAATCTTTAATCTCTTCATGACAAGGTATCACTGGTCCTTTTTTAATCACAGCATCATATCAAGCATTGCTGTTGAATTGCTTGTCCGATGCAAGGAGCACTCACTGCTGATGGATATCCTATTAGTACAAACAGGAGAAGTGTTACTTAGACCGCTAGTAATAAGACAGGTAAGGGGTAGTATAACTGCTGATATTACTATTTTTCCTAAAGATTTTTTAATCTTTCAAAAGAATATTAAGACTGCACACTCGAGTACTCAGGGATAGAAGGAAACGTTAAACTGAAGATTACTTGTGGCTTCTCATATGTGCTTTTGTGCATGTGATGTCAGAAATAAATACTTTTTTTTTCCAAAAAAACCTTTTAATTATTCATCAAAGACTTTAACGGTGCTTTGGGAATGGATTAGGAAGGTATTGCTTTCCTGCAGGTGTATAATCAAAGAGGCAAAAGAAAGACAGACTCTTTCCTTTTTGCCCATTTCCATACTGCTGAACGAAGGAGCCTCATGGAGACAGCTTGGATGTTGGACCTCTGGCTGGCTGCTCGGCTTGTGCCTTCGTGCCCCGATGGCCAACTCTTTCCAAGATTTGCTATGGAGGGACCAGCCCCGCGGCAGAGCAGACACCAGCCAGCCAGGGCCTCTCAGCTGGGGGGCCAGGATGTGGCCCCAAGACTGCTTTTAGGCAGCGATCTGGCCGTACCCTCTTAGTGCCGCACCGGAGGTCGGGTCCTGTCTGCCATTGAGTTCCCTGAGGGCCAGGAAAGGTGTGGGTCATCTAGCCCTCTCAAAGTGTCTGATTTTCAGTAGGAGTACCCAGGCACACGGATATGTGACAGTTATGTGTTGTGGTAGTGTCTGAAATTTCTATTTCTAAGCTAAGGATAATATTACCTATAATAGCAAGTCTCTTCTCAGAGGTTTTGTGATGTTAAATAGAAATTTTGTGGAGCACTGAAATACTAAGGGTGATAGCTATGGAGACATTGAGAAAAAAAAAAATCTCATTTTTGTTCGGTATGGGATTTGGATAGCACACACTGAATAAGGCTTCAGGTCTTATCTGGAGGAGGAGGATAAAATTAAGAGATAACCTTAATACTGGTATTTCTAAACTTCTGTCTGATTGATTTTGCAGGCTTGATGAAGGTTTCTAATGTGATTTGGCAGGTTCTGGGAAAATAACCCCGAATGTTGTTGCTTTATTGCTTTTATGTCACACAATATCCAGGCATTTTTCATTAAGCTTTATCTTCTTTACACCATCTTTTTGTTAGCATTGCCACTTTCTATGTTTCTTCTTGCCAGCAAGCATCTCCATTTCCATTTATTTTTCTGTTAGCTTGTTCCCTCAAGATGAACCCCCTGCTCGGATGCAGATCCAGGCTACCTTCATGTCTGTCTAACTAAGCCTTTATGTTTTAGTCACAAGGCTCCTTTCCTGCAATTGGGAAACTTCCCTGCCATGTGGTTACATAACGTTTTCTTAAAATGACCATCACATGCTGAAGTTGATACCTCGCAGAGATTCAGAGGAAAAAATCACATTTTGCACTGATGTTTCAGCCTTACTCAAATGTTCAAAATCTGGTGGATTTGATTCATGTGCTTTTCCCATGACCATAGAATCATAGAATCGTTTAGGTTGGAAAAGACCTTTAAGATCATCCAGTCCAACCATTAACCTAACACTACCAAGTCCACCACTAAACCAGTTAAGGGTAGAGTAGCAACCCCACGCCTCCTGGCTTGGTGGCTGGATCATTTATACCATCCCTGGCTACTGAGTCACTCTTTTAAGTGAATGAAAACAGGAGCAGCTCAGTAAGAGGTATAACCACACATCCTAGCTCTGCTGCAAGCTGCAACAACTTGCAACCACAGAACATGACAAGCAATGAAGCAGCTTAAAGCTTTACTTTGAAATACCTCTATTTGGTATTTCTGACAGTGGTGGGACTAGCTTGCTGAGCCTAGCATTTTCCATAGGCTTTCTGAGGGTTTTAAAAAGTTCAGGTGTTCCTCGGATGAGATGCTCCTCCTCCTCCTCCATGTCCTCAGAAGTCCCTTCCTTGTCCCTACAGGCGGTTTCTGCACCTGATGTTCGTTACTGTCTTGCCGGCCTCCCAGCCGTGAATAAATGTTACTCAACCTTACACATAGTAAAATTTCCTTCTCTTTGGATTGAAAATTTGGTTTGTTTATAGAAAAGATTTGTTTCTGTCTCCTGACTAAAAGATTTCTGACTTTGTCTCCTGCACATCCAGTAAACCTCATTTAGAGATGCAGTATGATCAGTGCAAGGGATTTAGAAAACCCAAGTCAGAACTCACATTTAGTTTTTATGATTTATGTATTTTTTTAATAACAAACCTTAGTTATTGCCTATCTGGTTTCTGGTCCTGTAGAAGAACTAGAATTGTGTTTTTCAACTTTCTGGGAAAGAAATGCATTTAAAAAGAAAACCAAAATTTTCAGCTGATGATGCATTTCTAGAATCTAGCACTCTACACGCAAGTATTTTTTTTTTTTTTTTTCCCTGTGAGTGAGCATGTTAGAAGAGGTTTATCCTGTTCAAGTTCAGCACAGGAGCCCCATGTAAGGAGGCTTTTTCTGATCCAGTTCCTTGGGAGTTTTGGGGTTTTTGTCTTTTTTTTTTTTTTTTCCCCAGCAATATATCCCAGGGTTCATGCTTTGTGCTTTTGTAGGAATATAGAACTCATATTCCATAGTAATGTAGAAATGTAGAATTTGTGGTATAGTTAACAAGACAGATTTGTGGCAGTTAAGTGAAATCTTAACCTTCAGTCCTGCTATGTTTATCAATGCTGTCTTTATTCCTCAGTGAACCTCAGGGGAAACATTTTTTTGTTTGGATGTACATACATCTACTTGCTTAAAGCAAGGAATCATTCATTACTTTGCCCAACACTGTTCTTGGGATTTAACCCACATGACATGAGGGATGAATGTCTTTTGTTCCATTTTATGTTTTCCATTGGAATAAGTAGTAGCTTTAGTACTTTGAATAAAAATTGTGAGAGAAGAATGTCTTCTGGAACTGGCTCTTGAAGGACTAATGTAAGGTCAAGGCTTTAGAGATTTCTGGTACTATTTAAAATACTGTGTTTGTGCTGTGTTTCAGATTTTTTCTTTTAATGTGGTACAGAGCCAAATCTGGGTTTCCTTCTTTGTATTTCTTTCCCTGTGATTGGGACAATTTGTTGCAATTCTGAATTGTTGCGATGAGAGCCTCTGTCCTACCCCTTCCGTGCTGCACACGAGCTCTTTGGCTCACACCTTCCCGACCAGGTGCTGAATGATGAGCCACAAAGGCAGCTTGCGTGCTAGTTGGGTTGCAGGCTCCTTACAGGTTTTGCACACCTATAAAGCTCCACATGTGCCAAAAGTAGGATATTAAAACAGCTTACATCTCACTTCATTTTTTTGTCAACCAGCATAAATCTACTCTCTGTAAAGGTCCTCTCCTACCTCAGCCATCTGGAGTGGGGTTCATCTCACTTCGCTTTAGACACTGAAAAGTTCAGTGTCTGTCTAGGTTTGAACTAGTCACCCTCACTTCCTTTTAAGGTCAAGGCCGAGAAATCAGGACAGAGAGAGGTCATCTTGCCAAGATGCCTGTCTGAGCATGAGTTGTCCCGTCTCTTCATAGACTACTGGGGAACCACAGGATAACTGAGATTTAGCTGTCTTACCTTCCAGTTGTGTGGGTTCCTTAAGTGAATCATAATTTATATTCTGTGACTGCCTTTATAGTAGTCCAGGTTAGAAGCTGATGAAATAACTCTGGAGACGAAGTTGTCTTTGGACAGCCTTCGGACAGGTGGTCACCACAGCATTGGTGCACAGGCAGATATAGAGAGGCTCTTGAGTGGTAGATCTCTTTGACCTTATTTACACATGCTTTGCCAGATGAAGATGCTGAGATAAGTGGTGTTGCTTACTCAGGATGGTTTCATCTGCCAGTCAGTATTGTATTTATCTAAACTATAAGTAGCTTAAGCTACATATGTTCCGTGTTCCGTATTCCATGTTCCTACATATGATGGACACTGGAAAAAGTATGCTTGTTTAGGTATAAAGTGACATGGTACGGAGTCTCATTAGCCAAATGATGGTACTGCTTCATGATCTCTGGAGAGGTTTTTCAGACTTGTTAAATGAGGGAATAGGACAGAAGAAAGATCTTAAAGGAAATGGAAGTGCTCATTCATTATCTCTGACAGAAATGAATAAAACTACACTAAGGTAGTTTCACATGACACTAAGTCATTTCACATGACTTAAAAGTGTGAAAATGTGTCAGCAGTTCCTAAATACTGTGTCTGAGTTGACACAGGTGTCCGCCATACTAAAGCAGTGTATGATTTTAGGACCTTTCTAAGCAAGTTGTATATAGTGCATGCTTCAGCTATCATGTATCCTTGGAGAGGTGAGAAGCCAAGTGCCATCAAATTTGGAGTTTTCGAAGTGGATGTCTTTAAGTAATGAGGGTTTCCCATCGCAGTCAGCTCCAGACTTGTGGGAGGTGAGTTCAGCCGGATTGCAAGGCCCAGTGAGGAATCACTGAGCAATCCGGATGGGATTCATCTGTCTAAATGTAGACCTCACATGTGTATTGAGTACCACTGAACCCTAGGCTCCCCTTACAATAAATAAATGGAAAAGGTTAGGCCTTTGTGTGATGCAATTCATCCCCTCCTAATATGGGTACAGCAAACAGGTGAAATGAATTGCACCTTAAAATTATCTATTCCTCACCATTAAGAGAGGATCCTATAAAGGAAGCCCTGGGTGACCAGTTAAGCGTAGATAATCTGTAATCAATAGATGTCTAACATCAGATGAGATAAATTTAATCCTCTCTTACAAGGAAGACTGCTGGTAAAGTGATGGAAAGATTGATGAGTGGAATTTGTGACATGAGGAAAGCTCAAGTACTCTAGTGTCCAGATTGATGGGATACGAGCACAGCAGCCTTGTGGCTGTTGAGGAAAGGAAACTCACCTAAGACCATGAAACTGTCTTTAACTCCGGTTGAATTCCTGGCTGCAGTCTCATTATGTATTTTCTGTGAGACCTGACCAGATTGCTCTTCTCTGAGTTGCTCTTCTGTTCTAACAATGTGAATATGTTGTAGCAGGTAAATTGGTTTTCAGGGAAAAAAGTCCACAAATTAGAAAGGAACTGGATAAATAATGTAAATATGAGAAGGCAGGAGCTGATGAGACTGTTCATCTGAAGAGGGATATTGTGCAAGGACAGGATCATGAAATCTCCGGAGCTGCTCTGCATGCCCAAACTTTGGCCTCATTCTTCCATCTACAGGATAGGGAGACAAAGGGTAAGGTCATGAAAGGGCAGTGGTCTTCATTGGAGAAAGGAACAGAGAAGACATGAATGAGTAAGAGCCTGTGTAAGAAAGAAAAAGCAGAATGGGATGGGAGGAGAAAGGAGGGAGAAAAGATTCAAGGGTGTCTACTCTTAAGGAGGGCAGGAGAGAACAGAGATGAGCAGGTAAGTAGCAAAGTAAAAAGGAAGAAAATTCCAGCATAGAAATAGGAATCAAAAGGCCTAAGTGAAAGGATGCCTAAGTTTGAAAAATTATCATCACACTTAGTAGAAATGAAAGATAATCTTGCAAACATAAAGAAACCTACATGGGTAGTGGATGAATAAATGAGGGAACAGGGTGGCAACTACTTTTTTCTTCTTCCCTTATTGCAATTTATTGAAAATTTTGAAATATTAGAGAAACTCTTTTTCTGAGATATACTGCTTTGAGATGTAAGCCTAAGAGAACAAAGATTGTTTCTGCAAGTGTTGAGCTGTTTTTCTCCTGATCTAATGACTTACAAGATTTTGTGTAGGTCTGATTGCACTTAGGTAACTCAGAGAGTCAAATAAAACCAAGATCAACAGATTTAGAGTAGCCTTTCTTTCCACAGGTTTCTGTTTGGTGGCTGTTTTTAGTATTTAGGAGGAGGTTTTTTTTCAGGTGAGAGACTTTCTTAAGTGTTCAAGTAATACATTCCTGGTGTCAGTGTTGGAAAAACATGCCTTAGATCATGCTTCTTACTCTATGAAATATGGTGCACATAAATTCACAACAATTAAAATCAGCAGCCAAAATATTTGTCTGTCACTTAAAATAGGAACAAAACAGTGGATTTGATGTAAGCTTTGGGTAAAGATTATAGAATCATAGAATCATAGAATCATTTAGGTTGGAAAAGACCTTTAAGATCATCCAGTCCAACCATTAACCTAATACTACCAAGTCCATCACTAAATCAGTTAAGGGTAGAGAAATAATTTCATGTTTCCTGGCTTGGTGGCTGGATTATTTTTTAATGAAAGTAAAAACTAGGAATCATTAAGGTTGGAAAGGACCTCTAAGATCATCAGTCCAATCATCAACCCAACACCAGCATGCCCACTAAACCATGTCCCAAAGTGCCACATCTACCCATTTTTTGAACACTTCCAGGGATGGTGACTCCACCACCTCTCTGGGCAGCCTCTTCCAATGCTTGACCACCCTTTCCGTCAAGAAATTTTTCCTAATATCCAATCTAAACCTCCCCTGGTGCAGCTTAAGCCCATTTCCTCTCATCCTATTGCTAACTACTTGGGGGAAGAGCCCAACACCCACCTCACTACAACCTCCTTTCAGGTAGTTGTAGAGAGCGATAAGGTCTCCCCTCAGCCTCCTCTTCTCCAGGCTAAACAACCCCAGTTCCCTCAGCCGCTCCTCATAAGGCCTGTGCTCCAGACCCTTCACCAGCTTCGTTGCCCTTCTCTGGACACACTCCAGCACCTCAATATCTTTCTTGTATTGAGGGGCCCAAAACTGGACACAGTATTCAAGGTGGCTATATTAGCATAGGTTCATTTCCATTCAAAACATTCTTATTATGGTCAGTTTCATGTCATGTGTAAGATAAAGGTATGTTACATGATCTTTGGAGCAATGAAAAAATGTACTAAGGTATTATAATTTGAGTTTCTTGCTAAGTCCTTTTTGTCCAGTCTTGAAATTTTGCTCAACAGAGGTAGAATCTGTTCTTTCTCAGGTGAGTTTTATGACAATGTAAATACCCCTAAGGTAATGTAAAAGGTGGTTTGGCAGAACAAGGAATCAGAGGTGTAGTATTTTCTTCAAAGAAAAGATAAAGAAAAATATTCACAATAGCCAAACTTTCCAGAAGCGTTCATCACTTTTGGGTGCTCAGCTTGAGATACCATGGTTTTACTTGACTGGGTGAGTTTGCATCTTATCATATAGTGGGTTTTTTTTAATTTGAAAATTCTTTTGTCTGTGGAGCAGATACTTGGGTGTTGCTCATCCTGCCTCTTTTCTTTCCACTTTCACCTTGATCTTTTACTTGTCTCCAGTTTTTCTTGTAGAATTATCTTTCTTCTTGTTATCTCCAGAATTATCACCTGCCATTACGCATTATCATGTGGTTTATTCTTTGTATTGATAATATTGATTTCCACATAAATTTATATGTAGGATGTTGTATTTTGGCCAAAATTCTTTCCAGAATTCCAAAGGCTAAATACTTTTCTGGTTTGACGCTAATCTGTGCTTGAGTATCGTAGAAGGAGCCTGAGAAACAATACTGTCATTGAGAAAAAAAAAGTGAACCCACTGCCTACTTACTGCTCAGGAATTCTGTAATATTCGGGTGAGTTGTGTTTAGTGATTTCTTTGCCTGTACCTTTGAGCATTCTTTTTCTTTATTCCCTCTTTTGCCAAAAAATTATGTGAATGTATTAACCCCAAAAATGTGTTGGCATCCATATGGGTGTATTTGTTTGCTGCCCTTTGACGACAGGCTGAGAAGTTTGCTATTAGGGGTGAACCTGGGCATGAATCCAGACTACAAGGTAGCTGAAATGCTGTTTTTCCTGTACTTTCAGCGTAAAGCCTAATTATTTTAACTAATAGATTTAACACAGTTTCAGGTGTGGTAGCCTGACCTGGTAGCTCAGAAGTGTGGACAAGGCAGCACAGTTACAGTTTGGATCAAGGGGGCTTCAGCCACTGCTCATTTGCTCAGATTCGCACCCGAAAAGTCCTTTGATAGCTGCAGACAAGCAGTTCTGGGCAGTAGTGCCAACACACAGCGCTACTCATTTTTCAAGATACAGTAAAACCCTGTAGTAAATAAAAAATCATTCAGCATGCCGTTTTGTAAACTGGTGTAGTGCTGATGTTGTGCAGCCCCAACAACAGCTCCTTTATTTAAGAGCAATAGCCGTGGGGAAGCTGTGGGAACTTATGAACAGTGAGGCACTAAGGAATGGACAGTGCCTGCTGTTTCCCCATGACTGAAAGACAACTGTCTTCATAATTTTACTCAGTGTCTTCTGCAGGGCACGTCATGCAGTGGTGTGCGGCTGCTGATGCCGGCAAGCCTGCAACAAGCACCAAAACCGTGATGCCAGGATGTGGGATCTGTTTGGTTTTTTTCTGTCCATCCAGGTGCTACCCCCTGGCCAGGGAGGGCACTCCTAAAATGTTGATGCATTACTGAGGACCAGAGGCTAGCGCTACGTCTATACTAGTACTGCATGCTGTAGCATGCTCCCAGTTCTGTAAAACTGTAGTTGTGATGGAGGGAAGTACTCACAAGAAAAGCTAAGTACGTGCCACTCTTCTCATAGTTTTCTTTCCCCTGCTAAGTAAGTAATCTCCATATTATCATCTATCTGCTATTCCTTTTCTCCACACTCTAACTTCTCTGAAAATGACATGTTTCTCCATCCTCGTGGACTACATTAGAAGCACTTTTCCTTGCCTTACCTTTCCTTGCCTGCCTCAGTACCTCACCTTTCTCTGTGCTTACTCTTTCTGTCTCACATGGGCTCTCAAATGGCAGTAACTACCTTCCTATGGGTCTCTGAACTGAGCCAGCTTTGATTATAATGGTTGCATAGACATATTTTACGTATAGACACCCCAGTTTAGGGGTTTAGTCAGCTAGCTGAATCCTGTCCATATTTTTTGATGTTTTTTTTGGTGATGCTGATAAATGTGTGTTCAATTTAATTGCTCTCAGATGTTATGTTGGTAACTTTGGTTCAAGACATTGTCTAACCTAGATTCAAGGACTGATCTTTCCCATACAAGAGAGGTGTGTTCAGGTGCTGAGTAGTATAGGGAGGTGCGTTGTTCAGAGTGTTCTTGAGTTAGTACCTCCATTTATAACTCCTGAGCTTCTTCAACATACTTTTCCAGCAACTAGTTTCACTTTCTGTCTTTTTCACATGTTGTGTTGGGAGCAGCAGGCAAAAGCCAGTTCCAGGTAAATTGAATCCTAAGGGAGATGAGTTGAAACCCATTTCAGACTATGTGGTATTGCTAATTGGCTTTGTACTTCCAAAAATGAAGTAGAATCATATTTTAGTTTGTCTGGCGAGTAATAAATTTTTTATAGAAAGATTGGAGAACCTGAAAGTGCTGATGACCATGTCTGCAGTGTGGATGAACTCCTTAGCTGCATAATGGCAATAAGTTTGCTGCATAGATAATAGACTTCTTGTGCCAGAATGGTGTGGTTGAACATCCATGGAAATATTGAATCGTACAGACACAACCACAGCTGTTTTCATTGTACATAGAAAAATGGCTAAACAATAGAGGTGTGGAGGGGGATGTAGAGAAAGCTTTCAGTGAAGCAGAGGGAGTTGCCAGTTTTTATCCAGCATGGTGGAGCTGAACTAATAGCTATTGCTTCAGACTCCTCTCATGACTTACCACTACTTTATTTTGATTTATTCATTTTATTCCTCTACCACATAGCAGTTGCATTGTGGGCAAGAACTGCTGCATGCTAGCAGCTTTTTAAAGTAATTTTTGTCGATGCCCTGAACAAAACCACTTGTCTGCATGTCTGGTGTGTGTATTGATCTTACAGACTGTCTCCTGCCAGGTGGGCAATAAATGCTCAGCTGTGACAGTTCTGAGAGTCTAGCAGCCAGACCAGCCCCAAAGCAACCTCTGGTGTAATGGTGCTGAAAGGATTAGAGAGCAAAAGACCACTCACCCTTTAAAAACAAATAATTTACTTTGCATGCAAAAAGGCTATTAAGAAGGGAACCTTTCTCCTCTTGCCACTCAGATATTTAGAATACAAGTACTGGAGCTCTGCAGTCAGCAGGTGGAGTCTCCATCACAAGCTGTTACTACCAGGTTTATCAATTTTCGTTAATGATGCACCTATATCCTCTGTGCTTGTAGTTCATTTTCTACTGCTACTGCAGTAGTGGAAAGTATTATCTGTCAGTGATTGGCCTGAAAAAACAAGGTGTTTCCTCTTCTATTTATCATCTGTTCACAGGATTTTGATTAAAAGAATAAACCTTTCTCCAGCCACCTCAGCTAAAAGGAGACCATCAATTTCTCAAAGCTCATGAAAGGCCTGGAGAAATAAATCTGAGGCATCCACTCTCCTGACAAGTTGCCAGAGCCCGCAGAACTTGCTCTCACACTGGCGTCTTTTCTGCCCTTGATGTCATGTGCAAAACACGAGGATTTGTGCCGTGCTAATCCCTCTAATGAGGGCTTCTCCCAACCGCTATATAAACCCTCTCAAAGCTGTGGCTGCTGGGCAGGCACTGCAGAGCCAAAGCGCCCGTCTTTTGAACCGCATTCAAGGCAATTAGAGACCAGGATTAAACAAACACCCATCACCAGCATCCTCAGCAGCAAGAGGGATTATCCCAGTCAGCCGGGGCATAGAACTGTGGCGAGGCCAGGTTATCCCATGACATAGATCTCCCTGCTCTGCTCGCTCAGGTCCAGCGGAGAGGCAGAGCCTGCACCCAGCTGTAATGGACACCCTGAGGTGGCTTTTCTGGGCTGGGCTGGGCTACCTGAGCTGCTGCTGTCCCCCCCCGGTGCAGGGGCAGTTCCCCCGTGCCTGCATGACGGTGGATGCCCTTCGCTTGAAGCGCTGCTGCCCGGCCTTGGGGACGGAGCCAGGCAATGTCTGTGGGTCCCTGCAGGGCAGGGGACAGTGTCAGGGAGTGCAGGTGGACACTCAGCCCTGGAGTGGCCCCTACACCCTTCGAAATGTGGATGACCGGGAGCGGTGGCCCCTAAAGTTCTTCAACCAGAGCTGCCGGTGCACAGGTGAGAGGGGTGCTGGGGTGAGGGGACGGGGATGGATGGGTCTGCCAACCTTGCTCTGAAGGTCAGAAACATCCCTGATGGCATAAGGCATCAAGAAGGCTTCGAATATTATCAGTTTCCTAAAAATACTATCATGTTCTTGATACTGTCAGCACTTCTTCAGAGCAATGGAGTTGAAAAAGCTTTTTCTCTCATACAGACTTTTGGGGTTTCCCCTTTGCCCCTAGAGTTGCCGCTGTAGCCACCCACCACCTTTCTCTGTGGGGTTTTGGACATTTCAGTGCTGCGTTCAAACCTCTGTCGCTGCTAATCAAGGCACAGTGAACCTGGATCAGTGTGCATTGATCAGAGATTTATTCCTCCTGGAGTAGTACTTTGCAGCATGATATACCCCTGTGCACTGAAAATGTGTGGATGTCTGGCCAGGGTGTTTCCCAGGGTTGTTAAGTCTACAACTCACTTTGATCCGAAGTGGATCTGTACAACCACCAAAGAGGCCATCCTGTCCTTTTCCTCCCCGTCTCCAGCCACTCCTTCCCACCATGACTTTACATGGGTGTTCACATGCTGGAGGCGAAAAGGATCAGGGAGGAGATGTGCTTGAAGGCTAACCCAGCCAAAGGGGTCAGGTTTTAATAAGACCAGTTCACTAGTACTGGCAGGAGGGAGCGAATAGGAAGGTGAGGTCAGGGCAGAATAGGGCGACAGACCCTTTTCCAGCAGCAGCCCTGGTTGAAGGAGGGTTAAAATGAGCAGCAGCCACAGCCTCAGCCAAGGCTGCCTTGCAGGGCTGGCGGAAGATGGTACTGGGAGTCAGGCAAAAGGCACATCTCAAGCACTGAAGACACCTGCTAGGCAGGTTTCAAATGCAGCCTGGGTTTTCTTGTTGGAAACATGAAGTTGTTTAAATTTTCTAACATGGGAAGAAAAGCCTGCTTTCCTTCAACCTGATTCTTAGAATTAGCTGAACTCTTTCGTCAAAAATATTCCTTGTGTCTCACTATCAAAAAAGCCCAGATGAATCTGAGAACGAAGCACTGCAGAAAATTTCAGCCCACGAGGTTAAGTTTTCTCCACTGAAAGCAGAGAAGTAGTGGCAGATGACTTAAATGGATATGTGATGATGTAGGTTTTTTTCATTTTAAAGGTTCTTATGTACCTCCAAAACTGAAGTCAGTTATCACATATAGGCACAGACCCTGAGTCAGAAAAGCACGGAAGCACATGGGCATACACAAATATTTACACAGTCCAAGTAATTAGGGCATCAAAACGTGGGAGTAAATGAAGAGCAGTGTAGACAGACATGGTCTGCACAGGCAGATATTAATTTCCTTGTCCAAGTAGAGGTGAGCACCGGTATTTGATATTTGCAGGGCTGGGTCCCAAGTTACGTGACCAGATTGTAGTGTCCTTTCATTCAGCCTTACTTCTGCTGAGCTGTCAGCTCTCCTCGGCTCTTTAGATCTGGTTTCTCTTGCTGTGTTTTTATTTCACTTGTATTCCTCTTTCTCCTTGCAGTCTTTATTATCTAAATATACCAGTGATAGAATATTAAGGTGGCAGGCATCCTTAAGGATGATTTTCAGAAAGGTTTCCTGGGCTCTACTCTGCTGTGGTCAGCTTGATGCTAGATGCAAAGGCATTTCTAGGAGAATGCTAAGAAGTTCACAGCTGTGTGGGATTTGAATTAGATCTGAAGCTTTTACAGTGATGGTGATGGTGTGTCTGTGTCTATTAGTATTTTGTTGTGGTTTTTTTACTCTGTTTTATACACTGGTTGGCTGTCTGCACACCAGAGTTTTAAGTGGTGTGACGTGTGGTCTTTATTAGGCATCTAGAGCTATGGTACCTATGGTAGGTAACATTAAATATGCTCATTCAAATGGACATGGAACAGTGCACATCTCTACTATTAAGGTATCTTATTTTCCAAATTAATGTTATGTGCAAACTGCCTACTTGAAATGGTTCCTGGCTTGTGCAAACTCTCCATGCCAAGGCTCTTTCTAGAGTTTTAACAACATAAGCAGTCGTGTTCCAGTGCCATCTTGGCACTTTTTAATTTATAGTTTAGACATGGTGTAAATTATAAGCTATGGGAACTCCAGCTGCCACGTAGCTGATTATATTTGGTTAGATAGTGCCATTTAAATGTGTCACATAGCTGATGGCTGTACGGTAGGAAACCTGGAGGAGCTGTGAGGAATAGGGGCCAGGATTTGCCAAAGGAGGGACTCTGGAGTTCTCGCAATGAATTAATCCATTTGAGCTTTCTGCTAAAAACTTAATAGCTAAGGATAAAAGGAACTCTGAAAACTTGGCCATTTGTTGTAGCTGTTGACTGAGGAAAAATGTCTTAAAATCATATCCATCCCTGCAGGTCTGGGTGCTGAAGATTTGTAGGGGGGAAAAAAAAGTGGGGAGAAAATCCCAAACACAAACAAATATTGATGAGTGGTTATTGTGGGGTAAGATTATTTTTATATTTTTTCTCAAATTGCTGTAAATTTTCTAAGGAAAATTAAAAAAAAAAAAAAGCATTTCTTTTCCATTTCTAGGCTTTAGCAGATAATACACATTAGTCTTTCTTTAACTGGGAACAAATATGACAGAATAAGATTAGTACAACAGAAAGATCCAGCTTTACTTCCCACTTTTTTTACAAAGAGCCATGGTCAAAGAGACAATTTTAAGTCTATTGTCAGGATGCTGCTTGCTGCACATTTCACTCAATGTGTTGGTGGCAGCAAAAATAGAATCTCTAGAAAAAAGCTGTGGTTATGGCATGAATGTAGCTGGGAGGTAGCAAAGAGTTTTTAGTTCCTGTCTAACTTCAGTTTTGAATTCCTTGTATGTGTTCTACAATTGGTTTGGGTGCACCCAAAAATTAAGTCAATTTATATAAATTCTTAAAGTCAAATTACCAGATGACAGTTCCTGACAGTGTCCAATACTATGTGAAGGGGCATATGGTAATTGTTTTTCAAGAAGGTGTATGAGTTGAATTAGACAAAATGTTGGATAGTCTAACTCTGAAAATTGACACTTGTAGCTAATTATACAACCAAGCAGTATTTCAGTGGGATAGTGAAATTTAGTTTAGAAGAATGCTGTTTTAGAAGACTTATGAACTAAATCCTATTTCAAGTTCTAAAGGATAAAATTGTACTGATGGGGTACAGATCTGGTATAGCATTTTAAAAACTCAGTACAGAAGATCATTGTGAAAAAACCACTGCAGTCAGTCATGTGGTTGCTCGTACAGATTGTGACAGTGATTAAACAATGATGGAGTTTGAGATCACTGAGGAGTTAAACATAATTATAATTCATTTTTTTCCTGCCAATTTCTAAGGTTCGTATGTGGACATGTGCTGAACATTTTTTTTTTTTCATAGAAGTTTTTTGAGAAAAAAGTATTTAAATCTTTTGACATTCCTGTGCAATATGTAATCACGCTGGGGACAGAAGGTTTAAATTCTGTTGTTTAGCTGTAAGCAAATTGCCAGTTAAGCCATGTAGTTGATATGATGGCCCTCTCATTAGGTAAAAATGAGCTTTTGAAGTAGTTATAAAATACACTTCATTTACTTATTGTAGGGCAATGTGGCTGTAGGATAATACTAAATTATAACCATACCTTGATGACCCTGTTAGAGCCTGTGCTAGGTACAGACTTTCCACATCCTACAGCCTAACGGTATGTCCAAATGAAGAGCTGGAAGAGACAGAAGAGCTAACCATTTGTCTCGGACAGTAGCAATCCTGACCCTACCCTTGGGATATTGCAGTATGCTGGTACTTCAAATCTAGTGTAACTCCTGTTTTAATGCAATGCCTAAATAAGTTTGAAAAGGAGTCCTTCCATCTGATAGATGATGTGTATTAAGCTGGTCTCTGTGGAAGGAAGAGACAGCTGAGCAGCTGTAATCAGCTTTCATCTTGGTACAATAAAACAAGGCAAAAGATGGTGAGTGTTAGATGGCTTCCTTTTTACCGAAGACACTGAGCTGATGGTTATTAATTTGTGTTACTCTCAGTGTCTGAAGGCCACCCACATACTGTGATTGCGCAGAGGTAGAAAAATCCCTGTCTGTGAGCTCTGGCAATCACTGGCGTTGAGAAGCAGCAACAGTGGTATGTGATAACTGATGTTAGCAAACACCGGTGATGTGTATTAACACATACCAAGTGTTGTGTCATAGGAAGTGTCTTTTTCTCGGTGTCATGCCCGTGGACTGACTGACTGGGAGAAGTGGAATGGCCACAGTGCTTACAGAAACAGCCAGATTCACCCAACTTGACTGGGAAAGAGTACCATTAATGATGGTGAGCTTAGGCACAGAAAACAGCTCCTGAGGCATGTGATCCCATCTCCAGACAAAAGGGTTAGTGGGGAAGACACCCCAGATGATTTTTTTTTTTTTGCCCAGTGGCAGTGCAATGGTCATCCTGAAAGCACTGGAACAAGCAGGGAGCATCTGGACCCCATCTGTGACATGATCTCCTATCTGTGTGCCAGAACAACCTCCCATACTATATTCTCTAGGAACCACAAGAGGTGAGAATAACCTCAGTTGTCCTTGGCATAGCCTCAGAGAAGTAGTACACTGACTTGCTACATGTTAGTCACTGGAGGCAAAAAAATGCTAAGGCACGAATCCCTGTACGTTCTTAGTCCCTGTGTTCAAAAGGATCTTGAAAAGGTCTCAATGTCTTACTGAAAATGTCTACTGTGTGCTATGTCCTGTTAATATAAGATTACTTTTCCTGCTTTCCTAGAGCTGTACCATTGAACTCCCCCATCACCAGCGCAGCAGATATTGAAGTTAAGTTGTAAGAGACTGGGACATATATTTCACAGTGCTATCATGTGGGAAGTCCACAAGGCAATAGATGAACTTTCTGAAAACAGCAATGCATCATTTCCAGACCAGTGGTCTGGTAGAGTGCTTTTGAAACAAATGCTGAAAAAGTGGTTTGGGTGGGACATAAAAAATCTGGGTCTGTCTACTGCAGTCATTCCTGTTTGCGATGTGGGAAATCCTACAGACCTCCATCAACTTCTCACCATTTCAGCTACTGCATGATGACAGTCCTGTGATGCACAGAGTCTAGTGAAAGAAAATGACAAAAAGCAACTCTCAGTTTCATGAAGTGTTGCTGTTGTGTGCATTTCTGACAGGAGAACATTGCCAAATAGATCTGAGGACGTTACAAAAAAAATTCAACACGTTCAGCAGAAATACTGCAGTGTGAAATATCACTTTGCCTGGAAATTGGCTCCTCCTGTTTGCTAGTCTCTTCTTCACTGCAGTCCTCCTTCTTCTTACTCAGTAAAAGCTCATGTCCCATTGAAAAGTGTCTGCTGAAGAGGTGGGAAGTGGTGGAAAGTGGTGGGTTACTTCATAGATTAGGCAGTTAAGGGAGAAAATCCTGCAGAGCATCAGTTGTATATAATTAACACCTGCTGAAGGGAAACAGGTGAGGAGTCATTGGTCCACCTGGCTCCAGATGCCATACAGGTGGAGAAAAGCTTTTTGCCCATGAAGATGACTCATCATTTCAGGTTTTTGCAAATATCTTTTCATAGCCTGAGGAGGCACATAGAGTATACCTAAGATATGGATATTGTCCAATAAAATGATCTCAGGCAACAAGAGCTGTGTAGATTCAAAGGGCCCTCACTGAGAGAGGACTAGGCACCGTCAGAGCTTCAACAAGTGACTGGTGGAGTCTTGTTCTGGTACCAAGAGCAGACAGAACAAACCTGGTCCTGCACTAACTTTGGTTCTGTTAGTGCTATATTTCAATGTGATGCTTATCCAACGTTGTGAGTAGATGTGTCATTTGAATTACTGGAAGTGTGACCGCCAATCTCAAAACAGTTTCTCTTAAAAAGGATTGAATTGTACCTTTGGGTGTAAGGGGGCAACAGCTGCTTTCCAGAAGTTCATGGTCCGTGTACTTAAATTTGTGCAATATACATGGCCTAATTAGGCAATGTTGCAAGATATTGCTGGTATTTGTCATCTGGTCAGTATGGGATGGAGTACGTGATGGGCCCTGATAGCTGGGCTGAGGTGTCAAGAATGACCAAGTGTACAGATAGTGGAGTACACCAAATTCACCAAATTCATACACCTGGAGCACAGGTCTTATGAGGAGCGGCTGAGGGAACTGGGGTTGTTTAGCCTGGAGAAGAGGAGGCTGATGGGACACCTTATCATTCTCTACAACTACCTGAAAGGAGGTTGTAGCGAGGTGGGTGTTGGGCTCTTCTCCCAAGTAGCTAGTGATAGGACGAGAGGAAATGGGCTCAAGCTGCGCCAGGGGAGGTTTAGATTGGATATTAGGAAAAATTTCTTGACGGAAAGGGTAGTCAAGCATTGGAAGAGGCTGCCCAGAGAGGTGGTGGAGTCACCATCCCTGGAAGTGTTCAAAAAACGGGTAGATATGGCACTTTGGGACATGGTTTAGTGGGCATGCTGGTGTTGGGTTGATGATTGGACTGATGATCTTAGAGATCCTTTCCAACCTTAATGATTCCTAGTTTTTACTTTCATTATAAATAATCCAGCCACCAAGGCAGGAAACATGAAATTGGTATTCTACCCTTAATTAATTGGTTTAGTGGTGGACTTGTTAATGTTAGGTTAATAGTTGGACTGGATGATCTTAAAGGTCTTTTCCAACCTAAATGATTCTATGATTCTATAATTTGCAACAGCAATTGTGCTCTTCTGATGGGACTCTCAGGATATCGTGATCAACCTTCCATGTTGCTTCCTCCCCATCTTAATCTCTGCCCTCATCATAATAACATACTGATGCAATCTTCTTTCTTTCATAAAACTATAAACGACTTGCTTTTTCTGGCAAAGTCTTCATTCCCCTAAACCAATGCCGACCCCTGGCTTTGGGTGCCTTCTGTCCTAGCTGGAACGTGGCAGCTGAGCCCAGCTGCTCCTACCTGCATCAGGATGAAACGTAAACCATGCACATGGAAACTGTCCTCATGGTATGCCATTGGGCTGTGCATGATCCAAAACCTAGCTGAAGTCTTCACACTTGTGGTTCCTCACCTTAGCACTGGTCCTAAGCTTCATGATAGCATGTAAACCTATAGATCTCAGAGCCTCCGAAGTAACCATAAGCTCTCCAAACCTACAGTTAAGTGTCCTCATGTCCTCTTGGTAGGTCTCACAGGAGTCTGTCACAAAATGTTTAGAGTTCAGCAGCCCTTGTCCTAGAGCTAGGACTTCTTGGTAACAGCCCTTGTAACCTTGGGGTTCTTTGAAATTGGTAATAAGCCCTGTAGCCCCTGAAAATCTGAAATCCTACTTTACTGCTAAATGTTGTTCTGTTCATAGACTCAACCCTATAGCCTAGGGATATCTGCCCATCCAGGAACATTTCATAAGCCACTTCCCTATCTCCATGTTAGCCGGAAGCTTGTCCTGGGTCTAGCAGCGCCAATATGTGTGGGGACCAGTGAGATCTTATGGCATTTTGGAAGACGATTGGCATGGTTGTTGTGGAGTGAGCGCGTACATGGGGTTGGAGGGAGGGTGGGATTAGGGAGTCTTAGTGCAGATTCTGGAGAACTGAGGAGAGATCCCAGAGGAGCCCTGCTTGCCCCTACACTCCCTCCTTCCCCTGGCAGCAATGCCCACTGTCCTACACCACTGCTACGCCAGCAGCCTGCCTGCGTGAGGGCAGGAGGCAGATGTTCGCTGCAGGAACGTTCCTTCCCCGTCTCCCTGGGCAAAGGCAAAGCAAGCTGCAGCGGGGCCTTTCTGCTGCTACTGGCAGTCTGCCGTGGTGGGTGAAAGGCCATGCTTAAAGCAAGCTCTGCTTTCCTGGGCTCTTCCACCACATTGGAGGGTCTGAGCTAATAGCCTGGAGCAGACCTGATTACTTGCCTTAGGAATGATGCCAGACGGGAACAACGGTACTGCAGTGTTTCTCAGGCTCTTATTGCAGCAGCATTCAATAACGCTTAAAGCTCGACTTGCAGCACCTCTGGTGCTTGTCCTGGATTTTGTTGGGTCCCAGATACGCTATGAACAGACATTAGTTTTTCCTAAGTTTTGTCCTTAAGAGAACTATTTTGTTCGGGAATTTTCTTCTGTACTTAAGGATCCATGTGAGCTGACCCTTTTTTGGGTTTGATCCCAGAAGTCTGGAAGTACTTGACAGGCTATTGAGCAAAGCATCACGTGCTTAACCTAAAGTGCTCAGCCCTCTGTTTGGTGAGACTCCTCACGTGCCTGAGGGCTTTGCAGAGCTCTGAGTACCTTGGGGTGTCGAGCCCCTTACCCAGCGCTTCACCTCCCCAGCTGGCTGAGTGTGATTCTTGGCCCTGCTCTGGCTCTGGGAAGTGAGCCATCCTTCTGGTTAGGCAATTGGCAAAGCTGCCAGTCTGCTCAGCTGCTGTCCCTTCCAGGAACCGGCATCTCTGGGGGAAAAGAGCGCTAATTCTTAATTCTTCTGCAATGCACTGTTAGTTTTCTCTGATTCATAATGTCATGACTGCTCTTTCCCTCTTGATTCAGGAAACTTCGCCGGCTATAACTGTGGTGACTGCAAGTTTGGCTGGACCGGCCCTGACTGCAATATGAGGAAGCCACCAGTTGTCAGGAAGGATGTCCACTCCCTGACGGCAGAGGAGAGAGAGCAGTTCTTTGATGCTCTAGACCGTGCAAAGACAACCATTCACCCAGACTATGTAATTGCAACTCAGCACTGGTTAAGTCTGCTTGGCCCCACTGGAGAGGAACCGCAAATTGCCAACTGCAGTATTTATAACTACTTTGTTTGGCTTCATTACTACTCCGTCAGGGACACGCTGTTAGGTTAGTGCTTTTCTTATTCAAGGGGCTCTGCAGGTAAAGGGTGAAAAGTATCATAGCTGAATGAAGGTAAGTAAGCTTAACTCAGCTGCGTTACTTTAGCGAGCAGTGAGTCCCAGTAGGAGCAGATCTGTGGAGTGGAAGGGTGCTGAGGAGCTGGTGGCCACCTGCAGTTGAGGGAGGTTTGCTTCAGACCTGCTGCAGTCTGATTCCTGCGACTGAACGCCCTGGAGCACACCGGCTGCACTCCCGGTGCATCTTCCATCTGACAGGGAGGCAGTTCACGGGCTCCACTGCTGGGTGAACCAAAGTGTGGTCAGGCAGTGATTCACTTCAAAAAGATGTTCCTAGTCCACAGGACAAGGTAGATGCAGCAGCAGTGGGAAAGGAGCTCTGCAGTTGTGAAGGCAGACACCATGCAGAGATGTTGGCAGCTGAAGTGCTACTGCTTTCTGTGGCCTTCAGCAAGTCACTAAGGATGGGATTTGCCTGACTAACCACAGCCAGCTTTTAAACCCAAACCAGGTTAGAGGTTTGGGTATCTAACCCAATGCTTTCTCCCAGATCAGGATTCCTAGTCCTCATTGCTCTTCTACACAGAAGTAGCTATGCCAGTCCCACTTTGAAAAGCCTGGCTCTCCCAAGAGGAGGCAGCAGTATGGCTTTTCTACCTGGCAGTCCTACGTGCAAGCTGAACACCCCATATCTACCTCCTTGCTAGGGGGTATCTGCTACCCTGCAGTGGCTTCAGTCTCCCCTTCTGACACAATTTTGTTTTGCAAGGATGAAGAAAGCAGTCTCTGGCCTAGCAAGAGCAAAGGTCCATCAGGGGACAGGACAGTCATGTGGAAAGGGAAAGAGGCAACTTCCAGTGCTGCTGCAGTGATAAACAAATCCATATGTGGTTTGAAGCCCCTAGCCTTTCAGTGTCTTAGTTCTCATGTGTAATAACAAGAGCAGAATACAAGAAATAACAAGCACAATTTGAAGAAAATTGGCAAAGGACATGTTGAATTACTATTGGCAGGTTATGGAAAATGCTGAGGTTCTCTTGATAGATACAGGCTGTAAGTCCTGCCACTGAGCAAGAGAATGAGATAATATGGTACGTATTAGCAAGGAACTAAGATTTTAGACAGTAAGACTGCTTCTTAAAATCAAAATCCACTAAAGTAATCAGAAATCTTCACAATATCCAACCTTTGGGGGAATGTGAAGTTTTGAGAAGCACTGAAGTGAACATCCACAGAGGAGTTTGTTTCACTTGTCCCATCTAAGTGTTGCAGCTTCTGATATGTGCGCTCTTTCCAAAGGTGCAGAGCTGCAGGTTTTTGTTTAACTCCACTCCAGGCAATAGAAAAAGGTGCTTTCTTTCTCTTCAGCCTTGTTTGTTGCCTAAGTGCTTATTTTATCTTCCTTTTGTAGGACCTGGCCGTCCCTTCACAGGTATTGATTTCTCACATCAAGGACCTGCCTTTGTCACTTGGCATAGATACCATTTGCTGTTGCTGGAGAGAGACCTGCAGGTTAGCTTAACAGCCTTTCCCTTTCCTCATGCAGCTTCTCTCTTTTGCTGTGTTGACTTTGTCGAGCCAGCCAAGGGTAAGCTATTTCCTAGGACAGATTCTTACCCACACTCCCAGGAGCTCATTGATCCTTTTTAAAGTGAAATTAGTGCTTTCAAGATACTGAGGGCTGAACAGTTTCTCACTGTGAACAACGATGTGAAGGTTATCATGGAGATTTTTTTCTTCATCTCCACAGCAGAAGACAGATGTGAATTAACAGTATTTGTTAATAAAATCAAAGCAACACCTACACATAAAACTTGGTAACAGATATTGTCTGCTGATGTTGAAGAAACCCTCCTAACGAAAGCAACTCTAAATATTACCCCCTTTAAATGTGCAATGCTGTACATTTAATATGCATATATTTAACAATACATTTTTTAAAGAAATACATGTTAACGTGCCTGACAGTCAGGTGCTGAAGCATTGGCTCATTTCCATTTGCATTATGTCTACATTGGCAGTGTTACTGTATTTCAGCCTTGCAGATCTGTAATGAAAATGTTTGGTATCAAAATAGTTGCAGGATCTTGCTTGCGTGAAATCGTATCTAACAACCAAGCACAAGCAAATACACTGTATTCCTTATTAATACAAGTTCAGATTCTTCCCCAGGGCTAGCCTTTCTGGAGTGAAAGCAAATCATATGCACAGATTTACCCATTATCCACTTCCATCACTCAGAATGCCTCTTAGTTCCTTAAGGCTCAATTCATCTCTGCTCCTGCTCTCCTGCCTGATCTCTGAGTTGGTAGAAAGCCTAACACAGCCAAAAGAAGTGCAGGCCAACAGTAGAATAACTAGTGAGAATGTCTTTGCTAGGACTGACTTAATGCCCCAATCTTTTGAAAGGAGTTGGAGCAGTACTGTGAAGTGTGTGTAGTTGAAATGCAGAATGAAAAGCAGAATATCCACTGAAATATCCAATGGATACCCAGTAAAACAACTTGCAGGAGTCCCTTTCTTTCTCTTTCCTTTGAAGGTGATTCCCTGCTAACACGTATCTGTCCATTGCAGCGACTGATAGGCAACGACTCCTTCGCGCTGCCCTACTGGAACTTCGCCACAGGTAGAAACGAGTGCGATGTCTGCACGGACCAGCTCTTCGGAGCATTGCGCCCAGATGACCCAGGGCTAATCAGCCTGAGCTCCAGGTTCTCCCGATGGCAAATAGTTTGTAACAGGTATGAGAATATCTAGGGCAAGCTTGCATATTGACCAGACCTTGCTTTCATTCAGTATTGACAGTGTGGGTTGCTCTCTCAGTCTGAGTGAGAGGCAGGAAAAGATCCAACATGTCTTTTTTAAAGCTGGGAATCACGGTTGGTTTGTGTGTAGATGGTGCTGTGTAAAGTTTTCCCCCTGGTATTATGGAAGTATATATTTTTAAAGATGATTCTTTTGGTACAGGATTTTAGTCGATTCAGCCAATTTGAGGCTGCCAAAAGTCTGAAGAGTTTACACATTGGCAAGTATCTTTTTAAAGAAGAAATGCCTGCGTGTCGGTTCTCTGTGACAACTGATTTTGGCAGCAGAAACAGAAAACTGTTTTGGCATATAGGAAGCTAGACATAGGCTGAAAAATCTATTCCCTTGTATTGCGTGAGATCTTAACCCTGATACGTTTAGTGCAGTTTGGGTATTGACTTCAAAGCGGTTGAGATTTCACAGGGAAAACAACACGGAGAGAGCCCTGTGCTTGCTGCCAGCTGTCTGTAGGCATGTACCGGTTCGGGTGAGGGCAGGGCTTTGACGTGCAGGTTTGGGGTGCTACGACGTAAGATGCTGCTGGTTACAATACTCAGAAAACCTTCTTCTGTCAGCTCCGGGGCAGTGTGCAGTCAGTCAGACTGTCAGAAGGTACTGAGAGCTCAGGGCTTTTCAAAAGAGTCTCTTTCTCTGGGTACCTAAAGAACTACTTGAAATTCTAGCTTTAGGCACCAGTTGGCTTTAAATCTTGCCCCTACTTTTTCCCTAAGGTTTTGTTTTTTCTTGAAAGCTGAAGTGACTAAACTTTTGCCTTGCCAAGGTCAAACAGAGGAGGGCTTTTGTTTACTTCAGGAGTTTCTGAAAATACTGTTTCTTTTTATACTGAATAGCACAGCATTTTTTCACAAGTGTTACACTGTTTGTCTCCTCCTCCTTCCCTCCTTCTTTCCCTGGTATGAAAGACTTGCTCCCCATTAGCTAGCAGGCAACCCCTGCAACAGCAGGATGTCCTCCAGGCCCTGAAAAAGAGGATGCAATGCATTGCAGTTGCTTTTCTTCTAAAGGGGATGAGGGGTGGAAAGTGAAATCCTGTTTACTGTCATTCTTTTCATTTTCTTAGTCCACCCCACTTCCCTGTTTTTTTAACCCTTTGTTAAGAGTTAAGAAACTAGTCCCTACTCAGGACTGAAAGTTTTTCAATTCAAAATTCAAAATACTCTTTTAGATTGGCTGGCAAAAACTGTTCTCCCAAAGCCTTCGGGAGGGGAGTAGGTGTGAAGGGAGTTGCGCTTGGCTTTTCTAAAGCATCCTCTCTCTGTGGAGCAAAGCCTGGCAAGCCTTGGTCCAAGTGACTGATGGTCCACGGAGGCTGCAGAGCCACGGCAAGTCATGGCATGGTGGCGGTCCTGCAATAAATTCAGCTCCCAGGCCACAGGAGGTGAACTGAGATGCCCCAGGGGGTGTCGGTCCCTCACCCCTGCTGTCTCAGATGTACAGCCGAGACCTCTTTTGTACTAGGGGAGAAAAAGCCAGCAAGCCAGGCGTCATCACCTTCTTCTAACTTGTGCCTCTTTCTGTTTCACGCTCAGCTTGGATGACTACAACCGCCTGGTCACGCTGTGCAACGGGAGCGATGAAGGGCCGCTGCGGCGGGGGCGGCCCGGGGGCTTCAGCGAGCAGCTGCCCACCGTGGAGGATGTCAGGAGGTGCCTTTCCCTGCAGGAGTTCGACAGCCCCCCCTTTTTCCGCAATTCCAGTTTCAGTTTCAGGTTTGTCTTTCAGCTTCTCCAGAGCCGGGTCACGGGTTTTCTTCACATGCGCGTTTGTGAGCAAAATATGGTTACCTGATGCTGCTTTTACCCATCCACAGGAATGCGCTGGAGGGCTTCGATAAACCAGGTGGAGTCCTTAACTCGCCGATGCTGAACCTTCATAATTTGGCTCACTCTTTCCTGAATGGGACCAGTGTTCTCCCACACGCAGCTGCCAACGATCCCATCTTTGTGGTATGTCTTTTTCCCCCAGCCTGAGTGGCAGCGTCCGTGGCTCAAAGGCAGCTGTCTCACCAGAGATTTGCAGAACAGAAGTAAAGTGAATTCCCTAAAAATAAGTCCTTTAAATAGAAAAGGAGAAATCTTTTCTCTTTTCTTGAACACTGCCGTGCCTGCATAATGGTCAGATAAAGAGGGAAGAAATCTCAAGGTGATTTGTGAAGTATAAAATAAGTTTTTAGGGAGAAGAGCTGCTATTCCAAGTCATGTTGCCCTGAATACTCTGATTAGGTGGTATCTAAATTTAATGGCTTATAGCAGACAACTTTACAGCTACGAGAAAAGCTGAAAGTGGGGTTGGTTATTTTAGAGCAGTAGACTGGACTAGTTTGTGTCTTTGTTTAAAACTTCACAGGCTAAAAGGAAGCACATCTAATTTCAGGGTCTCCTGGGGAATAGAAATAATGTGATTTCACTGGTGCATTGGTACAGTGCTGCACTGCAGTGAGCAGCACAAACAGCAATGTGCAAATGAAACAGTTGACTTCGCTTACATGTCTTTCTCTCCTAATAAATTCATGCCATTTTCTTTTCCTCTTTGTTAGATTAAACCACAGTAATTATATAGAGGAATTCTAATACAATTGATTTCTTTCTTACCTTTATTTTAAGATTGCAATCTTTTGTTGGAGAAATTAGCCCAAATACTTACGTAGTGGTTCTCCAGATTATTTCCTTAATAATTCTTGAATTTCTACATTAATTCCTTTCTTACACAATGAAACCTTCATTTACTTATGCTGTAATTTTATATGCAAGATTATTTTCTGTAAGATATTTTCTAATTTTTTTCCAGTGTGATAATTAAAAAACATGAGTACATCAGAAATTAATTTGAACTGCCCCAGACATTTGTAATAGTTGTCTGAAGTCAACTTGGAAACAACTTTCTTGTATTAGTGCTTTATAATAATTATAAACTCCCTGGGCAAGATAATAATTATAATAATTATAAACTCACTGGGCAAGACCTGATCAAATTCATGGGTACCTGGAGCTGTGGAGCTGGTGGCATGCTCTAAAATGAACATGAAGGCATCAAATTCCCTGCAATTTTCCATACCTGTCCAGAGACAAGACAGATAAAAGATGTTTGAGAGGTACACTCACCTGAATGAGCTCAGTGGGCCCTCACCCGAGAGGATGGACCTGCCCATTCAATGCCAGCTGATATTAAACCATCTGGAGAAAGAGCTTGTTATGAACAAGCAGCAACACGGACATATACAGGAAAATGTCCCATGCAGGAGATCAATTTACTCCATTCTCATGAGCTTTCCTGGTTTCCCACTCTGTAAATCCCACCTAAATTAGATTACCCTCTTCTCTCTCTTTCAAAAGCTGCTGCCACCTTAGGTGAGAGTGTTTTAAATGCTGTTGAGGTCTGAAAGAGCTTAATAAATGTGCGTACCCATGCCTGGATTTGCAGGTTCTTCACTCCTTTACTGATGCCATCTTTGACGAGTGGATGAAGCGGTTTAGCCCCCCTGATGATGCCTGGCCTGAGGAGCTGGCCCCCATCGGTCACAACAGACTGTATAACATGGTCCCTTTTTTCCCTCCTGTGACCAACAACGAGCTCTTCCAAACTGCGGAGCAGCTCGGCTACACCTATGCCATTGACCTGCCAGGTACGTCCCAGAGGTGTGGAGGCTGTTCCAGGCCAAGAGATGAGACAGTTCACATTTTCAACGACACAGGCCTTTGAAAAATATGGCACTTTTCACAAAATGCTTGGGTCTATTCAGCTGCTCGCTAGCAATCACATATTGTACCACAGGTAGTTAGAACTCACCAGGTAAGCTGTGGCAACTACAATTGTGCAGATACTTGGTTTGCTCTGCTGCAAAATGGATCAACTTGAACTGCTCCGGCATTGACAACAGTGCTCCTTTGGGGCTGAGGAGTCTTTGATTTTGGCTCCTGCTCCCAGGACTGTTTATGCCTGTTACAGGATCCTTTAACCTGTCAGATGTCAGGCACTCTGCCAGGGACCTCATCCGTCTAATGCCAGTCATTAGAAAATACTTGTTTTGCACAGGGCCCCGAATAATACTGTACCGTGAATCTCATTACAGATGAACTCCATTAATCTTTGGATACCCTGCAGAGATGTACCTGGGTGTTTTGTGTTATAAAACCCCAATTTTAAAGATTTTCCTTGTCCATAGGTGTGATGTGCCTTAAGGACTATTCATTTGAAATTACCTTTGACACAAATCAGATAGATAAAGACAAAAACCAAGAAAGCAAAGTATTTACGCACAAATTCCAAAACTTGCAACACGAGTTACAAATATTTGTAAAATGCACAAGAGTAAGAAATGCATGAAAACCATGCTTCAGATGCTTTACCAAAGATTAAATCCAAGCAGTTTCTTTCTCCACCTTGGTATTCCTTTGAGAGGCAGTAGGTGCTTATCTAACCTATGTGGCCAGAAATTTCTTCTAAATGCTTACCACATATCTGTGGTTTTAATCTGTGGAGACTGTTTAAAGGTCTATAGACTGCAAAAGAATGAAACCCTTGTCCTCAGGCTGCCTTCACGCAGGGGAGGCATGCTAGCTGCTTCTGCAGTGCTTTTCTCAGGGGTGTCCCCAGGATTTTCCCTGAAAATTTAAACTTCCCCTTTTACGGAGTTTAAGTTTCCTCCCTCTGGACCACTGTCCTCCCTTCTGCTTTGGAAGTGCTGCTGCCCCTTGGGCGTGAAGTACCCAGAGAGGTAAAAAGGCAGCTTGTGATTCTGCTGCTTCTCAACTCCCACCTAAATAAATTGTTAGCTTACTGTGAAGCAGCATGTCTATCCCTGTCTGCACGGTGAGTCTTCAGACAATAAAGTTTTTACATCCAAACCCTTCTCTTTTATCTAAATAAATAACTTGCTAGTCCTACTTCATGTAACCACATTAGAAATCAACATATGTAATACATTGCTGGCTTTTACTTGAGAGATGGTAAAGCGGTAAAAAATTCATTTTGGGACCTTACGGAACTTGGGCATGATTACCCTCAACTCTTGTTGACAGAGACTGCAGACTGGGACACACAACCTTTAGTCACTTTTATAATCAGTGTGACATCTCTTTTAGCCATCTGGATTTACACCCATAAGTCTAAGTACTTTCTAAATATTTTAAGTCCCTGTAGGAGTTTTTTTCTGAATATTTAGGCAAATGTAGTTACTGCCATCTTGGTATACGTGGCATTTTTCAGAACAGGACAGCAGGCAATTTTTGTTTCTGAAAGCATAAATGAAAACGCAAAATGAAGTTACTCAGCCAAGTGGGGCAGGGCTATTATAAGAATGGGAAACATTATCTTAGAAGACAGAAGTGGCTCCCCAGATGTGGTTCAAAATCAGAGGATGCAATCTGGAGCCGGTTGACAGCACCACACTAATTAACGCTTTCAATTAAAAGTTTGACAGTAGGCTGCTTTGTGGTCTATAGGAAAATCTGAGGGTTTTCTGTTGACCAAAAGAGCTTGGAAACAGCTATGCTGAAATGTCATTATAGAAAGAATTGCTTAAATCATTCATAATTTTGGCCAAATTAGATAAAAGAATTATCTTTCTGTCTTATTCCTGTTAATCTTTCCTATTCTCAACACTTTAATTTTTATGAAAGGCTGAAGTTTAAATTCAGCTGTAGACTTCTCTGGCAGGAAACATCTCTGGTGTCTGTGTTGGTTGCATGGCGCATTACCAGCTTCCCCTGCAGCCAGTGGGTCTCTAAGCCACACAAGTAATCATAATTACCAGGCTGTGGGATATTTTCTTTCTTCCCTGTGATTTGAGAAATGAAATTATGGGCTGTCCTCACTTCAGATGTTTTGTATTTCCAGATTCACTTGAAGAAACCCAAGCATGGGCTGTCATGGTTGGATCCACAATTGGAGGAGCACTTATAGCTCTGGCCATGCTTGTTTTGCTGATTGTACTTTTCCAGCACCGAAGGCAGAGAAGAGGTTTTGAACCACTGATGAATGTGAGCTTCAGCCCCAAAAAGTACATGGAAGAGGCTTAGGACCCTCGTTTTTTTTCTTTGCTTATTCTTGTAGGAAGTGACCTTGATTGCCTATTGAGATCTTAGCTGAGAGTTCATACACACTCCTTTGGCAGCTGACTACATTGTTCTCACTCAGACTTTCCCATTACCTTGTGAATTGTAATATATGACTTCTCTGGGTACATATATGCAAGGTCCAAGACAGGCCAGACTTTTCTCATTACCAAATGTTATCTGTAGTGTGTGACACATGTAAGTCATCCTCTATAGATTTAGATCAAGACACCTGAGAATCCAAATAGAGGAAAACCAACTTGAATAACCAAGATTTTTTCACCTCAGTATGTTTTTGATTTCATTTAGCAGCTCAGAGAGGTGCTGAAAGTTATTAACTCTACATATATATTTGAATAACATTATTTTACAGTTATCAATAAATATTCTGAATAACATAGTATTTTTTTAAGGTTAAAAATGTTTCATGCTGTTTGACAAAACACTATATATAGGACCCCCCTGGTTATGATTTATTTCAGAAGCATGATCAATTCCATGTGTTATTTCCAATCAAGCTGATGTTAGCAGTATGTAAACCTCCAAACTCTAATTCTCCTAAAATTTAAGAGCAGGAGTTCCCTGACAGCTGGGTATACACTTGTGTTTCACCTCTGTGTTAGGGACCTGTGACAGAAGTTGAAAATGGTGCTTGCCCCTCTCTATTTTGGCTCTGCCGCACTGTTTCATGAACCTAGACTTAAATTTCCAAAGTCTGGGACCCAGGACTCAAAGTAACAAGGCACAGCTCGCATTACCCAGCTCTGCAGGTGGGGGATCAGGTTTGGATGTGGCATTCCCTAGACCTTACCTTAAACATTCCTTTATACATTCCATATATAGTTCTTTATTTAGACATAGATTTGGCCCACATTTGGGTGGCTCCCCTATGTTATATTGAGACAGGGTTTTTACACAGCAAATGAAGGCCTGAACAGATTGTGTCAGCTTTGGTGCTTAATATATTACATTAATGGAGTGCTCAGATTTTGCCTCTTGTAAGGTCCTGAGTCTTAGAAAAACTCTGCTTTTGTAGCTTTGAATAAAAAATTCCACTTAGTAATGATTTCTGATATTTCTTCTAGGCCTGCTCAATACTAGCCATGTGGACTAGAAAAAAGATCTCAGTAGGTCTTCACATATACTTAGCTTTGAATATGTGTAACTCACAAAGCTTACCTCTAAAATGCAGGCTTTTTGGGGCAAAGAAAAGTTATGACTTGCTCACCACATGCTCAGATAGCCCTTGCTGTATCAGGTGAACAATGATCTGTTGCCATTTCTGTTGTTTTGTGGTGCATTTGCGGGGTCCCAGCGTGCTTGTTCCTGGCTCATGCCCAAGATGTCAATGGCTGGAGCACTTTTTGTACAGCTGCTTAGCCCAGTACCCTAGCTCCCAATTCAGGTTGCCTTTTGGGGGGTTTTACTGTCTAGGGACCAGTGTTACTTGGTGCTGAGGACATCAGCTGAGGTCTCCAGAGACCTGGCTTGGGCATGTGTCAGCTCAGTCCAGTTTGTGGCCAGGTCTGAGGTCTCCACATGTCTTTCTCAAGGAGGAGATGTCAGCCACTCTCCAGCACTACAAGACTATGAGTCTTCACATGCACCAGTGCCTGCTAAATACTGATGTAGAGAGATGCTGTTGGATACAGACTGACACCTTTTTGTCCTTCATGTGATGTGAATGCCAAAGTTTAGGAGACAGGCTAGGTTGCTCCTTCCAAGGGTGAATGAGATTTTTGCTTGGGCTCACAGGACATAGTGTGTGCCTAATTAGTTTCACCGCCTTGGAGGTTTGGACACCGCTGTCCCAAGTGTTTGCTTTGCGAGCTGCCCTGGTTATGGGCAAGTGGCAGTGGGGTAGAGGAAGGAGAGAGCTGGGAGAGAAATGTAAAAAAACGTGGCATAGCAGCTAACTTGTTAGAATTGATTTTGCCTAAGAGTGGGTGGGTAAAACAAGGGAGATTTGCTCAGTTCTCACTTGTAAATTGAGTAGAAAGGTGTTTTCCTTTCCAGAAGAAAAGCAATGAGGGCATTAGATTGATACTATGCACATAAAAAAATTGCTAGGGTCAAAGATCTGTGTGTTACTTTTTCCACTCGCTGGGCCTTAGTTTAATAATTCGGGCTTTAAAACTGTGACTGTTCTTTAACAGTTGCTTGTAAAAATCTGGCTGAAGCAAGCTGTATAGAGAACACAACCTGCCCTCTCGCGGCTTACTGGAAAATTACCTGCTGACACCAGAAAGCTGTTTTTCTCCCTTTTAAAAAAGCATAGTCTTGGTCTCACAACCAAGGAAAGTTGTGTCCTTGGTGAAAAGAAGAAGTACAGGTGAACTTTATATGAAACGCTTAAAAAGGAAGAAAGTTGAGCATAGGCACATTACAAAACGGTTGGAGGAAATCCTGTAGCAAGTCTGATTGTAAAGGTTGGGTTTACATGTTTTAATGTTCCACTCATCCCAAACTCCAGAAAGGGCGGTTTTTTTTTTTTTTTTTGCTTGTTTATGCAGGTGTTAGTAAATACCTGCAATCTATTGTTGCGTAAATTGTACTGAAACTATTACTGCCAGGGTGAGATGAAAAGGGACTCTTCTGTCCCGTAACTGGAGGCAAAGACTCCTACAGACTCCTAAGCTGGGGCAAACAATGTTGAAAATGCACCATCCCCAATCTCCACAGAGCCCAGGATACCCTGGGATTTTGGCCCTACAAATCAGTGCAAAGCATAACCTCAGCTACTGGAGTCGGTATGGGGAGGGGGCATGGAGCGGTGCCCGCTGGGGTGCCCTGCTTTCACACTGCTGCCAGCACTGGGCTCAGCGCGGGCACCGAAATGGGGACAGAGAGGGCAGTGCCCACCCGGGACGGGGGTCGCTGGTCTCCATGGACCACCTCTGCCCATCAGTTTTTCCTCTCACATTTCTAACTGAGCAGTCACCCAGCCCAGCCCAGGGAGGAAGGACGAAGGACCAGCACATCCATCTCTGTGGTCGCTTTTCACTCAAGACACTTTGCTGGCAGATGGGAGGTGCACTCCTGAATGACTTCAAGCTGAGGTGGGTATTATCATCACCATTCCCCGCCCCCCTTTAAAATAATTCCTGCTGAATTGGTGTTTTCTTCTGACAAAAGGCTCTGAATTGCACAGAAGCATGCGTGTAGGGCTTTTGTGTGGATTATCTTTCTGAGGAGTTTAATTCTCTCTAGTCAGTAGTTAATTGCTCTCTCAGTTGGCTGTACTGCATTCTTGGGCAGCTAATGCCTCTTTCTGAGTCATCCAGTGGGTCAGGTGCCTAATTTTTTGACTCTGTAGTAAGCTGGTGGCAGCCACATCATCTCTGTCAGTCATGGCCTGTGCCTTTGTGCAAATGATTATAATGAAAATTCTCTGAAGGAATTAGTGAGAATCTGTTTTCTGAATTAAATTAAATCTCATTGCTGGGTGTTTAGCTGAATTCTTGAAAAGGAATCTGTTCCGATTCTGCCTCTGATTTAGGAAAGAAGCAACGCAAAGCAACCACATCTCATGGCTATTATTGTAAAGTTGGAAGCTGCAATGCCATTACTGACCTTTTGCTTCTATTAACTGCTTTCTTTACACTGCTTTTAGGAGAGATGTTGTGTGCCTGTGCTTGTCATGGGAAGGAAAGAGAAAGAAGAGAAGCCGATTCAAAGACTATCAGCTAAATTTAGTAGTGAAGATGCACGCTTACAGAACCAGGCATGTAGGCTGATGGCAGCCATGAAGGAAACTTAGTTTCCTGGAGTACCCCCTTTGGCCCTTTATGCAGTGTATGCAGGCAGCTAAGTGCCCTGCGCACAGCTGCCTGGAGAAAGTTGGGTTACAAACAAGGCTGCATCTATGATCCTGCTCTACTTCAGTGCTCCTGCAGCTGAGACACAGCAGATATTCATTATCCAGAGTTCTTTGCTAAAACTAGGCTTTCCAAGACCTGGGTGGTCACAGAAAATGGTACCAGTGCTGGCCATCTTTTTATACACCATATATCTCTCTTCTTGTGAGGGGGCATCTAACTCCTCTCCTAAAGGCTGAAAAACCATGGACATCAAAAGTTACCTCTGCGCTGGGTTTCAGATTAAGCAAATGTATAAGCTATTGCATTGTAGTGATCCAAAATCATGCTCTGATACTAGCAGGGGGCCCTCCAAGGAAGAAACTTGAGAAGAAATGTGACCCTCAACCTATCACTTAACAGGGCTCCAGGTGTGCACCTAACTGCAGTGTCTGCAGGTCTGGTTCACTTTGCCTGTCCTGATCTTCTTTGCCTGTCTTCTTCACCGATCCTGTCTGCACTCATGGTGATGTTACCATCTCCATGTATTTCCCCTTCAAAGGGTCCTGAGGCCACCCTTGTGCTAGGACAGACGGGATTTGCAGATAGCAACTAAGCTAGTAAATGTGACGATGAGACTGAGAAATCTGAACATACCAAGCTATTCGGTAGAGAGCGAATAAGTGGTTAGGTCTCTTCATTTCTTCCACAGCAGATGATCCCTCCCTGTTTGACTCTCCTCCCTTCACTACCTTGCTGTCTCTGGCCTGTTGACAAACGCATGAATCCTGCAGCAACTTTAGCAGGCGGGGTGGAAGTAAAGCATGGGCTGACTCCAAGCATTGCCCTTGGCAGCACTTCCAAGTGCCTGAATAAAGGAGGCAGTCATTTGATCTCCAGCTCAGATGAAGTCTTTTCAGCCCTTATCTCTGCCCTCAGGCTTTCTCACAGACTAGACTGCAAAGCTCCTTTTTCATCACTGTGGTTCTGCCTGCGGTGGGTCTCCTTCTGTGGTTCCTGATTTTCTTCAGTCGTGTAGCAGGGAGCTCACCTGTCTGTTCTGGATATGGTGAATTGCATTGTGTGGATTGATGCCTGGGAGACAGGTGCTTAAACGTTCAGTGGCATGGCCACAAAGTCCCCTATTGTGGCTTCCTTCATTTGGTGATTTCACTGCTGCGTCCCAGGCTGCTTCCAGGCTTGCTTCCCTGCCATCCATCTCTGAGGGTTTGGTCCATCCTGTCTCTTAGCTCATTTTTTCATTTCTGCCTTAGAAGAAGCTCTCCTGATGTTTCACTGGCTTTTTTTTCTGGTGCCTTTTGCTTGAAAACATCTTTCAGCAGCTTCGTTTTTATGTGGAGGCGTTATTGCTCGAGTATCTGTAAGAGTTTCACAGCTGCCTCCTCTGCTTGAGTTAACTGAAAAGCTACTAAACACATTAAATGCTCAGAGGCTGTTATTGATGGGAATAAAGCTGATGACTGGCTTCTTCTGGGCTGGTTGCCACCAATTTCAGATAGAGCCTGAAGTGCTTATTAAGCCTTCTTCGTTGGGTTTCTTTTCATTTTAACTGGAGACTTTCAAACTCCAGCCTGGCTTTTATCAACAAATTCTTCCACTTTCTTCCATGCTACTATGTCCTACCATCCCATGGTCAGCAGCTGCTCAGGGTGGGGAGACCATGCCAAAGAGCTGCTTCTTTCTGTGTCGCTCCGGTTGGCTGTGTACGGTGAGAGCATTGCGAAGAGAGCCGGTGTGCTCAGCCCTTGCACAGGCACATCAAATTTACTATGACCTACGGACCTACGTCAGCAGCTGGCTCTGTGGTTAGCAGGTGCGCTCTTGCTTGGCATGCTACGCTCTTGCCAGTCCCATTGGCATAGCTGCCCGGCAGAGATGTGAACAAATGCCTTCATTGAGAGCAGCATTAAGACTGTTCGGATTTGTGTCACATCCCAAGGCGGCTGCATCTCCTCCCCATGCCTGGAGACAGGAGCTTCGACGAGATGTAGAAAGCCTGCTTCTTCTGCAGATGTGTACACCCACTTGGTGTGCCAAACCCTATGGATTTAGAATTCAGCTCAGAGCTTTGAAGAATACCACTTGTGAAGGCAAAGCACAATCCTTGCTGAGACAAGAAAAAGCTGGATTTTTAACAGAAGGAAAAATCATCCTTTTATTCAGGCCAAGTACACTCTTTCCTACCTCCTTTTCTTTTCCCTCCAACTCTTTCCATGTGTAATCTTAGGATAAGATTTATGATTTTGCACAAACAACGAAGGCATGTTTTTAATGTAGAATTTGTTGTTTTTAAATACAACCTCCCAGCTAAAAAAATCTAACCAGGGACGTGACATATGGAGAAAGAGATGATAGAGCTCAGTGCTCATTAACACTATGTCTGTCTGCTGGTAACAAAAAAGCATACCCTGGTGGCTGTTAGGACAGAAGAACAGAAAGATAAAAGGTCTATTTCTACTTAAAACTGAAAAGGGAGGAAAAAAAAGTGGTACTTTTCATTTCAGTCTTGCCTATATCTAAATTTTTAGCTTGGTCTGGGGATTGCCTAGTCATGTTTTTCTGAAGTATATTTAACTGCGTTATTCAGACAGATGAATTTGTGTCAGCTCATCACAACAGCCTGTCTCATGCTCATTTTTGCCTTAGTTGCTGTCAGTCATTCAATATCAGTATAGTTGCTATCTGGAAAGCACATCTTTAGCAGCACTGCACAAAATCGTTCCCTATACTATTCTCTAATATGCCATGATTTATTTCATTTGGTAGCAAAGTAAGGGCAGGTTTTACAGAGCAAGGTGAATGGGAATGGAAATTTATTGAACAACAAAATGACTACTTGGAATATTGCCTTTGCCTGACAAGTTCCAGTAAATTCATTCTGCAGCCAGGGAATGTCAGACTTTTTTCCTTCCACATTTCATGGAGTGTGTAGTGGAGCAGCTTTCTCTAGAATAGAAAACCCTTAGTTTTCAATTGTGGCTGTGGCATGGTTAAGGAGCTTTGAAATTGTTTTAGGAAGGGATCCCCCAAACATTTCAACATTTCAGGGCACTGTAACTGCACATATAGCAAGAATTACTGAACTGGGAGACAAAGTTTTCCAAGCTTTACAACAGTTGGGAAAAGCAAAAAAAGCCTATCCGAATTTCTCATGTGTTTTCCTTGCAGTGCAGGATTGTCCCAGCTCTATGTTTTCTGCTGGGAGGTGCCCAGAGATTTCACCTCTGCTGATTCCTCTGGAGTCTTCTCTGGTCTCCCTCCTCTGTACCACAATGCTTGTCTTGTCCTTTTGGCTCTTTCTGTCTTGCTTTGCAAATATTATTTCAGCTTCCTCTAACTTATCTATTAATATTCATAACAGTGGGAGAAGGTAGAATGAGGCTTAAACCTAGCTGTATTTTTAAAAAGCATTATAAAATGTGTAGCGCAAATAGTTCTCCCATGTATTAACTATTTGTATTGTATGTACTCTCAGTTAAGTATAGTCAGTGTTACAGTTAAAAGATGGATTTTCTTAACATCTAATGAAGAGTTTGTGAGGAGTTTCTGCACTTACATAGTGTTATTGATCGATTTGTATTAATGTCTGTACCAAAACTGAATACATACATAACTGAAGAAAACCATTAACCAGAAAAAAAAAAAAGCAAGAAAGAGAAACTTCAGCTCCAAAACCAAAATCAGAGGCCATATTTGGCGTCATTATCTGTTTCATTTTAAGGACATTTTTACTGATACTCGGCTCAAAATTTTCCCTAATATTTTCCCCTTAATTCTGTGGACTTCTGTTTTCCTCTCTCCTCTCTCCCATGCTCACCATCTCATCAAACAATTTATTTGCAGTAATTACAAGCATCAAATCTGGCTTGTTGCAGTAGGCTAGTCCCTTCTCCAAGCCCGCCTCATATTTTTAAAGCCGTCTCATTGCCCTGTCCCCAGAGCCCCTGGCTGTGTGGGCTGCCCAGCCCTGCACTCCCTCCCATGGGTCAGGCTTGGTCAGGTGAAGCTGATCTCAGAAGTAAGCACCATTCCTCACCACCCAGCAGCTGCACAAAAACAGGCTATCGTCTCTGTGCTTGTAAGACAATATCATTCCTCAGGCACATCCCAGTTCCAGGGAAGTTTTTTCTTGCATTTACATCTTATTGCAAATACTTGACGCCTTCACATCTTTTATATTAGCTTGGCATCTGTATTTGACGGCTCTCTGGTACGTCTGAGCTTAGCAATGCATCAGAAAACATTTTCTTAGACCACAGTTTTTCCTGGATTAGCAACAACGGTCGATTTGATTTATTAAAGTTTGTCATCTATACTACCTAAGCATTCAAGTGAATGGATATGCATTTCACAGATGCAAATACGATACTACATTCAATAGTGTATTAAAATGAGAGTGTGCTAATAAATTCAGCAAAGCCCCAGATGTAGTATACCAATATCATTTCAGTGCTAAGGCTGGTTTCCAAATATCATCTCTAACAGGCAAAAGAACAGACCAGAACCTTTACTTGCCACTCAAATGAAAACATCTCTTGTTTTCAAACAGTTAGCTAGTTATATTTTCACCTTTTTAATGCTTTCTCACATTTCATTCTCTTTGAATTTTATTTGCATTCTGATGAGACAAAAAATCATAATAGACTTGCAATGTTTCATACAGTCATGAAACAAATATCAGAAATCTGGCAAAGAAAATGGTCATCATAGTATTTCTAGACTAAAGGGATTCAGTGGTGTTTGAATAGGCAGCTAGATTTTGGACACTTAACTGAATCAAATCTCTAGCAATTCACATATTCATTCTGTTCCAGCAGAACTTAAAGCAAGGCACTATTAATTAATAGAACCTCATGGCAGTTGCTTGAGAAAAGAGTAATAATTAAAAGGAGTTATTAATTGTCAGATTTTCCGTGATTCACAGATCATTTTATGCACCGTTGCAGGTAACATCTCTTCAGGCAAGTAGCAGAATTTTAAACTGATGCTTCCACTAAGCTCTTCTATGATAAGCAATTGTATTTGCCTCCTCGTAGAGCATGAAACATGCACAGCAAGGTTTGCCTTGCTCTGAGAAAGTAAAGAATACTGGAAAATTATTAGAACGTGGAAATCATTCTTCAGAGGCTGAAAACTGTAAAATACTGTTTTTTTGTTTGAAAACTCATTTTTTTGGTCTAGAATGGGGAACAGAGCAATCCACTCTAATCAAGTGACTGCATTCCCAACCCGGCTCAAAAGATTTGTTCACAAATACTGTTTTAAAATGAGCCGGTCCCTCTCAATTCAGCGACAGACACTCCCAGAAAGTAGCAGGCTTCATCTATTTCAGACACCTAGTGTGGGTACCCAGAGGTAGGTAACATAGTGCCGTTGGAGATGCTCAGTGGTGCCATGCATCGGCTCCAGCCCCTGCCCCAGAAAGGCATGGATTTCTTGCTGCTCTGCATATTTGCCAGCTACACCCAGATATCTTGGATGCAATACAAGCCATGACTCAATGAACCCCACAAAAATGGCCAGTGCTGTTTGAGATATCCTAGAAAATCCAAGGCGTAATGAGTGGGACTAGAAGATGGAGACACAAGATATTCAACAGATCCAGTGGGCAGCTGAACCGAACTGTGCAGTACCCAGAATGGCATCGGTGCCTCTATTTAGATAACAAACCCCCTCCTCAGGGTAAGATTCAGTTTGCCCAAATCTAGGTTTGTACCATGTTAGGGTGGGATTCAGCTCACCCAAATTTGGGAAATTGATTCTCTTGCCTAAACTTAGGCCTTTAGTTTCATTTGAAGTTCTCGAGACTTTCCCACCTGGACATCCAGCTGCCAATCTTGAAGGGTGCAGGGCCTCTGCGGGTCCTGTGCCACAACTGCTGGCTCTGGGCAGATGTCTTGGCTAGCCTAAGCTGCTTCAAGTGACACCAGAGAGCAATATGTAGGCAGCTGAACAAAACCCTTAAGCTTAGAACGGAATCAACAGAAGAATGTTAAGGAGGCTGTTTAAAGACCTAGTATGAAATCTTAGAATCCACTGCAGGAATTAGAATAAGTCAAATTAAAATGAAGAATCAGACCTGGCTTATTCACCAGATCCCACGTTTCTTAAAGAACAACATTGATTTACATTTTAAGACTCCTATAGCGTGGGCAGTTTTATGTAAAAAAAAAAAAAAAAAAAAAAGGTGTTCAACAGCCGCAGTAAAATGCTACCATTAAATTAACTCTCAATCTGATTAACTCAGAAACTAATAAGTAAGTAAAAATAACAATTCACTATCTTTTTTTTTTTTTTGAACTATCTTACATATAGTCACAGGAAGCTCTCACCTTTTGCAAGAGAATAAATAAATGACTACTGCATGAAATTTCATCCTTAGATGTCATGACTTTTGACACTTCCACAATGTTCTTCACTTCTCTGACAGATTTTAGGGGAACATGGCTGGCAAACAAATATAGCTGGAAAAAGAATGCTGTAGAATGAACTCATAAATTATTTTAAAGGTTCATTTTACCTCATGATTCTCTAGTAGCTGACAATCATGGGATTAACATTGCTGTCCTGCAGAGAGCACTTTTCATTTTGCAGCCAAGAAACCACAAGACACAAGGCAGGTACTTACTTCAGATATTTATTGTAGTCCATCAGAGAATATCGAATCCCTGTTTTCAAACCACCAATATACATTGCCTTCATGGTGTGAGTGAAAGGTGTGATGAGAATGAGAAGAACTGATGAACATGATTTAGATTTGTTTAACACATCTCGGAATAAAATGAATTGGACGATTTTAAGTCAGAGCAGTTATAGTTTTATTCTTTATATGGTAAAGCAATCTAACAAAACCAATACCATAAAAATAACTAGAATGAATAAGGCATGTCAAAGTCTTCACTGAGGTGTCAAGTATATATATACATACAGTACTGAATATTAAGCAACAGTGTAAAAGATCGCCCCACACTTTATTACTGTTGTAATTATGAACTAATAAAGTAAGTGTCATCAGTGTTGTTTGAGAGAGAGACACCGAGGAAATAAGCACAAATTTAAATGGTTAGTATCAAACTTGTTAGATATGCTGCTTCTGGTACTGGAGCTGATGGCAAACTCTCACTAGCTTCAGTGGAAGGAGGACCAGAGAGGCTGGCGAAGGCGTTTCTGATCCTCCATTGCATAGTCCTCACACAGCGTAAATTACGTTGTCCAGATTGCTGTAACACTTTTAAACTTTGGATTGAAAGAAGTTACAGTGGGGGTTCTTTATCCATACACCTTGGGAATAGTTACCTCACCAAAAATGACTACTTCTGATCACCTATCTTTAATACTTGGATTAATGGGCTGTGCGCAAACCACCTACTATGGCACTGTGCATGTCTATAATGGTTTCTAGGCTGAAGAAGGTCATGAGTCATTCACACGGCTTGTTATACCGTGATGCCAGACCAACGATCCTCTGTACTGTCAATGGAGAGAAGTAGGAGCAACACATAATATATGCACCTACAGCAGGTGGAGAGAATATGTTTCCCTACTTCTGTCTGTTGATAGTGTAGACAGTCAAGATCTCATGGCATTGGGTGGCAGATAGTTTGAGTCCCTCATTGCTTTCTTGACGTTGCATGCCACAGTAGTTACTGCAGCTAGATACCTATAGTAGATGGTCTGCGTATGACTTTGTGTGTTGCATCAGTAAGACTTTCCTGACAAGCAATCTGATCTTTCTTAGCTGAGATATTGTGCGCTCTGCACAGAGAGCTAGTTAATTGTGGATTCCATATTCTAATGCTTTACCAGTCCAGTTACGGCAAGATTAATATAAAGGTCAATATATCTTCTTGTTTAACTGAGAAAAATATCTTTATTTCTCATTATAAAGACAACTGGAAAAACTGTGTTTTCTAACATTTTTAACACAGTGTTTTTGTGGAGATTCACTGATAAAGAGTTTGCTGTGATTTTGAAAAGAATATTCTTGAGATCTAATAACGAGAATTAAACTTTCATATAATAATCAGAGTTTTATGTAATGGTGTCTTAACAAAAGCAAAATTTTGGCTAGTAATCAGCGACAATCAATTAGACTTTCCAACAAGCCATTGCAAATTTAAAATATGCACATGAATAAACAGTAGAATAACACTATGAGAGAAATAACTTGCCTTACACTGTCATCAATGAAAATACATATTCATTAATATATGTATACTATGAAGCAGGGAAACTAGCAAGGTACAATCTGTCTGAAAAGCATTATGTGGATAACGTTTGCAGGCAAAAGGCAGGGCAAATAAAATTAATCTTTGAGAATGCTAGTTATTGTCTCAGTCTGTTACTGAATATTACAATCCTATCCTAACTCTCAAATGTGTTGTAAGCACTAAAAAAGGATTTTTCAGTAGACAACAAAAGAAAGTATTGATTTAGAAAATAAAATGTATGGCCTTTTCCAAATGCCTTTGTCTAGTAACATAATATTGCACCAGGCAAAATTGCCTTGGCTGAGCAGCAAGGTCTTCTAATGCCTATATTTCAGGAAGATGCGTTACAAAAAATGAGTTTAATAGGAGGTCATTCATTATCTGGTAGTAATTTTAAGGTACATGAAAGAAGCAGGCGCAGCACTACAAATATATATATATATATATGTAAATGACTGTTAATACAACCTTTGCAACAAAATATCCCTGCAGTCAAACTTTTCTTACTAATGGACAGGAACAGAGCAGTTTATGGTTTAACTGTTCTGTGATTTCCAAATATCATCTTTAACATCCTTGACATGACAAACTGTGAAAGAAACAAGCTTAAGAAACACAGGATTCATTATAAGTCTTGAGGGAAGAAATGGTATTTACATTACTGATCACTGCTTTGTGAAAACCACATTAACTGTTGTGCACTGGACTTGGTAAAGACTCAAGGGGAAATGGAAAAGCAATGGGCCAAACAGTACCATCTGAGATTGTCTTGAAAATGTCAAACACTTCCCTTCTTTTTACCCACAGGGAAATCTGAATGCATTTCTACTAATAAAAACTTTCTGGAGGAAAGTGTGTGGAAGGGAAAGATGAGATGAAAAAGACCTTGTGGCTGCAGGGGTAATCCATTGGGTATTGTTGTGTCATGTCATTCTTGGGTGATGGACAGTGGCAGTATGATTATAAACCTGTAATTCAGTTAAGGGAGGTCAGATGATACCGTAGAAGTAGGAGCCACTTTCCGTGGATTACGAATTTCATTTTTAAAAAAACCACCAAATAGGATGACAGTTTTGATCATCAGTATTTTACCCAATTCATTTTTGTATTTTCATGAATATAGGAAAGTCATCATGATTTAACAATTGTAGCCTGAAAGGAAGGATGTAGGGGTTCTGAAAAGCTTGGCAAGCTTTTACAAGTTTTTTTGTGCCGAAACAAAAAACAAACAATAATGAAATTCATAACAGTAAAGCCCCAAAATACTGTGAACAAGATACTGTGTAGGTTACTTTTTTTATCTGGATAGTTGTTTTTTTTTTACATTGTCCTTTCTAGCACCAGCAGATGTTGCCAAATAATATCTGCAGACTCGCCCTTTTCCACAGTTATTTCGGAAAATTGCAACAACACTTATAGAGACCCAAGCTATAAACATCTCTAAAGCAGAAGTCCCTGCCTGGGACTCTCCTCGTTAGGTCTGTATCAAGTATTGTGGTAAATGGAGTCCTTCCAATAATTTTTTATAGCATATGCACTTGAAATTTACTGACTTGCAGCTGTATTTATAGAGATATATACGTGTGTATACATGTAAATAAATGTGTATACAGGGAGAGAGATGCACGCTCACGTATACTATGAGAGGAAAACAAAGTGGAAGAGCAGGAGACCTAGAAAATCGGACACTGAATGGGCTTTTGGTTTGTGCCACATTTCAAGTATCAACCCTCAAAAAGCACATTGGGGAAAGAAAAAGGATTTCTTCATTATGGAGGCCCAAGAGGTGGCAGGGAATACAGAGGAAGCTGCACTTAATTATGTTCAGCTGTTAAAAAGTTATTTTCTGTCATAACAATCAGCTATTTTGCAAGAGGTGTGTTAGCGGTATGTCAGCATTATCCTATGTATTGCTTTCTCTACCATCCTCCTAGAAAATGAGTATTTTCCTTTCATTGATGCAGTAAGGGCTAAGACTGACAAACAATTAAGCACATTAATGATTAAACCCGAAGGGTATGTTTATCGCAGTTCTCACTCTTGAGGCACTGTATTAATCTGCTTTCTGCCACTTGGTGATGTACACCTTACTCCTCACTAATTCTCTGAGCTGGCTTGAGCCCTGTGCACTGCTTTCACCAGCCTTTGAAAGGCAGCTGGGATCTCAGGAGAGATCTGTTGAGCTCCATCCCTTGTGCATATGCGCATTGAAGGCAGTCGCGTTGCGTGTTCGTAGCTAGGGTAGTTGACAGGTTCAAATGTCTTATAAGGAAGGATATTAATATAACAGCATTGAGCAGCATTCAGAACAACGAATGCACGTCGGTTGTACGTCTAGTTACCTCAGGGTTGGTTTGGCCCAGAAATGAAGTTGTTATCCTATGGCTTCCCCAAATGGGTTCCCTCTCCAGGATCCTTACTCCGGCACTGGCATGAAGAAGAGGCACCATTGCACAACAAGAAGAAGGACAGGAGAGAGTCCGGGTGAAGCCTGGATCCCCCCAGTCTCACCAGTGGCATCTACCTCCAGGCACTTAAGTGAGATGCCTAAACGACAAGCCTTGTCATCCCAGGCTGCCTGTGCAGGGAAGAGAGGTAAGCTCCTTCCCAGATACGGAGGTGCCCATCTCTTTTGACTACCTGCAAACACCTAGAAAGACAACCCTGCCGAGCAATGCGCTCCCTGAAGCGCCTAGTGCTAGGTGGGATGACCTGAGGGCCTAAGACACAGCCGGTTCTCATGAAGACAGACAGAGTGAGAAGAAAAGGAGTCAGCAGGAAAGGATTTCAAGCCTGAGAGAACGTAGGGACTGCCCATCAGGAAGGTCTCAGTGCTCTTGGCACTGTCACCTCATCTTGCTTCCAAGCTCTAAGTCTGCAAAGGGACTGAAAGTGCATTTACAGCTAATAAAGCAGAGATTTCATAGTCTGTCTACTGTAGTTAGTAATCGTAAGGCTGTATATGATTGTAGTGGAAAGAAAAGTCTAGTGTTGCATCCGAAGTTATTATTATAAAAAGCTATATACAGAAACAAATTCAATTGCATTAGCCCTACAGAAAGTGATTTAAGGCATTTTACACAAAAAATACTGGGCTCTGTGAAACCTATTTCACAAATGTATCAAAACGATTGTATATATTTTTCTATTTCTGTCCATGGTACATTACTTCTCTGAAGATACAAAGCCATAAAGAATCTTTTCCTTAAAAGTTCAAACTCTGCATTTCTACACTGCTATATACATACACACACTGCCATATGCTGCTTAATACTGTATCTTTGTAAGCAGTGTTTGGAGATGGGAGACCTTGGGATTTTTCTGTAACTTTCATTTTGTTTGGAACACTCCCAAAACACAAGCTGTACCATTTAGTTTCAGGTATGACCTATAAACAGTATCTGTAGGTGTATTTTTTGTGTCAGATTAGGTTGAAATGTTAAAATTAGATTTGTAGAAAAGCAGGTTTAATGTTTAATGAGATGTTTTCAACCCAACCCTATTTCTGTCTAAACCCCATTTTATTCTAAACTTGACTTGCATTCAACTATCACCCCTATCAATTCACATTTATCTATGTTAAACACTAATCTAGAAATACAGCATCAAAACTGGAGCTAACAATTTGCATGCTTTCAAGCGATGTTCATACGTCTGGAGTCGTAAAAGTTTAACAAGCAAGTATAAATGTCAATTGATACACAGATCAAGACATCTGACCTACTTAAATAACACCCTTTCTTTGAGTTTGCTAAATGTAACAAAATTGCTAGTGGAAATGAAATAATATCTCTTACCAACAAAACAAAGTAACCTGGGAGGAATCAGTATATAAATGTCCATCAATTTATGTAGTTTGACATCCCTGAACATCTGAATGCAAATTCTTCATTTGTAAACTTGTGTTCAGATTAGGTAAAAGTTGAAAAGGAGCTTCAGAATATTTTGGAGGTGCAAGTGCTCCCTTCTCCCCCCTCAAATACATGCACATATTCACAAATTATTTACAAAATATTCTTGCAGCCTCAGACTCAACTAATAGCACAAAGCTGAAGTCTGGACTCCTCCAACTTCTCTTTGGGCAGGTTTTTAAGAGTGATCATCACTCTGTAGCTCTTATAAGCAGACTAAGATTGACTGACTACTTTTAAATTAGTCTGTGCTATCTAAAGACTGAAACAGTTAATCTGTAGTTATGTTACATGCATATAATGTAATATACACATAGCCAATGTGAAAGTAAATCAAATGAAGCCCAGAATGTTAAAATAAAAGAAAAGGGGGAAAAAAAAAAATATCCAGCATCAAACCTCAAAACAATCAATTACAGAACCAATATGAATTGGTTCTGGATGTTGTTACCTGTTCAGTTAATCTTGCTATAGATAATCCACAAATTCTTTGCTGTCGGCCTTGCTGGCTCATCAGCGCAGCAGACGATAGCAAAACACAAACTGTATGCTATAGTTACAAGGAAGAAACAGAATTTTGCTGCAACTGAATGAATGAACCAAAATGTAGTCTATAAGCACTAATAATACGCTAGATTGAAAAAAGAGTCATCAGGATTTATGGTAGATGATCAAGAACATACACCTGGCAGAACATGTTTAGAATAGATAATAAAAGGTAAAGGTGGGGTCTGATAAAGACTGAAAAAACCCCAAAATAAGTGGACCAAATCTCTTTTTTGCTACATCCTCTGTCTGAAAAGAGAAGCACTAAGTGCTACCAAAGGCACAGAGATCTGGGGAAAGGAGATAGAAAATTCAGGGAGCTAAAAATGACTGAAAAGACAGTTCAGCCTGGAGAAGAAAATGGTCATAGGGACACTGGTGACTCAAAATCAGATGGGACATATGGCACACAGGAGGAGGAGGGACAGACAGGAAGCTTTAGTTAGAGATGTTTATCATCAGGAAACACGGATTTGCCAAAAAGGATTTTTTTTTTTTTTTTTCTGGAATGCACTAGCTTTGATGAAACATTCATTTTGAAAGATTTTTCAGGCCCAGGATGATACTTTGAGGTGAGGAGTGAGGAGAGGAGGGAGGAGAACGAGTACAGCCCACAGGTAACCTGGTGGTTGGGGTGTTTAGTGGAACATGGGAGACCTCTACGAAACCTTGGCTGAATGACTGGAGTTTGGGCTTTCTCAAAGCCCCTGTGAGTGACCTCTTCAGGCTTGAGAAGAAAACTCGCTAGATGTGTAGTGGAATCGAGTTATTTCTGTGAGAGCTGTGAAGGACTTTTGTGCCTAAATAATGTAAATTTCCTAAATTTCCTAAATAATGTAAATTTCCTAAAAATATTTAGGAAAAAAGACTACTGACACACAGAAGTCTGTTTTAGGTAGTAAGCTCTTCCTCACACACGGAAAGATACAAAATTAGCCAGTGTACCTGGAAACTAAGAAGAGAGAGAAACCCTGCAGCAGACTGCAGAAACACTGCTGACTTGTGAAGCAATATTTGGGCCTTTGCTATGTACACAAGTGTGTGGTTATAATCAGATTAGGCAGAAAATTCACAGTCAGTAGGTCAAAGAGAAGAGCTGGACAGCAGTGGGGAGTACCAGCTGTCCCTTGTGTGATTTTATTGTTAATCCCCTATGGTCACATATCTGCTGGGTCCCACTGTGGAGCTGCTGCTCCCCTCCCTCATTCCTCAGGTGCCTTTCTAACCTTCCTGGAATAACACACTCCACCATCAGCAGGGACAACTTGCATGCCCAGGAAGCTCCATGCTCCAGGTGATCTGCGTGGGAGCTTGGCAGAACCCTGGAGAGGTATAAAAGCAGCTCCAGCAGCTGAGAGCAGCAGAACTGTCTAAATGGTTAGCCTCTCACTTTGAAGAAGGTAAATTTCTTTCCAAATTCTCCAACACTTGGAGCTGAAAGCCATATACTTTGTATTTTTTTCAAGGAAGAAAATCATACTGATTTCTATTTTAGAGGAAGTAGATTTGTCTTCCCTGGAAATTTGGCTTTAAAAGGTCTGCAGATGTACTGACAGGTGGCACCCCACTATATCTAAAGTAAATAGTTGCCATTCTGTACCTCTTTTTTGCTAACAATGAATGGATACTCCTTTCCTTAATCCCTTTCAAGAAAAAAATACATCATCTTTTGGTAATGCAGCTGTACTTAGTTTGATAAACAAACTACACCACTGGATGCTGCCTAGTGCTTAAAATATTAAGCCTTACAGATTTCCTGGTGCCGGAATAAAGGGGGAAAACAAAAAGAAATTTTTTTTCCAGTGCACCATGAGACAAAAGCCTTTCATGCATGTTACACGGTTAAGTATCAATGCTACATAATTAAGGGGGAATGAGAGCTGATTGAAATACTGACCCATTTTCTTGAAATGATTTAACTGTGTAGACTTTAAGCTATGGACTTTCTTCAACTTCTGGACAGTCCAGAGACCTTGGCTATGGGAAAGTTGGGCAAAAAGACTGCTACTACTTTGGAGTAAAGTTTGGAAACTTACAGGTGAGGATGCTAATGTCACCTCTTTTATGGACAATGTTGCTGTTTTATTGAGAGTCAGAAAGAAATCAAATATGAACAGCTTCCATAAAAAAGGACTTACTTTTTTCTCCCCGATTATAGTCAAAATCCCTGTTAATGACAAAGCTTTAATTTGCTTTGTCACGGGGATGGGATTTCACACAGGTGCAATGCACAAGTTTGTTATAGGAACACATGCAATGCACAATCAGAATTGTAAAGTATGTAGCCAATTTAGTAGAAAAAGCAGTGAGTACTGTAAGTGAACACTTCATGTTACATTGGCAAATTACTCTCAAGTGATTGTATATGTCAGCAGATTTGAATAGGACAGACAGTTGGAAAATGTTCTGACTGAATTAATTTGAGACCATCTCTCTTGCCTGGTGCTAGAAGTTTGTTTTAAAAATCAGTTTCAAAGTTCTTCGTTCTCCGTTATGCTCCGTCTATGCTTTTTAACAGATGAGAAAATGATTAACATCATATTGTTTATCTTTCATGTCCCCTATTACCATGGTACTCTGGTCTTTATCATTGTTTTATCAAAAAAGGGTCATAATTACACATGTTAATATGATCCTCACAGTCCATGTGAGTAGTTATAATGGAAACATTTCCCTCTTCAGTGCATCACCTGCCCTAATTTTCTTGCAAGTACACATTGCTGTGTCTATTGTGTTTTGACAACATATTCTCAGCCCCACAGCTAAGTCTTAGCCTTTGACTGTTGAATTTTCCATTGAAATTAGGGTTTTTGCAGTTCTATGTGATGTTCCGCTGTTGTTAACTCTATTCATTCTCATCCTACAGGTTTGAAAATTTATGGGTTAATATAGTAAACATAACTTCGTAGTCTTTGAAATGTGTATTTCTTCTTAATATCTGAAGTTTGTTCAGACATGTGTTTCCATAATGAAATCTGCAGAAACCTGATTTCCCCAGCAGAATCATTCAAAAATTTTCTGTATTCAGTTTTAATGGATTATCTTTGGAAGTAAATTAAAAACAAAAAACACAACTTGCATCGGTGCTGTAGTTTATTTTACATGTTGAAGTAATAAAAAAGGCTCAGTGAATAAGTATAGTTACATTTGATAATGATTCAGGGTTGGTTAGTAAATTGAAGGCAACTGCTACCTGCTGAGACACCGCATGCACAGTCCACCTCCCCAGAACACCTCTAGCTCACAGCTGTTTTGCTTCGAAGCAGCTCAAACTGGTTCACACAGCTGTGGGAATTGTCCTTCCTAAAAATCCCACAAAACTGGGATAATTTGTATAAGTGAGACTCAGATTTTAGGAGCTTTCCATGGACACAGCTCAGCAATGCCTCTTAGGGAATTGGAAAAGATCAGCCCTTACCAGAACCCTGAGGCACAGGTTCCTCTGCTCTTCCTTTTTAGCAGGAAATCTTTACCCTCTCTTTGTCATTCTTTCTGATTGTCTTTTTTGAAATGCCTAAGTTTAGCCAGAGTTCAGGCAGTCTGCACTGCAGTTACAGCAGTTCGTACCGAGTCTTCAGTAGAAAAATCTGCAGTACAGTGAATGCTAAAAGTTTGGGGACAATGTAAAAGCAATGTAATTAATATTAAAATGGAAAACCTCACAGGGGTCTACAGCACTGGTTGTGTTATTCATTGCATCTAATCTTTTAAGAGCCTCCACTGTAAAAGGACATAAAATGGCAAGAACTTCTGGATTGCAGGGCATAAAGGGTTTATACAATCAAAGGATTTTCTCCTTAGGACTCAGGTCCTCTTTCTGGAACAGGTAATTGTCTTCTTTATCATTTTTTACTTTATTGGCTGCTAACAGAAGAGAAATATTTAAATTGTGGCACACCAAAAAATCACCTTAAAAGAAGAGTTAATGTATGTAAAAGATGTGCAAATAGAAGCATTGGAAATTATGTAGATTCTTGCATTTATGAACATGAATGCTCTTTCTTTCCCTTCCTTCATTCCCAATTGCATTTGCTCTCTAGACTTAGTAGCTCTCTTAATCTCAGAAAAATGCAATGTATGAAGAGAGTATTCATCCTTTAGGGACTATTAAAAAAAAGTATGCCTAGTACCTCGCACAAAGGCATCTCCATCTCCTCACAAAATACCACCATGCATAGTAGGAAAGTAAGAGGAGAAATAGTATGGAAGACATAAAATTCTGGCAGAACTCACGCAAGACAATCGCATTTTGGCAAAGATTAGTCTGGTTTGTTGTTTCACCGGCAGTTTGTAAGATCCAGGCCAAGCAGAGCAGGGCCCTCCCTGTAAGGTCCCCGAGTGACAACGGCCTTCAGCAAACCCCCTAGTTCTTAGGGATCCCTCTTACTCCTTGGCTACAAGTCCATGGAGGTCTACAGATAGCTGAGAGTGCCAGTTTGGCTGAAAACAGTCATCAGATCAGCTAAATGTGGGCTGAGGCTAACACAAAGACCCTAGGAGTCCATCAGCTCCTTAGCCAGCAGTGTAGAGCAGCTACAACAGAGCACTTGCCTCAGAGGACTTTGTTACCTGTCAATAAGCTTGCAGACCCAGAATAATCAGATGGAAATAATATCAGTTACCACTGGATAAAGACACAACCGGAAAAATCAAAATGACCCTCAACTTGTCCTGAAACAAGGTTGCTGAGGAGGAGAAGCATGGAAGGGGTGTGTAGGTGGGTAGAAAGAGGTGGACCAAGGGAGCGCTTTAAGGGGGTCTCCTTGTAGAAAGCTGCATATGCAAGTTCAGGAAAAAAAATCCAAAGAAAATATCCTCTGCTTGGTACCTGCTGTACTAGGGCCAACGAAAAAGCCTGTGAAAATTGGCCTAAACTCTGCTGTTTAACTTCCTGAAGGCATTAAATGCTGAATCATGAGATCCACTCTAGAGTGAAGCATCAGAGTAGCAGGAAGCACTGCTACGGCCAGGGTAAGACATGTGTGATCTGAACACCTAGCCAGTGACTCCTGAACACTAGGCTGGGCCAAGAATAGTAGATCATTATACTTTGAAGTAAACAAACAACTAGGAAAAAAGAATGGAGTACAAGTGGCTCAAAACCTATGCTTGTTGTTATTAGACATACTATATAGATCATTTGTAAATACTTTTTGGTAAAAGTGCTTAAGTATACTTTATCCTAATGTGCTGTGTGTTTTCTACGTTAATTTCATGCTTGGATCGATAGCTAATTATAATTTGACAAGAAAAAGAGATTGCAATGGATATGATCTACCTGCTCTGCTGTTAAATTGTAATGTGGTTGGCTGGCTTTACAGTGTTTCCATAATTTGTCTATACCATTTCCAGAGTCACCATAAGAATCAGGAAATAAATTTCTGGCAAATCATTTCAACACCATGCAGAATTGTCACAGAAGCCCTTTGTGCCTGATGGAAGAGGGAAGGTTTTGATGTCTAATTGTTGACACTCATTTGTCCAGGATTTAAACAGCTTCCACCTCCAGTCTTATGACCAGATGCAAATTAGGGAAACTCTTTCCAGGACCGTGGTCATTTAGGCAATGATTATTAAAGCAATGTATCCTTGAAGAATCTGACAGTACAATTGCCATCACAAATAACATCCGTGTCCTTCTCTAGGCCTATCACACAAACTCACATGCTCCCGACAAATACACACACGAGAGAGGTTTTCTCCCCCACCCTGCAAACCTGTTAAGAAATGGACAACTGGATATGTAAAAAATTCTCTTCTTTGATTTTCGTGCTCACCAGTCATTAAAGGGTTACTTTTCAGAGCAGCACAAAAAAAGAAGAGCTGGTTGACCAAACATTTTTTTTCTTACAAAGAAGTGTCAACCCTGAGCTTGTAATTAAGAAGTTAAAATCTGTGATTTATATATATTTATATATATAAAAATAGATGATCATACTAAGACTAAAAAAGTGAAAGAAATCTCCATGTCAGTACTATATATTTGTTTGTTCTGAAATTTTGCAGAAGAAATCCTTGTGATACTGAAATCAACTGATATGAAAGATGTAGTTAGATGTCAAAGACACTATTGATCCAGTCGCTGTTAGTCCATTAGAGAATTACCGTCTTGGTATTATAATGAACATAGTAGCAGAAAGTCCTAATTGATGTCAGAACAATGACAAAAGGAAAAAGATTATACCACAAGAGATTATTTTCTGTCCGAACCCTTGAGGGGAGATTTGTCAGAAGAGTTGTTTAGCATTACCACCACAGCTGATGGTGAACTAAGTGGAAATCTGTGCCAATTGTATAACATGGAAAAATACTAAAAGAAGCTAGGTGAAACTGCGCTACTACTCAATTTTTTACTGGGCATTAAAATTTAAATCCTAAACAACTGTAACATGATATTCTGAAGCTAGTGGAGTTACTATCATACTAAAAGATAAAATTATTTTTCAGCTTCTCTAACTTCATACCAATCTGATCTGGTTGGCAGATGGAGTGCAAGACATTCACCATTGAGACATACTTTTGTGTTGGAAAAAAATTTCAGACTTCCTCTCTATAGCAATGATCATTCTGATGACCTGAATCATCCTACAGAAGTTCCTAAAGGAAACCTGGCTGTCAGTGAAGAATGGTTGCATGTTTTTTGTTCCTCTCTTGTCTTTTTTTGTTTCGTTGATATTCTGTTGAAATGCAGCAGCCTTGAGTCAGGCCTGATTCAGAAAGAAAACTGTTTTCTTTGTTTCTTCCCCCCTCTTTTTTCTTGTTAGGGAAAAACACACACTGTAAGATCCTTTTTTACTTTTGCAGCATAAAAGGAAATGAAGCTCAGAAAGTCTCCTGTAATAAAGGTTTGAGAAAGAATTCTCTCAAGAGGGGATATCATCTTCAGAGATATCTGAAAAAAGCAGGAAGCAGTTCAGTCTGGCACCTGGTACTCTTTGGGAAAACAAAAAAGGGAAGCAGGTTGCAGTACTGCTCTCTTCTCATAGAAAACTGCAAGTGTTTGTGGCATGGTCCATTGTCCAAGAGTATAGGAAAAGAATAAAGTTGGCTGTTTCTGTAGCTAAAACACAGTTTCTCCGACCAGATCCAGGATTATCTCCACTGTCTCTGCAGTACGAGACTGATAAAGACGATGAGCAACGTCTGCAGTGACCGTCCAGGCTGCGTGGCTGAAGCCTCCACCTCCCTCCTGTCGGAGTCGACCGGTGGTGCTTCAGTGGTGACAAAATCGAACTCGGTGGGACAGATGTCATCCGTACAGCCACTTCCGCTGCCCGAGCCACTGGTTTCATCACCTGGCACAGAGTGAGGGAAACAACATGAGGGCCATGGATTACAGCGTTCATCCCTTTCCTCTGTTCCCGTTCCACCCAGCACCCTGGTGGGGATGAACACCTTGGGAACAGGAAAGTGTTGGTGGTGCTAACTTTCATTCAGTAAAGCATCCAAATGAAAGTCACCATGATTTAATTAGATGCTTAAATGCCCTTCTGAAAAAGGAGCAGAATGCTGGCATTATGGAAAGCCCTTGGTGTCTTGATGCATTTGACATGAAGATAAGCAAGAGAAGTGAAAGAACAAATATATACCTGGAATTTCATGGGATGGAAAAATACTTTTTTTTTTATGTTGTCAGCAGCACAGAGCACAAAGACCAAAGAAAGCTATTCTAAGGGAAGAGATTTATAAATGTGTTTCAAAAATTTAATGACAGTTAATGGTTTCTTACTTGTATCCTGGAAGTTGACATCGTTTCCATTATACGCGTTCTTCAGTTTGTTAGTCATGACACGTAAGGCCATGATTTGTTGTCGAATGAAGGTGTCTGGCCTTGTGATGTCCACATCTACTTCTGGATTGTTGATCTGGTTGGTCAAACCATCATTCATAATCTCAGGCAAGTATCTATATAGCAGGATGAATGATTAGTTTAAAATGCAATAAGTTTCAGAAATAAAAGACCGTACAGTGAATGCTGTGCTAAGCAATTTGACACTGATAACAATTACACAGTTCTTAAACAGCTACAGTGAAACCATTTTAAAAATATGGTTTTTAATTTTACAGACTCCAAAGGTTCTTTTTAGTAGCTCAGCTGCATGGAGAGCAGAAAGGATTTAAGCTCTCCAACCTCGTAACTCTCCACATACTCCCCAGCAAGTGCACTGGCTCTGTGAACTATGGAAGAGGTTCACCAGCCAGCAGTAAGTCACTGCATGTTTAGATCCTCTACTGCTATGAATGGTTGCACACTAAATTAAGCATCTAACAGCACATTCTTCTGGTTTTATTTCTTTCTGCTTAAAAATTATGAACTCCTTTGTTATATATAGCATATTTGTTGTTCTTAGATAGTTTAGAAGGCTATCCTGAGGCATTATGGCTCTCCTGGTTTAAAGGAAGGACTTAATTTTCTTCTCCAGTTCTTCCTTGCATCCCTTTTTTGACCACTGTGAACAACATCTCCAGCCTAGCTGACATCCAGGCCCATAAACGGCATTGTGAGCTTACCAGACTCCAGTGTTCTCTTTGATTTGGTCCTTATTCCTTACAAACAGGCTTTACTTGCATCTCCCACGTGCTTTGTGCATAACATGTTTAAGGTATGTCATTTCCTATCCATCCACACATCTGAATTTTTTATTCAGGCTCTTAGCTTATCATTTCTTGATTACTACAGCATTCCCTTCTCTGACCTTGGCAAATGTAGTCTTAGGCTTCTCACAGGCAGCAAGTGTGCTTTTGCAGGTATCTCTCACCTACAAAAATCAGCCCATGCCTCCAATCATCCTACAGTAAGTCTTCATCATCTTTTGTTAAATATGCACACTTTATCCCCCACTGCTCTTTGTCCTCAGAAAACTCTCCTTATAGGCATCTGCAAAGACACTTTTTTCCCCTACTTTGAATTTCTGTTAAAAATTATCTGTGCATTTCACAGCTGCTAGGCTGATAAAGGGCTGACATTATTTCTCTGTGCTGGCATGGTATCCTGAGAAAATAGTGTATCACTGCTTCTCTGTTCTCTCTTGTCTGTCTTTACATACCTGCTATATTTATCTCATATTTAGACTGCAAGGGATCTGGGGTAGATCTACCCTTTGTTCATGTTCTTTATCAGGATATGATCTTTTTTGTAATTAGTTTGCATACCAGGCTATCCTACTGATGTTTGTGGGACTCCTCGTGTGGGTGTTTGCTCAGCCAGTAATGATAGCACAGTCTAGCTTACTAATGGCAAACTTTCATGATGCCTGGTACCAAATCTAGTTTAATAGTATTTTACTTCACTCTCACTTGTGCCAGCCCCATTTGCTATCAATATTCAAATTTGGTGCTGGTGGCAGTGGTATGTTCATATTGGTCTGGAAAATAAATATATCCCTTAAAAAATAAATGTGAAAGCCAGGGAGAAGAAAGGACTTTCTCTGCTGAAGTCATTGTTAAGGGAAGACAAGTTTTGTATTGTTTGTTCACAAAATGATGACTGCTTTGCTGCACCAGGGAAGGGTTTAGTCTCATCGTAATAGGTACTCGCTTTGCAAGATGAGACTCATTTGTCATCAGTGGTCTTTGAAAGCTTACATGAGAATAATCCTGGGGGAGTGTGAACATATAAGAACAAAACATGACTGCTAAAAATACCCGGCCTCAAACTGCATGTCCTGTTGTTTCACTACTACCATAACGAGAAATAACAATGCTGTAGGGATCCCATCCAGACTCTTGTGGTACAGGCTTAACTACAGTGAGAATACAAAGCCACCTCCCTTAGTACGGAGGACTGCAGACTGCAGTGTTATGAATCACCAGAGATAGAAATTGGAAATAATTCTGCAGAGCTGCCTGGAGGCAGCAGGACGGAGACCTTGGCACGCAGGGAAGCTCTGGGCTGCAAAGAAACAGCACCTCCATCTGTCACAAGTCTCTACAAATGAAATGGCTGCTGTAGATAAATTACTCAGCCTAGAAGTAAATCAGACAGTTTCAAGGTGCAGTTGATTAAAAAAAGTAAGAATGTAAGAAGTGTCCTACAGGCTCAGAGAGGATGTCCATCTTGCCCAGTATCTTGTCCATGACAACGGCCATAGCTGTTAGCAGCTAGAAGTGATTTGAACTCACTGAGCGTTCATGTGGATGGCTTTCCTTGTTTATGAAGGGTTAGCTGCTCTTTATTGCAAGCCATCTATGAGAAGCTATGGCTAGCTCTGAACAGCAGTTCACAGGCTTTCTTTGACTGATTTAGGTTTGATTTTATCTTGTCTTATGGTCAATAATAAAAGAGGAATGTACTGACTTCTTAGTAAGGTTTTCATATGGAGAGAATATGAGTTTGGAGATTTAAAGCAGTTAGAGTGTGCTCTGGTGTGTGCTTTTTAATGAGGTTCATATTCTGCACTGTGATCAGTGTGGATCTGGTGTCCTCCTGAAGACCATCTAACTTTAAATGGGCCAACCCATTCAGTCATGGGAAGCGAATCAGTCAATCTGTCACACACCCCCCACTATGTGCCTCAGGATCTGGTCATCCCCAAAACATTCCTGGCATGAAGGGGTTAACCTCTCAGGAGAACGGTCCAGTGCACCTCACCTAGATGTGTAAGGGAGCCATACTGGATGTGGGTCACAAGAAATCCATTACCTTATGATTGCCTAAAGGTTAGGTGGATACTTAAATTCCCAGGCAAATGAGCCTCTTGGCATTTAGGGCATAAAAGCAAAAGAATTCAAGAGGCTGAGGATTCATCTTTAGGTTTATACAGATACCAAAACTTGTATGTCTAAATACAAGTGTCTGCATATGAGCACAGTCCCGCTCTCCCCAGATCAAGTCAACACAAGATCTAGTCAAAACTAGTCAGGCGTTTATTTGTCAGTGGAGCAGGGAAAGCTGTTGGAGTCCCACGTGCCTTTGGCCAGATGACTAGTTCATTAGATTTCACCTGCTGGGATCTAGTTGCACAAACATAGACATCTGGTGCCATTTGAATGCTCCTGGTTATTCCTTCTCTTCTTGTTGCTAGTCCTGAAAGGCATGTCTTTCCCATAGGTCCTGCATCATATCTGCAGACTTGCGGGGGAGATCTTGTACATCTGGGGCATCTAAAATTATATTAGGTGTCTTTCTTTAGGCAGCTGAATTGAGTCTTGAGTGCCACTTTAGCCACCGGGGGATATGCTGCTTGGTGTCCTGCTGCCACTCCAGTAGGACCCGCACACCTATGGGTCCGGTGTCTTATTTTCCAGCTCCATGAAGGTGTCTTGACTATTCAGACCATCTCACATATCAGTAGATAACTGTGTTTAGGTAGTTGAAAACATCCTCATTGACTACACTGACAGGATATTGGGGCTCTCTTCAGGCACCTTAACATTGGTGATTTTTAAAATGCTCTAGCAGTTCGTGCCCAGCCTCTGGTCCATATGGGAGGTAGTGTCCTGTGTCATACTCATCTCAGACGTGCTGGAGAGCCTCAGATGACACTGCTCTCACTTGGGGAACACAGATGACTTCTTATTGTCTCACCCACAGGCATCTGTATTTAAATGCATGAATTTACATGTCTGAATGTGAAGCTAGATTCTGCCCTCATTACTGAACTAGTTTACCTGCTTCCTCAGGGGAAAAAAAGAAAGGCGGAAAAGCCTATACTGAATGTAAATATCTTTGATTTTTTTTCCTTTCTTGAAAGGACCAGTACAGATATGGGAACATGCAGCCCAAGGTGTTTCATGAGTGACAGCCTCTGAGAGGCAGCCCGGCACATGTTCTGACAAAAACATTTTGATGTGTGTGGGGTAGGGTTAAGTCATACCAAATAGGAAGCCATGTCTTGGGACCACTTTTTGACAGAAGATTTGTTGCTGCGTGGGCAAAGTTGTTGAACACAGCTGCTTTTGCTGCAGTTCTGTGAGTGGAGACACCCCTGTGAATTTTAAGCTTTGCTGCTGCTTCTGCTCCTGTTAATGATCTCTTTGTATGCCTGACCATTACAAGAACTGTATGCCCATTATAAACAAAAAGAAGAGAAATGCCAACCTGAATCAGCATCTGTTCTTTGCATCTTCCTAGCAAAAAAAAAAAAAAGCTTTCTTAGCCCTCTGAGTATAGAGAAGCTGAACAATACTGTCTGTTTTCTGCTGTTTGCTCCTTGCTCAGCTATGTCAGGATTTTGGTGTAATTTACATTGTTTTCTAAAATATTAATGCTTTCTGTTCCTCTTAGCCTTTCCACAGTTCTTGCTTGTCTCAGCAGACACAACAAAGATGTCTTTTGGCACATCATAACCAAGCACCACAAAGCCTATTTAAAACCATTTTTGGTTTTTTTTTTTTATCATCCAGTTAATATTCCAGGGTGTCTGCTTCCTTTTCAAGTCTAAAAATGACTGATGAATCTTTCAGATCATTTATATAAAGGCTGTAGCTATGAAACAACAACAAAAAAGGAGGAATCTTCTGGTTTTTAAAAGGCATCTGCCTTAAAGGGCAGTGTTTTCCATAGTTTGCTGCTGCAGCAGCTGCTTACAGTATGACTGGAGCATCCCACCTAGGCAGTACTGGAGTTTTTCCAGGTGCACAGAATTGTAGGCAATAGAGTACAAAATACAGCATAGGCTTACTCAGGCTGGGCTGGGGGTAGGCAGTCACATCTGGTCCAGAAAGATAAGTGCAGTGGAAAATTGGCTTGTTTGACTAACTCGATCACCTCATCTGATTCTGTTTGCTCAGGAGGTAATCCCCATAGGATATTTTCAGGTCTTTTTTTTTTTTTTTTTCCTCCATCTTGGAGAAAAGCTCGAGGAGACAGAAGGAGAGGGAGCAAATGGCTCATCTGCCAGTTTGTTGGAAGGAAGAAGCTGAAAAAATAAACTAGAGCCATCAATTAAGAATAGGCAGTTTTCACGCTTACTGAGAAGTAGTTTATTCACACTTTCACTAGTGGTGCTAAATGGTTATCTCTTCCTGCCTCCAGGTAAAGGACATTCATCTCATTCTCATTGCAAGCCTTGCTGGTCAGCAATGAGCAACCTTCCCTCACTGATCTGGTGAGTCTTTCTTCCCACCTGAGTTTCACCAGGAATTAAAGGTGCTCTGCTGGGGAAGTAGGCACTCACCTACCTATGGCAGGAGAAGAAGAAAATTTCAGGCCAGCTGAGAATCTATCCTGTGTTTGTTCTGGTGAAATACCTTGTAGTTTTGAGCTAGATGTTGAAAATTAGTGTTCATTTTTCCTTTTATTCCTTACCTTTCTCTATTTTTTTCTGTTTAAAATTACTGTCTGTCTCATATATAATTCTATTTCTTCTTTATTGTACTCTGAGGAGTGATATGTTCCTCACAGAAAGAAACACAGGTCTCATCTCTTCCATAGATTACAGCCTTCCAGAGCTAAGAGGTATTAGTAGATCTATAGTCCTGGTGAGCATGAGCACCAGGATGAGAGTGCATGAGCACAACGTCTCACATGGGATGGTTGAAACGAGTTGGCTGAGTTGGTTGGAGCAATTCAAGGTTCTTCTGACCACCAGCATGGTTGCAGATTTAGTTACTGTTCTCACTTCAGTAAAAGTCACTTATTCAAGGGCTAATACCTTGGATTTGGTTTAACTCCTAAAGCCTGAATTCCATCATTCCTGGGAAAATTCCTTAAATTCTGGAGAACAGTGAAGAGATTATCAGCTGTTGTTAAGAATTTATCTGCGTATAGGGAAGGACCTAAACTTTTGAAGTTTGGTCTTAATGATGTTTTTAAGATCCTAAATATCTTTAAAAAATCTGTCTCTGTGCATCTGGCAGAAGAAATTAATTCTTTAAACATAAAATTATGTTCAAGACCTTTTGTGAATAACAATATGATGAGGAAGTCCTGTTGGGCATCTCTCTAAAAGGCACTTTGTCTGAAGTAGCTACTATTACTATTTTTAATATGGATTTTTCTAAAAAAAAAGTCATCCACCTAAAAATGTTTTCCCATTTCCACAGTGCTTCTACCTGATGTGACCCAATTAAAACCATTCTTCGTACAGAATCAGCAATGAGCCAAGAGCACCCTTCCAGAACACCAAATGGATGACTCTTACACCATGATTATTTGCAAATTGGCAACCTTCATTTGGTGACCTGGTGTCACTGTAAATTAATCCTGGCAGTAAAGTGATATCTGGGGAGTGTAATAACCACAGTGACCTTGGTGTAATGCCTCTCTCAGGAGAAAGCCTAGCTTTCATTTTCTGTGATCTCAGATTTGTAACTTTTCCCCTGTAAAAGCAGCATCGAAAGGTGATGTGTAAAATGAAATATGAGGCGTAATGTCTACCTGGCAGTTCAACGTTTCTATGTCTTTATACCACCACAGGATCAGATCAAAACCTGGCAACAATCTCCTTTCCCAACTGTAGCCAACACCATGATGCCTTCTTATTTGTAGTATTAATGTCTAGGAAAACAGGAGGTGGCTAAATTTCCTTTTTTTTCCATCATAAGCTGTTGCAGTATTCTCTGGAATTCAAAATGCAACTCTCCATATAGCACAGGGGTGCTTATGATGGGTGACACAATGAACACAAAGAGATATATGCATATTGGCCAGATTTTGCCACCATTGTTCTTGCAAACTAGTGTTTATATCAGATACCAATCAGTATGATCAAGGAAATATTAACGGTTTTTCTTTATGCTGCAGTAAATGTCCTTGTTCACCAGCCAAGAGGTGATTTTGCATCTAAAGCTAGTTATTTTCAATAATATTTTGAATATTATTTCATATACAGGTCATTGCATTCTATGGTATCTCTCTGATTTATTACTATTCTTTGCACCTGAAGCATTTATTGACTTTTGTTATTAAGACTATGACTATACATTTCATTTGTGAATGGCTATGAAATAGAAACTGGACAGAGGAGCAGTGGTTGGGCCTTCTGAGACCATATTTTCAGGTGATGCTTTGAAGCTGTGATTCCACATCCAGTGAAATGTCTGTGTTAAATTAATCAAGGAGATTATCATGAGAGGATAGTTTTCTCAATGGCTCCAGAACATTAATCTCAGAAGACATCATGAAAATGACCAGGCTTCTCACAAAATAAATCCTGCAAAATGAGGGTGAAAAACCACATGCATAAAATGCACCTCCATAACTCCCAACAAATGTGGAAGTTGTGCCAGACCCTTCAGTGCAGGAACAGAAAACAGCTGAAAAGTCTTGGCCAGACATGGCACAAATACTAGCACTGGTCATGGAAACCAGGAGGGATATGAGCAGGTTTGTTTGACTGCTCTTTTGTAGAAAGAGTAGCATATATCTCTTATTAATGCATGCATCCTGATGTGATGCATGGCATCCAGCTGGGAGGCCTGGAAACTCCATTTAACTGCAGCAGCCCATCAGCCTGGGGACAAAGCCCACTGACAAGAAAAGATATTATAAAGGAAGATAAAAACACATTTTTATTTCTTTCTTCACACTGTTCCTTTGTGATGAGCCCTGTAATAGCCAGACGCTCCTCCTAGCTGGCTGTCTTAGAGTCCCCAGGGGCTTTCTCTGGATCCGCGACTTAGGAATGAGCAGTGACCCATCCTTCTGGACAGAGTTGTTCATGTGCATCTCAAAGTGGGTTCACTGGCTAGCAGCATCCCAAACAGCCCTCTGGTCTCATCTGTAAAATGAATTCTTTTGTGCATTATGTAGTAAGTCTAGGAGAAAGGGTGTGCTTTCAGTGCAAAACCTCCCCCTTTGAAGTGTGTGCCTTATAAAAATGGTTAGATGGTGGGGTGGGTGTAATTTATCTATATATCTGTCCATCCATCCATGCATGCAAAATGACATGTAACAGATTTGTGAATTTTTTCCCATGTGTCTTATTTTCACTGAGTTTTTATATTTTATGTGCTTGTCTCACTTTTTTTTTTTTTTTTTTTTTTGTTATTGGCTCATTTTTTTTATTCTGACTTCATTTGTATTATCAGGTAAAAGGAAAATAAAGATTGCAGTCCCTGAGTGCCAGAAAGCATCACTGCTCTCCAGATTCAGCGCTCACCAGACACTCAAACCTCTCCATGCCTCCCCAAAAGCACAAGCTACCGTTGCAGAACTGAAACCTGACTGCCCCAGCGTGGTCCTTGAGCCAATTCCTCTCTCTTTTTCTCGACAGGGATAATCATATCCTCTCCTCTGTCAGCTGATGAATCCACACTGGGGCCTTTGGAGACACCTGCTCATCTGCCAGCTCCAGCCCTACCACAGCCAGAGCCAAGCAAACTTCAAAATTAAAACTCACAGCAAACTCATCACAAACGAGGGCAGATGACCACAGTATCTCTGATGAAGTAACATAAGGTCAAGCCTTTTACACAAGATAAGTAGGAGTGTTACATTTATTCTCTGCTGGCTATTTTTCAGTTGTGTTTTTTTTCCTCCCGGCAAATAGCGCTAAGCTTTGCCAGCCAATAGCAAATAGAGCCAAAATTCCAATTTCTTTTTATCCCAGCATGATATCCCGAGAGTGCAATTGCTTCACAAGCTGTCAGTCCCAGCACAGGGATGCTAAATGGAGCTAAAGAGCTCTTTGAAATCCCAGTATAAGTTATCCTTCTGGAGCTGAACGAATGAACATTTTCTGTGTTCACATGCTGACATGCTGCGCACATTTACCCTGACTCACACTCTGGCTTTAATGGCACCTTGACAATAAGTAATCTCGGCTACAGGCTGCGTTTGGACAATTACTTCTTCTCCCCGTTTCCGTTTCACTCTTATAAACAGTGGTGTGAAACGCCCTTGGTTTTGCAATTGCTTCAGGCCGGATGGGGGTTTGGACCGAGTGCGGTGGAGAGGGGTCCACCTCACCTCGCCTTGGTGTGGCCGTTCCAGCAGTCCTCCTCGATTGACGGACCGGCTGTCACTCGCTCATCCTTGCAGATTGTGTAGGGTAATGTTGACCAGAACTTTTTAGAGAGCTTTAGCTTTTCTTTTATGTCTGTTACCTGATTAAGAGACAACGAGAGGGAAAACAGGTTAACAACATCAACCATGCTAACTATCGTGCTAAATAAGAGGTTGTTTAATTCCATAATGGTGATGATGGTGAAGGTTAAAAGGGCTGAAGGTGCTAAAACTTAAATTCCTCTTATTTACGAGCAAGGCACTCAGCATTTTGTTTGGAGAGTACAAATAATCAGTCACCTTTTTTCCACAGGCAAGACATTAATAAAAAGCATGTTACATCTTGCTTTTTCTAGTCTCCATTTGTCTAAGGTTTTCTAACTATACATCTTTCTAAGAATTAATATGCCTCACACTCTGCTGAATGTAAATTCAGTTAAACAGTGTACATCAGATAAAATGTCTCACCCACCGACTTGGTCATGTCTTAGATAAATATTATATTTAGAGCTACATGCACAGGTTTTAAAAAAAAAAATATGCAGTGCTGAGCTGATGCTGAACTGATTTAAGATACACAGGCTGAATACATTGCAGTATATTTGGATCTCAGTAGCAGCGAGAAGTTTGTGTATATACATGCATGCAGAGACTAGATCCGTCTGCTGTTAGGTGTAGATAAATACGTGTAGCTGGATACAGACTTCACATTCAAGAAATGTTGGGACAGTATCAAAATGGTTTCTTTACATTATAAACTCCTTGAACAATAATATAATTTGGCATGATTCAGGCAGCAGGCAGGAACAAACTGAATTTCCAGCATCAACTTAATAAATAAATGGCTAAAATGTTATCAGTTCTTGTTTTGCGTTTGGTTTACTAGAGTGGAAAAATCTACAAGAATAGACAGAAAACACAACAAAGGACAGACTACGAAGGATGAATGGTGCCACTGTTGTTCTTATGGAAACCGATGCATTTCACATTAAGTTGTAATAGGGTTTAGGGGAGCTTGTTGAATAGCTTTTAAAGGAAATTGCCTAGCTTTATTCTTTAAAAAACCAAGAAATAAAAGCTCTCCATTCTTCCATTCAGTTTTGGGATTGCCTTTATGTTGTTGAGGTACAATATTGTACTTGGCTATTTATCTCTTTTATCTTTTGTTCTGAAGACATGATAGCTCTCTGAGCAAATGGCCCATGCTGCTTTGCTGTGCTTAAACTCTGTGCAATGTCACTTTATAAGCCAGGAGACAGAAACAGCCAAGGATGTTATTTCAGAAGCACTGTCTGCATTTTCATCCATAAGAAATAAGTAGGACAGTATTTAGCTGCATGATTTCTTGACAGTAGTTCTTGCCATGATTGACACCTTATAAATCTCCTCCACACCCCTTGCCAAGCCCTAGCTGCTTTGTTTTCATATGAGATACTAGCAGCATTTGCAAGTCTTTAAAGTCTCAACAGGGGAGCTCTGTCAAGCCAAAAATTGAATTCCAGTTTACAAACTGTGGGCATGCCTTCAGCAGCAGTGGGGATGCGCTCAGGATGCCTGCCATCTCTGATGCCTGTGGTCCATGGGACCAGGGTCTTTGGGCAGACAGCAGCCTCTCCTCTTCCCCTTCTGCCCACGCCGAGGGTGAAAACCCCAGTGTCCATACTGGCACAGCAAACCAGCACAAGAAACTCAGGTAAACTGCTCCAGTGTTCACAGAGGTGTGTGAACTCCTGTTAGGCCACCATGCAGTAAAGCAGATAGAGAAATCCTGTAGAAAATATAGGGGGGAGGGTTTATAGGGAGGAAGGTCCATTCATATAAGCTTGGGGAACACGAGAGTCAAAAGGACAGATTTTCTCATTTATTGCTTGTGCCTGGATAACTATTTACACAAGCAATCTGATTGATATCGGTGATGAGTAACTAGTTTTCAGAGCAGTAACTTTGTTGCTATCTGGAAGTTATTTTAAGCTATTTAAAACTCAGATGTTTAGAGTTATATTCAGATTTCTACTATAATTGAATTGCAGCTGGTGCTCAAGGACTGCAGACTTCTGTTTTGAACCACAAGTGAGCCAACACCCTTGTAAGGGCTGTAATTTGGAGTACAAACCTTATATTTTCAGAAAAGTCAGCAAAAGAATGGAAAGAGTTTCTCACAGCTCACACACTGCACAGGCTCTCCAGATACTCCCTGAAAATCAAAATGAGGACTCCCATTCCCCAGTCACTTCTGAAGATACTAAATGATGTTTACATACTCTGTATGTGACTGCATATAGAAAACAAATCATTAATTTGCTAACAATAAAGATTTTTTTTTTTTTTTTGCATTTCATGTGCACCTGGTAAAATAAGATGGTCTTACTTTACCCAGGCTTGTTGGTAAATGACAGCTAATTAAATCTCAAACATCCCCCGAGCTGTCATCCCCATTTTAGAACCTGGGGGGGAAGAAGACATTTACATGACTCACAAAAAGCAGCAACAGCAAAAATGAATATAGCTTAGGCACAGGTTACCATTTGCAGCCCTCTCTAGATGCCTCCAATTCAGGGGAATTTTAACACTTTTTATCCCTCCCAGATGTTTCCCTTCATAGCTATCCTTCCCTCCCCATTGCATTATTTTACCATTGAGCTTTAAAAAACTTGTGGACTCAGCCTGCAAAGTCTTGCTCTTTTCTGCTGTGTGACTGGACCTCTGTTAACCCTCTCAGCTTTTGGCAGTGGAGTTTACACATCTACCTAAATGGTTCCTTGAACCTCACCCTGAAACCGGTTTTCTGGAAGTGCAGTGTGTTTTCTGATGGCCTTGAAAGAGGAATTATGAACACCAATTGATTCACCCCCTCTTTCAGGGAGTAGCCTGATGGCCATGTTCACTTCTGCATGATGAACGTTTGGGCAGGCAACAACTTTGGAGTACTTTTAATGTAACTTTAAATGCAGAATAGAATTAGGTGATGTAATGACTACCATGACATGTAAAACTTTTGCATGTGGGTTTCGGTGGCTTCAGTTCTGGGATCTCCTCAAGCATGACCACAGAAAGTCTCTTATTAGTCCCCATGGTTATGCATATTCCTCTGTACATCGTTTTGATCACCGCCAGCATTTAAAAAATATGTAACAGATGTACAGTCCCTTGAAAATGAAATAAAAGCCACTAAGGATTCAGTTAACATGTCTTGCTTGTGATTTATGAAGTCAGACTACTGTATCCCCCTAGTGACCATTGGCCTTGTAAATGATGCCTTGGTATTTCCAGTCTTTGAATAAAAGATTAACTTTCAAGCTCGGTTAGACTTCTGTGGAAATATTGAAACACGAGACATATGCAATTTTGATATTTTACATATTTCCTTTCCATTTTCTCTAGCAGATATTTATTCAGATTAAGACAGCCAGATATCTTTGGCTGTAGTTAGCCTAACTTTCCCTAGCTGTCTTCCTGATGTAGCCCTGTTATTATATTGAACAACTTTTTTTCAGCTACTTTGAAGGGACTAAATTTGTTTTGAATTGCAATACGTTCTCTCTCATAAGAAAAAGGATATAGCAAGAGCCATGCAAAGAGTTACATTTTTAATTTACTGGGGGATATGTAGAAATGGATATTAAAATAGCCTGGCCTTCATCTATAATTGCTATCAGAAGAAAGGTGTTACTGTGTAGGTGAGAAAAGTTAAATATTTGCATCATTTCCAAAGAGAAATTCATATCCAGAGTTATGGAAATGGTATAGTTACATGCCCTACATTGAGAAATACAGTTCATTTCTTATTTCTGCCACTGAATTCTTGTGTGACCGAGGCAGTCATCTATGTCATGCAGTTCCTCAGCAGAACTTGGAACAGCACTCACGAGCTCTGTTCCAGTCCTACAAGCATAGGCTCAGTTACAATCAGGTAAATAAAGCTGACCACTGTTTCTGTCTTCTTTACTCACCTTACACTCCAAAGTAATGAGGTGAGCTAAAAAGCAAGCCCATTGTTTTAGCAGTAATCAGACCTTAGCATTCCTTGTTTTAATTCAGGACATCTGGATAAATCGAAAGACTCACCAGGAGAATTCAAAAAAGCATTGAAAATACCATGCAGAACTAAAAGTGAGATGACTATGTTTTATAAGGCATGAAAAATCCAAAAAAGACACTTATTTGTGAAGTGGGAAGCCAATTGCCCATGGAATCCACTTTGGTTTAATTTCCTATGAAAATGCGCTTCTTTGGCAGTGGGATAAAATGTGCCCAGAAGCAACGGGGGCCAAAAAGCAAATTTTAAAGGTGGGGGCCCTAAAATAATTTTTAAAAAGTAAATTCCCTTTTTTCCTCCTCCTCCCCTGCCAAGTCCTCCCCTGGCAAGTCCACCTCATAGGCCTTCCAGATTTATCATTCCCACCAATATAATCCCTACTCTTGCAGATAGAAGGATATCAGAAGATGCTATAATAGTATTCAAAGATGGTGTAATACATCCAAAACTGACTCAATGCAATAAATAAAATAATATGGAGTCTTGCTTGTGTTAAGACGATGTGGTTCGCATTAACCTTCTTTTCTTCTTCCTGATGTTTTTGCACTGCCTTTTTTTGTCGTTGTTTTGTTTATTCTGCAATTTGGGAAGATTTTCCTTTTGAAATGCAAGCAAAATATTCAGCTTGCCTTTCTGTCGTACTTTCTCCCTGGGGATGCTCAGAAACACCTCAGTGCAAAGTCCCATTGAGAGTTAAGCCTTTATGCCCTGGAAAAATGTACAAATGTTTCTGGCTGCTCACTGGACGTTGCTTCTCTGGTGTACCAGGGTGCCACTCCGGATGATGTACCGTGGGTTGCTATGTGGTGGTGTAGCCACCTGGAAGATGTTTCAAGTGGATGCGTGTGAGGAAGTGCTATAATTTCAGGGACTTCAGCCCACGTATGTAAAGTGTATCCTATCGGTGTGTCGTACTAACAGAACAGCTACAGACAGTGGGTAGAAAGAGGCCTGGGGTTTTGTCTTAGAGAAAAGACATGAAAGTAGCCATCACAAGCCATGCTCGTGTCTGTGTAGCTTATTTAGTCACATAGTCCTTTGCTCTTTAATTCACAAGCAACATTTAACTAATGCCACTTCTTTATGCTACATTATTTTCAGGTGAAAAACCAGACAGTTTTCTACTGCCTGCTGCTTGCTTTCCCCTAGATGTGTCTACCATACTCAGTCACACACGCAGCACCCTTGCTGTCTTTATTAAAAATGATGTAGAGCTTGATGGGCAGCTTGATAACAGATTTATGGATACAGTGCTTGACCACCTGAGCCACGTGTGGGATCATGAAGAGCATGCCCTTCATCATGGGCATGGCCAGGTAGGAAGAACAAACAGATCATCACGATTTGATTTGTGTTATGCCGTACCAGCAGAAAACTGCGCCAGACTTTCATACGTCGATCAGTATTTATGTCCATTAGGGATTTAATCTGAAAGCATTCTAAGACTAATGGCCGACAATTTGTTTAAAAGGATTAGGTCAGCAAGCACATATTATATACTGTTTCTAACAGGTTGTTATGCTTATGTCTCTACTACATATGGGTGTCACAGTCAGGGCATGAATCATATGTCACAAGCAGGTTAGTATAGGACAGCTGGGTATTTTAATTGACACACAGTTTTCCTTGAAAACTGGGCTTAATGAAAAGCAGTTAACTTGGACCCCTAAGATTTAGGGGCTGCCCCTCGAGAAAGACGTGTCTCCTGTATATCCTTTGTTACATCTGCCATCTTAATATAGATGTCTCAGAGGCACTAGGCACTTACGTATAAGCAACTGAACTGTGCTTCCCGTATCTCGCCCAGGTGTTTGAATTTCACTAAAGAGGATCTCTCTCTCAGGGATTTTTTTCAAGACATCTTCATTTCTCTACTGATTAGATATAGAGAGCTTAGGTGCACATTTTTGTTTAGAACAGCCCATTAGGTGCCCAACATTTCAATACACATTAGGTGCCTCAGCGAGGGTGACCTGCTTTGATTCAGAACAAGCAAAGCAGAACTTTACTTGCTCTATATGGAGATAATTTTTTCATACATTATACATTTCCACACTGACTCGCAAAATCAATTTAAATGCCAAGCAGCTGCCGAACCACCACGCACTTGACCACGGATTATTTTTCAGCCTTTGGAAAAGCGAAGTGCGTACGGCACGGATTCAGCGGGGTTTGAGCATCGTGTCCCCCCCGGCTGCCGGGGAGCACCCTGGATCTGGGGGTTCCTCGAGATGGCAGTGTTGCTCAGCCTTTGCGCTGCTGCCAGCCCCCCGATGCACACCCGCAGTGTTTCCCAGAGAATAAGACCGTAGATTGTTCCGCTGAATATAAAACTGACAACCCTGTTATTTTAAACTCGAAAGTGACAGGCTGTTATTTTAATGAGGTCTGCCAGTGCCAAGGTTAACCAAAGCTTTATTTCCCCTACAAAACGTTAAGGCTGCGGTTCTAAAAAGGGGGCTGTGAAATTTTACGGTTATTGATACTTTCTCAGCTCAGATAAGTTCTGAGAATTTCACCCGGGCCTTCTTGCGCAACAAATGCTTTTTGTTTTTCTGCTTTTTTTTTTTTTTTTAATTTGACTTTGTGAATTTAAATGGTCCAGAGCTCTACTGATAACTGCCTGCACATGATTCATGTTTCTGCACGGAAAAGCAGATGACAGCTCTTCTAATCAAGAACTAATGCTGAATCCCAGTTATAAAGCACAAATTGGCGCTTGGGTAATTTGTGAAATAAAACAAATGAGCTAGGCGACTTTCTAAAGCAAGACTTTTCTCACCAGAGTATTTTAAAGTGAAATGAAAGGATTTTTTGCTCTCATTGTCTCTAAGGGCTATCCATGTCTGTGACAAGAAAAAAGTTAAGGCCTTTAACAACAGTAAAGAATGACTATTAGCCCTACTGAATTCTCAGACTAACAGATGTATAACTTTGGAGTGTTAGGGTGGATTCAGCTCCCATACTAATACTCCTACACTTATGTATCTACATTCACAATATAGTCCACAGCAATCTGGCGCTGACTCACTTAAGTTTCTAGTGCCATTTGACATCGCTGCAGTGACCTGGGCAAGTCTCCTATAGGTTGTGAGTTGTACGTGACTGCTCGGTATACTGCCTCCGATGACCTAGTTGCATCTTGTTTCATTCAGCTTTGATCCAAACCTCACATTTTAAAGCAATCCAGGTTGCCTATTGCATGTTTTTTAAGGAAAATAATTTACAGGTCTGCATGAATGCTGACATGGGCTTGCAGAAGTCTCCTTGCCATCTGTGCCCTGGCGATGTTTGTGCTGCAACGTTGCATGTTAGATGGCTCCAGGGGCGGGTGTCGTGGCGCGTGTGAGGGGCTGGACTGTCACTGCTCGGAGCTGACTGCCCCGTGCTCAAAAATAATGTGAGCAAAGTAAGCATGTTTCTTATGGGACTGCCATATCTTCAAGTCTTAACCTTCACCTGGAGATCCTACCTCCAGCAGTCTCCACAGAGACTGCAGAGAGCTTAGCACTGCCTCACATCATCAAATGGAGACTTTTTTTTTAATAAAAACACTGACATTATTGTTTATAGGCAGTAGAGCCTGACACCAAACTCTTCCCACATTCTATATTCATTTTGGCTGGGGAGAGAGGAAGGGGAGGAGTCTTTCAAATGGTGGAGCAACCTGGGCTTAACTTCTACTCCTTTCCACAAATGTGCCCATTTACCCTGGCCCTTGCTCTTGGCTTGATTTGCACAGGCAGTCCACCTCCTTAAGTAGGTATGTCAGGCCAAGTTTGCTGCACTTGGCTCCCCAGTAAATAAAAACATTGCTTTTGGAAAGTGGAAGCTACCGGAAATGTCAGCACCCTGCAATGGAAACCTGTAGGACCTGGAAGCAGCTTTCCCCTTTCCTGTAGTGCCTGGGAGCAGTGCTAAAAAGCTGCTCTATAAATCTGATTCAAGAAAATCCAAAGCACTTGGACGAATCAGCTTTTTATTGCAGAGAAGTATAAAAGTAGCACCAGAAATATGCTGGAATCTTAAAGATAAAATGCCAGAGGCTTTTCTGTGGCAAGGCTTAGCCGTTAAGCACTGATTCTTTGTGAACAGTCCTTCATCTCTGCAAGCAAAAATGTTAACAGCTAATGTAAACAACTACTGATAGAGTATTTCAAGCTTATACAGACTTCCATTTGTCCTGGAAATGTTCATCTGGTACCAGTAGTGAAGTGGCTGTTTATTCTCTTAAAACTCAAGGGTTTACGCAGAACTGCATGTGTTATAACAGACAAGTAGTTCAAGCCTCCCAACAGCTGTGAGAAGCATATGATTTCTAAGGGCAGCAAGAGCTGGGATACGTCCTTTCATAACAGAGCAAGAGGATAATTGTACTTCATACTCGAAGTAGCCTTACATGTAACTTCATTTCTTCTAGTGGTTACTTCTTGACATAGCGCCATTGCCTTCCAAACTGAAGAAGCTCTCAGTGGACACTCAATGCCTCGAGATAACTCAAGACTCAGCAATAAGATGACAGCTACTCTGGCAGCAACTTCTGGGCTTCTGACCTTCCTCTCTCTCAACCACGAGTGGCACATCCAGCTGTTTGCCCAGAGGAGATAGAGCCATGGAGAAAAGGCTGTGCGAAGGTGGCCAAAAATACAGAAAGCAAAGAAATATGTAAAGCCAGAGTACGCAAGTGAGAGTTTTGGTGAAGGGTTTAAGATTTTGAAATGACTGTACACTGTCATAAAATATTTGAGATGTCTTTCATACAATATCAAAACCAGTGCAGTTTTCCCTATGGACTTCAGGGATATTTTGGCATTGTCCATTTTTCAGTGCCCAGCTACCTCTTTTTCGAGGGAGTTTAGGTGTAAAAGCACCTGCTCTTCCATGACTGGTGTTTTTATTAATTAATTAGTTAATCAGACTATAGCACCTTTCTTGGCCCATTAAACCCTAATTTTAAGACCACTGGAAATCTGTTCCCTCTTGTTCCATGTGCGTTCCTACGAGAGAAATGCATACAAATCCCCTTCCCGCTGCATCGTGGCTGCGGGACTCCCCGCACCTTGGCGAATAACTTTCTGCAGCCTCCGAGCACGTCTTGGGCAGCCGGGGCTGCAAACCCCTGCCTCTCCTGAGCCCGGAGGGCTGGCCGGGGGGGGGCAGAGGCCTCCCCAAGGAGCCCCTCGGGGGACCAGGCAGGGAGCGAGCCTTTCGGGCAGGGAGCGAGCCTTTCGGGCAGGGAGCGAGCCTTTCGGGCAGGGAGCGAGCTTTTTGGGCAGGGAGCGAGCCTTTTGGGCAGGGAGCGAGCTTTTTGGGCAGGGAACCAGCTTTTTGGGCAGGGAGCGAGCCTTTCGGGCAGGGAGCGAGCTTTTGGGCAGGGAGCGAGCTTTTTGGGCAGGGAGCGAGCTTTTTGGGCAGGGAGCGAGCCTTTTGGGCAGGGAGCGAGCTTTTTGGGCAGGGAACCAGCTTTTTCGGGCAGGGAGCGAGCCTTTTGGGCAGGGAGCGAGCTTTTTGGGCAGGGAGCGAGCTTTTTGGGCAGGGAACCAGCTTTTTCGGGCAGGGAGCGAGCTTTTCGGGCAGGGAGCGAACCTTTTGGGCAGGGAGCGAACCTTTCGGGCAGGGAGCGAGCTTTTTGGGCAGGGAGCGAGCTTTTTGGGCAGGGAGCAAGCTTTTTGGGCAGGGAACCAGCTTTTTCGGGCAGGGAGCGAGCCTTTTGGGCAGGGAGCGAGCTTTTTGGGCAGGGAGCGAGCCTTTCGGGCAGGGAGCGAGCCTTTTGGGCAGGGAACCAGCTTTTTGGGCAGGGAGCGAGCCTTTCGGGCGGGGAGCGAGCTTTTCGGGCAGGGAGCGAGCTTTTCGGGCAGGGAGCGAGCCTTTCGGGCGGGGAGCGAGCCTTTCCACCCTTCTCCGGGTGCAGTTTTGCAGGCTCGTCAGTAGGTGTCGGCCTCCTCTCCGCCTCAAAAAGGGAAGGGGAAGGGGGGAGAGGGCGGGGGGCGATGAGCCCAGGGCGGAGGTGGGAAGGGGCTGCGCGGGGGCTGCGTGGGGAGGCGGGCAGGGGGGCAGGCAGGCAGCGGGCAGGGGGGCAGGCAGGCAGCGGGCAGGCAGGCAGCGGGCAGCGGGCAGCGGGCAGGGAGGGCTGTGCAGCCCGTCCCGGGTCCCATCGCGCTGTTGAAACCCTCTCATCCTGGGAGGGGGGGGAACGTCAGGCCCCGCAGGCTCACCCTAAGGGAGGGCGGTTGTGGGGAGTGAGGAATTAGAGCTGGCACAACGCGTTTCTCCGCATTATGAGCTGGAATAATGTTTTCCCGGAACACCCCAAACTTGCAGCCACGGCATGCAAACTCCTGCTTCCTCCAATATTACGTTTTCATTTCATCCAGAATTAATGCTTGGTAGGTTTCCCTCCACTAGTGCTTCTCGTTGCCAGTCGTTCAGCTTAACTGCAACTAGAGCTTGATTTCAATGGCCTCGATATTTGCATTGGGGATTATTTTAATCTAAATATAAAAGCGTACACTATTACAAGTGGTAACTATATACAGTCGGGAAAGAACTAAAAGTCAGCGTAGAGGCTTGGTGGCATTGCATGTGCTGATTGTGGTGATGGGGAGTTCTGTATTTATTTTTTGCCAGTTTTGCTTTCCGGTCTCTCCGAGGAAGACGCACGATTTCATTTTCAGAGTTGCTTCAGAGACGAGAGAGGAATCAACAAATTGGTGTTTTATCACATGCAAATATAATTTGTTAAAACATCAAAGTCCAAAATGAAAATCACAAAAGCTTTAGAATGAAAACAGCAATATTTACAGAGGCAGAAAGGTTTATCAAAGGACATTTCTGGCAAGGCAAGTAGGCTCGGCAGGAAAAACGCTTATCAGGGAAACAATCAGAGTCAGAGAGAGCCTTGTACTGTAAATCTACTATGTCAATATACTGATGAGTTTCATTGCCTTCCTACTGAGGAGAGGGTAGGTTATCCTCCGCTGATGTGGAGCTGCACTCTCTTGTCCTTTCATGATAGGGTTAAGTACTTCAATTACTGGATCCTAACAGAACAACTGCACACAGCTTCCTCAGAGCTGCCAGGGACTCAGGCAGATGTAGGCAGGAGACATAGAGGTTGGGTATGGGTCCAGCTACCACTAGTGCTTAAGGATCACTCTAAAAGAGGGAGAAAATCTAAGTCCAGTTTGAAGTACAGCAAAGGAATGAGGTGTTCTCATAAGATTTTATCCTAAAGCAGCAAAAATCTAATGAGACTAATCAATTTCCTGTTTTCTGCCATGGCTGGATGGAAAGTCATGAATTTAGATATTCTTGCAAGATTGGTGTTCAATCTAATCCTGAATCAGGAAATGGACCCCTTCTAGTTTTTGGTTCACTTTGAAGCTAAAAGTGCTAGCACATGCGTATGTCTGGACTCTGGAGTCTGAGCGTTGTGACTCGGTGGGCAGTATAAATTCAAGGTGCACTGCTCACCTCTGCCATAAATTCAATACACTCTGCAAGACCATTTGTGGAATCTAATCTGGACAATTTAAAGAGCAAACACCGATGGAGAAATTTTGTATGGATAAGAATGGGTGCAGTAGCAAGCACCGGAGGCATACTATGTGAATCTGAATGAGAAGGTGTCTGTCCCAAAGAGTTTTCATTCCAAATAGAAAAAGGGAGAGCAGAAAGGAATAACCCTATTTTATATACATATATATATATATATATGAGAAAAATAATTATATGCAAAGAAAATTAGTTGAAATCAAACAGGGAGTCACTGGGTAAGCAAAGCATTACTCCTACATGTCTAGCACCTTTTTATAATGAAAAGTCTATTTTACCTCCTTGGGTATTGCTTTAGGTAATAAGCCCACCCCTCCTCCTCCAAGGATATGTCTACCTAACGGTCATGACAATATAGCACAGTTCAAGCTATATTTAAATCAAGCAGGTAAATGCAGCATGCAGCTAGACTTGATGTTACTGCTTGAGTATTTATTGTGGCTCTTGGGCAGGCTTTGCAGGTTGCCATCCATCTCCCTGCCACTGCAAGGGTGCTGCTGGCATCCGAGTGCTCTGTGTCACCACATTGCTGTGGTGGTGTGTGGTGACACACCACTTTCTGGACACTGCCAAGTAAAGAGGCCTGAGTCAGGTAGCTGCCTGTGTAAAGTTGATTTTGCCTCCCAAGAACAAAGGGCAAGCACTAACCCAGGGCTGGATGGGAAGACTGGCGAGACAGAGCCAGAGGAGGTGAAGCTGTGGCCGCTGCTCCTAATGTTCTGGGAAAGGGGAGGCAGCTCTGGCTGCTGCCCTGCATGTGCTAGACAGTGACAGCAGCGACGTCAAGCCTGCCTTCTGTGACAGGCACAAGCAGCAACAAGCACCGACCATCTTGCTGTGCTTGCCCCTTCCCCTTACCTTTAGTGCTAAAGCAAGAGACCCCCGCACCACAGAGGCTAGAGAGGGAGGGCAGGCTGCATGGCTCTGTGGTGACAATGGGATATGTGGGGCCCAAATGGGATGCGGGAAGAAGGTCCTCTGCATCTTTTGCTGGGGGCTGTGAGGGCAGGGTGGGTGATGAAAGCAAAGCTACAGGACCCGAAGCAATCAAGCTGCAATGGGTAGTTAGGGAGTCGCTTCGCAAAGAACAGTAAAATAGTCTTGCCTCATTCTTCCCTCAAAGCCCAGGCAATCCCCTGCCTGCTCTTCATAGCTGTCTGTGAGCACAAACAGGTATAACTGAGCGTTGCCTGCTGCAGAGCTGCCTATAGCTGGCAGGCAGCATCCTGCCGGCTACCCCTCTTGATGGAAGCGAGTAGCTGGACAGAAGATCGATGCTTGCTCCTTGCGCATAGGCAGCTTAAAAGCAGCCTAGCCTCTGTGCCAGCACCCTCAGGATTAAGGCAGCTGCACGCTGGTTATTTATTTGTCTCTTTTTCAAAGTGGCTTCCCCACCTCAGTCTGCTGCTGCATTTCAGCAAGGATTCATGCAAGGCCATGCCAGGCATTTGGTGATCACAAGCTGTGTTCCCACGGTCATGAGTCTATCATGAAAATAGTGACATTATAAAAATAACAAGTGCTGCAGTTTATTTGCCTCCACAATCTGGACGCTTTAGAATTCATGTTTTGGGGGATTTAATAATAGTCACAAAGGCTGGAAAACTGGATTTGTTTTATCATAATAGTGAAGATTGCAGATTTTAAGAAAAGCAGTTTCACAAGACATGGGGTGAAAAATCTAGAAAATTTGCAGTTTTGTCTATAAAAACTAAACACAAACTTCTTTACAGGGTAGAAAAAAACTCAAAATGGAAAAAATACAGCCTCACAAAGGGTAGTGTCACAAATGAGATAAAGATAGTGATAGAAACATTCACATTTTCTGTCTATCTTAGCTATAAAAACAGTGGTATTTTCCAGTCAGGAGCTCTTCACCAAACAGAAGAGATTACCCTCACTGAGTCAAAGTTACTGCTGACACTGAATGCATAAAATATAGGCCACTGCCTGAAGTATATTTTCAGGAGCATCCTGTAAGGATCCTGAGCTTCACAAACTCTTGCATTTCTTATCCCCTTAATTGAAGTATTTCAAGAATGTAATTTCAAAAGCCTGGGGTTTGGTGACATGGTATAGAAAAGGTCCAGGAGGGTACTTCCGCAGGTGGAAGGGTCCTAGCTACCCCCGCATAGAAGTTGAGATAGGTATGTGAGGAAAGAGCAAAACCTGCCATCTCTGAATTACCTGTGAGAGGAAAGACACAATGTTGACAGGAAAGAAATATGATTTTTGGCAAGGTAGTGGGAAAATGCCCCTTCTAAAATCTTTTCCTCCAAAGGTCTCAGAGCGGTTTGAGAAGTTAAACTATAAGGAAAAATTATGAGGACTCACCTAAAGTGTAAACCCAGTTAATTGTTTTACCCATCAAATTGTTCAGCTCCAGTGATTATGCTATAATTTATAACTCATTTTTTAGTCAGTGCAAATTTACGTCAGTACTTCCCTGAAAATTCCCTGACAGTAATTTATGCAGGCCAAAGTCATGTTCTGTCAAATGTGTCTCAGGCTATCATACTTCATCTGTCCATCAAAGCCAATAACAGTAGACACAGAGAGTTCTGGGGCGAAAAAGAAAAGTAAAAAAAAAAAGTAGTAGAGGAACAGAAGTGTCTTAAAATGAGTGAGATAACGCTTGGGATAAAAAAAAGAAAAAGACGAGAATGGGTTCCAGACAGACTGTTCTGCTGCTATCCACTGCTCTTACATCTTTGCATACAAGAATAGCAGGTTCCTAGCGGGGACCTGGTCATTGTGGAGGAAAGGGAGCAAATGTACCGTTGCTCTCAAATGTACAAATGCTCAGACAGGGGTGGCTTGAAAAGAATTAAAAGCCCTGTGGAAAGAAACAGCCCAGCACCATTTTTTCTTTATTTAATTCCTACATACAATGGAAGGAAGAACATGAAGCAAATACGGTGTTCAAGAAAAAAAAAAAAGAAAATTATGAGCATGCCTTTTATTCTGTACTGTTAACATCTTGCTGTTGTGTAAAAAGATTGCCACAAGGCAAAACAAGAAGCAGGAGAAGTATAGAATCCTAATTGAGATTTCCATCCTAAGCAAAACACCGTGATGATTGCTCATTCATTTGCCATTCCTCCACTCCTTTAGTCAGCACTCTGATTGGCAACATCATCCTGTGATATTTCTGAGTAACAGCCTGACCTACTGGACATTTACCAGCAGAACTAACAGTTGTTGACTACTCTGCCCTAAATATCAAGCAAGTAATTATATTCTCTCTAGTTCACACCTTCAGCCACAAATGGGCACCTACGAGGAGGAACGGTCATGCAGCATTGGTCATACAAATTCAGCAGCTATGGGGAGGGGTGATGAGCTTCAACTTTTTTTTGTCGCAGCAGTAATAACTTGCCATGAAATACAGAAAAAAATTAATTGCTTCTCATTTCATTGGGTTATTTTCTTTTTTTCTTTTTCCTTTTTTCTGTTTAGTCTCTCTCCCCTTTCCTTCCTTTGTGCAGAACAGAATCTCCCACTTCAGCTGTCTCAGAATTGGCTCTGTCTGTCCTGCATGGTTGGGGTATGCTGAGGTTGTGGTCCAACTTGCTAACCATCTCCCAGGGTTATGGTAGCTTCAGCTTTGGTCTGTAAACACTTGCAGGGGAGCCAGCTCCGCTGGGTGAGGCTTGACAGTCTCCCATGCTCTGTGAGTCTGGAGGATGGTCCCCCGCACCGTGGCTGGGCATGAGAGATGGGGAAGAGGAACAGCTTCCACCAGCACCCTTCAGCCGGCGGGTGCTGACTCCTACTTGTACCCAGCTGTCTGCGTGTGCTCCCCGTCCCCATGAGATGTTAAACAGGTCGGCTCAATACGGGACTGACAGTGAACAAGGGAGCAGTGCTCATGCAGTCACGCAGAGATGGGAGGTGGTTTAAAAGGCTCTTCCTTGGCACATCCAAGCTGTGAGTCTGCCAGCATGAGCATAGCTATGGGGCAGGAGATTTGTTGGGTCAAAGCACTGAGTCCATATGGGGCTAAGCCAAGCATGTGGCGTAGACATGGGCTTTTGTTGGGCTATTCCTTTAGCATATCCATTTCTCAGGACCAGCAGGTCATTCCACAGATGTGCAGTCATATACCCCCTACACTTTGCTGCTGCTGCAGTGTCCTGCAACCCCATGTCATCTAAATCAGGTACTACTGGAGACCTATGATTCCCACCCAGTCTTTATACCTGGATTTCCTTTCTCAGAAACCAGGAATTAGACAGGTTTGGGGTGATGTGTGCTTGAGTCTTGACAGTCTGGAGTTGGGACTCAAGCCAGATGAGTTACCCCAGCCTGAGCATCCAGAGCAGCTGGAAGCTGTCATCTAGCCTTTGCCAGTGAGGACTAAATGGAGCAACTCACTTTTAGATATATCGAGTCAGCATGCAAGAGGTTAAAGCACATTAAAAAAAGTTTCAAGAAACTTTCCCTAGAAACTAATGTTGCCTGTAGTCATAGAGCAGATGTACTTCTTTGGAGCAGCTATAAATCCTATGAGTACCCTAATAAATACACTACACATTCATTGGAACAGTGTGCCCCATGGATTTAAACTGCATCTTATCACTTTTTCCTGAAAATAATTATCACACCTATTAGAGGCTATATTTGGGATTTTTAGACTTATACATACATCTGCTTTCCTCTCTCTAGACAGATATTCTGCCATGAAGGACATGTGCATTGGCAGCCTGATTTTCTCCCCAAAGAACAGAAATAACCCTGTGACTATACACTGGGGCACTGGTTACAGTTTAAATCAAGGTGCCCTTGAATATGGCTTGAAGATACAGGCACTGAAAAGCCTACTTTTAAACTGTTCCAGGAGCAGCACAAACCTTTGTGCACAAAATACATTTTTTAAGTTTCTCTTCTCATATCAGTCCATTGGAAGAACACTGTATTCATAAAAAATCAGTGGAACAAGAATTTCAGAGCATTGTAATCTTGGTGATGTTTCTGTTAGCTGGTTTTCCAAAACACCATGATTGTCACAGTTGCTGCTTTGGAATACCTTCATTCCAAAACAAATCCAAATGAAACCTCTGTAATTTAATTTTTTTTAAAGACCTGACAAGTTAGATTCAGTGATGTGGCCTAGGCTAGATTCAGATTTAAGGGACAGTTTGTAGATGATTTAATTTTTCCTTCAAAATGAGACAACAGGCAGGTATTAGTGCTAGAATCTTATTTTTCTCTGAAATTTTCTTTTTTCAAAAGGAATTCAGTAGGTAGAAAGCACCCATAAAATCCCAGAAAAACAAACTGAACAACCCCCCCTAAGGATAGCACAGATTTATGAAAAATCTACAGAGTATTCTTACCAGAAAGAGAAACAAGAGGTTATAATAATGGGGAGGGGGCAAGTAATGCACAGGGACAAGCCCAATAGGCAACTGAAAATAAATTCAATTGTAGAAAGACAGACATGTGTGATAACTCTAGGAATAGAACTACAATTTCCTTTTGATGAATGTACAATGGATACATGTATTCCTATACAACGAATAACAAAATTATTTTGTGCAGATTAAGTTCACAGCGTGCTGAAATGACTTCTCCTCACATTAATTTGACTCCAAACACCAAGAGCCGGTCTTGCTTGAACACGGTGAGCGGTAGCCTGCATTACAGCTCTGACCAACCTTATTTTCATCACAAACAGTATTTTGCCAATACAGTACCGGGAACAGACAGCTCTGGTTGTCATCCTTAGGGACAGCAAGCTAACCTACTTTCTCTCCGCAGACGGATGATTTCTAGGTGTTTACTTCAGCAAAGAAAAAGTACTACTGAAAAAAAAAATCCATACTCAGGGACTAAAGCATCCTAGAAAATCCAGGAGATCTTTCCTCATAACATGGGCAAAATACTCACAATGCAGACTGACGTCCTGCAGATATTTGTGGATGAGATGCTTCACATGCAAAAGTACCGATACTGTGAAAGCCGCAAATACTCAGGTTTGCTGACAAGAGCTTGCAGTACAGTAGTCACAAAATGATCTGTGTGTCCACTTGTAAAAAGAAAACTTGTTTATGAACAGCAGAGCCATGTGAAAGCATAGCTCCTCTACCAGCAGCAATATTCATGAAGTGTATGTTGAGCTGATATGGAAATACATCATATATAAATTACCTCTGATTTTCAATGTTTAAAATGCTAAAAATAACAGTAAATGTAAGGCATATTCCCCCCTCCTTCTGCCTTGAGAAATCAAAACAAAAGTGCTAATGTCTTTCTAATGAACCATTTTTTTTCTATCTAGAAACCAAATAACAACACACATAGGCTGTGAGTCAGCATAACCTGCTTTCTTGCAAGAAACTTAAATCAGAACTGATATTAAATCAATGTCCTGATCATTTTCTTCCCCAGAGCCCTCTCACTCCCTGCAACAGGAAAGCCACTGAAACTTAAAGTAGTAGTGCATCGCAGTACTGATTTGGATTAGCTTTATTGTAGCCAGGAGCAGATTTTAGCCAGTATTAAGTGCTTAATTCTGATTGACTCTCATTTTCGGGGGCATGCACATTAACCACAGACCATCTACTCTCTGTGGGATGTAGGTTACATCAATGAATATACTGATCTCACACGTCTTAGGCAGGAGTGCTATAGAACATGGTGTTTTGTATGGTGCGCTAAGGGAGCTGGCACGTGAAATTCCAGGAAGACTGAGCAGAATTGCTCATCCAAGTCCTTTTGTCCAAGCTGGACACAGTCATTCTAGCACAAAATAATGTCAAATTTTCAAGCACACTCTATATTTCTCCTGTATTTGAAAAGTTATAAATGTTAGTATATTTGTAAAGGCATGCATTTTTAACCCTAACATCAATAATACTAACCACTAGACACTGAAGGTAGATTTACATTGCTAAATAAAAGTGGGAGAAGGCACAAGCATAGGACCTTGAATGGTTCATGGCGCTAAATTGTTAACTTGTTCCCTGGTGCTGCGTTGGATCACTCCAACTTAAGTGCTTTCTCCATCACAATGTCCTGGCATGGCTTGGGAAGAGTTCACTCCAGGGACTGCTGCCAGCAGGCAATGCATTTGAGACTGAGTATTTGTGATACCCTCTGCCCTGTGCAGCTCTCTAATGCCACCCCGGCAGGCTTCGCCTTCTCTTGCACAACCATATACCTGCATCCCATGTCCAAGGGTGTATGACACATATGCTCAGTTTCATGCTACCACGCTGATGGACTGCAGCACAGCTCTGGCATTATTTCAGATTGTTTGAGCTGGAAACACACACACAAACATTATTTTCTAAGACTACAGCAACACAGTGTGAAACCCACAGGAGATCCAAGACCAAGTGGTGTGGTCTGTGGATGCAGGTGGTTTGCTTCTGTGGAAACTAGTCCTCAGCAATGTGAACAAAGCACAGTTTAAATTGCTTAGCCTCAAGATGCCAGGATCATATCCTAGCTCTCTTCCTATTTAGTGGTATCAATGTATCCTTGTAGGCCAGACTGCTATTTCCACTTCCTGTGGAATCTCTGTTGCCTAACTTGATGGACATGGTCCAGTTGCCCAAATGTAGGCTGCCATTGGTGTTGGACATGCCCTGGAGAACCCTACCTGGCTTTCATCTGTCTTTTCTGAAGGGTATGTGCCTGCTATCATGTCTTGTGTCACATGTGCCAGCCGCATGCAGATACCTCACATAATGTACATCATTTGAAATATCAGTAGGTACCATAGCTAGGCAAATGCATTGAGCTCTGACAGCTAAAAAACTAGGTGCATACTAAATGCTAGAACATCCCTTTGTAGTTCAAAGAAGAATTGAACCTATGTATCTCATGCTTATCTGACATTGATGAAGCGCGTCTGGGAGGTGCTTCTCTTCCAGTAACTTGGAAGACATGGTCTTTAGGCTGGATGCAGGCTACAGATGAGCACACTTAGGGAAGCTGTATCCTTGGGCAGCCATGGAGTTCACAGAGAGCTGAAAATTGTAAATGGTACAAAAAACTTGCTTACTTAAGCAAAATTGGATGAAAATTTAATTGCTGGTATATTTTAAATTGAAAGGGTTAGTGGTAGGGAAAAAAAAGTATCTGTGAACTGAATGCGTTTATTATTTTTGTTTGTGCTTTGGGGGTTCACATTTAGACTGGAACTAGTTCTAAGCTGTGACTTTATCCTCTGAATCTGCCTTGTGACTCTGACCCAAGACCTCACAAAATGAACAGAAATTTTCCCATTGACTTCACTGGACTTTAATATTAGGCTTCAGATTTTCTTTTCTATATACAGTTTGATTTGTGAACATTATGCCCAGGTTTGTTTTAAGAGGGTATCTGAGTTAGTCAGTTATGTTCACACTTGTGCTCTTTGGAGGAATGAGCAGATGCTTCCTGCAAAATCACTGGAACAGTCTGGATGCTCAGACCTGCTGAAAAACAAGGCCATTTGCTGAAAAAGCTCAGTATGGTGTTATTAGCCTAATTGTGGGCTCTAGTGAAAGAACACGGTGTCTCGTATTAATACTTATTCTTTACCTCCTGTTTACGTGGGAGAAGAGTTTGTTAGTTTGCTCACTGTGATTCCAAACTCAGCTAACTTCACTCCAGAAAAGACAGTCCCATCTACCTGAAAAGATTTCAAGTATATAGACAAAAAAAGATGCTTGCTATATCTCTAAAATAAGTGTAGTTTCATTGTCTTCAATGAAGCTACTGTTGCAAGCAACATGAGAATCAGAGAAGTTACTGTGTCATTAGAGGCAGCCATGAAAGAGACCACACATCTGGTGTCACCACTATAAAACAGCAGGCTGTCCTTATTACAGAAAGCCATTTATAGTTCAAAGCTCCTCATGGAGAGTTAAATGCTTTAAATACTTATGAGTGATGCCATAATGGCAGAATCAGTAATAGTCTAAATGACCTCATCCTAGTGTTCCTCAAAACTGAAGGCATTCCAAAATGACAGGTACCATAAAATTACAATTTGTCAAAAATGGATGATATAATTTTTATGTTACACTTCTGTATCTTTTCTACCTGTCATTAGTTCTAATAGAATAGACAACACTGATGATGCATTCACAATTTAGTAACATATTTCAGCTTCCCTCCAAGCCCAAACAAATAAGAATCTTTATAGGCAAGATTTAATATCCTTTAATTACAACACTGAAACAATCGGTGTTCCACCGATAAAAAGTAAAAGACTACCATGTTGACAGTCAAAGGAAGACTTGCCATGTGAGATTGAAAAGTTCTTTACCCAGCAATGTGGAAGAAAAAAAACAGAAGTAAACCTTCAGTGAAATAGAAGAACAGCTGCCTGGATACGCCAAGGTGAGACTCACTAGGAAAGAGGCACCGGCTCAAAGAGAGGAAAAATCACTGTTTCAGGGTTCATGTTGCCTCTGAAACTCTTCAGTGAAAGTCAGCATTCAGATTTGTCTCTCTTGCTGTACTGTGTTTTTCCATACTGCATCTAAAAGGGGTGGTAGTAAAGTATGTATAATCTGCTCCTAAGGATTGCCTATGTGCTCGAGCCATCAGTTATTACATTAAGTGCAAACAAAGCTGTTGGCATAGAGTCCAACAACCAATGTATAATGGTAAACTGAAATGAGGGGAAGTCACCTCAGCAACACGCTAAGGGTTCTGAGAGGGTTCTGAGACTTCTAATCACTGCACTTCACAGCCAGGCTCAGTTTGCTCGTACACTTTGCCCGAAAACATTTCAACTTCTTTCCTGCATGCTACCTAATTCAGCCAGGAGGATGTTCTTGTGCCAAGATGGACAACAGATGATGGATAAGGTCCTTTCTAGGAAGGTGGGAGGTTGGAGTCTCTCCAGTCAGGGAAAGGAATTAAACCCAGACTTTCCATGTGCCGGTGAATGCTGTGATAATGAGCTCTGTCACGCTTGAAGTCCATTTTGGAAGATGACCTCTGCTCAGTGGTTCAAGGTGATAGCTATGCTGAACATACATAGATATATGATCCAGGCTATACGTGGAGGTGCTTCCTGGTACTGATGAGTACATTACTGAACATGTCAAGAAAGTCAAGATCTAAAATGTTAGCCTGCCCTAAGCAGTGACTGGCTATCTCTAGGCTAGTGGCTCCCAAACCTTTTCAGCCAACAAATCACTGCTAAATTTTAAACTTTCCTCTGGGTAACTTTGCTTCCTTAGAAAAACTGTACTGAAAACACTATAAATAGCACTGTTTTATATGTTTCCAAGACCAAGCCTGCAGACTGTTGGTTTAAGTTCTGGAGTTTGTTTTGCATCTTACAACGAGGCACAAAACTGTCCCCAGGTATAATGCAAGTAGTGCCAAGTGCCAGACTCAAAGATTTGGATTCATAGAATCATAGAATCATAGAATGCTTTGGGTTGGAAGGGACCTTTAGAGGTCATCTAGCCCAGCCCCCCTGCAGTGAGCAGGGACAGCTTTAACCAGATCAGGTTGCTCAGAGCCCCGTCCAACCTCACCTTGAATGTTGCCAGGGATGGGGCCTCTACCACCTCTCTGGGCAACCTGTTCCAGTGCTTCACCACCCTCATTGTAAAAAATTTCTTTCTAATGTCTATTCTAAATCTATTCATTTTTAGTTTAAATCTGTTATTCCTTGTCCTGTCACAACAGGCCTTGCTAAAAAGATTGTCCCCATCTTTCCTCTAGGCCCCCTTTAAGTACTGAAAGGCCGCAATAAGGTCTCCTCGCAGCCTTCTCTTCTCCAGGCTGAACAACCCCAAATCTCAGCCTGGCCTTGTAGGAGCGGTGCTTCAGCCCTTGGGTCATTTTTGTGACCCTCCTCTGGACCCGCTCCAGCAGGTCCATGTCCTTCTTGTGCTGAGGGCCCCAGAGCTGGACGCAGTACTCCAGGTGAGGTCTCACCAGAGCAGAGTAGAGGGGCAGAATCACTTCCCTCGACCTGCTGGCCACGCTGCTTTTGATGCAGCCCAGGATTCGGTTGGCTTTCTGGGCTGCAAGCTCACATTGCTGGCTCATGTCCAGCTTTTCATCCACCAGTACCCCCAAGTCCTTCTCTGCAGGGCTGCTCTCAATCCCTTCATCCCCCAGCCTGTATTGATATCGGGGGTTGCCCCATCCCAGGTGCAGGACCTTGCACTTGGCCTTGTTGAACCTCATGAGGTTCACAGAGGCCCACCTCTCCAGCTTGTCCAGGTCCCTCTGGATGACATCTTGTCCTCCTGGTGTGTCAACGGCACCACTCAGCTTGGTGTCATCTGCAAACTTGCTGAGGGTGCATGTGATCTCACTGTCTATGTCATTGATGAAGATGTTAAATAGCACCGGTCCCAGTACGGACCCCTGAGGGACCCCACTTGTCACCGGTCTCCATGTGGACATCGAGCCATTGACCACGACCCTCTGGATGTGACCATCCAACCAATTCCTTATCCATCGAACAGTCCACCCATCAAACCCATATCTCTCCAATTTAGAGAGAAGGATGTTGTGGGGGACTGTGTTGAATGCTTTACAGAAATCCAAGTAGATGACATCCATTGCTTTTCAGCTCTGGGCTCACTCAATGTGTCCATTCTTTTTGCATCTAGCCTAAAAGATCTGATCAAAAATTCACTCACAGCAGTGGGAAGATTGCTATTGACTCTGGGCCATGTCCTAATGAAGAGATAGATGCACATAACCCAAAACTGTCATTCAAATTTGTATCACTGGTGTTTCCATTGAACTGTACTGATGAGCTAAATTACAAAAAGGATAAACATTTACTTTTCATAACAGAAGACTTCAATACATCATTGTTTGAGAGGAAAAGAAAGAATGTAAATTGGGAGAGAGAGGATATAACCTCAGTAAGGGAGGAATTTCAGACAAGAGTCAAATAAGAGAAGCGAGGTTTTTTTTGAAACTTGCTATTTGTATTTGCCCTCTTTTTATTTAAAAGAAAAAGCATTACTGTGAAGACTTTTGTTGTTGTTGTTGTAAAGGAAGACTCAGATAACAAGATATGCTGAGGATTGGCTTAATTTTAAACAAAACCAGCCTCAAATTGTGTTCTCTAACTTTTTGTAAAACTAGGCATCAAACTACACTGGATACCATTGGTTTGGCAAACAGCACTTTTTTGATAACAGCAAAGGAAGAAAACCTATGCTGATCACAATCTTGCTGGCAACTGTAAAACCCAAACATTAAAAAGATGCAAAACATAAATTTAAATACCTGGGTCTAAGTCTTTGTATAGCATCAGCAAAATCTATATGGGGCACACACATTAAAAATCAGTGTAATCATCCATACCTAGACACATCTTTTTCATAAGCAGACTATTATTCTCTGAAAGACTTAAAAATAGCATGTTCAGACATGTACCCTCCTCACCCCCAAACCCAACACAAAAGTTAGAAACAAAGATGTGATGGTGACGAAGACAGCTAACAGTTTTCTGAATATTTTGTGCCTGATGTTTGTCTCCTTTTGTGAAGAAGTAAGAGACTGAGAAAATAGCTCTTCTGCCACCTTTCACGTCAGTATGAAAAGTGATATCATTGAAGTGAGAGCTAATGGTCAGAATACTTTAAAAAGCTCTGTCAGGCATGCTTGAGCTATCTGACTGATTTTTATTTTGGCTATTTGACTCATTTGTCCATAATGGTTTGCTTTTGCATCCAGGAGGAATGTGATGCTCAATTAGGACTCAATCATGCGGTGTGCTAAGAGGAAAGTTACTTACCTGTTCAGTAATTGGAGGTCTTTGACATGTGTTATCTCTGTATGCATTTTGCTCTGCATGTGGGAGTTTGCATGCACTTACTCACTGGACACTCTTTCCCAGCAGTGCCTGCTTGGCAGGGGAAAGCAACAGCAGTAGGGATGCACAAATAGCAGTAAGTGAAGTGGGTTTCATGTTCCTCTTGTTTTAAGCAAGAAACAACTAATTTGAATGAGAGTTGGTTCCCCTGCATATAGATTTGGAAGCAGAGAAAGTGTAATTTGGGGCCCAACAGGACCCACTAAGGGGTCAGGTGCTTTGTGGGCAAGACAGTTTTGAGTTCCACACTGGGGGAACTAGTTGTTCTGTCCCATTTGATTTTCCTCAGAGCTCTCAGCAGTGCAGAAACCACTGGAGATGCAGACATTAATTGACCTGACAGTGCATTGGAAAGCCATTCTGCCTCTGATGTCCCTTGAGCAAAATTTGACACATCTTGCTTGTGTTGCCAACTGAGGGGTTCATGGCTAGGCACCCCCATTTCTGAAAAACGAACAGCATAATCAAACTTCAGAGCTCCCATTCACCATCTGGGGAGAAAATGCTTGTGGAGATTTCCAGCTGGTATTCTCCAAGGGCAGCATGTGCACCACTGATAGCATGCTCTTACAGTGCATACGCTGTTATCAAAGCATTGGCTTTGGCGTAAAACTCAGGAGACTGGTTTTTGTTTTTCATTTGTATATGAATATGCTATTTTCGTGCTGTCCAGTGTTAAGGTAAGGGCTGATTTTGATGGACGAGGAGGGAAAGCTGCGTGCACTGGGTACTGCAAAGCTGCTGTGGGACAACGACTCTTGGGGAATTCGTGCTCTCTTTCACATGCCTAACCAAATGGGTTCTCTATCTGAGTAGCAATCCATTCATTGACTGCTGTTTTCACTGGCATGGGAAGGAAGAAGGCAGCTACTATACACTGAGAGAGAGTGGACACAAGGAGCAATTGGGAACATCCAATTAGATATTAGGAAATTTTTTTGCACAATGAAGGTGGCTGAATATCAGAACAGACTGTTGAGACAGTTTGTGGTATCTCCATCTTTGAAGATATCTGAAACTTGACTGAGGCAAGGCCCTGAACAACCTGATCTAACTTGAAGATAGACATGTCTTTGAAGTTGTCCCTGCTTTGAACCAAATGGGGATATGAAGGGGGGGTGGACCATATGACCTCCAGAAGTTCCTTCTAATCTAAATTATTCTATGTGTACGCGGTTCTGCTTTCCATCCACTGTGAGTTATTTAAATCTTTTAAGGAACAGAGACTGGCATCTCTGGGCTGTGTCTGGATGATGTAAATATCCTCAGGCACACCTGCAAACAATAAAGGTCAATTCCTATGTTGTGTGTGATGTTATATGACCCAGAAGAAACAGAAAAGACACTGGTGACATTTAAGGATTTGATCAAAGTCTTTGTAGAGGTTAATATATGCATAGTGTCCAAGGATTAAGCTTTGCTCTGATGCCTTTTAGAGTTTTACACAGTTTTCATTTACCATGAGGGAAAGTTTGAAAGAGTGTTTATTGATTGCTAATGCTCCTTATATGGACCCTTTTAAATGCTAAACCAACTCCAAGTCTTGTGAAATACAGGTGGGCCACAAGCACCAGCAGACACAAGTGCAGATGCCTACACAAATAATACCAAAAGCATTTATATCTATCTGAAAACATTTGAGGTCAAGAGCTCCCAACTAAACTCCCTGACCTAGCAGAAGAATTACTTAGCAACCAATCTGAATTGCAAACAATGAATCAAAGTACTTAGTGTCAGAAATATAAAATGGCCTCCACTCATCTTTCTTCCTGAGGAGAAGGAAATTGGACAGGAAGGGTAACGAGGACAGATGAGAAGGATATAGTTCAGTTATATCCTTTTAGAGAAAAAACCACACTCTCCATCTGACAAACCTAAAAGAGGCATAAGAAAACTAAAAGAGTAGATATTACTTGATATTACTTGCTAAAATTTGATGCAAGCATACTTACTATGGAGTGAAAATGCAGGGAATGAAAGCGTATCTCAGAAATTTTTTGACAAATTTTTCTGACAAAATTCTGGAGGGATTCTGACAAAAAGGAGGTCCAGTACGTGATTTTGCAATGCCAGAAGAGCTGGATAACCATTAAAGACCATCTAGCTCTTGCATTTCCTGACATTTTCATGTTAATGCATGAGAGTCGAACGGAAATCACAGCGTGAAGAGTTTTCTATCACCAGCATGATCATATGGTACCTGACTTAATTTTTCTCATAGACATAGATTCCTTCAAAAAAGAAGCATAGTTTTTAACATGTAGTAAGAACTGTTCAACTTCCCTCTGAAAAGACTTGCTGTTGGCAAGGATGTATCTTCATTGTCACCTACACTTCTGATATGTCTGAACACAGTAACCAGGAAGATACTGTCACTGTTATGTAGTCTACATAGGTGACAAATTAGTATTGAAGACATTCAAAACTATTTGGCATGAAGATCTCACCAACAGCTTTGATTGTGATGATTTTGTTCACTGATCTCCTAAGGGTGTTTTCACTGAGCTCTGTTAATTTGTCATACTTAATGAATTTACATTTGGCCTTGAGCAATTAGTAATTTGAAATAGAAACTTGGAAATGCACTAAGAAGTCATATTTGTTTCCAAAGCAGCCCAGTTACTTGATTTCTTTCAAGAAGATTATCATGTTTGAGTAGTACTTATACTTCCTATATCTGTATGTAGCCACTGTGATGATAAAAAGCATAGTATAGAAGGAGTGTGCAGAGGCTTTATGTCCTCACATGGAGTTATACCATGTCTTAGTTTTCTTTGATGTGGGAATAATAATGCTATAATAATCACCCTCTTGTCTTTTGCCCCCCTAGAAATTAAACCTGAAAAGAAAAAAAATAGTGTAACTTGCTCTCTATTTTTCAACTAGATACATGAATGAAATGAATTTCATGTGTGTGGGTAATGCCTTCTGGAGAATTATACTGCCCACGTGCTTTATAAACATGAAAAGTTGACAATTTTCCACTCTCTGTGTAAGCTATTTTTTGGAAGATTTGGAAGAGTGAACAAGCTGGGTGGCAGCACTTCTTGCAGGGGTTGGAGAGCTCCCTGAGAACTGTTAGTGGGTCTGTAGGCTTCTGACTGGACTAGACAAGGTGTGTTAATGCTGTAGTGGCAATTGAGGTATTCAGGGACAGAAACAGAGCTGCAGCCCATGTGTTTAGAAAAATATTGGCAGCCAAATCAAGCCAAATACACCTTAATATCTGCCATATCCTGCATTAATCGGTAGGATGAGACAGTCATTGTTAGAAGGGTTCAGAGTTTGTAGCTGTTTTGTTTTTGTTAAGAAGGGCAAAGGAAATTTATCTTTTGTTGTGAAGCTTATATGAAAATCCTGTTGCTAATGATCCTGTTCTAAGAGAACTGAAGCCCTGTGGGGGAGTTACTGGGTAGAGATAGCTCAGCAGGGCGGTGGTTTTGGCCAGCAGATTGTACAGTAAACACAGCTGGTGGCAGCAGCTATAAAAAAATAAATCCAGCCCAAATCTGCAATATTTATTCTTCTGTGATGTATCTGAGATTGTCTGGATGTGTAAGAAGAGTGTTGGGACAAGGTGGGGGGTAAAGAACTGGAAAAAAATCTGTCTGGTAGAAGAAGTCTGCGTGTTGGTGCAGGGGCCTCGGTGCCATGGGTCCTGAGGAGCAGCTCAGGCAAGAGCCTCCAGAAACCCTCCACTGTCTGCATGGGGGTGGTCAGACCACAGCTGGATAGGAGTCCTCCTGCCTCTTCTGAAATGTGCTGCCAACCGGACTGGAAAGGAGTAACTTTGTCCTAGTTACCTGTGTGTGTTACCAACATGATGGATCTTCATACGTTGCCTGGTGTTTTTCACACTATAGTCATTAAGCATTGTGTTTGGTTCTGATGATAAATCCTCAAAAATAAGAAAGAGCACAGAGTGTCTCTCAGGTTTACAAGGATAAAGATTTGTAAGCCATTCCCTTTCTCCTAAAGCAGTAATAGTGCAACTTTTTTGTCAGCTGGTGACAAATTTATTTTTAAAAAGCACTGGGGCTCATTACTGCTGGGACCAGCCCAAATACCTGTCAGCAGCAAACGTGGCATAAGTATCAGTGGTTGCCATCATTACCCTAAACTGTTCAAATGCAGAGCTTACTAAATGCTGTCCTACTACTTGCAGAAGAAATTCTTAATTACATTCCTTTAGCCCTCATTTTCTTTTCAGAGGGTAGAGTTATGACGATCTTGTCTTCTTGGATGGCCGGTATAGAAACCCAGCGTCTTCATTCATATTTAGCTGAAAGGATTTTCATCTAGTACAGTGCAACAAATCAAAAACCTGCAGCAACCTGCGGATATTTTATAGTCAATCTAGCAAGACTCTGCAGTTTTCATACTGAGTAGTAATATATGACCTAGACAAGACCCAGACAAGGGCTTGTGAGAAAGACCGTGCAGCTTTAAAATGATTGCTTTGAACATAGGAAAGAAATACGGGCAATCACTGGCATCCTCTGACCCAGGGTAGTCTTCCGAGAGATAAGTATACAGCAGGAGACAAAGAACATCTGGGAGTTGGCATGTTTTGCAGCTAGGTCATACCACTTGAAGCTGAGATTTAAGCTGATGTATATATAAATAAAACTTCCGAACATTGCCCGGAGTGGAGATGAGGGGGATGACTTGTTCTCCCTCCTGGGACAAGGAATTTTAAGTGTTGCCAGAAGACAAGTATCTGGAGACAGTGTCTACATTTCAGGCTCCAAATAGCCTAAATAGCATCAAAAGTAAAGCTTAAAAATCAAAAGCCATCTTTAGATGGTTCCAAGGTGTTACAGCATGCTGTAACTGGGAGACATTTACCTCATCGCCCAGACTCTTTGAGAGCTTACACAGAGGAAAGCTGATTTTGCATGGGATATATGTGATAGGAGGCTACTGATGGCTGGAATAAGCTGTAAGATATGGTACAACCACCCTGCAGAGCTGTATGTCCTGCACTTACATCCCTTCTGCTGCTAATGGGTGAATGGAAAGGGGGTCCTTGGCCTGGAGTTGGGGTGTGAGGGAAAATAATCTTCAGCAAGATACTAATCTATCTTCTATTGTTTAGTACTGCCGTTAAGAAATAATTTAGGGTCTGGTTAAAAAGAGGCATAGTGACCCTAAAAGGAACTTTTGCAAGCATCTGGATGAGAATCGGCACGGCTGCCTTGCTGTTTCCAGTGTAACGTTACAAACCGTGATAGTTGCCTGGCCCCAGAAGGTGAGTGAGCAAGCTGGAGTGAGGTGCCATGATTGCAGTACACAAATCAGCAAAGAAAGTCAGGTGTGTCTCAAAGGCTACCCTAAAATCCTGTCTGTGGAAGGGGGAGCCACCTAAACCTAGCCAACTAGAAATGTGGGCACAGTGGGTATATCCCCACTCTGCAAGGCAGTGCTTGAGCCATTGTTAGCATATTTTTAGATACCAAGGTGTGTGGTCACTATGGCAAGGTGGCATTTGTATTTGGAGCAGAAACAGTGATCTCTGATGTATATTTCTGTCCTCAGAAGGCAGCATGGCTCCAAAAGTATGGTAGGCTTGGATTATACTTCAGTGCTTAAATTTTCTGCTACCTGTCAGTGCACTTTCACCACCTACTCAGCACACATATGTTAAATCATATTCTTGAGTGTCTTTGGCTTCCTATGCCAATTCATTTGTCTCCATTTTTTGGACTCAACACTGGGATCCAGCTGCTTGAAAGTTTGGTGTTGTGCGACATAACTCGCAGTACCCAAGTCCTTTATTGGAACGAGCCCTTGGTGACCACAGAGCGGATGACTTTTTCAGGTGGCATCTGATTTCCCTGCAGTTAGTTGGTATTCCTATATGCCCACAAAGCTGCAGGTGGTTTGTATAAAATTAGGCCATAAATAAAGCATGAAAAACGTCTCTTTAACAGTGACATCGTAAAGTTCTGTGGTTATTGCTTCTCAGTGGTTTCAAAATCAAATTTGCTTTCTATATAAATAAAACGGTGTGAGATTTTTACCTAATTAGCAGCCCTCCCTTGAAATATGAAAGTCAAGCACTTTATTTCCAGCTTGGGGATTATTTCCAGCTCCAAATGAATTGCATTACAGGCACAATAAAGAAACAACTGAGCTAGCTCAAAATGGAACTGGGGGAGTCAGTAGACGGCATGGGGAGGCCTGCACACAGCACGTTGATGAAACGTTACATATCTGTCCCATTGGTTCCAGCTAGTGCAATGAGCCAACTAACTGAGTACCCCTGTGAGTGAGAGAGCTGGAAGACGATTAGCTGTCTGCAGATGTATTACAGATCACCTGAGACAACTTGGGTGAACTGGGAAGAGCAGGTGTGAATGCTATCAAATATTATATCAGCATCAAAATTGAATGAGTGCAACTGCACTCTGGGAGGTGGCAGGTGGCCATTCCAGTGTGTTATAAGAACTTAAGAATCTCCTGCATGCCTACCTTGCAATTCTAGCCCCAAATAATATTTCCATCTATGCCTGAAAAGGCAAACACAACCTCTTCACTCCAATAAAACCTTGCCACATACCTTTGTCAATTCAGGACTGGATTACTGAAATGCACTTTATCTGGAGTGACCTACTGAATTCACTTGGAAAATGGAGTAAGCACAGAATATACCCGCTGCTTCACGGCTTACTGAGTTGGACGCTATGCCAAGAACACGTTACACATTGCTTTACGATCTGCTGTACTAATATTCAAGCAGTGAACCTTTTGTCAAGATCTATTTCAGGTTTTATCCATTCTGCTGGAAAGAATATTCCCAGTTAACTCTTTATCTCGTGAATTAACAGCCCTGGATTTGTTGATGTTGCAGACAGACAGAACACAGTCTTAACCTCTTGCAAAAGGACTTTCACCCATTGCCCCTGAACTTTACTAAAGATGGAAAAAGACAGAGGGAGAACCCACTATTCCTTTCTGGAGTCTGCTTACATGGTTAGTCATCCTCACTGTTAAACCAAATGCCTTATTTCAAAGGTACATTTTTCTAACTTCATCATCCAACCATAGGCACCTACTATTTCTTGTTTAGATTAAGTTTTTTAGTACTTGGACCTTTTCTGTTTGGAGGCACATACACGCAACCACCAAGTCACTTCTTGATCTTTTCTGATAACCTAAGAGGAGATGTTTTAAGTCTTTCATTGTAAGGCATTTTTCTAGCCTTCGTATATGGTTCATACTGTTCTGACTTTTCACCATCCTTGTTAAAGTCTGCATTTAAAAAATACATGCCTCTTTCTAGAAATGATCTCAAGAGTTTGGCACTGATGCCCAGTGGCATCTATTCTACACAGCACTTGGCCCAGGGTATCCTATGACCCATGTGTTACATGCCCTGAGGTGTGCCAGGTATCTGGGCAAAGTATTCTGAAGATGATATTGGGATAGCAGATGCTAAGATAGTGTTGGAGGAATATGCTGGATTGAGGAGATCAAAAGTGGGTTGACTTTGTCCCCCAGATGCTGGCTTTTGGGATTGGTTCCTGATATCCTTCAAACTGTGTCCATGTCTTGGAGGGTATTTATCAGTATGGGCCAAAACTGTGATGAGGAATCAATTAACACGTAAGCAGTGTGGGTGACCAGTGGTCCAGCCTTTGATCACACTCCAGCACTTTCTTATTCAGTGATGTAAGTGGACCCATCTGTTCCATATTCAGACAACAATATAAATCCTTAGTTCTCCTCACCACTGCATGTGTGGTGGCTAGCCTGGAAGTCTCTACCTTGCCTTTTCCTGCTATTTCCCCAGTTCTCTTAAGTCTTTCCTTTGCAGGGTAGTCTCACATTTTTTAGGTCTGGCAGGTAGTCATCATTCCCAGATACATGACCTTGTATCTGGCTTTATCAAAACACATCCTATCTAAATGGACTAAAATCATAAGAGACTTAGATCACTCTCTTGGGCTCTCCTATTCTGTGAAATATTTATTACGTGACTAATCAGTGCTACCTGCAAAACTCATACTGAATTCTACCAATAAAAACACTGAATGCTGCAAGACCTATCACTTGTATGCACAGAGTCCCACAGGAATATATGGTTATGTAGAGGACCACAGTTGTGTGGAAACATTTTGATGGTGATTCCCTCTGTTTGCTGAGATGAATCAGCCAGCTAGTAAGGCCAGATGCTTGTTTTGGAAATTAAAGGACAGTACCTATATATCTTAAAAAAAATCTATCTCCATTCTTTATGTTTTTTAATATAGGTTTTCTCCATGTGTTATAGAGGATGATTTTAAAGCAGAATTTTGAGTATTGTCACTTCAAATAACAGGGATGTGTTACTAAGCTATATTACTGAACTGAGTGATTACATCTGTGAAAAACAGTAGGAGGCAGAGATGTTCTGTGTTGTCACCTGCAAACTGTTGCTTTCGTGGCATCGTTCTTGTGGGTTTTTTTGTAGTGACCTGGACAAGATTTTTGCATTTTCTACAAGGTTGTCCTTGAACCCTAAGTTCTGTATAGGGATTGTGACTATGGAAGCAACTGTGGCTTAAACGGCATCACACTGTTCCTATATTTCTTTTTCAGAAATGACTTCTAGTGGTGCAGTAATTTCTAGTATATATTTTAATGTCAAATCAGCCTCTGTCAGTAACTATTTTGGGTTGCTTCATTTTGTATGCTTAATATTGTAATTCTAGTTTCTTGTCCATGCCAATGCTCTTTTGATTTACATAATTGAGCTGTATATTCAGAAATAATTTCATTTTATTTTTGATTTGAGCAGTCAAAACTGTTAGTTGTCTACCTTAGCTTGGGAGAAAATTCTGGAAGATTTTCACAAGCTCCTGGTACATTTACTTTTCTCACTCTTTATCTGATGATCTGTTATATGCTTTCCAGTACTTTAATATAGCTGGGCTAAATCTGTTTTTTTTTCAAAATCACCAGATAACTGTCCCTCTGCAATTTTAGTTTTCTAGTGACTCCTACACTATTCACACTAGAGACATCATTGCTGCTTTCTCTCCATTTCACTGCATCTGTGGACTAAGATCCTTGGACACTGCCTTCATCTACAGAGGGTTGTTTTGTTGGGTTTTTTTGCTTGCTTGCTTGCTTGCTTGGTCTTTTTTTTTAAGAAGAAGAAACATGGGACAGAAAAAGCATCACTGAAGCATGAGGGATCCAACAGCACACTTCTCTACACCTACATTCTGTGGCCTACCCTATTAGTTTTTTCTTCAATAACTTAAGAGTACCAGTAACACTCCTGGACCAACTGGAAATTGGTTGTCCATACAGCTAAACTGTGAGATCAGTCCAGGGAACAGTTTTGGCATGGGCCAGCTCCCCAGACCAATTCTCTGGCATGGTTCAGGAATTATTATAGGCCAGGCACCATGCCCAAAAACTGTTTTCATGAGGCCACCAAGCTTGGGAAGATAAGAGATTTGCACCATGGTTGCTCCAAGTTCTCAGCTCATTACATTTCTACAGGGCTCTTCCTGAGTCAGCAACTCTGTGATCCTATCTCAGACTATGGAAAGAGCCAGCCTGTTGGTGATGCCCACAACATGGCAAGCGGAGGCAGCTGGCTGCAGCACCAAAGAAGAGTCCTAACTGTGATTAAGATGGCAACATAGACACAGCCATACTAACCGTTAAAGGCACTGTTTAAAGAACAGATACTTCTTGTTGTATGCTATTGCTATTCACTACAAGCAACATTCATCTCACCTGTCTAGTCACTTGAAAAGTAAAAATTTAGGCTAGCCTAGTTGTCTGGACTCCCACTGCAGTAATTTCTAGATGTCAGTTCAACCTATCTTGAGAAAGTACATGGACTGGAAGACCATGGGATTGCCTTTGCTGACTTTACGGGGAGCCTAGATGCCCAGCTCGGGCTCGTCTTTATGTTTTAGGCTGCTGAAGTTATGTGAGTTCATTTGTAATTTACATATCAAACTGGACACATCAAAACCAGGCCCTGGACAATACAGATCTGGGTGCGGAACTGCCTGCTAACAGAAAGCCTCAACAGCATGAAATATGTCCCTCTAGGAGAGACAAAAGCTATAAATGAGCAAGAATTGACACAGAAAGTCCTGTGCTATTTGGAGAGGAATGAATGAGGAAGAGGATGGACAAGGAGCGCAGCTACGTCATGGCAGTCAGGGATCCTCGAGCTAACCCTAGACAAGCCCATTACAAACCTGGGGGCCGGATGGCAGTAGCATTTCAATTGAACCAGTTAGTCCTACGGAGAGGGAGGTCAAGAGGTACTGAATGGTGCTAAAATATCTTCATTGCCACTAGGACCCAAGCTGGCAGCTTCCCACAGTGTGGCACAATGTTTGGTGGTGGAGATATACTAGCTCACTCAGAGCTGCCTTCTGACTTTTTAGTCTGTGTTACTGCAGAGCAGAGAGCTGACCCATGACACGTTTTTAATTGTAAAGTTCAAAAGTGCGATATTTCCTTGAGTGATCAGAAACCATTAAAGACTTTGCATAAGGGGAGGGGAAAAAAAAAAAAGAGACCTGAAAGAGGTGGCAACTTGCCACTATGTTACTCATGGGCAGTAACGAACAAGAAGACCCACAGGGATAAACCAGCGGCCACAGGATGAAGCCTTGTCCTACAAAGACTCTGCTTTCCTCATATGAAAGCCTCAGGGGTCTCCCCCTCTTCCACACTGTGCAGCTTTTAAGCATATTTTCATTTCAATAAGGTATCATGGAAATGCACTGGAAATTAGCCAGTCTCATTCTTTCTTCTCAGCTCTCCCCGTTTCACAGTACAATGAACTGTGCAAACTCTCGAGGCAGACAACTCTTCTGCTTGTTGTTTTTTGCTCCCTGGCGGTTATAAGGCTCTTGATTAGCTGTTGGCCACAGGCGCACTACAGTTCCCAGAGGGCAGCTCCCCCAGCCACCATTTGGGAACATACACCCTGAAGGATGATGCCTGCCTTGCCTTCAGTAATCAGGGTCATCCTGGTGTGTCGAGACAAAAGCTCCTGATGCAATTTGTATGAGTGACTATGAATTCTGGGATTCGAGCCCACAAGTGCAGGGTGGTGTGGCTGAATACTGACAATGAGATGATACACACCTTTGGCCTTAAGTGAGATTTATGGCTAGGGCTATTCATGATGCAAAGAGTTTATCACTGTCAAAAGAGAGAGAGAAAACAGGCTCTGTCCATTTTAAACAGTTAATTGTAGAGGTTGTTCTCTGTTGGACGGAGGTACAGTCATGGGATGTTCAATATTTTCTTTCCTAGGTGCTCAAAACGTCTCTGTTTAGACTGCGAAATTTTCAGTTTCTAAGTCTGAAAAACTCAGCTGTAGGTATATGTGATACACCTATATGATACAAATATACAAATAAAAGTATACTTTTATCACATGAAAACATTCATAGAATCATAGATTCATAGAATCATAGAATCGTTTAGGTTGGAAAAGACCTTTAAGATCATCCAGTCCAACCATTAACCTACACTACCAAGTCTACTCTAAGCCAATCAAGGGTAGACTAGACTAAACCATGTCCCAAAGTGCCACATCTATCCGTTTTTTGAACACTTCCAGGGATGGTGACTCCACCACCTCTCTGGGCAGCCTGTTCCAATTCTTGACCACCCTTTCCGTGAAGAAATTTTTCCTAATTTCCAACCTAAACCTCCCCTGGCGCAGCATAAGCCCATTTTCAGATAAAGACATCCCAGATACTCCAAATGCCTTTGTTTTAACACAGCATCTTGCATCAAAATAATGCTCCAGCATAACTGTGGTGCATCACAAATGAAGAGCTTGTATTAATCCCTCAGCAGTGATCTCCCAGACAAAGTATTTCAGTTTTTATTAATATAGGTAGACGTCAACTTAAGTTTGCAGGGGAGAACACATTAAATATGCTTTTTCTTCGGAAAAAAGTCCAAACGAAAACAGACTTTTTGACCTGCAATGAGTGCTATTTACCCACACTAGTTAACTTTTTGCTCAGTTCAAGTAAAATTTCATGGGAAAATTCCTCAATTTTTAGAAAATAGTTTTGAATGAAAAATGCATTGGAGCCAGTTTGAATGTAAATGTTTTGTGCATGAAGAAATGTACATGTATGGTAAAATGGACTACTCACAGCTTTCCTATCTGTAGAGGAATGAGTACAGATGGATTTAATCTTAGCACTAGTCCTTTCACCTTGACACATCACTTATGCCATTTGTATAACAACAACCAGGAAATCTAGATAAAGTCCTACTAACAAGGAAACATTAGCATTATTTTTCTTACATTCCATGACAAGTGGCATAGAAAAGAAATGTTTTCATGTAAGTTTGCAGACGACACCAAATTGGGTGGGAGTGTCGATCTGCTCGAGGGTAGGATGGCCCTGCAGAGGGACCTGGACAGACTGGATCGATGGGCCAAGGCCAACTGTATGAGGTTCAACAAGGCCAAGTGCCGGGTCCTGCACTTCGGTCACAACAACCCCATGCAACGCTACAGGCTTGGGGAGGAGTGGCTGGAAAGCTGCCTGGCTGAAAAGGACCTGGGGGTGTTAGTAGATAGCCGGCTGAACATGAGCCAGCAGTGTGCCCAGGTGGCCAAGAAGGCCAACAGCATCCTGGCTTGTATCAGGAGTAGTGTGGCCAGCAGGAGCAGGGAGGTGATTGTTCCCCTGTACTCGGCGCTGGTGAGGCCGCACCTGGAATACTGTGTCCAGTTTTGGGCCCCTCACTACAAGAAAGACATTGAGGTGCTGGAGCGTGTTCAGAGGCGGGCAACGAAGCTGGTGAAGGGTCTGGAGAACAAGTCTTATGAGGAGCGGCTGAGGGAACTGGGGTTGTTTAGCCTGGAAAAGAGGAGGCTGAGGGGAGACCTTATCGCTCTCTACAACTACCTGAAAGGAGGTTGTAGTGAGGTGGGTGTTGGTCTCTTCTCCCAAGTAGCTAGCGATAGGACAAGAGGAAATGGGCTTAAGCTGCGCCAGGGGAGGTTTAGACTGGAAATTAGGAAGAATTTCTTTACGGAAAGGGTGGTCAGGCATTGGAACAGGCTGCCCAGAGAGGTGGTGGAGTCACCATCCCTGGAGGCGTTTAAAAAACGGGTAGATGTGGCACTTCGGGATATGATTTAGTCTGGTCTACCCTTGATTAGTCTAGAGTGGGCTTGGTAGTGTAGGTTAATGGTTGGACTGGATGATCTTAAAGGTCTTTTCCAACCTAGATGATTCTATGATTCTATGATTCTATGTAAAATACGATTTGCACCAGTTACCTTTTGCACAAATCAGCTAAGCTCCATAAATGAGAAACAACTTGGATTTTACTTTAACCAGATTCATAATCCTTGAATAAATTACTGCTTTGTGACAGTGTAAGAAATCAATCTAATTCTGTGTCAACCAGCTGCTCATACACAGAGAGCTCCCTGTGCAAACACACCCCGGTGAAGTTGAAGGCTACTCACAGCGTGAAATCCAGAAGTGCCATGGGCTGGCAATTGAGCACCCTCATGCTTCAGAGAAACAATAGTAATAAAATGTTGAATTTCTCGAGGTGTGTGGTGAATAACAGCACACAGTGCTTCTTTTCTTGGGGGAATATGACAGGATTCAGGGTTGCCTTGCCCCAGCAGAGAGATAATTGTTATAATTCATTAGAGAGGCTCATTTCCATTTTTCATTACTGGAGCAAAACTTTATAAACTGTGTTGAAGGGAATGGGAGTTTTTGTTTCCTGAGGCTGCATATATAATAATTTTAGTTCAAACAACCAGTTAAACCAGCCTATACTGGTCATTACATTTCCTGTCGTCTTCCTGTCATTTTGTGGTTTAATTTCTTCATCAACTTGCTCCTAGTTTTACATGCTCTTTCAATTTCTCTGTCTTCAGGCATACAGCAAGTAAACTCATTGGCGGTGATCAGTTAACGCAGTTTCTACAGAGTCCTTTTTAGAATAGCCTAGCCAACATCTATCATCGGTCCTACATCATTTATGTTTCAGCTGTGCAAAGAGAATACTTCCACACTGGGAATGACTTTAAACCATGTCCTATTTTAAGATAAGCCTATTTATTTTCCCTGTGCCCTTGCCACATTTACTGATCAAAGGCACTTACATCTAAACAAGTTTTGCTTCTTACAGACGCTTTGCCTGTCTTATTTTATTCTATAGTACAACTGCTCATGAAGCTGAATGTGTAACTCAGCTACCAGATGCATAGCTACAGCCTGTAATGGAAAAAACAAAGGGTTAGAACTCCACTGCAGGTTCAAGAGGAAGGCAAAGCTGTGTCAAAAGAGATACAAAAAGAAAAAAAATATGGAGGAGACCACAGGTCACATCATTAAAATCCAGGAGAACTTTACCATTGTGACTATAACTTCTTTAAGATTTGGCTTACAATATGCAAGCAGACAAGCTGAAAGCTGTTCTTCAAACAGCAGAAATACAGAAGGACTGGAAAGGTGAAAAGCACCACAGCAATCAGTGGACTGCTCTCAGTCTGAGCAATCCTTCTGCAAGTTTGTCTCTAACTGAGAGTGACATTCCCTAGTACCCTTGCCTGGACTATGCCAACCTACAGATGTGTTCCAGCTTCTGCAGTGTTATGCATCAAAGCAAGGAGATACCCAGCTATGACTTTCTTTTTAAAAGCTCCACTTCAGAATGCAGTTCAGAACCATCCCAAAACTGGAGTACTTCACTTTTCTGAACCTTTAAAATCTGTAAAATACAGCTGCAATTCTGCTTCAACCTGAGATAGCAGACTAGGTCAGCAGCTTACTGTACTTCATTTATTTGCTTATTTCTGTTTCTAGTCCTGAACAAAACCAGATAAAGAAGAAACATACAGGAATTATCTGCCTTATTCATATCTCCTGCCTGCTTTTCAAAGGAAATATGATTTGATGGCCAAGGGCTGGGGTGGTCAGAATCTGAATTAATTTCTGACTCAAGTTCTTGGTGCAAAAGATATGTGTTTGTACAGTTCTTAGATTAATAGATCCTTCATCTTGTCGGGAGCTCTAAAAAGGATTGTATCCATTAAAACAAATAAGAAAAAAGTCCCATGATTTTTTCAATGCACAAAATATTTGAATACAATCAGGTGTGGAAGAAAAGGTAGAGTCACTTTTTATTTTATCTGAAATGGCTTACCCATCCTCCTTTTATGTTGACATGCTTCTTGGGTTCAATTATTTTAAGAAGATATAACTTGTCTCACATGATCCCACAGATGGCTTCCAGCCCTTTAAGAAATGCACTATGCAAGCCAAATCTATGTGATGTTTACACTTCCTTTCAAGGTGGTTTTAGCAATTTTATCTCATTTTATTTTCCTGCTTAGGAAAACCTGGCAAAATATCAAAAGAAAAATTTGCAGATGAGCGCTCTTCATGGAAACTAGATGGATGCTTAGTACCTTCCCAAGCTAGGCTAACCTTGGGCTTTCTGATTAGCTTGTTGAAATTCAAATTCATTTGATGCCTGTGGATCCTTTTAGGACTAGTACCTCTTCTGATGCAGAGCAAAGTTAGCTCAAGCTGTCTTGTATGATGCGCCCCAAGGCTAAAAGCTGGTGATCGTGTTGGCAAAAAGCACCTCTTGGCTTTCCTTCTGTATTCATAAGTGGGCTACCCAAGGCTCATGATTTTTTCCCCCCTCCCCTGCAAATTTGCAGTGTAGAGTAGCAGCTTGGTCCTGTGGTGGCAACCAGCGTGGCATGCTCTGCACCTGAAGCTGTAGGATATCTTCACCAGACTGCAGCACTATGCTTCTGTCCCTTATCATATAGGCCAGTAGGCCCGGGGCACTAGGCACCTTCTTGCACTGGCCATACCATCGTGGCCTTTCACACCCAATGCCTATGGGTAAATTAAAACCTGTATATACCCGAAAAAGTAAAAACTTTACTGCTTGCCCTCTTTAGCTGCTGGGGATAGGAGACAAGAACACACTTTTTGTTCCCAAGGCAAAGACCACAAGAGCTTAGACCATCCCTGCACCTGCATGTAAGCATACAGCCAATTCCCAGAAATTAAATTCCTGGCCACCTTGAACCTCCCTGCCTGTGTATTCACAACATGGGGAAACCTGTTCAGGCCTCTCCGTACTGTTCCCCTCCTCCCTGTGCTCCAGGGCACCCTTGGAAAATCCAGCACTTTTCTCTGCATCACTTTCTTGGTGGCTGTCGTACTCCATAAACCAAGTTTTTTTGCCAGTCTGGCATGGAACCCCACATTGGCCCATGAAAATTGTATTGCCTTTCTCCTTCACAAATCACCACCCAGCCATAGACAGATACTGTAAAAGAAAGTGAGTGTAGGTTCCTGGAGGTTATAAATGATGGCATATGAAAGAGAATTGGGACAATTTGATTTTCCTACACTGGGCTGACCCTGAGTAGAGAGGAAAAATTGCTTTGACTAAGCAAATATGATATGGTAGTCATATAAGGAGTGGAGCAAACCATATAGAATATCAGAATCTTACTTAAAAAAACATACTTTCTAAACCAGAAAAACATCTAAATATTAACAATAAAAATTTAAAACACTTCCCTTACTCTGCCTCATCTCCCCATTTTCCTATGTCATTCCTTTATACCAACATATTACGCCTATGATTTCTGTCTGACAGACTTTTTCCCCATTTAGCTCTAGCTGAAATTCAATCTGACTTTTAACAGTGGCCTAAAGATCCATAGTTGGGGTTCTTTGCTCCACCTGGTTTCTGATAACAGGCAAAGCTTGATTAACTTGTCCTGATAAGTTACTATGGCAACTTCCACCAGTGCAGTGAGAATGAAGCATTCACAGGTATGTTCTTATCAGTGCACGTTTCCCCTGACTATGCAGTTTAATCCATTAAAATTAAATGGTGAATTGTGCAAATGAAGGCTGAGCATTGGACTCCTTGCTGGAAGTTTGTCATTAGCCTGGATTATAGCATGAGTATTGCTTTCTTTGTTATAAAACACTTCAGCAAGCCAACAACTAGCAGAATAAGGTCTCAAAACCAGATAACATTGCAATAAATCCTAAAGAGAACCTTAGTATTGTTAACCCTGGTATTTAGCACTATTAATAGTGAAAAACATTCTTGGCTGGTTTAGGGCATGGCTACCTGAACAAGTACAAAGCAAATTTGGATTCTCTAAGTGTCAGACACTCTAGTGCTTCAAATGGGGAAAAAATATGTAGATGTGGGTCTAATAAACTCAGCTGTGTGGTCAACATGCAGCAGCTTAGCCCTTCCTGAAAGCCCGATAAGATCACTTGTATTTGCTGGAGAGCTTCCAGAGTGCGTGTGGGCATCTGTCAGGGTAGAAAGTTTAAGAACTTTCTCGTGTCCTTAGCATCCACTGAGTACCGGCAGAGTATGGCTCACATCACAGCGTGAGAGGGCAGCCTTGGTCATTTGGTTCAGGAGACCAGAGCTAAATCTTTAGGTTGTTATAAGACTCAGAAATATCTTGGTCATATCTTCTTTCTTGCAATGATGCCCTTTTAATCTCTGTTTTCTATCTAATAAAGGGAATGGCTGGGAGAGGCAAGAGAGTGTTTTAGCATGGGGATGAGTGGCCTTGAAGTGATTATGGTGCCTTTGCCATGGGGAGACATTAAGGAACAAATGACATTGAAGAATATGTCCCTATATATCATTAACTATTTTCTAGATTTCTGAAAGAGTGTTTGCCAGCCGTGTTATTTCACACTTTACCACAGAAATAAATCAGCATTACAATCTTTGGGAAATAGGATTTTTTAAAAGTGCTCCCACAGCTAGCTTGAGAATTCCAGGGGTTTTGTCCCAGGACATTACCAAGTCAATCTGCAGCTGGTCACATTCCTGAGTGAGCACATTTCACAGGCAGTATTTTTTCTCCAATCAATCCCTCTCCTATCTGTCTATATCCAGCTGATTTCATGATAAAAGAGTTTTTTAAGGGCCCTGGTTTTGCCACACTGATTTTTATCAAGCAAGGGGTGGCTTGATGAAAAGTGTGATGAAGCTGGGCCTCTCTCTGCATGCAGGGAGGAGATAAATTCACCATTTTGAATGTAACAACAAAGGTGAACTCTAGCTGGCCTGGGAATAAGGAGCTCGGCAGGACTGAGACAGGAGCTGTCCTCTTTTCTTTCCCAATGATGTGGGCATTATAATCTGGAAGAGACGGGTTGCAGATAAAAATGGACATGGTTTTCCAGTCCCATGACTACTTGTGAAAGTGCTCTGTACCTCACAAAAAGGAGGGTATTCCCAGTCTCCGGGAGTCCTGTACCCTGGACAGCATTGCTTCTCCGCTACTCTGCACTTGGAGGTGTAATCTGAACTGAATTGCCTGAGCATGAGTGACAAGGGGAAGAGTATGTAAACTTTCTCCTCTTTCTCTTGTGGGGCAAACAAGTTGCCAATTCAGACTTTGTTAACTTGGATATTATGAAGATCATGCTTTACAGAAACAGCTGATTAATTTTTCTGGATCACTCCATTCCCATAGTGCAAATGAATGGTTAGAAAATCATACAGAGACAATGAGCAATGACTGGAAACCCTGCAGCTTCTACTTCAGAAGAAAAAAACACCTGAAAGAAAGATCTCATTAAGGTGTTCAAGACAGGAACATATTTTTAATACGTGTTCAAAGCCTAGCACAGGGTGACCCCTTGTTGCCAAAACAAATGAAGTAGAAATACTGCCAAGGTATATGATAGTAATTTCACAGTCTATCCAGGTTTGTAGACCATGGGCTCTGTAAGGCAGAGTCTGAGAATTAAATTAATCTCACAGGATGTCAGCATCCATGTCCGAGCTATGAACTCTTCTTCTGCTGTCAATGGTGAGAAACAGGAACTGAAGGGCGCAAGTGTGTCTTAATCCAACAGTGATTTTTAAAGTAGCTCAGATCAGCGGTGCCCTGAAAGCACCTGTTTCTCTCAGCTGACAGTAAAGGATACATTATTTGGCTAGCTCTAGGGTTAGATACCTCCATTTGGTCAACTGGATTTCACATAAATGAATGAATAAGATTTGAAAGGATTTTTATGTACATATTATTTCTAAGATTATAAATATTCTCTGATTTTTAAACCCATTAACCTTCATTGTGAGATCATGGAAAAGGAAGTTTCTTTCAGGTTCATTTATTATGCAGTGAATTTTTTTCTATAAGTGATTGCTGCTTTTTTCAGCAGAAGAAATGCATTTCTCAAATTCTTGTTATTTCTGCATATATATCACAATTCTAATATATGAGCATTGTAGGTACGTTATATTAAAAAAGGCAATGCACTTCAAGCAATTAGCTTTTTACTTTAGTTGCTGTAGCAGTTACTTAGGTAACACAGTTACTATTACGTACTGAAAATTTTTATGGGCTTGAATGTTTAAAGAGAAAACCAACTTTCATTCCAGTCTGTTTTCATTTGGGTTCCTGTAGAGTATTTATGCTGTCCAAATATGTAATAGGAAAGCAAAATTCCCAGCACTTTACAGCAAAGACAATTATCCTAGGGACTGTTAGGATCTGGTTGTGTATCAGCAATGTGGTTTGCTCCCATACAAATGAATAGCAATGTCAGTTGTCCATCAGGCTTGGGCAGTAAGTGAGTTTTGCCTGAATTTAAAAGCTCTCAGTGTGGGTGTTGACATGTGAGCTGGGTGTCAAAGAACCCCACCACAGACAGTGGAGACCTGGAGTGGGATTCAGTTGCCTGCACACAGGTATCCACTGCCTTTGGAGGCCTTTTCTCTCTTCCACATGCCAGTACAGGTCTCCAGTAGGTCCTGCACCATACCCGAGACCCTCATGTGAAGGCCCTAGATGCGTCTCTCTGGACAGCCTATGACCTCTTAGTCAGTGGAGTCTAGGGAGTTATTCAGGTGGCCAGCTGTCTCATTTTGGTCCAATTTAGGATCTGATGAGTAGCTCCTAGATCCCTCATTCAATACAGAAATAAATGAATCTAATGACATTTTGGAGTCCTCTGGAGCATCTGGAAGACTGGAGAACTTCTGTTAAGGCCCTTATCACATCTGTTAGCCCCTTGCAGGTGCCTAGATAGTTCAGGGCATCTCACTTATCACGAGGCACTTGTGTTTCAGCAGATGAATTCTGCCTGTTATTGACCACCTTGAGTAGCTCTCCATTGCTACCATGGGAGATTAATAAACCCAGCCCCACAGAGCACCTGTATTATAGACATTGAATAAGACAGTGAATTCCATTTCTTATGTACCAGAAACAACATGTACATGACATACATTCAGTGCAGAAGCAGCAAAACCCAAGAAAACCAACAAAGACATTTCCACGATGGTCATTTATGATTGCTGCCACCAGATTGCAAAGCCACCAGAACATGGTGAACTTGTGAGCATCTACTCAGTCCCAGTGAGTACACTTAAGTCCTAAATTCTAATAGCCTCAGTCATGTTCACTTTGATAGGGCTATTTGTGGAGAAGTCAGGCATTGACTTCTCAACAGGGGTTAATCTAACTCAGCTCTAGCCCTCTAAGATAAATATCTTGTCAAGCCTAAAGTTCTTCATAGCTGACAGAAAAACATTGGCACTTCCAGGGAGCTATTCATGCAATCTCTGGCAGTTGTCTACATTAGATTGGGAATTACTCTCTGAAAATGCATATTTTCTTAACCAGCTATGGAGGGACTCCATACTACTTAACCAACTTTGGAGGGAGTCCATACTACTAAGTCCTAATCCTGTAGCTAGAGTTCTCTATTACTGTGTGCCACCGTACATGCCAGTATCCAGAGTGGGATCTGCTGAAGCATCTTGTAGGTATTCTCCTATTTTCCACAGTGACTAAGTATCTGGAGTGGTAATATGGGAGCTATGCATTTTGCCCTAATGTGGAGTTGTGATGCTGCAAGGGCCTACACCCAGACATAGGATCCAAAAAGTGCTGCTGTGTCTGCTAACACATGCACAACCTTAGACTTGCCCTTAGTTGATGATGGATAAAATTAGATACGATGAATCCTTTCCTTCCCCCTTCCCCAGTATTATTAAATGACTTGGCTTTCCCATCAATGAATATCTGTAACTAGCCACTCAGACTTTGCTGTTTACAAGCAGCTGCATTATAGAAGCATCCTGTATTGCTACCCCAACAACCTAGACTGATACATTGATATGATTGGGGAATGAGAGATAAAAGCAGGAGGAAAATATAGGAAATCTTTCGTAATGTAAAATATTTGGGTTTGACTAAAGAAAGTTCACAAAAGGGTCACTATTTGTATGAAGGTAAACCTTTTTAGTCCTTGTATTTTACCTCCCCTCTAACCACTAGTAATACACATAAAAGTCCATAAAGTGTCAATTTCTGTCTATTACAACCAAAGAAAAATGTATGAGATGTTTGGCTTGGGAAATCAGTTTTCAGTTTGCTGTAACCTACTATTTGTTATAAGTGGACTCCAACATTGCACACTCCTGTTATGATATATCTGTGTGCTGCGGTCTAGCAAAATAAAAATAGCTGCAAAAGGCTGGAGAAAGCTAATTGCCAGTAAAGTATAACACATATTTTTTTTTGGCAAGTGAGAATCACTATTTGCAATTAATTCAGAAATTATCAAAGCTTTAATTTCTCTGTTGGTATCCGTTCTTCTGCACAACTAACTTTGTTGCTGAAAAGACATTTTATGGTGTGTAGTCACTTGCACAAAAGGACCCTCTAATTCTCTAGTGGTAAATGAACTGATGATATATTACAAAATCGATTTTTTATGGAAACTTAGAACTTGTTGGTTGTACTCATATTAACAATGCAAGAATTCGTCACACTGTAACACCTTCCAGGCAGGTAGTCAGTCATGGCTGTTACTGCCATGTTACTTGGAAGCATCTAAATGAGCATGGTTTATGCACTGCAAGTGGGGACACAAGCCCTGCTACCAATTTTTAAACCGTATTTTTTCTATTAATATCATGTCAAAATGCTATAGTGCAGAGGATGTTTATATAGTCACTATCTTTCTTTAGCATTAACAAGAACATTAAGAATTCACTTTTCCTTCTGCACAGATTCATGCGCAGAAACATGAAATGAAATGTGATCTATCTTTCAGCTGAAAGAGCAGTGTTGATGTATTGCCTGCTTAAATTCATTTTCCAGAGGCTGATAATACAAACTTTCTGTATATTGGAACCCCACCCCCTAGTCTTTATTGAGCAGAGGCTAAAACATCAAATGGAAGGAAGTGGATTTTAATCCAGATTTACAAGGGGGAATTGCCATTGAATAAAACTTGTGCAGCCTCCCAATGAACTATTTCTGTTGGAGACTAGCCATCCTTCTAGGTACTTGATGATACCACGACAATGAATATGATTAGAAGTATGATTAGAACTATCTATCAATATATTTTATAGACCAAAATCTCCTTTGCATGCATTTGATTCATAGAGCCTAACTCCAAAGCCCAGCATTACAGTTACATTTAGACATCTACAAATTGAACGTCTGAGCTAATCATCCAGATTCTCTTCATACTCAGTGGGGAGAAATGGGTAATTCCGAGGGTAATTCAGATTCTTGTCATCTCCAAATGAGTATCTTAAGCAAGGTCTGGATGTGCCTAATTCTCTTCATCAATTAATAAAGGAATGAGGTGATAGGTCAGACTTTGATAGCAACATTAGAAACATGAAAAGCTCGGGCAAATAAATCCCACTTCATCTTAATGTGGGTGGATATGGCACAGATGTGCAAACTTTAGCCTACACATCCTGCTTTTCTTTACCCTAATAGCCAAGCTCAGGAATCACATAGTTTCTCAATGTACAACTGAAGACCCATGACTATGCCATTTATTCATCTTACTGTATGCAGACAAGTCTAGTAATCAGGAGTGGATTCTGCCTCCATGTTTTGTATTCCCTATCTCTGTAACAGGAACACATAATACCATTCATACCCCTAAGACATTCCTGGAAATGAGATGATGACCCTCAGTGGGTCTTCACACCCATCAGGTAAAGGAAATTCTACCAGTACTAACAAGTACATTTTCAGAAGACATTCAAGCAGTCACTGTGTTCAGTGTGTTCAGACAGGCAACACACCACTATTCAGGCAAGGCAGACACTGCATGGTGATCAAGACTGCATTTTTTTTGACAACTAATTAAGGTAGAGAGCTGTCTTTCCTGTTACTGTTGGAAGACGGTCTTTCCTTGCTCATACTAAGCAGGGTCTGAACAGCAGGCAGACCCGTTCCACCTGAAGACAGAGGCTCTTAGTAACCACCTCGCGCATTAGAAATGCAATGCATCGCATACTGCAGCATGCAGAACCATTCAGCTGGGGTATGGAATCATATCGCTGTTTTTAAAAACAGGACTCTGGCAGGTCTCCCAGGAGGGCTCTGACAGCCACCATCATTCATCTGCCTTTGCCACCTGAAACTGGTATTAACCATGAGGGAAAATGTGATCACACAGATTTAAACTTCCTTAGATATTGCTGTGACACAGAAACCGAGAATAAACAAAACCCGACACTAAGCAAACACCTATTTTTGGAGAACTAAGCGAATCCTAAATCTGACACCAAATGACCACGGCAAGTGTTGTAAAACATATTTATTCATTGTGCATATCCAGACAGCTAATAAGAAACAGGACTCTGTTTAAACACACAAAACCTAACACTGGAGGAGCTGTACACCTTATATTTTACAGGAGTTAATCTGCTGATTAACATCATGCAGGGTGAAATGGCATGTCCAACAGCACAGCATCTAAGGGTCGCAGGGGGGGTAGCCTGTGGGAAGTCACTGGGCTTCTAAAACACCCGCATGGGCCTGTCATCTTCACTCTTAAGAGTGTGACCAATACCTCCTGAGCTATGAAGTCTTTTACAGGCTCATTGTTTGTATCTTTCCCTATGGCCTCTGTACACAGAAGGCATTTGAAAAATTCATCTCAGTATTTTAAACCCTCTAAGATTTATACTTACTGGATTTTATTCTAGGGCCTCCTGAGAAATAAAATGTTGAAAATAAACATCCTATCTCAGGAAAATTGTGCTATCACTGCATATATTTAACATTTCTAGACTCTGGACTAAACGGATTCTAACAAAACTGAAACATAAACTCTACTTTCAGGAGTGCCCCAGAGGATTCCCCGGGCAATTCAGATCAATGTCTTCCTAGTATACTGTCCTGTTAATTTCAGCCTTTTATAGCTAAAATGCAAAGCAGATTCTTTTTTTTTTTTAATCATATTTTCTACTTCATGTAGTTTTGGAGCACTGGGAAGGAATTGTTCACAACAGATTTGTTAGGTTACTATTGCATTTTTTTATTGTAACAAAAATCACTACACAATGAAATAAAAAAAAAAAAGACTGAATGGACACTTAAAATACATCCCGCTTTATTCCTAAAAAAATGTTTCAGGGTCTTTTTCTCATGGAGATTGAGACTTTATTTACTTTTATTTTATGGAAAGCAGGAGGAAAGATAAAAGAACATTTTCCTACAAAGTGTGACACAATATATTCCCCTCCCCAGGGTAAAGAGCATGAAAGGCTTTCTTTTTCAGACTGGGTGCATGCTCATCCACTTATCTATGCAGCCACTATACTGTACTTGAATGTAAATCACTCACAAAATGCCACGGCCAATTTCTCAATTGCCTATCTCCATAGTATGCATGTGCATTATGTATTATATGGTTAATAGTGCACCAGCTCCCTTGCGGAAAATCAAGAAAGCTTCCATGTCCTCCTGAAAGAAAATGTGGAATTATTTTATACACGTTCAGCCAGGTCAGGCTACAGTATGTTCTCGGGAGAAATTCCAGCTGAATTAAGGCAGCACTGTGCTGTATGGTGATGCGGTGGGCACAGAGGTACTTGAGGCAGCTCAGACGCGGCAGGTAGTATGGCTATATCAGCATGGTGCTCTCTGTAGACTAATTAGTCCTGCTAAGAAGCAGGATGTAATAGCCCAAGCTAAGTGCTTTGAGGTACTTCACAAGTGAGATGATGCGTATCTGCGTGGTGCTGTCTTGCTGCCTTCCCCTTGGGCTGTGCTGAACCCTGTCGAGGAGGCCTTCTGTCTGAAACCAGGGACCTCTAACATTCACAGAAACTTACAAAGCTGGAAAGCATAAGGGAATCTACTTTATCAAGCTCTCACAGAGAAGCCCAGTGGTTTGCCCAAGATCAGACAGGGGCAAGTCTAGGGAGAGAGCCCAGGAAGGTCTGGGCGCTTGTTTCCATTGCTCCAGTGCTATCTTAAAGCACGGGACTCGGAGCTGAACGCCACTGCAGTGTCTGTATTGCTGCACACACACATGTGGGGCCTGAGGCCATGGGAAGGCTTATGCCAACTTTTAGCTCACTGAGGGAATACAAATGCTCCCTTCTGGGGGTGAGGCATCATCCTCGAAGTGGGAGAAAAATCCTGGAAGGAACCAGCAGCTCTGGGCACTGGGCAGAATTAAATCAGCCAGAGTGCAAAATTACAGAAAGAACTGCTAGCATTTTAGCCTACAAGACACACACAAAGTAAAGATGGTGAAGATGAAACTTAAAGAAGTGTTTTGCCCAGCATTGTACAAAGACAAATGGGAATGAAGGTGAAGAATAAGAATACCAAAGCTTACACCATGTTGCATTGTCCTCCAGATAGTCCTCTGGGAAGCAAGAGGGAAACAGATTCAGGGAACAGAAAAACAAAACAAAACAAAACAAAATAAACCACAGGTTATACCAAACAGGCAGCCACAGAGAAGATAACGAGTCTTTATAAGCAGATCTTAAGCAATCTTATAAGCAAATCTTAAATCATGCTCTACAGAAGCAGCTGAGCTCAGTGGTTAAAATTATTTAGTTTCTGACAGTATTTATCTTACTGAACTTCAGGTGTGATTGCTAGATGCATAGCCTAAGGTTGTTACTTTTTGGCATTTTGTAGTAGAAGGATAGGGAATGATTTCTCTGAGCTGTTTAAACATATATTTTAGGATGAGATGAATCATGCTTTAGAAATATTTGGTCTCGATTCGGTTGCCTAAACCTATGTTTAGATGACTGAACAAAGACCTTTACTTCTCTCTGTTAACAGTAAAAACTACAGTCATCTAGACTTCAAATCTAGATAGGTCATTATACATATCTACACTATGGGTCTCTGTATTGAATCAGAAAAGTCTTCATTTTTGCTTCTGTTACAGTCAGTAGAGAAATAGGATGGAATCCAGTTACCTAAATATGGACATGGAAAGTGAATTTAGTAGCTCTGAGGTATTCCATCTTAGTTCCAGCCAGGTCTCCTGTAACTTTGCTTTCACATTTGGACATCTTGAAGACCGTAGGTATCTCAAATAGCATTAGGTGACTATGTTTGTGTAGCTGAATTCCACCCAGAGGGACCTGCAGAGAAAAGCTGGGGCTCAGTTCTGTTCTCCCACTTGGATGCCACATAGTAGACATCCTCTAGCGTGTCCTATCTAGCCTTCAGCTGCCAGGCCAGGAGGGCATGGGCATCCCAAAGGATTGTCCTATCTGCCAGCTCAATTAGATGTCTTAGATACTCCGAGGCATCTCACTGTTGCGTGTCTACTTGTGGATATCTCAGCTGAGCCTTTCATTTCCCAGTCTGTGAGAGGTGTCTGTGACAGATGGGGTGAATCACTCTCCAAATATGTGTGTCTCTCTCCATTGACTTCAGAAAGAGCCTGACTTTTAGGCCCTGTGCTGTGAAGATGTGATTGAATTGCCTGAGCATAAGCATCTTGAATTGCTTGAGATGCTGCAGCGTATTCTACCCGGCTCTCCACTGCTGCTCCAGAATTATATTGGTCTCCTCTAGTCCTGTGCCATATCTGCCAGTCCCATGTTTCACATACTCAGGGGTGTCTCGGTGCTTTACATCTATGCTCAGGCAACTCTCTCAAGCCCTATGTAACTTCCTAAATACATCCGATGCATTTTAAACCATCTAGACCACTGGTTTGGGGGGATATTTAATTTTTTTCATATTTCTCACAATTTCTTTTGATAGATTTCTTGTTTATTAAGCCTTACTGGTTATATCTATGACAATAACACAGGGAAATTGCTCTCTCTCTTGGAATGGAATAGCTGGATTAATCACACAAGTTCAGGCAAGGATGAAGGAGCACTTTCTCAGAAGGGTTCAGTACCTGGTGACTTCAGTGTAGGCTTCTTAGGAGGGCTGCTTTGTGCAACATACCTGATAAAATATGCTCACCTGAATTAAGCTTATAAATATGAGCAGGTTATGAGGGATATGAGCAGGAGTAAAAAAATTGGTTCAGATATGCTACATGATTGTACAAGATTGAAATGCAGAGGAAATATTTTCTAAACTTGGTCTCTTCTGAGAACATGCTGTCAAAGACAGATGAAAGCAGAATTGTTTGTCACTTGTTTTGGGGTTTACATATCTGCATGTTTGGACTTTGCAATGACAGTTTAAAATTAAGTGGTCTGTGTTTTATGAATACAAACTCCAGAACAGACTTCTAAAAGCACTAATGTAAGACAACAGTCAGCTGACTTGCAAGGGAAGATTTATTTCTTACATCTATAATAATCAAAAGGGACTTTAACTGTTTGACACTACTATCAAAATACTAATATTGCTGCACATTTGTATTAAGCAAGCAATAGAAAATATTCAGTGTGCAGACTAGAAAACTGCTGTGAGTGGGATTCTCCTTATGTCCTTTTCCATTGCAAGGGTTAGGAGGATTTAACTGAAGCTGGTCCTCCAGGCTCTGTCTATAGTTAATGAAGAGAGATACGTGATTCAGGGAATGATTCAGCACATTAAACGCTAAAGATCTAATGTAGGCAGGTTGAATGGTGTTCCTGCGAGGCAGGAGCATAGCATTTATACCTTCTGGATAAAATTACCCAAGCTGGTGTGAGATGTAGGCAGTGACCTTTCCCAAGTGCTGCTAAGGGATTACAGCTCTAAAGCAAGGCTTTCTGCTCTAATCCACATAAACAGTTTTTGCTGGCTCCAGCTGAGGTCAGTGGCCATCTCTAACTTGAGGGATTGTTGGTCTCACCCCAAAAGGAGGTAACACGTGCATCACTGCCATGTGGAGATGGATTTGATACCAACACTCATCATTAACGGTCCATGAATAGTTATTATTTTAAATATCACCAGCAAGAAAAACAAATAGGTATTTGGCTTGAACACTTTTTAAAGTAACAGCAGCAATGCTAAGCTCTTTGTTTTTTCTGAAATAAAGTGCGAACAAACCTAGCTAAACCATATTAAGACACGTTCCCTTTTGAAAGTCTACAAGTTATTATGAATTATAAAGGTTTATCTGTATTGGTAATTTTCATTAGTTACAACCTTTAAAGGCCAGCAGCACGACACATCTCTGCTTTATTCAGGATGCTGCTCAGTATTTTGGAAGCTTGTAGTTTAAAAAAGATATTAATGTGTTTAGAAGTACTCTCCTTATGTGAATATGGCATGTCCCTTAAACCTGCCTTCTTCATTGCACAAATGCTTGAACTGTCCTTACAACGTAAGAGTAATCCAAGCTGAGCTGTACTACCAGCCTTCCTTTTTATGCACTTCCTCCCACTTCCTCCGTTTGCAGCCTTTAGCTTTGGCTGGAGCATGACTGAAACCTACGGGCTTTGGTGACCTTTCACTTTACCTTGGCCAATTCTAGATCAAGGCCCAGGCCTCTGCACTGGGCAATACACACGGGCTGGTTCTTGGAATCTAAAGTGAAAGGGTAAAACTGAGAACTTGTCAAATATGGACTGAGCATTACCAGCCAGATTTTTAGCCTGAAGTGCTACACTGGGTTACGAATATGCTATGGTAGAAAGACCTAAGTCTACAATGGAGGTAAATGTCTTCTTTTCTGCTTCTCCTTTTAGGATAACCAGGCTATGCTGTTTCCAGAAAAGCAGAGAACTAATAAACATTGCTTTTTACTGCAGGGTATCCCATGTCCTGACTAGAAATGCCATGGTATTTGTTTAGTTGAGTTGCAATGAAGATCGACAGAATACAGTGCATAGATAGAATACAGCATAGATAGAGGCGATTGGAAAGACTTGAGGCTGTGGAAGACTACTGTGGTCGTAAAAGGAACTTCCTGAATGATGGTATCAAGGAGATACCCAGGTCCTTATCTGAATTAGTATATTCGGGTTCCTGCTCAGCGATTTAAGCTGCATATTGGAGAAACTTCTAGACATTTTAGGCTCGTGATCAGAACCATAGCAAGACATTTTGGTGCCCTAATGCAGCCAACACCTGCCTGGTACCCAGCGGGAGTGCAGCTCACCGAAACCTCATACCCACAACTAACAGTGGCTGTTTCCAGCTGGGCACTCCTCTCCCCTCACTCTTGCTACAGCCCTGAGCACGACTCTCTTCGGCAAGACAGACCAATGCTGTGCAAGTGTTCAGCAATAAGCTCGGCAAGCGGAGGGTATGAGATGCAGTCTGTTTTGATTCAGACGCTTTACAACTCTAATTTTGCTCATTGGCTTTACCTCGAGATGATTGCTGAGACAGTATTAACAGCTATAATAATTAGCCCTCTATAAATCTATAGATGTATAAATAGCAGGAACATTGAAGTCTGAAATGTGAATCCAATGACCGGTGGTAAAGAAAATAATCTTATGTTAAAGTCTTGTTTTCAAAATGATTGAATAAATAAAGCAAGATTAATGATCACTGAAGTTTTAGCTGATAAAAGTTTTTGAGATGGATGGAAATAAAACAGTGCTAATTTTATAATTAAGTAAAGAAGTGGAACAAATCAATGTGCCTTTGCAAGTGTATATGTTAAAGAACTAGCTGCTAAAAATTGCCTTAAAACATAAAAACATTTTTAATCTAAAAAAAAAAAAGTATTGCCGTTGATCACTTTTCAAAGATAATTTATACTGCAAAGTACCTGTCGTGACTCATCTGTTTTTTGGCCTGCAGGAAAGAGCTTATTCTCTTCTAACATTTCTAATACACAAAAACTGAGTCATATTGTTCTCCGACAATGTAATTCTGTACCATTTCCAATAAAAAGATTTACTGAATGCTGGAACAGCTGGCATAGAATCTATATAGAGTGATTATGAAATTATTAAAAAAAATTGTCAGGAGATTATCACTCTTCTACTATATTACCAAGCCATTTCTACTAATTTGAAAATGGAATATATTTTGTCTTACCAGTCTATCCAAACTTGTGCCAGCAGCAGTTGTAGGTCGCTCCTCTGGGTTATATGGTCTAAACCGAGTATTGAAGTTTTCAGGGACAGAACGGGAAGATCTCAGGGCAGGTGCTGGTTTAGGCTGGCCACATCCTTGGAAAACCTGAAAAAGACATGTAGGTTATATGACAATCATAGAAAAAGGGAAGCTAGTATTTTACAGCCTCTTTATTCTCTCTTGCATATATTTGAAACCAGCTTTGATTGAAATTTTGGTAATAGTGAATTGAGCACTTGCCCTGCATTAAAACTCAGATTAATAATTAAGCATTATTAATTACTTGGTGAAGGTATAAAAACATGTAGGGACCTTAGAAAAACCTTAATTTAGGAAGGTGATTATTCTAAGAAGTCAACATTTGAAAGCATTTTAATTGCTATCTTTCCAGGAAGAGAAATGAGGTAAAGGAAGTATTTTGTGGCAGGACTTAGTTGATAATCATTTTAGTTTTTGTTAAAATGTGGTATTTACCCAGAATCACAGCTCATTCATAATCCTTACCCACAGCTCTTCCTATCTGGTAATTTTGTTTGTAGTCTCAGAGAAAAGGTCAATGATGAAATAGTCTTATAACTGGATTACTTTCTTATTCCCTAGAAAGTCTCTCCCTAGAAGAGGGGTGAGGCATATTGAGCGGGCAATAGTGAGAATTGTTTTCTGCTAGTGCGTTTGTTTTTTAGGTATAAAAAATAATGTTCAGGGTTGTGAAATTTTTCATACGCTTCCTTTTGGAAAAAAGTTTCTGTTGCATATATCTTGTGGATACTAAAGGACACAGAGGAACCTTTTGACTACTGGATATCAAGTATATATCCCAGAGGATCTCTCACAGAAGTTGCTTGGCTGAAAGGAGGTAGAATATTCACAGAGTTAAATTTTTCAAGTGCTCTGATGAAGTAGGATCCTAGTGTTCACCTTCATACCCACTTTTTCAGTTCTGGAATCATCTTTCTTTTTTTGTGACCATTGTATTTTGGCTGTTTCAACATTTTGCTTTCATTCAGAAGAAAAAAGAATTAAACGTTGGAATGTCTTGTAAGATGTATTTTATAAAACCCTAATACCAGGCACAGACTATTTATCTGAATGAGCTTCGTGGAGGTGAAAACTCTTATGCAGGTTCTGTGTTTTGTTTGTAGGACCAGATTATTCCTTTTTTGTGTGGCAGATGAGATAACAGCTATGTTGTGAGCCAGCAATCAAAAAGACTCATGTTTCACTTTCAGACTTTTAGATTTTCTGCCTTGAGTGTTCTCTCTGAAGTAGCCATGGATATTGTGACTTTTGTTGCTTTCAGGATACATTACAATTGGGTCTTAGTTAGGTTTCCTGATGTTAATTTAGAAGCCCCAAATGATTCAAAATTTGCTGAAAGAAACTAGTCATAATAAATTTATGTCCAATCATCAGGTCTGTTTTGGCCCAAAGTCCAGCAAGTCAGCTGTTGTATGGCCATTAGGATTTTTAACTTATGAATGCAATATGGCTTGGTCTGGTTTGAGAATATCTGTAAGATTTTTTTAATAGTTTCTAACCTCCCTAGTCATGAGGACTATTGGAAAATAAATTCATTTAATCAATCAGGAAAGATGATTTTAGCTTGTAAATTTCTAAATTTTTCATCAGGAAAGAATCTTAATTTTCATCTGTGAAGAAAATTCAACTAAGATTAATGTTCAGGATTTACACATGATTGTCTATGATACTGTACATTTTAAAGAGCCAAATATATACTTATCTATTATATAATATACTTACAAAATTTTACTCATATTTCTTCTGACTGAAGATAAATTATGTGCAGAAAACATAACTGTTTATTTAGATATCTATGAAATCCCATTTAGTCAATTAAGGTATTTGCTTACAAAGACAAATGACAATTATCCAAAACAAGCAACCTGACTCTCAGGGGAAAGGAAAGTGAGGGTACTGAATCTTCTCCTTAAATTCCACAGTGTGTGACTGTTAGGCTACTTGTATGACCCTGTGGAGTAACTGCGAGTCTACATAATTTATATTTCATTTTTCTTATGACATACTGAAAAAAACCCAACATAGACTTTGTGGCATTCAGCTTCATAGAAATAGTTGTAGCAAGTAGTTTTATATGAACAAATTTACATACAGCCAGACAATAATAGAGATGGAAATTAGATAGCAATTTTTACACCACAGAAGAAGAAATAATTTATTTTTTAAATGACCTGGCAGAAATGCAGTAAGGATACAATATTCAGTAACTAAATTATGAGTGTAAAAGAGACATTTTATAATTTGCATCCAGGTATTAACTGACAGAACAGAAAATGTAAAGCTGATACCTGAAATTAACAAATGCTTCCTAAGAAGCAGCACATGAAATACTTTCTTCACAATGCTACTCAGAGATACTGAGCAATTTCTGGAAAAATATTCAGGTGTTTCATTATGCATGCTGTGAATTGGCAGCATAAATCCACTCTCGTTAAAAAATTGCATTTTATACATAATTGGTGCAGTCCATTTAATCTGAATTTAGAGAAGGGATTCCATCTGAAATTAAGAAACCTAAATTTAGGTGTGTATATGTAGGTGTCTATATTGAAGCTAAACATCTAAGCTCCCATTTTAGACAGTGGAGATCAAAAGCTCCCTTCAGTTGCTCTCAAGTCAGCATCTATAATAGTTTGTGATGTCCTAGGATATCTGAGACATCTGTTAAGACTGTCTTAATACAAGACCCTTCTCCATTGAACTGCAGCTAAAGATCAAATAGGATATATTAGGGTGTCACAATGAGCACCAGACCTCTATGGTCAGGGATATGAACCAAGCCATGAGATCAAGTCAGCAGAGCCAGTGAAGAATTACATCTATTGAGCTGACTAAATGGAGGTATCTACTTCAGGACTAGGAAGCAGATACTGTAAAAAAAGGGTCCTTTTCCCAGGAGAACTTGAGGTTTTCAGACCCATCAGATAGATCTGTTCTCTATGAAGCCTTGAGTCATACTATTATTTAGAAATGTGCTAGTGCTCAGTGATTCCTATTGAGTGTCTCTATACGACTCTGCTCCATTGACTATCTCATCTTCAGATAGAATAGCATTGATTTTTTCCTGAAATGCCATTATATTTTTCCTGCATGGGGATCTGGAAAGAACGCAGATAAATGAAGAGGTTTTGTTAATATGAAACTCAGGGGCTATTTTAAGAACCTTGGATGTAGTTTTATGAAGATTTCCTCCTTATAAATAATGCATAGGTAGTCTGCTATGTCATGGAGCTCATTCATCCATTTAGCTGAAGTAATTGCCAAAAAGGAACATATATCTATAGGTTAAAATGGCACATCCATCAGTTCAGATAAAAGTAGATTTAAGACTTGCTAACTTACTCAGTTATGGGATAGTCTTTATGAAAGTGGAAAAATCTTGGCATGGCAGCCAAATGACACAGTAACCAAACATACCTATATAGAACCAGACTGTTTAAAATGCAGAAAATAATCCACTAGATTGTGTTTTGAGTAGCAATGAAGACAAAAATATGCTGATGCAACCAGATTAGGAATTTTCTCCATTTTGAAGAAAAATGGACATTAAAACATCTTTTCAGCTGTTTTTTGAGTATTTCTCCACTTCTTGTGAACGAACCATCCTGCACATGTCAACTACTAAACATTTGTATTGTTAAAATGGAACAGAGGTAGGATTTAGTCTTTGACTTGAAGCAGGAATCAAAAGTAATGGTACCGACAGACTTATGGGAAGATTGTGAAGGCCCCCAAAACATTTTTGTTTTGGCCTGTGTTGAAATGGGTAATTATATATTATGACTCTCTGAATATGACTCCCTGAATTACCTCAGGGAGAATAAGAATAAGAATAAGAATAAGAATAAGAATAAGAATAAGAATAAGAATAAGAATAAGGTAAATGTATGCTATGACTAAGTCTTTGATATGAACTGAGCCATGGGAAACAATATACAGAATATGAATCTTTTACCTGAGAATAATCAAGCTGTTGCTAAGCACTGAGTTTGGCACTATAATGTTCAAATACCAAAGAGGTGTCACTGGTGAATAACAAAGAGATTTCAGTAACGAAGATAATGTGTCTTAGACATTATGGAGAAATCCAAGATAAATCTATTGCAACCTGACTTCTACCAGAGGCAACCTTCAGGGAACACCACTGAAATCTGGGTAGACCCAGTTTGCAAAGCCTACTCTTAAAAAGTGCTAATGTCTGGGGAGGCATCTCAGATAGACCAGACTGACTGTTTTTGCACTCTGTGCGGTTTGTTTTGCAGAATGTACTCTGTCAGAATGGCTGCAGGTGTTAAATGATGAAGCTATGGAAGTTGGTTTTGATGATCTTCAGCCTTTGCCTTTTTTTTGGAGAAGGGAAACTTGAGTCTGATTCAGAACACGTAGATTCCTCTAGCAGAAAGGCCTTGGGGTCTGACTTTCTACACCATTGTTCCTTTTTGAAAAGCATCTCCAGATGTTGCAGCTGTCAGGAATGTGACTTTCCCTGAGGCAAAATAAGGACCTCATGTGGCTGTCGTTCAGGGACATAACAGCCACACAAGGTGAGAAGTGTATGAAGCCTAGAGATTTGTGGTCAGATCTTCTAGACAGCCAGTGCTGAATTTAGACTGCAGAGAAATATCAAGAAAACAGAGAAAGATTCCAGCCTCAGGATGAATTGGAGGATCTTAACATAATACTAGTGCCTGGTTAATGTGAATTGTGCTAAAAGAATCAACCACAATCAGCACACAAACAAGAAAAGTTAATGGCCTAGGAAAAGAGATGCTCCATTTTATGCAGTGACAGGTACTGGGATATGGCTGAGTCTGTATGTCATTGGTCGGAAGTACAAAGATTGAAGAGGTAACTGTGGCACCTCTATAATTCTCTGTCTCGATATTGATGTGCACCCATCAAGAGTGGAAGACAGAGGGTTTGTGTCTTCTAAGGAAATGAAAGACAAGGCGTGAACTCAAGCAATAAGCCCTGACTGTTTGCACTGATTAATTGTTAACTCATTGTCTGCTTCTTGGACTGCTCCAACTTGCTCTTGGCAGAACAAAACAGCTCCGGAGAAGGTAGCTCTCAGCAGTATAGAAATGAATCAGGCTGTGACACTTTGGCCTCAAGATCAGGCACTGGTCCTTGTCCCCCTTTTATTTATTAGTATAAGTGAACCACGAAGACTATTTCTCAGAATAATAGTGCTGAATAGGAGGTGTATATTTATAGGAAAAAGATATTGGACAAAACCTTCAGTACTACACCAAGTGAAGAATAGAAGGACAAACCATAAAAATGGAGACTTAGGAAGTTCATGATGTATTTTCCTGCCAATGTCTAAAGTTGAAGACTTAATCGTTCACATAAGAGCATGCATTCTAACTTATTTTTATACACTTATTATGTTGTACATTGTACATGTGTACATTGTTGCTCACTTAATTTTGCCTCCATATGCACACTAATGTACAGTCAATGTGTTACATGAAACATACTTTTATTTTTCTTAAATAAATTTCAATATATAATTGCAGCTGGTATAATACAAAACATCATTTTGTGATATAAAGACAAATTGATAATGCAAGTTAATGCAAATGACTTTTGGAATAAGACAATTTATATAAATATTTGAAACAGGAGAGGGATGTATTTTGGATTAAATGAACTCTGGGTCTTCGGCCTGCAAAGAGGATGAGATTAGTGAGAGGTCCTTGAGGAATAAACTGTTTGTTTTCATTTGTTGCACTCCTTTTAAAAGAGAAACAACATTATACAAAATGGCCCCAAATTCTACTGAACACAGCATAGAGCCTCCTCCCAGACACCAACCAGATTTTTAGGTAGAAAAAGCTGCATGTCAGTGGTGAAGAATAATCTGTGCATATGTGGGTGTTGCAGGCATAAGTTTATTAGTGCATCATCATTTTCCCATTGTAGAAATGTACTGACTGACTTGTGGAAAAATAGCTGTGATTCCTAGTCACCACATTTTCAGTGGGTACAGCCAAATGCAAGATACAAAATTGTTTGAAGAAAGAGAAAATAGTGTGATTTCAGCACCCTGCCTGAAGCTTTCTGAGCGGTGTCTCAGAATAATTGACAAGCGTGGCTTTTCTCCTACATTAGGTCTGCAATTGCATTCCATGCACCCCATTACATCTGGCAAGGTATCTGTCATTTTCACTGAAGCTCTAAGTGGTCAGTATGTATAAGGGGGAAAAATTAGATGACAGATGTCTGATTCGAAGTCCACTCATATATCATCTCTACAGATCTGACATGACATAGGAGAACACAGCACTAAACCCGAAGTCTTTGCCGCCTTATACTTTTCTTTAAGAATAAAACATTTCCATGTGTTAGGACCTGAAAAAAGATGGATATTACCTAGGAAAACAAGGAAATCATATTTCAGGAGAATAATGGTTTACACAGAAATATACAAAGGCCCCCTCAAGGATAGACAGCTCTGTTATCTATGAAAATATAATAAAATAAATTTCACTGATATAATTTGGTTTCTGTTTCTCATGATTTTAAAAAATATTGGCTAAGGTTTCTCTTAGAACAAAAACTTTACATTGCAAATGGAATTGCTGTGATTTATTCATCTTTACGGCAAATAAAATATTTCTGAGGGACAGGAGAAACAGTCTGCTCCGCTACAAATGAGTGAGATGAGCTTGTGCCAAGGTGATGTCATTGGACTCTGGCAGGGGATGCAGTTTCCCGACTAGTGGAAAAACTGTGAGAAAAGAGCAAATTAAAAGGAAAATGAAATACACCTAGGCCTTGGGTGAGTTTTCAGTGAAAATATTTTTTGTTTCTTTTTTTGAGGTAAGGGCTGAGTTTGCTGAAGCTGGCCTTTAATTCCCAAAATATTTGAGAGAATTTGGCTGTTAAACACCTTGATCACTGCTGCCAGAACAAAGTCTCATTGCACAGGATGTAGACTGCTTTTAAAATCCAAGTAACTTCAAGTAGGTTGAAAGTAAAAAGCATCTTGAAGGAAATCCTTAGCAACCTGCAGCGCTGGGGCCATAAAAAGTATCTAATTTTGGGTTGGCAGGAAGAATGTTAACCTCAGCTTCCTGCCTTTTGTCCCCACATTTTTCCCAGCTACAGCAGCTTCCTTCCAAGCAATGGAAATTCACCGGCTCAGATAGCAGTCTAGCCAGCACCTAACTGGGACTACTGGGAGATCAATGGGAGGGAAAAACTCCTAATGCAGAGAACCTAGCAAACTGTTGACTTTAGATTTTGAGCCCCAGTGCACTGATGAATATTAAGGAAAAGCCATTAATTGCTGACTATTTGTTCAACAGCACCTGCTACTGAATTAAAAGGATCTTATTAACATGAGGTTCAGAGGTGGTGGTGATCTGTGTATACACACACACACTAAAAATGGAAGGGAGGAAGCTGGTGTCATTAACTCTGTTTATCTTCATGTCAGAATCCAGGCAAAACTCTATCAAACTGAGGTCTGGTAATCAGAGGCTATCCAATGTAATGATATTTCCCTTGAGTGGCTATTAAAGGAGGTTAAATGGAACATTTTGTGTATTCACCTCAAACACATTGTACTTCAGTCTGACCTAGACAGATCAAAATGTGTTTGGAAGTTAATATGGAAAATCACAGATGAGACATGAGCAGAAGTTACCAAACGTATTCTGCAGGATGTTGCTTACAGAGTTACCACTAATTTTCAGTACTTTGTTTTCCTTAAATCTCTTACAGCTATTAATTTGGTGTTTACTAAATGGTACCTTTCTCCCCCCACTACCTTTCAAAAACTTTGAGATTGTTTAACTAGATGAAGGATTCAAAGGCAGTCTGGTGAACTGTTGAATGAGGAAAACCAGTTTCTAGTGGTCTGGACAATCTTTCTTTAAGTCTGCACAGAAAAATGTTTTTCCCCCTGCTTGTGACATTCAGCAACAGAGAAGGCGCGACTCACACAGTACCTTTGCCGACACCTGCATGCTGTTCTCTTGCATGTTCATGATGGCTTCAGAAATCTTGACATCAATAGGATCCATGACTGATTCAATGTTGAATGGTCCCTCTAATCTCTCCGCTACCAGAAGCATAGCATCTGTTAAAACACAAAGCAGCCATTCCCTTAAAGAAGGGATACCTTTGGGTGCCTCAGGCTGACCAGCGTTGCCAGCCGGAGGCGTGGATACCAAGCACTCCTGAGCAGGAGCCCGTGGGGATGTGTGGCAGCGGGACCGTGAAGCCTGCAGGGCAGCTTCCCAGCTGTCAAAATTATCTTCCCCTACCACTGCCACCACAGAAAGATGAATAAAGACTGCAAAAGTTAGATTAATAATAGTTACATTAGAATTACTGAGCTTGGGGTAAAATTATTTTACACAGCATCGCACCACTCGAAGCAGGCAGTGCTCTGTAGTGTACTTATATAGTCTCCTTCCCGAGAAAAAGCTGGATGATAGAAATGAATCCCTTGGGTATGTTCTTAGAGTTTGTGTGAGATGATGAAAACTTTGATATGATATATCAGGGTGTTATAATTAAAGCAGCTGTTCTTTCTGACCTTAATGATCTCATTTTCTTGCAATATGAACAGCAGATGAATATTGGATTTCTGCCATAGCATATAGGTATAAACCATGTTTGCCTTGCTACATTTTCAAAACATGGTTGAAAGTTTTATGCAGAAAAATATATTCTTCGTATGTTTTGGATTTTAAAAACAATTGTTTGCTTAATTTACATTAGAGCCCCTCTCCAAAATAATTGTATCTGTGTGTGTTCATTAACAAGTAGAACCCAAACAACTGAACAGAAATTGAGAACAGTAAAAAAGGTTTTGCCATATATCACGTTTGTTTGTCTGCGCAGAGACACAGCTTCATCACAATTTCTATGGCAATAACCATGTGATAAACTGAATTTATACTATACCTTTGAACATCATATTTGATCCTTGTCTCATATGTTAGCATTCAAAATTTTCAGCATCTAATTAGCTTTAAACAGACACCACTTGCAATTTTAACATGATAAACAAAAATCTTCACATGTTCTCTTTTTTATCCCTCAGACCTAGGCTCCAAAAGGTGCTAACCAAACTTCCTTCCAAACCAGACCCCACGCATGCTTTGCTGTTGCAAACACCAGTCCTACGGCAGCTATGTGGAGAAGGCATGGAGCACCCTGTTGCCCCGATGGCAGTGTTAGCTCTGCACTTGGCTGGGGAGTCCTGGGGCTTCTTTCCAGCCTGCATGACCATCTTCTACCTCCCTACAGAAGCATGTGTGTGTGGATGTGTGGGAAGAAGAGGCTAGTGTCTCGCCCTAGCTGTTGAGACACAGACTCCCATGTACAGGTGAACTGAGGGCTACAATATATTATTTATATGCAGTCAATGCATGCCTAAAAATCCCACTGAAAATTAAATTACTTGGCATGTAGTACCTAAACACTTTTGCAAATTTGGGTCTAATATTTCACAGTACTTTTAGGCTGGAAAGGGTGTAAAGCTGGTTATTTGGAGTGGGGTGTATAGTACTTGTTGCTAACTGTGAGAAATGGTGAGATGACAGGAATTTTGTTTCGAACAGTGGTGTTATTTTGACTGTATGTTTTTTTAAAATTCTTTAGTTTAAACCCTCTCCAGTGAGAAATTCAGTGAAAACAGCACCTAGTTCTGGTAGAAGAAACAAAACAGTTTTTGTATACACACAGATAACACACACACATATACACATGCACACGCATACACTTGTTTCCTGCAGTAAGTTAGCACACATGCAAAGAGAATTTGTAGGTGTTGACTAGTGTAATGGATTTTCTTCCTCACATGTTTGGAATGACTTGTTTAAAACATTTATGCCTTAGCACTTTATAAGCAATGTGATCAGCCTAAATCCTAGCTGCCACAACCAGTACTAGGCATTGTTAGGGCACAGGTCTTGGTGGCTGGATTTTGGTGGCTTAATTCAGGTTTAGGGTTAAAATTAGGGTTAATACATAAAACAGTCACAAGGTTTTATGGGTGGTTTTGTTTTTTTTTTGGTAGGAGTAGCCCACAGCTTAAGTTAAGGACATGTGCCTCTTTGTACAAGCACACTTTAGTTTGGGACCTTACAGGCTGGACAAGTCTAGTGCTAAGGTCAAGTATATGTTTCAGATAAGGGACTGTGTTGAAGTAGAGTACAGTAAATAGGTAATTGCTTTCCCTATTACCATTACCTAGTACATTTACCTATTACCTAGACCCTTCATGAGAATGGATGGTGGCTTGAGTCTACTTGCTGTTTCTTCTGATGGCATGGGGCACTAGTTCTGAATTAAATCTTGAAGTGGAATCTCAGCTACGTGGCAGAAGAGAAAAGTTCATCATCCTTAACTGAACAAGAACCACAGCTTCAACTGTAAGAATAGCCTTTCCTCAAGCAAAGTGCCTTCAACTTAAAAATTAATAGTTCTAGGACATGCAAACTAAAGATCTGTTCCTGGCTTAGACAGTTTGTATCTTTAGAAAAAACATCCTTCAGTTCATCAGCTTCTATTTTCTGAACCTTAACCCTATCCATAGACTTAGTCTTTCCTTAGTCTTTGTACTGGAAGTGGGCAGACACTGAGAACTGTGGGTAATTCCTGGCTGCCAACAGTCTCGGTGAGCTTTTTGGCATGTTGAGCTTCCTTGTTTGGTATAGTATGGTATAGGTCTGATGGTGCATTCAAGAGCTTGGGTTCAAGTTAAGGTTAGAGTCAAGTTTATGTTTCAATCACATGGGCTATAGCTTTATGCTAAAAAAAAAAGGGAAAGAAAAGAAAAAAAAAAGAATAGAGAGCAAAACCAAGCAGTAGATCCCAGGTTGTCCATACTCTTTAATTGCTATCTCCTTCTCTGGCTTGGAATGACTCTGGACCACTCCAGGCAGCTATTCACAACACAAATCTGTGGAGAAGCTAGCCTGAAGCAGTGAGGCTGTGAGCCAACAGTATCACTTGAAATTGGAGCCCTGCAATCTTTAATTTCCTTAGCACTATAGGGATATGGCTATATAAGGGGTTAAGGGAAAAGTTTAATTTGAAATATCCACACCTTTATTGATGACAGGTATATCTTTATGTCAGTCTGTGTTTTTGTTCTGGAGCTAGAATGTGGGACAGGTTTAGTGTTAAACTACAGGCCTATAGAGGGACATATTTGAAGAGGCAAAGTCTGAGAAATGGATTAAATGCTGGGATGAGAGAGGCTTGAAGGGCTAAGGTAAAACAGTTCCTCCTGCAACATTATTTCCAAGGCTGACACAAGTTGTGCTTCCAGTTAAGGCTCATGTTAGGGCTCAGCTCAGGCTAGAAGTCTTGGGCAATTGCACAGTTCAGATGAGCTCTTGCACAAACGGAAAACTAATGTTGTTTGAGGACTCTTTTTGTCTTCTTCAGTTTCAGCAGGTGTGTAGGGCCATGGCTGATTTAGCAGTGACTAGGCTGCTGGGTTACTCCTGTCTCCTTCTGGTAGGAGTACAAGCTCAGTTGAGCAAAAGAGGATGAGCAAGTACCACGTCTATGAACTCCAAAATGATTTTCTTAGCCTCTGTCTGACTGAGCTCTTCCTTTTACCCTTTCTCTAATCATGTTGTCCCTAATATTAGGTCAAACGTCTCCAGATGATAACTGGCAACCCTAGACTGAAAGAAGCTTTGAAGAGCAAGGCAGTCATATTATTACGAGTGTGCAGGCCCCTTGGGAACATAATCACTACTGTAGTTAACTAGCTTCTATCTACTGATTTTTTGAGTTAGCCCTCAGACTAAAATTCAGACTGAATTTCCTATGCGTAACATTGATCTATAGAAAAAAAAACCCACAGTGTGATGTCCTGAGGTGAGTTCCTCCCTTGGAAAAGATTTCCTCAGCTCATTAAGTTGCATCTTCTTGTTTGCCAGCCCTAACACTTACTGCAGTGCTAAAACCTATTACTCACTTGCACAATTCTATATGAACACATACAATATATACACACCAAGTATCCTATGCAATTGGATGAAATAAAAGCTGTTAGGTTGAATATAGTGAAAATCAGAAGCAATTTAGTGATCTGAGATTTATGACAGGACAATCAAAATGATGTAATGGTCCTTCCCAGACTGTAGCTCTTCAAATCTATAATCATGTTACAACAAACACAACACTGTTGTCCCAAGTCTCTTTTTTCTCCTAAAAATGTTATGAATATTATTACAGGAGAAGCTGGAAAGCTTTCAAAATGAAGTTAAGAATATCTATATATGTCAGTCTTGAAATCTGAATTCTCAAGAACAGACCCTTGAACTCAAAGAAAGCCCAATTCAGTTCACTGGGACTCTGTGTGGGTTTAATAATTTCTCAGTCAGCTCAAATAGTAGGTATTGTGCTCTTAATTATTGTTTGTGCTATAAAAATCTGAAAACTGATTGATTAATTGACTACCTGGTTTTTATGTTATTAATAGACTTGGACTGTATTCTTCAATTACATATGTTCTTTGTTTTTACCTCTTTTGCATTTTTCAAAATCTGCTTTGCTTAGGCTAAGCACATCTTCCCTCTCCATATACTGTGGCACTTGGCAAAAAGCTGGCATCTAGCTGCTGGGTGAGTATCAGGAACCCAGTTTAGGTAAGTCATTCTTGCGTTGCGGGTTTGTTAGTGGCTCAGAAACAATAAACATGACTAATTGCTTACTGGAGGACATGGGCTTGCAAAACAGTCCTGAGAAAGTGCAGAGCATATGGCACACTACATTCACTGTCAGTGCCGCTTCTCTTGACTTCTTCTGCTAGATGTGTCTTGCTCAAAACAGGAGTGGGGACCTTTCTGATGCAGTAAAAAACCCAAGACTACTGGAGTCCCAGAGTGTAGTCCCAGGGACCCCCAGAAAATCTCTGCTGGCTGAGCACAGCAGCTCTGTTTAACTGCTTTATATTCCCTTGTCCATACCAAGACATACCATATATATTTGACAGTGTTTCTTAGAAGGACATTCTTTCATTTTAAGCAATATATAAGAAACAGATCCTGCAGAAATTTTTTGTTTACTTCATGGATTTTTCTTTTTTAAAGTTTTATAGATGCCATTTTAATAAGATGCACCAGACAAAGCTGATCTCCATGCTAAGTGATTTATTGTATAACTTAAAAATTTAGAAGGCTATTTGTGAACTTCAAGATACGATGATGTTTTGTGAACCCTGATCATCTCCAGGCAAAATAATGGATAGACTAATAACATAAATAGACAAGAATCTGCCTCTGTTTCCTAGGAACTGCATCAAGCCACTGTCTTTTTGACTTATCTTGATACCAAAAGTGATGTCTTCCTGTTTATGTCGCATTTCCTTCAGGGTAGGTTTCCAGAAAGCTTCCTAGTAAATCCCAGATTGAAACAAAAGGAACAGGGACAAGGACACTGATTTATGAGATATCTGACAAGTGAAAAAACTCCAAACTAGACTGAAATATGAAGTTCCTGTAATAACAATCAGTGCCTCCTTTTTCTTGCCTCCTTTCTATCATCAAGAAAAGAGGGTCTGATAGGGGAGACTCAGGGAGCTGATAAAGGAAGGCTTTTTTTGAGTCTCTGTTTGGTTGTAACATCAGTTTTTCCTTTCATGCACACTTTGTTGTTCTTCTGCTTTTAAATTATCAGTGAGATCTCAGCAGTGGCTGAGCTTTCCCCAGGTGATTCAGAAAAGCATCTGTGGAAGAAGTCTGTAAAAGCATTGTTTCTTCAGGGAGACAAAGAATGGTAAAATACTAAATTGCATGTCCTTCACAAAATCTTAAGGTATATTTTGTTTTGGGAAAAAAAGGGAGAAAGATCTTATCTTAAATTTCCTATCAGGAGTTTTCTATTTTTTCTAGTCCCATATATGTGGTCTAACACTTATTTATGAAGAATTGTGAAGTGCTTGTTCACATAGCTCCTTGTGAAAGAATGTAAGGATACATTTTTATTTGGGAAGCTTCAAAGGATTAGCCTATGGACAAGTCCATGAATTGCAGAAGAATAGAGATGAATCAGCTGTAAACAGACTGAGCAACTCGTAGTTGACTATGACCTTGAGAGTGGCAATGACTGTTTTGGAAAAGGATATAACTTTTAATATGCTGGGCGGCAAAGCAGTGCTCATTTGGTAGCTTCCCAACCTTCTGAGCAATGGCAAGGGGAGGCGGGAGTTTGGGTTGTATTTACTATGTCATGCAGGCAAAACTCAGTGAGTTTTCCATCATGACACTAAATATAAATAGTGGTCATAAAATCTTTAGAGCGTTAGATGGTAAATTAATGAAACAAAAAAAAATTAAGATTTGAAAAGTGAAATATGGTATGTATTGACTTTTTAGAAATATAATAACATTGGAAATACATCCCTGTGTTACTTTGCCAAAACTTTTACTGCTAGATTATGGTTTACTAAAAAAATTCAAGAAGAGAAAAGTAAAACTCCACCTCATGTTTAATGAGGTGCTAAGAAGTCTTTTCTCAGGAAATCAGAGCAAGGCATGGATCGCAGCGATGGCAAAACTGCTGTTTTTCTTAGGGTCCACAGTCCCCTTTTCACATTATTATTCATAAGAGAACACTATATGGTTCTGTTCTGATGAGGCTTAATTGACAGATTTCCTCTCTGACTATCATTAAGCTCCACATATGTATTGGCATAATAATATTATAATTCTCTATGTCCTGCTCTTTTTCTGTGGGGGGAAGGTACTTTTCTTAAAATGCGTGTTTGCACCTGTGTAAAGGGAATCTCAATATTCCTTATTTGGATATTCAGTTATCAATATCCAGTTAAGCTTATCTGTTAAGGTATGCAGGCAAATCTTCAGTCCTTGCCTGAGGTTTAGGTAAGTGAGCAAAACATGAGAAACTGCTGGACGTGGCCTGAGATTTTCCTGGAGGTAACAAGTAACAGAGTAGGCAGCATGAGATTTTCCTGGAGGTAAAAAGTAACAGAGTAGGCAGCTGAATAAAAGTCACAGCACCATGAAGAACAGCAGGATTTCACAGATGGTTAGCAAACCAGGGAGAAATGGGGAAAAAGTACCTGGGGTGAGTTGTTTACATGGGAGGAAACACGGGCAAAGAAGGAGATGGAGTAAGGTGGGCTGGGGAACAAGCACGGGAAAATGGGAAGAAGAGGACATATGAAAGAATCCATCCATGTGGAAGTACTGCTGGCCAGCAATCTTGTTGGCTGCCTGATCCCTGCAGTCTGTTCTATATTCTTATTAAACTGTATTCCTAACCATTTTCTGACTGAGAATAACAGCGCGGGTGTGCAGCATATTGTCTGTGTGTGTGTGTGCATAATGTCCTGCTAGCAAACTTCAAGCCAGACTGCCTAGTGAGTAGGAGGAGACCAGCAGCTGGAAAGATGCAAGGTCTAAGCTGGGCACTTGGTGAAGGGTCTAGGTCTGGGTGCAGAGTCTGGATGGTCTTGAGGTCCAGGCTATGATTCAAGGGAGCTTGGTTCAAGATGTGTGTGCGTGTGTGAATAAAGGGTTCTGCATGAATTCCCCTCGTGAACTGCCACAACAGCCAGATTCCCATCCTGGTCTGTGTGGCGGAGCTGTTTCCTGAGGAAACATTGGCAATGTGCAAGGCAAAAGTTGGACCCTATACAAGCTTCAGGTCAGTCTTAAATGCTTTCTAAAGCTTAATAACATTTCACAGCAGTCTGACAGGGATCCATTCACCCTCTCAGTCCTTCTGAGCTGGTCTTTTCTATAGCTCTTCCTAGAGCATGGAGTTTTTTGAAGGACTAGTGAAGAAGAATGCAGTGAATTCTTCAGGACTATCCTGAAGATATCCAGATAATACTGAAGGTGCCTACCTTTACACAGTACAACCAAGATGTGAGAGATTCATTTAAATTTTTTTGCCTGCTGTGAGGAGGCTCAAGATTTTACCTGTGGAAAACCACCCTAACCATCCCTGCTATTCTTATGTGCCTGATAACTCTCCTTTTAAAGCTGTTTCTGTGCAGTACTTAGCTATCCACCTGGACAGAAAGAGTGGTCTCTATCTTAGCGCTTAAGGCACACAGTTATGAAGGGGTGGATCTAGTTTTCTGGTTTATGCTTGTAGGGCTGATGTCCAAAGGCTGATGTAATGAAAAGTACATCATAACTTCTTGCAAGAGAGACTGGAATCCAGAACTGTCCCTGCCAGGTTAATTACCAATTAATTAAAAAGGAAAACTTTAAAAATGTGTGTAGATAACCAGATCTATCTATTTATTATCTATGTTTAATTTCAGTTGTACGAATTTCCAGATTTAAGAATTATAATTTTCTTTTATATTTCTGATCAGCTATGTAGTCATGTTGATTGATATCACTTACTCTTCCCTCAGAAAAGGAAAGAAGAGTTGTCAACAGTAGGAACAAGCTGAAGTTTTCCATACCCAGTTCTGTAATAACGGAGAATTTTTTATCGCTCCTGCTGGGTTTGTCTCTAACTGTCTCTTTTATGTAGAGCAGCTCAAGAAATCAGTTTAATATCATGTACAATATATGTATGAAAAAGTTATTGACACACAGTTGTCATCTTATTGCAGCTGATAGGACCAAGATGAATTTTGTAGGGTGTACTGCAGGTTCACTAGATTTTTTTTAGTATTTCACATAGCATACATTTTTCTTCCATGTATTGAAAAAAAATACCATATTAAGATGATTTTGCTTCTTTGTCTTTCTATAACATTGAGCAATTCTAAATAATTTAGTGCACTGTTATTAGATTATATCTTAGTTTTGTTCATGTATGCAAAAAGAAAGTAGCAAAGACTAGGCAAAATGGTAATCCTTTACTATTATATTATTGTTGTTGTTGTTGTTGTTGTTGTTGTTGTTGTTATTATTATTATTATTATTATTATTATTATTATTATTATTATTATTTCACTACCTTATGGGAGCTGAATGCAAGATGTTTTTCTGAACCGGACTTTTAGCAAAAGTTATTGCCAAACACAGTTGAGGATTCTGTCTGAATGTTTGACATGAATCAATTAATAAATTGCAATACATTTGTAAAATCTTTGTCTTGTTGCTTTTTCCATATGCCAAGAGGTGTTTATATAGTCTCATCATCAATCACAGAAAATGTTGTTAGTAAATAAAATAACCCTCATTGATGCATGCCTATATGCTAGCTGCTATAGTCTGTTCTTTAAATTTGCATTAACATAGACAAGTGTGCATAATTCTTCCAAGATACGTGGGGTTTGGAGCACTGAAAAAAGTCCATCTTTCTGACTCTTCTTTGTTGAGATATGCTCAAATGGTTGAAGACAGCAAATCATAGCCTGAAATTTCGTATTTAATGTATCCTTTCCTTAATAAAAGTCTCCTGAGTACAGTCTTGGTACAGTCACGGATGTTAGAACCTCAGAGATGTTTTCAGCCATTCCCCTGCCCATGCAGAGTTACTACCCACAGTATACATTCCCTACCAATCTGTCCAGCCCAATTTTAAAATAGCTTAGTTAAGTTATTCCCACCTTTTTAAAGAAAGCTATTTCATTTTCTACTGTACATCACTATTAGCATATTCGTCCAGTTATGTGGTGTATTTGTTCTGCTGCTTAATTTCACTCAACTATTTCTAATAAGCTACCTCATATCATCTTAAACAGTTGTATTCTTTTCTTGTTTTTTATATCCCTCAGATATTTGTAGACATCTATCACACCCTCCTTTATTTTGTGCTCGGTCACACTTTCCATGCTGATTTTTTTACTCTGTTTTCATAAGTGATTTCTTCAAGTGTTTCGCTGTTTTCTTTATTTCCTTTAATAGAGCTCTCTGGTATTGTGGTGTCTAGAACTAATTAAACTTTTTAAGTTGGATCTCATTACTGTTGTTTTGCAGAGGCCCTTTTTGGCCCATATGTCTGACTCAGAAAACTGTCTGATCCTTTTGATGCATCTGATTTCCTCATCGTCTTCATTACAACTGATTTATAATTCATATTTCCCATGTTATTCCTGTCATATTTTTTCAAGTCTCCCCTCATATTCAGAATTTACAGTCATTATATTTTGTGCACTGCTTTTTATTTCATTCCCTACTTATATTTCTAAATTTTGTACAGTAGAACTTTTCCCAGCCTTGACAGAATTTATGGTACACTTTTGAAAACGTAATTAATGAGCTGTCCATTATATCTTCTTGAGAAGTGATACATATTTTACTTTTATAAGCAGTTTGTTTTAAGAAACTGTTTGGTTATTTCAAGAATAACTTCACGCTTTAGCAGCATCTAATCTACACATAATCTTTTTACTAATAAGCGTGGTGGCATCTATGACTTTAATGTGTTCTTCTGTAAAAACCCAGTATAAACCTAACAGACTCACCACTCTTATTGACAGTTTACTCAGAATTACGGAAGGACATTGGTCCTCATTCTATTTTTTCTTTTCCTTGAATATTCTTTTTTTTTTCTGTTCCCTAGTCTCTCTCTACTGCTGGATGTAGTGCATCTTCAGTGTTGCATTAAGATTATCAATGAATTTTTAGCCATTCTTTGGATTAGAAGGATCCAGTGGATGGCCACCTAGATGATGAGAGGGACTGGAGAACTTGACAAATAAATAAAGGCTGAATAAACCAGGTTTGTTCAGCTTACAAAGAGCCGGCTCAGGGCAGATCTCATCAGTCTTCCGTGCCTAAAGGGTATGTACAGAGAAGATGGGGAAGCTGTCTTCACATGGATGTGGAGTGGCAGGACAAGACACAATAGGCACAGGTTTCTGTTTGGCTATAAGAAAAAAAAAATCACCATGCGAACAAATTAAACTCTGGAATAGGTCGGCCAGGGATGTGGTAGAATCTCTCTCACTGAAAATATATAGACTTGGCTTGGCAGAATCCTGAAAGAAAAAAACCTAATCCAAGGCCCTGCCTTCAACTGAAGGTTGGATACTAGAGGGTCTCCACAGGTCCCTTCCTAACCCAGACTTTTCCTGTGATTCTGTAGTTGGACTTCGATTCATTTCATAGAAGTTAGGCTTACAATCTAAGTTAGCTGTTGAAAGCTTAGGCTGGGGTAACTTTTGCTCCAAAGACATTTTTAACAGACTCCACAGGACTCTATGCTTAAGACTTTGCTGTTGCAAACTTTTTATAAATGATCTGGGAATGGGGGTAAAGAGTGGGGTGAAAAAGCACACTGGTATTACCATTTGGGAGAGTAAAGATGAAGACTGTCACAGAAAAACTGAGAATGACCTCATCATACTGAATGACAGCAGTAAAATTGAATCAAGCAATAAGCATTAGAAAAAAAAAAATCTAACATTTTTTAGGCAATGAAGCCCTCTGGGATGACTACTGGCACTCAAACCCAAGCTTTTCAGTTCATACTACCATAACGTCGGTTTAGCAATCATCAGAAAACCCCATACTAAATATTAGGAATAACTAGGGAATAAACAGAGCACCAAAGAAAACATGTTCCTATTTATGAATAAATCTACTGTGAAACACCATCTTGGATACCTCATTGCAGAAGAAGTTATAAAAGTAAGATTTCAAGTATGACACAAGTCATAATCTAACATTCTGCAATCTTGAATTAGAAGAATTACTGGAGGATGTAATAGAAGGCAGCCAGACTGTGGGTGACATGGGGATGGTTAAGGTTCATTGCCTATTCCAGTACAGGAAGGGGGATGTAGAATATGAAACTAGAGGATCACATTTTATTAATTTCTTAATGTTACAATAATAATACCTTGCTAATCCCAAGACTATGTGGCAAAGAAAAATTTCTTCTGAATCAAAGAAAATTTTTGTCCCTGCTTTATGTGGGAAATGGCAATTGCTATTAAGACCTGAAATACATATTTCCCAGGTACCAATGCCAGGTTTTTGAATAGACATCCTATGAGTAACATTTCTGCTACTTTGTCAGTAAGATGACTTTATGCCTTTCCTTGCCATAAATAAACAATCAACCTATGGCCAGCTTTGTTGGCATGAATCCATCCCAATGGTACAGCTCTTAGGGAGGTGTCACACACAGTTGCACAGACAAAATTGATTTTTGCCTTTCATCTTATTGATTAATATGGAAATGTACTGCGGATATCTCATTGCATTTAAAAGCCTGCTGCTATGCAGAGAATTTTGAGATGCCTAACAGCATTTTCTTCCAGAGACCCCCAACGCAGCAAATAAAAATGATGGGTTCTTTTTCCCCCCAGATAAATGTTTGAATCCCAAACGATTGCGTACATCAAGTTTGTCACAAATCAATACAGCTGGTATGCCTAATCTATTTATTGTTTTGACATTCCTCTTGAAAGGAAAGAGCAACTTCTGTATGTTTGCCTAGCTGCACTAACTATATTATAGGGATGAAACAGAACTAATCAATAGGATAGGGGCAACATCGTAAAATCTTACACTTGAGCTCCTTAATTCTTCTAAATTATCCATGTCCCGATCTTTTAAACAATTGGGAGATCAAGAGTAAAAATATTCATCCAGTCTAGAGAAGGTCAAAGTAATATAAAAAGCTAATGTTCATCACACAAGGTCGCTTGCCTGATATATTGTAATCATCATAAATATTAATAACAACACACAGACAGTGTTGGCCAGAAAATAAAAGATCTGCTCCTACTAAAACTTTCAGAGCAGGAAAAAAATTGTTTTAATTGAGGGTGAAAAATTTAAAAATGGAACATTTTTCACAGAAAGGTTGCTGGCTAGCTGCACATTGGCGAGACTTTCAGGCCAGTGTCCATGGAACTGTTGTATTAATTCTCCCTTAAAAATTTTTGATTTGCTAAAATGAGCATTTTCCAACAGAAAAAAATTCATCCAGCCAGCTCCAGTTTCATCCAAGAGAGATTTATGAATATGAATTAACTATGTTTCCCCATAAGACTGCTGAATATCTGTCCTGGTTGCAGCTGGGATAGAGTTAATTTTTTTCCTAGTAGCTGGCATAGTGCTGTGTTTTGGATTTAGTAGGAGAATAACATTGATAACACACTGATGGTTTAGTTGTTGCTAAGTAGTGCTGACACTAGTCAAGGACTTTTCAGCTTCCCACACTCTGCCAGGTGCACAAGAAACTGGGAGGGGGCACAGCCAGGATAGTTGATCTGAACTGGCCAAAGGGCTATTCCATACCATATGACGTCATGCTCAGTATAGAAACTGGGGCAGTTAGCTGGGGGCAGCGATTGCTGCTTGGGGACAGGCTGGAAATCAGTTGGCAGGTGGTGAGCAGTTACATCACTTGTTTTTTCCTGGGTTTTGTTTCTCTTTCTCTCTCTCTCTCCTTGTTTTCCCTTTCATTACAATTTAAAAAAAAATAATTGTATTTTATCTTATTTCACTTATTAAACTGTTCTTATCTCAACCCATGAATTTTCTTACTTTTGCTCTTCCCATTCTCTTCCTCATCCCACCAGCGGGGCAAGGTGAGTGAACAGCTGTGTCGTGCTTGGTTGCCGACTGGGGCTAAACCATGATAATGTCATAAAAACAGACTAGGGAATTTAGGGAGGTATGGGGTTGTTTTGGGATCAATTCTCCCTAACTTTGAGTTTTAACCTGTTCCCACAACTCTAAGCACTTAGGGGAACAGTCCTCCCTGATTCCCTGTACATAAAATGAGGAGATGTAGTCAGCTCTGGAGACCTCCGGAAAGAGATCCCATTCACCCAGTTTATTTAGGTATCAAGTTCGTTGTGAATTTCTTCACATTGCATCCCCTCTTTAGCGGCTGCCCCAAGAGCATGGCCCAAAATATTTGTGCCTCTGCATTCAAGCCTCTGCACAGCTCTGTCCCACCCTCCTTACCCACTTGAGCTCCTCCTCTGCCACTGACCTGTGCTCAAGACCAGTTTTCATGCAACTCCTAAACTTTATGCACATCTACTTAATCCAGCTCCTCCGCTTACTAGAATAACAAATATTGGTGAAATTTTGCTATCACTAACCTGGCTATAGCTCTGGGATACTAACACTGATTTCACTGCAGCTCTTCCAGTTCCATACAGGCATAAGCAAGAACAAGGTGTGGATCCACTAGCACAGAAAGGAGGAAGAAATGTTAGGCTCTAGCCTATGCTGTTGTACCCATGGCTTATTGCTATAAAAAATAACACTGATTTCAGATTTTCTGAATGCAAAAGTGTAAATACAAAGATATAATCATTACACATTATACCTTTTAATAAAGACATTAAGATTATTATTAACATTTATATCTGCCAAGCAAATAGGATGTGATCCAAGACCTACTAAAGTCACAAAGCATCTTTTCAGCAATTTGGTTCAGAGGAGGCTGTTCATTCCTATTCTCAGGTTTTGCAGAAAAGATTTGATTTTGTTTCCCCTTGGCTGAGTGCATGGAAGCAAATGAACAACTATTATTCCTAGTGCTGTACTGATATCTGGGGACAGTGCTATACAGAAATAAACATGTTTGGGCATGACAGGACTAGGTGGTAATTAATCTGATATTTTTGTTCCTATTGAACAAAATAAGCCATGTCAGTTTTGGCTCCACTCAAAACATGGGGGAGAAAAATCAATGTTTGTCAAGTGGAATAGGACAGCATCTATGGGGGAAATTGTTCTTCTCGTTTTGAAAAGAGAGCAAAAGTGAGAAGGCAGAAAAAGAACAGCAAACACTATTCTAAGAATTTATACAGCCATGTCTATTTTCTTAAAATGCTGCTTACAGTTGTCATATATTTTTTCAAGGAAAAAAATAGGAAAAGTGACATCATCTGACACTGAAGTGCTGTGCTAGATACTGGAACCTATCTGCTAGGAAGAAGAACCTTTTCCATATGCACTTAATGTTGCTGACATTTAGTAACTAAGAAAGGCCTCCAAAGACATGTTAACTGGGTTCCACTTCAGTAAAAGGAGAATTTAAGACATGTTTTTTGTCCTCACTGTTTCCCACAAGCTCTATACAGAAAGATAACTGTTAATAATATAAATAACGATGATTAACTTGGTAATATTATGCTCCTCTCCCAACCAGGAAAGAATACCAAAAGGCTTTGGTAATACTTATATCAGCCTAGCAACATCCTTTCTCCTAAAGCAGATAGATACCATCTATATTTTCGTTTAGAAAAGCAAGTTAGACAACCTGCTCTTTCAAAGGTGAGTTGCACAAATGGAACTGGAACAAGTCTGTCCTTTTCATAATGTTCACTCAAACCATGGAATAGAAATATTTATTTTGATTTTTTCAAACATTTCTCTCTATACATATATATATGGAAACATCAGCCATTAAATTCAATTCACCCCTTGCACTGACTGTATTGCTTAACTTTCTTTATTTGTTTATTTTTCTGCAAATATTTATGTGCTTGGTGTTAGTTTACACAAATATCTGTAGAGGAGTTTTTATTCACAAACAAATTATTGTGTCTGTGTTTCAGATGAGTTTGTTCAGCCTTGTCACACGCCCCAGCCCACAATTTCTTGACAGAAATAAACCACAGAAAAGTTTCACTAAAACATCAGTCACTTTGATGTAAAAAGACAATATGTGAAAAGACAGTTCTTATTTTTCTCTTTCCTTCGATAAGAAGGAATCTCACTAATTTAAAATGAAAGAGGCTCTGGCAAGGAAAGAATACGAAATATTCTTAATAAACACCTCTTACTACAAAGCTTTCCTTCCTTCTTTCCTATGGGAAGGCTAGAATATCTAATCAAGGACCTGAAATCCATCTGCTGTGAACTGAGTGGCCAGTTACAAAACAACACCTGCCAGTTTAGCTATAATTTATAGATGTGGTTTCCTTTAGTATAAATGGTTCAGTAGAACTGAAAATCCATTTACGTTTATAAAATCTGTTCTTTGAGATGTAGCGAATAATGATTGCAGTCATGGCATGATTGCATTCTTCTGGGTAGCTGCCTGAAGGAACAGCAAGGGACACAACAGTGTTCATGTATCTCCTCAGACATTTTCTCCTGTCCTTCTGCTATCCTGGATGCATGATACAGCCTGGAAATCTACATGGAGTAGTGAAAAAGAGGACTTGGATGTTATGCATGGAGGAGATAACTTCTAAGAGGCAGTCTAGAAGTGAGAAAGCAGTGGCAGAAGACGGGCCAGCTGTGCCTGGCCAGCTCAGGGTGCAGTCACACAGTCTGTTTCAGCCAACTGAAAAAGTGTCGTATTCTCCCCCATGCCACTGAGCACAAAATTTCATCCTGCTCCATGCCAGCACCGGTGCTTGGGGAGTGCAGAGACAGCTGCAAGGAGGGATGGAGCTGGTTGGAAACAGAATCCCTTTTTCAAGCAGGTTGATTTTCAGCAGGGTGTGACCTAGTGCAGAGCAGCCAAAAAGATGATGGGAAAGGCAGCTTGCATTAGAGTGGCTTTTACAGGTACTAAAACTGTTGCTGCCATCTGCTTCAGGATCTCAAGTGGTGCCCACCATCCCAGGTGTTTGCAGGAAGAGGTGACCGCAGGGCTAGATGATGGATGCATGCCGTCTGGGTTGGAAGGTTGTGACCTTGGAGGAGGTACCAGACCTCCTCTGTAGCAGCAAGAGCAACTCCAGAATGGGATGAGCGCACTGCAGGGAAAAATATTTACAGAAGGATGGAGTGGGAACAGCATATCAGAGAGAAGCTGCTTTGCTGAAGTTGAAACAGGGGACTGCCATGGTGCTGGAAACTGTAGCCAAAGCCAAAACTGTTACAGTGATGTGACAAAAGATGGGCCACAGCAAAGGGTTGGCAGAATGGCACTAGGGCACTGTGAAAACAGCGCCAAGAACGAAGTTCTGCCCAATTTTTTCTTCTCAGTTGGATCCGTTTCCTGCATCTGCTGTTGTTCTTAGACCTTCGTTATTCTGCAGTAGCCACTGTATGTCTGGAAAGTGCTTAGGAAGTTTTGAACGCCTTCACAGAAAAAATTAAAAAGAAAACATCAACAGTAAAATGACATCTTGATATGCCAATATATATATGCCTTTCAGTGAATGCCTGATATAAAAATTAATTGTTCCTAAAACAAAAAAGTGCCCATAAACCAATCTTGTTTTAAAAAGTAAATGGTTTTCTGTCCTTTGTATTTTGTGGAGAAGCAGGAGGGTGTAACAATAAATGCTGATCAGGAAGGGTGTAACGAGTCACATACTAGCTTGTGTTCATTCCAGCTCCCCAATACACTTTGTGTGCTTAGGAAATGGTGAGCAGGTTGTGACAGAAGATTGATGGGTTCTTCTTGCTGATTAGAAAAAAAAAATCTGCAATACAGGGGAAGAATGGGGGAATCTCAATCCTTTCCACACTGAAGAACAAAACAATTATTCATGGGGACAAAGGCCACTAAAGACACATATGTTCTCAACTTTTTTTTGTTCATTTAATGATGGATTTTTATTTTTATTTTAATTTATGATACATCTAAGGGTTTCTGAAGTGTGGTTGCTTTGTAGACCTTCATGTTGTTTGAAAGAATCTCATCTCTCAGATAAATACTGTCATTATGCAGTTATTTATCCCTTTACCATTATGGCATGCTCTTTGATTAGTAGTTTTATGGATTTGCTTACAAAAAAGATTGCACTGAGTTGTGCACGTTCTTGACAATCAGATAAAATACCCTTGTTCACATTCAGCTTAGTTGTTTCACACTTAGCTAGTCAGTGTATATCAATCACTTGCTTTCATTCTACATGAACTCTTAGATGAGTCATCAATAAAAAAAATGGGCCTTTGCATGCTTTTATTTCCTTCCTTTTCTCTCAAAAGTAGACAGTATTGTGTATGGATATCTCTAATCCCATCTTATCCAAAACACTGCTTGATGGCACGGGAAATAAGATAATGACAGCCCCATCTGCAATATACAGCACCTTTTCTGTTCCTTCTGTTTTCCTGCAGTAAGCAGCAGATCGTGCAAGCATAGTTTAGGGGAAAGAAAAAAGTCTCTGATGGCACTTGCATTTTTTCCTCTTGGGTCATGCATTGAAAAAATCGGTAGATATCACTGGAAGGTTTACAATGCATTTAATTTTGTTAGAAAATTAACTGTAATTTCCTTCACGTCCCATTTTCCCCCAGATATTATGCACAAATTGGATGCAGTCACCAGAAAGACGTTTCATTTACCAAGAGTTTAACTGAATTTGAAGGAAGAGAATAAATAAACACTCCTTTTATTCCAGATAGTGGAGAAGTATAAAAGACCACATATCCAAGACTATTGAATTTCTAGGTTAATGTGTTTGTTTTCATACCAAATTGTCAGAAGAGACAGGTGTCTTTCACCCCTTAAGCTTTCTATAAAGGGCCTCTCTACAATTCACACCAAGGCACATGGATGACAAATCTTTCTCTATTGCAGGTAAACCAGGAGAAAAGTACATCCAAGAGAGGGAGGGCCACCCAAAGTGCCTCACATCAGCTTCATCTCCTCGAAAGGAATCATTCCACTGTTGTTAATATTGCCAGCAGAGGAGCCAGGACTCTGCTGGAAAATGGAGCAGACCGCATACATCAGTCTGGGAATGAGAACATGGAGTAGGGATATGTTATGGGGATAAATGTCTTGCAGCTGTTAAGTAAAGCATCTCTCTAGCCAGAGCTGATGAATCCTGCAGCACAGAGCTGCAGAACAGAGGACTTTGCCCAACTAACGATCCATCTGTCTCCTTGTAACAGTTTTAAAAACCTTAATGCTTTTGTTTGAATGCTTTTCTTATTTCATGTTTCATGCTGTCCCCAATGCGCTATTAATGGCACGTGTCATGAGATCCTTCTTCCAGCTGTCATTATTTGTTTTAAAGAAAAAGATCGAAGAATTTTAATTGCAAAGTCTGCTCTGATTCATCTGTTCCTTAATGTTAAAATGTCCAGCAAAGGGTGACAAAATAATTCCTTCTTTATATCAACTTTGGTGAGACCTATTTTTATCATTTAGATTACTTATGATTTGGCTATTTATACCATTTCTATAGAGAAGATTGACGTTTCAGCCATTTGTATGTAGGTGCACTTGTATTTTCATAGAATCATAGAATGATAGAACGCTTTGGGTTGGAAGGGACCTTTAGAGGTCACCTAGCCCAACCCCCCTGCAGTGAGCAGGGACAGCTTTAACTAGATCAGGTTGCTCAGAGCCCCATCCAACCTGACCTTGAATGTTGCCAGGGATGGGGCCTCCACCACCTCTCTGGGCAACCTGTTCCAGTGCTTCACCACCCTCATTGTAAAAAACTTCTTTCTAATGTCTATTCTAAATCTATTCTTTTTTAGTATAAATCTGTTATTCCTTGTCCTGTCACAACAGGCCTTGCTAAAAAGATTGTCCCCATCTTTCCTGTAGGCCCCCTTTAAGTACTGAAAGGCCGCAATAAGGTCTCCTCGCAGCTTTCTCTTCTCCAGGCTGAACAACCCCAAATCTCAGCCTGGCCTCGTAGGAGCGGTGCTTCAGCCCTTGGGTCATTTTTGTGACCCTCCTCTGGACCCGCTCCAGCAGGTCCATGTCCTTCTTGTGCTGAGGGCCCCAGAGCTGGACGCAGTACTCCAGGTGAGGTCTCACCAGAGCAGAGTAGAGGGGCAGAATCACCTCCCTCGACCTGCTGGCCACGCTGCTTTTGATGCAGCCCAGGATACGGTTGGCTTTCTGGGCTGCAAGCGCACATTGTTGACTCATGTCCAGCTTTTCATCCACCAGTACCCCCAAGTCCTTCTCTGCAAGGCTGCTCTCAATCCCTTCATCCCCCAGCCTGTACTGACACCGGGGGTTGCCCCATCCCAGGTGCAGGACCTTGCCCTTGGCCTTGTTGAACCTCATGAGGTTCACAGAGGCCCACCTCTCCAGCATGTCCAGGTCCCTTTAGATGACATCTTGTCCTTCTGGAGTGTCAACTGCACCGCTCAGCTTGGTGTCATCTGCAAACTTGCTGACGTTCAGAAATATGGCTACAGCCTGTAGCCATATTTTGTAGGGCTGTGCTTTATGTGTGCATGACTGTATACATACACGTGTGTCCACCAGCATGCATACAAATTTCATAATTGAAAGTACAAGTAAATAAACCTTTTAGATACACAGATGCATACCTGGCTGCAAACACCAGTATCTGTTTGCTAGTTGCTAGTACCAAGTTATGGCAAATAAACTCAAAAGCTACAGTACATTTATGAATTTTAGCAGAAACTTCCAGCCCTGTAAAAATACAGGCCCAAAAAGCCACGTGGTGACTTTTTGTTATTGTTCACACTTTGGCTTGGATCTGTTTAACAAAGGAAATCTAATGAAATTTATTCTTCCATTCTTTTGCTAAATTTGTAATAGAGACTAGACGGCTTCAGGGATGAAGGACAGGACAAGACAGTTTTTATCCACGTGAACTGTTATTGGCATATTTTGCCCATTTGCAGGGCCTGATTATTTACACTGCTTAAAACTGACTGGCACATGAGTCCAGCAAAGAAAGTGGGCAGAGAGCTGGGCAAAAGACAGCATTCCCATCCCTGGAAAATTCAAGTATTTTGCAAGGCATTTTTTGCTTGTGCATTATTATGATTTACCACAACTACCCACAGAAAGGGGAAAACACTACAGAAAATAATGAGATAAATTATTTAATGGTTTCAGCTTCGTAATTTGTAAAATGGAGCAATTATCTGCTCCAGTTCCTGGCGACTCCACATGTTACAGGATGGGGCAGTGGGAAATCTCTCCAGCGGGGTGGCAGAAGATCCCCTGCCTCATGATGGAGAAGCGATAATATCTTGTCAACCACCTGCTTAGAGCTGGGAGATCCTGAGGTGTCTGGTCCTGAGTATGGAGCAGGACCTGCAGGAGCATGGAGATCTCCATGCAGGTAGTCTGCATAGCAGGGCTGAGCCAAATAAGCCATATGAGATTTATGTGCAGGCTGGCGAATCTGCATGTGTATATGTGTGCATATATGTATGTGTGTATGAACAGAGTCCTGCACACATAAAGCAGAGCCCCGCAGAATAAATACATGTGTATCTACATCTGAATGGGTAAAAATTTAAAATGGAGATTAAATGATGTGAAACATCTGATTAAATGGTTTTGTTTTGACAAACTTGTGTTTTCCATACAAGCCCTTTTTGTCAGCACTTTTGTGACTCAGTCTAGTTGGGAGCTAATCAACACTGCTGCCCAACGCATAGCTCTCAAAAGACCATGTCCAAACGTGCATAAAAATTAACCCACTTGTTTAGTCCTTATAGATGTTAATCAGTAGGCACACTGGCAGGGGAGCAAGAAGTCCTCAGCTAACAACTTCTGCTCACAGAGGTTTTCAGGATGCAGAGTTCTGCATTTTTCCCCTTCAGTGGGTTTTCAATGAAAAAAATACTGTACTGTAAGTGGTGAGTTGAGCAATGATAGCCCTTGCGGCTGAGCTCTGGTGCGTACCAGTGCATGCAGAACCTTGGACAGATGGGTGCGCATTTCTCTTCAACCAAGGCTGCAGAGGGAATGCAGTGGTTGTTTCATGTGATAGCAAAATATCAGTACCCCAACTACACAATATGACCTTGATTCAAAACTAGTTACAGGTCTGGTATATTGGAATAATTCCAGAAATGACTCCACAATTTTTCAGAAAAGTTGGAGATGAAATGTAATGCATCAATTCTGCCTATGATAAGCAATTTAGGGCCCTGAGAGGGCCCATACAGAATAGCTTCAAGCACTGATGGATTGCTTGGATATTATCCCTACTGATTACTGAACACTGCATCTGGATAAGTACTTTCACTCTGATTGAAGATATAAGGTGCAGACTTTGATCAAAATGAATTAAATGACCACTCTGCAACACTTTTCCAACTAGGCACATCATTAACTGCTGGCAGAACACAATGCGAACAGGAGCTGAAAATGCGACCCACGTACAATGGGAAGGAAGTCAAAAGGAGATCAGTGTCACCAACCCAAATGTCAGACTGATCCATTGGTAATATAAGGTTTCTTCTATTTGCACTTTAAAGTTACTAATATTAAATAAATATGTATTTTCTTCCAATGCTATGATGGTTGTCCTGGTTTCGGCTGGGATAGAGTTAATTTTCTTCCTAGTAGCAGGCATAGTGCTGTGGTTTGGATTTAGTAGGAGAAGAATGTTGATAACACACTGATGTTTTAGTTGTTGCTGAGTACTGCTTATGCTAGTCAAGGACTTTTCAGCTTCCCAGGTTCTGCCAGGTACACAAGAAACTGGGAGGGGGCACAGCCAGAATAGTTGATCCAAACTGCCCAAAGGGCTATTCCATACCATATGACGTCATGCTCAGTATAGAAACTGGGGGGGGTTGGCCGGGGAGCAGCGATCGCTGCTCGGGAACTGTCTGGGTATCGGTCGTCGGGTGGTGAGCAATTGCATTGTGCATCACTTGCTTCGTGTATCATTATTATTATTATCATTATTATATTGTTATTATTATTATTATTTTACTTTATTTTATTTCAATTATTAAACTGTTCTTATCTCAACCCAGGAGTGTTTCTCACTCTTACTCCTCCGATTCTCTCCCCCATCCCATCGGGGCAGGGGGAGTGAGCGAGCGGCTGCGTGGTGCTTAGCTGCTGGCTGGGGCTAAACCACGACAATGGTCTAGGCACAGAGCAAGTAGACTTTCTTTAGTAATGAAATGAGAATCAGTATCTTGGGCCAGTACAAGCTGCTGCTGGATGTTTCTCTGTGATGCACCACGCTAGGAGCCCAGCTCCAGAGGGGCATCCAAAAAGCTAGGAGCCCTGGGCATTAGCTACCTCTGACTAATGGCACCCACTGACCTGAAAAGCAAGGGGCTTCCTGCTGGCGGTGGGCAATGTGCATAATGACGGACATTTCTTCATGCCTTGCTCTCCCTCGCTGACCTTCCCACATGCAGGGAGTGCCTGGCCATTGCAGGTCTCCTGGAGGGCTGGGCGCAGCGAGACCCCGGCCCTTCCCCGGTGGGCGCACAGGAACTGCTCGGCGTTTCTCACTCTCAGCTCGTGACCCTCCTGGGCCCCAAGGAGCTCAAGCACACCTCTGCATGTCTCCAGAGCAGCCTGTACCGTCAGACTCTGTGACTCGGAGCTCAGCACCACTGTGGCTTTGCAGTGGGACAGGGGCGATCGCCCACCCACTGTACAGAGAGGTCAGGGAGAGACTCCACAAGTCCCGTACCAAGAGCTGGCACGCAGTGCCTGCCGGCAAGCGCCTGCTGAGTCCAAACCCATTCTATCTCTTTCTCCTCCTTCCCACCTCATCTGTGGTTTTCTGTTCTGCTTTGATGTATCCTGCTTAAACTTAGGCACTGAACTGAAGTACCAGGGCTTGAAGCTGGACCAAATCAGCGCGTGCATTAGAAAATCACTGACACCAATGAATGCATGGAGCTATTTTTATTTTTATTTTAGCGGTCATCATTTAACACTCACGCTTGACTGTGCAAATAAACCAAGTGCTACGTCTATTTGAGCTAAGTTAGCTAGAGAGAGGTATAGCAAGAGTGCTATGAGAATGGGCTGGTCAGCAAGGCAGTGGCAAGCGGAAATTCAGCTGCCTTCTTGATTTCTCCTGTTAAATCACATCTTTACTCTGATGTACTCAGAACAGAACTAATCTGTTCTGCAAATTGCCAAGTGAGACCCCAGTTTGAAAGTAGTATGTGTCCTTCTTTCATCAGGTCAGTTCCCTCTTCAAAAAAACTACAGATTTTTTTTTTTTTTTTCTGAAGAAACAGCTGCTTCTGTCGTAGAGCTGCAGCCTCTGGGTTTCTGATAATTTCAGTTATAACTCTCTTTCCTTCCTTTTTCTCTCATTCTATGATCTGTTAATTAAACAGAGGCTAGGTAGAGAATAAAGAAAGAAAAATTCTTGCAAACTAATTTGTCACATACCACCTCGCTTTTCTGCTGTTAATTCAGCTGCCTCCTGAAACTCTTTGAAAGAGATAGAGCTTCTGGCTTTTTTTGATGTTATCCCCAGCAAGAGGACAAACATCATACATGATTATCTTTAAAAGAGTAAAATTGGCCTTTCTTGGACATGTTATTAGAATGATTGTTTCTGAAAGAGGATATAAGAAGACCAGTCGTCTTTGACTTAGAAGAAATGGGGGGAATGTAAGGACAATATAATACAAAGTTGTTTTCTTTCAGAATGGATGTACTGCAAAATGTAGGAGATAATTTCTAAAAAGATACACAAAACCACTTAGATAGCCCCTTGAAGAGTCTTTGTTAAATTTGCTCCACGCTGAAATATAGAGGAGAGAGATAGTCACGGCTGTTAGGGCTTTGTCCAAGGAACCCAAGAACAAAGCTCTAGACTGTGCATCTGCACAACAGCCAGCTTTGTTATTCGTTTATAGCTCCTGTAAAATGGGCATGGAAATTGTTCCATTGCTGACTGAAGGTAATTTTGTTTGATCAGACACTACATACAATTTTGATACTCCTTTCCTTAGACAATGAAATAAAGGCATCTGAAAAATGATACAAAAAGAGAGAAGATTACATTCTAGGGAAAAGAAAAAGATTAAGGAGAAGAAGCAGCCCAACCTCTTTAGTTCTTTTTAAGATTTGAAATTTCAACCACAACAAGTTTAGTTTTGAACACACAAATGAAATGCTGTCCTAAGTTAGGTATCCAGCTTGCACAGAAAGTTTAGCTGTTCCATGAAACAGTTCAATTACAGTGGGTGCATTTATATTAGCATTTTAGTTCAGATCAAGACTACTCTTTTAAAGTACATTCCTTGCCTGTCGTCACTTAGTGTGCCTTGGTTCACCTTGCAGCATGGGCTCAGGGCACACAAACTGGATTCCTTTGAATGGAAGCTTCATGGGAAGGTGTACTTCAGGATCATACCCATTGCATTCCCGGCTTCACTGGGCATTGGTGCTCAGGACCAGGGGAGAGCTCTGAAATCCGTACGCTGCAGATGTCAGGTCTTCAGCACCAACTGGTTTGCTTTGCAGATCTTCCCCTATAGGTCCACACTTCTGGCTACTGTACACATAATTCCTTATTTAGTCAATGGGGAGAGGTGGCAGCGGAGGCCTCCAGAAGGAGATCCCTGTCTGCCTAAGCAGAGGCACCATAACCAGTCTGGCAAGATGTCTCCTGGGAGGTTTTCAGCTTCTTCACTGTCTAGATAAGGAATATAATTGTTCACGCCAAAAGCTAAATCAATACCTAAAGTTTGGGTGCAAGCTGTAATGGTTCAGCCTCCTTACTGACAGAGTGCTGGCAGCCCTGCTTTTGAACTCTCTTTAATCAATTAATTATTTTGAGCAGACATGTAAATTTGTCACTTTCTTAAAAATATTAATAAGTTGATTTGCTCCCTAACTTTTCTTTTACGTGTACAACAGATCAATATTACTACTGAGATTTTTCTCCTTCCTAAAGGAAGAAACGAACTAGAACTTCCTTTAGCATGTATCGATGGTCATAAAATAAAACCCTTTTCAAAGGGTTTCAGATCTGACTTTTGATTTATACTTATGTTTTATCCAAAAATTTTTAAATATGTTGTATTTTTAAAGTTGCCCTCAGATACTCTTTTTCTATTTCTGTAGTGTCCTACTTCTCTCTCTCTAGGTCTCTCTCTTTTTTTATATGTACATATAAATATTTTATAGAAAACAGATGGTCTGGTAAAGTTGCTATCTACTAAAAAGGCAGAAGATGAAACGGAATGGATCATATTATTCCCTAACTTACACTCATAAAATGATTCTATTAACATCAAAGTGGGCACTCAAAGCTGTAGGACTTACCTCTGTGCATTGAAGTGAGTTACCTACACACAGTCCAAAACATAATTATTGTTCTAGGATAACTGTACTTAACCAGGGAAGCTTTGCAAGATGACGACAGTGTGCAGCCAAATGGTGTTTATACATGATTAAAGAGAGTAAATATCCATTGAAAAGGACGTTATCTTTCTCTTCCTCAGCATGTTCATCAAGAGGTGGTGACCTTGCATTCTGCATATTGAAAGGTCTTTCAAGTTGGTGAATCTTAGGAGTGCAGATCTGTGTTGCTCCTACTTCTGTCACAGAATGATGGGGGGTTGCAAGCCAACTTCTAAGCTCCTGGCATTTCAATAAAAAATGGTCTAAGGTAATAAATGATCAAACACCTGTTTCTTTTCTTTATAAACAAGAAGTGTATCTCTTTGTTGGTTCTAATCTGAGGAGCTACCCCGAGGGTGATTCAGTCCCTCTTTTCCCTGTGCAATACCAACAGGTTCCCCTAGAGGCCTGGAGAAGTTTGACAACACACCGTCAGAGAGGTGCCTCTGAAAGTAGGGCGCATTACAAGAAATAATCACTGTAATAAATTAAGTCAGTCAGTATTTATTCCATGGACAACTCAAATGTTACTTAAATTTGAATTTTCCATGAACTGACTCTGCAGAAGTCCATCAGAAACATGAGCTGATTCAGGGAAAGGATGACCATTGTTCTTTTAAACAAAAAAGCTTCTCACCATATCCTTATTTCAGGACAGAGACAAATGGAAACAGCCTTTTCAAATGGAGTATTCTGAATATTTTAGTATAACATTAGAAGCTAAACAAATTCCTTTTTAATCCTTTTAAACTTTTGGGTGAAACAAGTTTTTTTAAATTTTGTGGGCTTTTTATACTGAAGTTGGTTTTCTCTTTTAATGGGGAAAAAATGTATGGGATGCTACTATGGTAAATCCTCCTAAAATCAGGGAACTAATGTTATATGTATGTTTTCTGAGCTATCTATTGAGCTGGCAAAGCACACATTGCCAATACCCTTTGTTTGTTTATTCAATATGTATCAAGACCCAGTTCAGATTCTGGAAGTATACGTGGTAACTGTTTCAGATTTTGATTCAGACATGCTGTTGACAATTTACAACAGGACTGACCATACATGTGTTAAAAAGCTGAGACCACAGTTTAATCTGGCTGCAAGTCATCTTTTACAGTCTTAGGCAGAAACATTTTTCTAACTTAAGATTCTAACCTTTAAAATAGGTAGTTATATATTATTATGTTCATATGTTATTTCATAGTTAAAGTCTTTCTGATAAAGTAACCTGCAAGCACCTTAAATTGCTTTTTAAATTAAAAAAAAAAAAAAGTAGTGCTTGCAGTGTTTTGATTCTATGATTCATTTCGTGCGGATTATTTGAATGCATTGCACTAGTGTTCCTCAGACTTTTGCAAGATAGGAGTGCATAAAACTTGTAAAGACAGGGCAATTTCTCTGCAAAATATGGATTTTTGTGTCATTAAAAAATGCTTTACAACCTCTCTCAGGCCACCACTGCTGGAAAAAAGTCCTGTTGTTAATCTTAGTGTCAATGCCAATGTATTTAGAGACTCACAACATTGACTTCTGGGAGGAAGATTGTAAATGCAGATATATATTGGATGATGTGATGGGAATCGGTGACGTGTGTGTGCATGTACAACACTGGGGTTGGAAACATTTTATTTTAGTTGGAATGCAAGAAAATAAATAGGGAGAAATTCTGCTGGTTCCTGTTATAATTTAAATTGAGGTCTAAACTAAACATTGTCTTATGAAAGAGGTTTTTGAAGGATAAATGGAGTAGTCAGTCCTCTATGAAAAAGAGGCTAATTTGAAAAAAGCTGGTCTATCCAACCAAAGGAATCTGCCTGCACTAGAAATATTTTTCTGTCTTTAAAATGATGCTGTTTGAAGCTCTTCTGCATACGCTTATTTGAACTGCTTGGCTCTCTATTTCCTCTCTGTGTACTCACTCATAAGCAAAAATAGTAATTTGGATAAGCATGCAATCATGTTTTTCTACGGAAATATTTGCATGCAAATGGTTTTGACTCACTTTGAAAAACACTTTTAAAAGTTCTTTTTAATGAAAATTTGCTAGCAAGGACTTCTTATTAGAACAAGCACTTTATGAAAAGGCCAACTGTACTGAAGAAGTCATGGTGAATTAATAATAATAAATAGGGTCACTTTGTTTGGCATAGAGGATTTCTTATAAAGTAACAAAATGACAAGTAGCATAATGGGAGAACACCAAGAACACAGGAGAAGAGACAAGTTTTGAACTAATATCAGAACAAGCTATAGAGAAGGTGAAGCAAAGGGCTCTTCTGCATGGCTGGATAGGAAGAGGAGAAAGTTCATGTAATAATTTTGGGAAGAGTGTATGAAAATAGATTACTAATATTGGATATGGAGCAAGTGAGCAGTTAAGATAGCTTGAATGGGATTTGCTAAGGTCCAAAACCAAGGAAAACAATTCTGAAGAGGGATTTGGTGGGAGTTAGTTTTGACTGTGAGAAGTAGTAAAGCAAGGACAGAAAAACAAAGTTTTCAGGGGTGAGGACTTTAACCTGCTGTACATTTACATCACAAAAGAGCAGCTGCAACTGCAGATACACTCCCAGAATGAAATCTGCCTCTGCTGAAACAAATAGCTAAATTCCTGTTGATTTCAAGAAAGCCAGTGTTTCAATTCTGGATAATATATGTATGTAATAAGAGTAAGAGGTTGTTATCCATATATCACAATTAACCACACAGGACTATTGTTATTTGTTTTGTGATCCTGGGTTGTATGCCAGACAATCTAAGATAACTTCTAAAATATGAAAAGAAAAAAGAGTAAACCAAAATATTCTTTACCCTGTAGCTCCTGCTTGTTTTATGAGATTGAAACTTACTAGTTAAAATAATGAAATCATATATTATTATTTTGTTTATCTTGCAGTTTAATTATCACAAATCATTTGAAAATCCTTTCACTAAAAAATGTTAAGTAACTTATGTTGCATTTTATAGGAGCGAGATATGCAAAAACCCAAAGATAAATATGACATTTAGTTAACTAAAGTCTTTTAAGCTGTCCTTTGTTTCTTTTAATAGAAAGTTCATAATAAAACCAAATTAAAAAGTAAGATTAAAAGATGTATTACATTGAATACATCTGAAGTGTATTGCTACTATCATTTCGTTCCACAGTATTTTTTCTATGATTTCAAAAAAACACAACAAACATTTTAGGGGAAGGGATGAACACTCTATAGACTCCTATATATTAAAATAATAATACTTTAATATATTGCTTTCCAGCTGTGGCCTTAAAAGCTTTTTGAAAATACTCTTTTTTAACGACAAACCTGAAACAGAGAATTTCTACTTTACTACTTTTTAAAATCATTTTTTTGAAAATCTTTTCCCCCTGTCTTTTAAATTATCAAGTAAAATATACACTTTTTGAAAAATCTCAGTTTGTCCACTCAATTCATGTTGAAGCTACCTGCTTAAATGATTAGTTACTTCATATTTGACTGAAAGATAACTTTTACATTCAGAGGAGACTGATGCTAATTATAGGAGAAGACCAGACAACAAATTTTATTTTAATAATATCTAGGTAATTGAAAGTTAAATGTACAATAAATGTCATACTAAACTTTTATGTAAGGAAAAGGTATATTTTCTTTGAGGAAATAACTCACATTCTAATGTCAATGTGCTTGGCTACCTCAGATACCTCCTCTTTCAATTTTTCCTTGCAGATGTCATGTTAAATGGCAGATGAAATATGAGCATCTTAAAAAATGTTCTCGGATTCTTTACTCATTGTTACACAGCTTGCTTTCCTACAGAAACACTTGAGATAATTTGGACCCCCAAACTCCTCATCAAGTTTTCCTTCCATGTAAATGCTTTAACTTTATAATAAAGACAGTCTTTTTGACCTTGGCAAAGCTTTAAAAACAGTACATTGACTTCAGTTAGGGAATGGGTAAGAGCATTAATGTTTCCTCTATTGGCTGTAAATAAGATGTGTTTTTCTAGAGCACTTCTGTACCCCAAAAACCCAAATAATATTGCCAGTATTAGAAAGAAAACCAAGTGCTTTAGATATATAGTAAAAATGATGAACTAAAGTAACAAAGAACAAGATCTGTAAAGGAACTGATATATGAATTTCATAATGTGAGATTTATATCTCTTTATTTAGTGCCTTCCCTCACGTCTCAGCCCATACCCTGTCTAAAGTGTTTAAATTTATACTGACAATCACAGTGTGGTCTTTACATGTGTATAAAGACATTGCCAAATAAGAAAAAAAAAGAAAGTCTTTCATCCCTGGTGCCTATGAAAATGAAGGTCACATAGTTTTGCTGAGAGGGAGATCTAGGGCACCTTCACATGTCTGATGCGGGCAGACCCAAGCTCCTTCTGCCGGAACTACAAAATGAAGACAGGATACACCAGCTCCATGTAGTGCCACGTGCCAACACAGGCATGCAGCTCCTGGATGGGCAAGCACTCTGGTTGGTCTGCACCCATCAGGGTAGGCATGCTTACAGGTGGCCTCTTGTTGCGTAGGTTCTGCTCAGCCAAACCATTTCACAATTTGTTGTGTAGTGCTCCCTTACTGGTGTGTGTGCTTGTGCCCCCTGGCTCCTTTCCAGAGACATACCTTCCATTTTTAAGAATACCTCTAATTCTTACGATTGAAAAGTAAGCCTGGCCTGAAACCAAAATGTTTCTCAGGTTCTGCATCTTGCTTCTGTAAGTTTGGGACTGCATCCCATGGCTGTACACCAAGACAAACCTCAGGCTTGTATTTGGCCCTCCTCTATTCCCTGGTTTACGTGGAAAGGAAATCAAAGATGTGGTCAAATGAGAGTCATGGTGCATTCCCGCAGGTCCCCAATCTGGCTGACAGAGGATCTGAGACATCTGCTTGCACTGGTATGGCATGGATTTGTTCAAGGGCTGATCCACAGTGCGAAGCTCCTGTGCAGCTGCTCAGTGTGTCTGCTTGCCACTGAAACTACCAAGAATGTCTTTAGAGAGAACAAGGTAGAACAGCTATTCTACCAAAGGTATTTCATTCAAATACCTAGAAAATAGGACTTGGGGGTCTAATTTATTTCAATGGTTCCTAACAGAAGCACTATGTTGTAATATTAACATGGCTGTCCATTTCATGGCACAAAGTCCAGCAAGAAATATGAAACAGAAGTATATGAAGTTCTGTATCGCTTACTTCCATTGGTAATTCTCTAGTATACCAACATGGGATGCTGATGAAGTTGGCTGTGTTTCACCTCATTTTTGTCTTTGAGAAGCTCTCAGTTTTCAGACTTGTTGGAGAACCACTGTTAAAATGGAGAGTTTAAAAGCTCTCCTCAGTGCACTGCAGTCTTGACCTGCAGCAGGCTTCACCCTTTCCATCAAGGTTGTGTAGTAGTTTTATGATCCACGCTAACATTCACTAGTGCACAGGTTGGCACTGCTAAGTCATGTCTGCATGGGACAATTGAAAACTGAACCCAAGTTTCTAGAGGTGAAGAGTTAAAGCACATTCCACAGCTCCATTTGTGACTTCCCCTACCCTCTCTTTCTGCCATAATTTTGAAAGACTAGATAACACTAAGTGAAACCATTAATGCTGAATTCCAGCCAGACTAAATCAATCTGTAATTAATATTTTATAGGTTTACTTCACAGTTTGGTAATGCCATGTTGTCCTTCACAATAATAGGCTGTGGGGGCCTATTCTTCTGTACATGTACATAAGGATTTACATCGCTGTTTCCCACTGTTATTAATGGAAGCAGCCACATCTGTTCAAATAATATAGAGATAGAAAGCAGGACAGGATATAATGGAAGAGAGTTACTATGTTTCACGCAAGTGAAAGCTGATACAGAAATATTGTTTATCACTGTATATAACGCATATACAATTGCTACACTAATTTATGCAGCATTAAATAAATTAGTAGGTAGTTTAAGTTTTGTGGATGCTTAAGGTAGTTTTAGGAGCTGTAAGTGTTTTTATCAGGTCAGACCAAGGTTTACATAATTCACTAATCTTTGACAGTGATCCTAGCAGATCCCTAGGAAAACATGGAAGAGCCGGTCAGGCACATACTACAATGCCCCTGAAGTGCCATACTGCCAGAGGAACATCTTTGTATTTGAAAACCCTTACCCGATTTTTCTTTAATGTGTTCGCTTAACCCCTTTTCTAAACCCATGTAAACTTCTCTGGCAACCACACCACCACCTGGCACTAAGATCTGAGGCTGAACCATGCCATGTGTGGAAAAGCTCTTCCTTCTGCTGATTTGCAATCTGCTATCTGTTGATTTAATCACATATTTCTCACCTCTTGTACTATGAGAGTCAGGAAATAAATTCTTTGTGCACGTTCCCCTTGCTTCTTGCGGTTTTATAGGTTACTGCGGTGTCTCCCTAGAGGTGTCTCTATTCTAAGCTGAAGAGTACTGGTCCACAGAGTCATTCTTAGTGTGGAAGAATTTCTATTTCTTTGTTCATCCTCTTTGCTCTGTTCTGTATCAGATTTAGTTTTACTCAAGCTTTTTCAAGATGGAGAACCCAAAGCTTTATAGTGTATTTAACATCAGTTAATATTACAGTTTAGATATAGAGCTGAGTGATAACATATGGACTTCTGAACAAGTATCTGCTTTAGCACGGAGTGTGTAGAGACATAATGTAATTATTTTTTGTATTTTGGTAGCTTTGTAGACCTTAGGGCCAATTTATGTGAGTAGCTGCCGTTTGCATCTAAAGCTTTTTGCTGCCTGTGTGGAGAATTATAGGTTTCATAAAACACATCAGACCTTAAGTGTGGTTCCATATTTTACACTGTTGATGTTTTATTTAACTACATATTATCCAAAAGATTTTCTCCTGTGTGGAAGAACTCTTAGCACAGTTTATACTCTGGAAAGATGTTCTGTTATCCGGGTTCATAAAAGGGAGATGACAGACTTGTTAGGAAACGTATGGCTGTTACTCTGATATTTTCAGAACATCTCTCATGTGACATTGGAAAACGCAAATTTTTTTTTTTTGGGTCATCCTTGAATGTGAAGGGATATAAGTGTGATAAAAACACAGCTATATTTTATTCTGTCTAATGTTTAAATCTAGGGACAGTTAGCCTGAATGCTCTAAAGGATCTCAGTGATTGTACTACTACAGAGACAGCAAGAATACAGACAATTTGAATAACTAACTTCTCGTGGCATATGACAGCCCTATTTTCTCCAATGAGATGCTGAGGGATTGTTTTCCAAGCGATATGCTACTTTGTATTTCACCTTAAGCTTTCTTTTGTCCAGAGATCTTGTCTCATCTCACCTGCAACACTTCACTTGAGACTGCACTGGAGAAGAACAAAACACAAAATTATCTGTGTCTGATAGAAATAGCGCATGCAGGTTCACCTCTTCCATGTAAATTTAAATGTTCCTCCATTCTACAGGAATGATATTCACCAGGTGCAAATTACGCCACTTTCTCGATAGTTACAGGAGCTTTCTGTTCAAGCTGATTTTGATTTATACATATTTCAACACCGTGTATGCCCATCAACACCTTGTATGCCCTCTGCCTCCTTGAGACTAGTATAGCCATGAGAACAGCTGGACCTTTTAGACTGAAAGACCCTTGATTTAAGCCACCAGGGAGTGGTATCAATGCTCAGGACACATCCCTAATTCTTTCAGCTGATCTGAGAGCCCTGGAGAGTGCAGGAACAATTAAAGCACAGAAGAGAGACAGCTTGCTTGCACAGGGAGAAGGAACTGGGAGGATGTGTGCTACAGCTGAGGTGACCGATGTCCCAGGCTTTGAAGCAGGTAGCAACTATTTTTATTAATGGTTCTATAACTGGTGTTAGACTAACAATAGCAACGATGAATAGGTTTGATACTCACACCTGTTAAAAAAAAACAAATATGTGGAGGTCTGGATTAGATGTTCTACTCCAAAATTGCCATATAATAAAAAGTGGCATTGAATTTTTAAAGTAAAATTGTTTCAATATGCATATGCATCTTACTATCCTATTTATTATTCATATAAAGTGAACCTTAAAAAACCATTAAATGATGCTCAGTGGTATCAGACACAATTATGATTAACTGAGACTGATTTACCGCCCAAGTTCCTCAGATTCAAATGCTTCTCATTACCATATTTATTTACTTAAATTGAACATTTATCTACTTGTTCTTAACATACAGCTACAGAAAAGTCAGACTATAAACTCATGTTCCTCTAGTTTATTTACCAATATAATTTAACTCTCATAATATCTGTTTCTCACTCTCTTTTTAAGAACTAGTCATTACTTTTATATATTATGTTCCACCCTCCAAGTAGGGGCCATCATGAAGTGCAATATTCAGATGCTGGTCTCAGTTGGACTGTGTTCATGAGTACTTGAATCCTAGGGCTTGATTCAAGCTTATCTCCAAATCAGGTTACTCTCCTGAAACTGAGATTCCTGCCTCCATGACAGGATGACTTGTCATTCTGATGATATTTACTAGGATAATTTTACCAATACATTTCTTTGCATGGATGCTCTTATTTCTGAGCAATATCTGAATTTTTCCTGCTTGGTGAATTATGCTCTTCCTACAATGGCAGTATAATTATGCTTCTACATTTCACCACAGAAGCCAATGTTAAGCTTCATTACCAGTCTGCAATAAGTGATATTGTTTTTTTCATGAATTTCTAAGAGGCAGTGAGATGTATCTGTATTTATTTAAGAAAAAAGAAAGAACAATAAAAAACTTTTCAGACTTGGCTCTTTCGTGTAATATAGCTCTCTTTTACCATTCCAGTGACTATGCAGGTTGAACAAGAGGCTTTAAACAACTCTCCCAGAGTACTGTAGTTCTACTGTGAACATTATCCACATGGATAATGTTATTATCCCTGTCCCTCCAAAGACCCTACATTAAATTAAAAGTCCTCATCAAGTCAGTGAGAGATAATTTTTCTCTGTCCTATGCCTGCAGAAATTACACAGAATTTGTGAAGTGTTTAGGAGACTTAAATAGCTCTGAACTGCAATTGGGCTAGAAAAGCAACTAAGAAGGTCCAAGGGTGGTCTAAGCACAGGTCCAGCCTGTGCTCTGGCTCCTTGAAAAAGAAGGAATGGCAAATCTGACTGACTGCATGATATGTTTTGCAAATTTTCAGGACTTTCCATACATGAAAATAATACTTAAGACCAAAATGCTGTCAAAGTAATTTCAGCAGATCCCTACTGGGATGTCTGAAATCTTTCATCCAAATTCAGCATTTGACATCTCTGTGTGATGAAGAGACAGTCTAACTAATGAGACTGAAGGATACCTTATAACCTTACTGTCAGTGAAGCTCTGTGGATTGATTGAAGACTGGCACACTCACACCTGGTAAGATGCACAGACTCATGCTGGGATGCAATTAGTACATACATTCTCATTCATTGTTGTCTCTCTAATCCCCTTATTTTTTTTTAATCATGTATTAGGAAACTTTTTCAAAGATGAAAATTTTCTCTATGTTTATTTCCCTACAGATGAAAATAAGCCCCCAACAGTAACCAGGGTTTAAATTCAGGAGAATTACGGCATTTCTAAAACACAGATAAGCTCTCCATGGTATTTGGTATCATAGAAACAGTGTCAGTACATAAGCAAAAGAAGAGACAGCATTCATGTTATTCAAGAAGCATCTACCTTCTCCTCCAACTGAGCCTGAACAGATTCGAAGAGACATGAAAGCACTGCATGTTCAGCACTACTTAGGTATTGCTTGTTTATCCCTTTTGCCATTTGAAGGGCATGCCAGGCTTATTATAAAAGTTCACTCTAGAACACCCTAGCAAAAACCTTAATCTGATTTTTCCTGATATATAAGCATATATAGAATCGTAAAGTGATAGAATTGTTTAGGTTGTAAAAGACCTTTAAGATCATCAATCCAGCTGTTACCCTAGCACTGCCCAGCCCACCACTAAACCATGTCCTTAAGCACCACATCTACACCTCTAGGGATGGTGACTCAACCACTTCCCTGGGCAGCCTGTTCCAATGTTTGGCAACCCTTTCAGCAAATAAATTTTTCCTAATATCCAGTCTAAACATCTTCCGGCACAACTTGAGGCCATTTTCTCTTGTCCTATCACTTGTTACCAGGCCTGTTAACCTGGTTGTCCTGTACATGCCATGTGATGGCACTCAGGATGATCTGCTCCAAAACCTTCCCTGGCACTGGTTATGATATGGTTATAACTTGTTATGGTTAACAACTTATAAAGAATTGATGCTAAGTAGGCAGAAAAAATGATTTCTATTAGCAAAGTAATAATCCTCAATGAAATATAGCAAGCCATGGTTTTTTTCCTATGAGGAGTTTAGCAAATTTCCTTGCTTATTCACCTTTGTTCACAGAGTACTTATAGCAACTACTCTACTGAAACTAAATAAAAATTGACACAAGATCAAGACATTTCTGACTCTTATTTAGCAGCTTGGTAGAACATGAGGAAATCACCTTTTCTGAGCAGCACTTGACACACACCTTCCATGGAACCACATGTACCCTCTGTTAAATGTAAAGCAGTATAGAATGAATACAATAGTTGTGCTGTTCCTCTTTCCACTTTCCAAAAATGATGCCTTATTGCCTAAAAGATATCATTGCCCAAGGGTTTCAAGATGTTTAATTAATGTATCACTTCCAATAAATTCCTTGGGCAAACAGACTACCATAGGGGCACATAAAGAATGTGAACATTAATTGCATTTGAGATTAGCCTCGTTGAATTGAATTCTCACACACTGATACCCTTTGTACTTAAGCCATAAATACCAGGCATTTATATATCCAGCTATTGGCAGGTTTACTGTAAAGTAATATTCCCACTAGACTGCAAGCCTACACAGGAAAATGTTCCCACTAACAGAAGTACCTGCTTACAAATGACCAGTGAGACAGACAGAACTTCTCTTTTGATACCCTTTATAAATGAGGTATTTCTGTTCAATATCATTCCATTAACAACCTCTGCATTAGAAAATTGTAGATGAAAAAAACCTATAGTTATATAAACCATCAAAAAAAAATTTTGCGGGGGTGGTGGGGTGGTGGGGGTGGGGGTGTGGGGTGAGGAGGAAGGACACCTAATGGAAAATCCAATTTGCTGATAAATTAATTAAATTCCCTACTGACCCAACCCTGACTGAACATGCCCCATGTGGGAGAGACAAATTTGCTAATTAATGTTAATGCCGAGAATGGAACAAATAGAAGAATAGACTCACAGCAGAACTTCCCTCTTTTACTCAGTGAGTACAAGCAGGGTAACTAAATCTTTATATTTGCAAGAGCTATTGTAAATTAAAAAATTCCATTGCACACAATACAAGTAATAATATCATAGTCCCCTTGTGGAGGGAAATGTAAACCAAGTGAGAAATAGCTGCTCTTTCTGGGTTTACATTTAATCATGTCCCAATATCTTGAGCACCATGTGAAAATCGTAAGGGATTAGTACTATTGTGGCATTTTGAATAGTCTAAAAGATTATCCTGCCTGAACATCTTTTCTAGGCATATTCTAATAGAGACATTTAACTATTTGTATTTAATTGATTGTTATAATTGTATTTCAGTGAATATAGTTCTAAAACAGAAAAGTGGATAAACTCACCTGTATGGTATTATAGACTAATGAGAAATGGGAAAGCTCCAAATGGCTTAAATGAAAAGTGGCTGAATTCCCTTTACCAGTACTTACTTTCACCACTTTTAAAGTTAACTTTTTACAATGAGTGCAAGAAGACTGCATACATGGTGGTGACTTGCCTGACTCCTTCCTAGTTTTAATAGCTCTGTTTTAAAAATTAATTCTGGATGAAGTAAGCTTCTCAGCCTACACAAGGGAATCTCATAGTATCAGTTATAATTTTATTGGTTTCTACATGAAAGCAAAAATAGTGCAAAAGACATTTGCCAGTTCCTGATGTTTTTACCATTTCTATAAATTACTTCTTTAAGATTCTTTATGATATATTTCCATTTTGCCACCATGCTATCTCTTAATTACTGATCAATATGACTCTAAATATAGATGTACTCAAATGGTAGACTATAAGGAGCCATAATGGACTACTGGGTAACTAATGTCTGTTTTAACAAGTCCATAACCATGTATTTGCTATAGGAGATACTTTACTATGGCTCCAAAGGAGCTATTACAAGCTATTGACTCCAAGCATATTCCTACCCATCTAATTATGTATTAATGTTACTGCAGTTACTGTCACAACAGAGAGAAAATTGAAGTGAGACAAAAAGTTAAGAAGTGAAGTAAAAGCAAATTTATTTAGCAATGAAAATTCTAAATGAAATGTTTCTTTTCTGCTGTTTACATGTTTCTTGGTAAAAACATAAAATTGGTGAGCAGTTGAAAGGAAGAAGGGTGACTATTAGAGCTTTCTAACACTCAGTGCATTCAGCTTCCAGTAAGTTAGACAGTTGTTTTGTTCCATTCTGCATTCCTGAACAGAGGTATCCCACAAATTTCTCTTGAAATTGAGCTGAGTGAAAGGAACAAATTTTGTTTCTTTTTGCACCTGTACCATTGCTCTCCACATGATGTTCAACCTAAATCCTTGCTGAGAAGGGAGATTAATTCCTTTTGATTTATCTGGGTTCAATTTTAGTTACATAAGGAAATGTGAAGCAAGGAAAATTTTATTTATTTCTTCATTTTACAATGAAGAGTTTGCACAGCTTCAGCCCTGACAGTATGGGAAAAGCAAAGAAATAGAAGAGGGACATAATGATATCTTCTAAAAGGGAAGCAAAGCTAAAATGAAGGAACAGCTCTCTGCAAATGAACTCAGTATCTTTCCACCTCCCCAAAAGACAGAAAGACCTTGAGCTACACTCCCAGCTTCCCTGTGTTCAGGGGTTTGATTGTGTTCACATTTACAGAAATAACAACAACTATATAAGTCTGATAGTGGAAAAGACAGGGGATGTATCTGATGGTGCAATCAAAGACAAGCCAGGGACACTATCATTTTGGAAGACAGATAGTTTCTAAGCCTTTTTCTGCCACATCAAGATTCTCTAAGGACTCTTGCAACTATGTGCATGATGACTGGGCAATCCATGCCTGGACATCTTACTTTTCTAGCAGATAGCAAACATAACCAATAAAGTGGGTCAAAAGCAGAGTTCTTTCCTAAATTCCTGCTGAAAAGATTAGTCTGAAGCCTGGAATGCAGAGTACAGAATATTTCTTCTTTAAATAATAATAATAAAAATCTAACTCCTCTTCTTCAGTAGTGTGTTCAATCTTCAGCACCTCTAAATCAAGACCTTTTCCTAAAACATGCAACAGTCTTTATGCCCCAGGGGAAAGAATGGGGAATAGAAGTTTTCAGCAAAATTGCTCCTGGATATGATTTGCTATGGCCTCTGACTAAAGACTTCCTGAATAGAGAATGAATCACCCTGGCAGTTACAGAAAACTAAACAATAGAGGATTACAAGTGTCCACAGAATACTTATTTTCCTAAGCCATGTGATTCCAAAATCTTAGATAGAATCCATCTCACCTAACTTCAGGCATCTGTGGTGTAGATGTTCAGAACTGAGCTAGCCAATTAACCTAGGCAACTTCTGTTGTCATTTGACAGAAACAGATGCTTTGAAAGCACAATTCATTTGACTTATTTTAGCCATCTCTACCAGAATGATATGATCTACATTGTAATATAAATATTAAAAATAAGCCTAAGATACCCAGCATAGATATGTAGCAATCCATATTTAGTTTGATTAATTCCCCTCCTGAAAACAAAGTTTAAGGAGTACAAAAGACCACAAGTTACATACCTGAAGGAACTACACAAAGGAACAGGTAAGATCAAGAGCTTTTCAAGCCTCCTTCAGCAATATATCACCATTAATTGCACTAGAAGTTACAGCCCACAGATCATATTTAAAAAAATCATAAAACCAAAACACACCCAAGCACACCATGTCGAAGAATCATCCTGAATAGCCTCACTTTCCCTTAAATTTGAGGGTTTTAGTGAACCAACACTCCAGAGGAAATTGCTTAAAGCACAAGCTACATATATTGGATTAAGACTATCACCTGTTAGTCCTACTGATGATTAGATTTGAAGGGATGTCTGCAGGTCATTAGGGCTAACTTTGAGGACAGATTCAACTTCAAAGATAGCTCAGGTTGCTTAGGGCCAAGCCCACTTGAGTTCTGAATATCTCCAAGAACGGAGAATCCACAGCTTCTCTGGGTCACCTGTTCCAGTGTTTGACCGAACTCTTTGTGAAATTTTTTTCCTAAAAATGTAAAAAGTCCCTTGCCTCTGCAAACATTGCAAAATGTGGTGAAAAAGCAATAACATTGCTGTTAGCAACAATATTCTGCAGTCTGTCATTTAATAGGTAGCATTCAACATGAGAAAAAAGCAGAGGAAGCATGTATGTACACTACCTAGAGAGAAACCCAACGACCTGTTAATTATTTCCTTGGCATAGTTTAGTAAACTACTTAGTTTGACTCAGTGTGATAATATATTTAGTTTTTGTAGTTCTACTCTAAAGAAAAAAGAGAGAGAGAAAAAAAAGAGATTTCTTCTTCAAGGAAATCTGAGGACAAGAGAGGCTACAGTCTTTTTTTGATCATTTTGCTAAAATAATCTACTGAGCAATGGGTGTTACGGGTGCTCAATTATGCCTAATTGACAACCAGTAGCTAGAGATAGCTATCAGTTCACGTTATAGACAGGTATGCTCTCTCTGTTCCTCATGTCCCCAGCTCAGTTTTAAACCACCCTGCCTTCTATAGCTGTATTTGATCTTTATTTCATAGGAGAAGACTGCATTGCAAGTGAAAAAACAGGAAAGAATGAGGAATCGTGGCTTAGTTGCATATCTGGAACAGCCTCAAAGAAATTACAGACATTGTAAGCATAAAGTCACTGACTGAATTAATTAACTAATGAAATGTCATTTCTCAGTTCCCTCCTTCTGCACTGTAATACTGTGTGGCCTTGAACTCCTGCCTGTACTCACTCACAAGTCTTTATTGTTGGAAAAAAAATGAATGAGACACACGAACATGCATTTTCTATTATAAATGTTATGGACAATTCCAAATTATGCCAAATAGTCAGAATAGGGTTCGAAAAATGCTGTAAAAGCAACATTGATATATATAATTCAGGAGCAGGAAACATTTTTGCAGTATCATCAAAACTGCAGCCAAGCTAGTGGGTATAGATATAGTCATATCTTTATTCTGTACAGTAGAACGGTTCATTGCAGCTCTTGCTTTCCACTATATATTCTGAAGTGAAAATTAGGGCAGTTAGGCATGGGTTTACTAGGGCAGGTAATATTGCCAGCAAACAAATCAAACCAGGAGGATTTGGCCTTCATTAAGCCAACTGAACCTTGTAACTGCCCCTTTCAGAAGAATAAAATAAAGACACCAAATAGCAGTAGATATCCGTCTGCATCATTTCCCCTTTCCTTTTAGCTCATAAGAAGCAGTTTGAACAGTTGCAGCTTCATGGTGATTAGATGCTGTAAGCAGAGCAGAACAGTGCTATGCTAGAGCCAGTGACCCCCATTACATAGGAATGTGCATGCTGTGAAGATTACTAAAGGCATCCTAGCTGCACAGGACCACAGCTCACCTCACCTGTTTTAGGCACCAATGTGAGGATATGATGCATCACATCTCTGAAGTGTATATTTCTCTTGCATGAACATAAAGGCAGCACAGGGAAAGTAGCAGTACTGTCTGCACAGGAGATACCTGGAATAACAGGAGGTGCAGTGAATCTTGGCCAGGCAGTCAAGGGACCTGCCTGAGGACCAGTATTTCTGGGGCTGGAAATTGTGTACTTCCAGTGACGGTGTCATGAACAGAACCCACAGACAGCAGTTATCTGTGGCTGTCAAGGAGTTGGAAGCTCTGGGATTGGGGAGTGACCTTGCCTTGCTTGCTGGCAAGTGCATGGTGCAATGCTGGGGAGCATGGGATTTGGGTTTGGAGTACAGGGACGAAATGGAGTTGGAAGCAGAGGGCAAAACAGAAACAAGCTTGGTTTCCTGGTCTGGAGAAGGTGAGGAAAAATGAAGGAAGTGTGTGGATGTGGGGTCCTGGGTTGAGGTGCTGAGAAGGATGAGGGCCATGGAGCTGTCAGGTTGAAGATGGGCTTCGGGCAAACTGTCAAGATGGTGGGCAGGCAGCTAATTATGCTGTGTTTAAAAGTGGTGGGACCCCTCTAAACTTTCCTCTCATCTCCACATTATTTTAGACCATATTTAAGAATATTTTTTTTTTTTTTCTATCCTGTGAGGATAGGATGTGAGACCAGGCTTCCATCATTCTGTGAGCTGGAGTAATCATATGATCCTGGGATGACATCCCTGTAGAAAGGCTGAGAGATATATTCCTGAATAATGGTCCTGAAGTACAGGCAAATCCAAATACAAGAAAATAAGAGATGAAAATTGAACTGAAACAGAAGCTAATTTATAGAGAATGAGAAGATGGTTTAGAACCAAGGAAGAAAAAACATCCCCTGTGTGTGTCTTATCCCCCACCCCTGTTCCCCCCACCCTGTTTCTACTGCCTTCTATCACAGTTTCTGTTCAATTTAAGCCAGCATCAAGAATTCACAGGAGATTAAATTAAATCTCTTCTTTTACAAAATAAATTATCAAGGACCACCTATTAAAAGCAGTGTCTTTAGAAATGGATAGTAAATGGCAAAATTAATATCCAGTCTGAACTGAGAATAATTCAGGTTTCTGTTTGAAGCAGTAGGAATTCAAGAGCCCAATGGAATTTGGAAAAAATAACAGCAACTGAACTCAATAAAGGCTTAGGAAAACCATTCAAGAAGTAGGTAAAAGTTCTTACAAATCAAATATTAAGGCTGCAACTACAGCTTGCTTTTTCAAATCCTTTCTCCTAATGCAAACCAATGAGCTCTTTAAGACACTTGCCTTACTTCTTATGCCTCCTTTCAAGCACTATCATTTTTTCTGATCAAGTAAAACTCCACACTGGCAAAGATCATGTTGTAAAGTGTCATAAGTTACTAAAGCAACTCGTCAGAACTGAATTTATAGTAATTCAGGATTGCATGGTGTTCTGTTCTTCCAGATCACCAGGATATCAGTAACACTATTGCTAGCGAGTGAAAAAGTGTTAAAGGCTATACATAAATGATACGTTTCCCAGAGCTCATATGAAAGTCATGACACCTTTGCTAGAGGAACTGCTAGGTTAAAAAATGGTCCTTTCCTGGTTGTCATACTCAAACTGAAAAAATAATTGTCTGATGAGTCAAAGTGGCTTTTTCTGATTATCTCTTCATCTACTTTTGTATGTTTTCATAGAAATGTTCCCAGCCAGTAGCAGCATTGTCTGAACACAAAGCTGTATCATGCTGCTGTCTTGTACACAGAATCCAAAGGTTTTGCTTTTAGTGTCAGCATGCATGAGAAAGAGGATTTTCAGAGCTGCTTTGAGTTGTGTTTCTCAAGAGATATGGCTTTTCTTGTTCGTTACTGCTTTAAAATTACGTCTTTTGTACATTAATACTGTGGTTCACTGTGTTTTTTTCCCCTTCTGCACTGAAATGCTAAGCAGTGCGGCATTTGCCAAAAAACAGATGCTTCTTCCTGCTACTCCTGTAGCCAAATATTTGATTCGGATGGGGTTTTGCATCTGTTATACCAGTTATGGGAATTGCAGGAACTCGTTAGTACTCAAGTCCTATGTCAGCAGACTTCCTTCGGGAAACAGAGGAAAATGAGTGCCCCACAAATAATCCACAGCAGGAGGTTTCATCCATTTAGATAATGAAGACAGGTATCTCTAGTTCTGTAGCTATTTCTATAAGTATTTCTAAAATACCTACTTTTTCTTCATAAATATAGTTATATTATCTGCTGCCAATGAATGAGTCTGACCATTGACTTCACTGGGAATAGAAATACTGGAACAAAAATAAGTAATTTATTTTTAAGTGACCTCTTATGGATTTGATTTACTTTAACATAAGCAATCTGTGCCCTGCAGATACTTCTAAAATAAACTTTGGACGCTGCTTTTCAAAGTATATGTACATATATATTTTCAAAGTATATGTATATATATACATATACCATATGTACTGGCAAAGAATTACTTATATTTTTTTTCTCTTTTTATTGGTACCTTCATAGCACAACACCTTGCTGTCATAAGAATACACCCAACTCCTCTCACCCATGAAAACAGTGGCTTGTTGTTAGAATGGATACTGTCCAGGAATTTAATGCAGTTGAATGCTTGTTGCAACTTTATCACCTCTTTTCAGGACAGACATTTTTTAAGTAGCATGGCAAAATGAGAAAAGGAATATATTTGGGTTTTTTAGCTTTCTCCAGAATTTCTTTATGGCACAAAGGTGTTGCCATTTGGATGCTGCAAAGTACAAATAACATATTTGCTCCCTTTTATGCTGAATAAACAGAAATGTCAGGTATATTCTTAGCAACTGAGCTATTTCTCGTAAAGCATCAGCAAACATAAGCATTTTTTTCTTATTTATAATTAGCAGCTTTGCCTTTCCAGCCAATCCTTTTCTACATCTTAACATCCCAGAAGTTCTCTTCTGTTCCCTTTGAGGTCTGTTGCCTGACACATATAAGATAATGTTTTTATTTTGGTGCCATATCCCCATGGAAACAGGAATTACACTGCCATTTACTGAGTGTTTTTGAGAACAGTTGCCCAACCACCACCTCTTAAAAATCAGTTAGCTAGTTATGCCACACCAAGCAGGACTTGCCAGTGGGTACTATGAAAAGTATGTATGTTCCCTGTTCTAAGATGAAAGACATTACAAAGCACTTAAATACACTGCTGAGAATGAATAATAAGACCACTGAAGACTGAATGGTTATTTTCCTATACATGCAAAAATGACATAACTGAGTGATTGTGTAAAGCAGCTCTGCTGAGTAGAGAAAGCTGTTCAATAATAAATTCAAGAATTATTTTCAGAACTTCTATTGTTAAATGAGTGGCAGCATTTGGCCAGATTATTTTTGGTTTGACAGCTGTGATAAGGAATCCACTTTGTTCCAGTCCTTGTAGTAAGTTTCTTCCACTTAGCCCAACCAAAGAAGATGCACAGAAAATGACCGGGTATAATTCATACCACAACGTATGAGAACAGAGGCTTATTTAATTTCTAAACCCATCCTGCTTCATGTATTATTCCTGCAATTTAATGCAATGAGTTTCTTAATGTTTCACTTGGATTCACTTCAGTAAAATGTCCTTTACCCTCCCTCCCCCCAGTTTCCTGCTTAGAAATTGCAGATTAATGAAAATTTGCATGGGTGAAATGAATTCTACCCCATCAACTCTCAATTATTTGTGGGTGGTTTACAAATTGTGGGTTAGTTGAACTGCAGATACAGGGACATTGAGCTGGCTCCTTGCAGAGCCAGGTCTGGTCTGGCAGGGCTTGTGTGCTAATATACAGTACTGTGGGAAGGTGACTCTATAGTTTCCAGGGTCAAGCTGGCCCAGGAGTGGTTCAGACACTTTACAGAGCCTAAACTAATACCACTTGGTCTCCCAGCACCATGCAGAGTCAACCAAATGGCTCTGCATGGAGCTAGTCCAAGTCTGGCATGGCGGCCTTGGAGCGGAGGTAAAGAGTTTGACTGGCACAGTGTGATAGCTCATAGAGCTTTCTTTCTCCATGTCTCTGCGCTGTTTTCCAGCAGCACTCCTGGTCCAAGGGATTATTGCTAAGAGGCAGAATGGAACTAATGTACAGAGCCAACAGGGGTCTGGTGCTGTGCCCAAGATGACACACGCTGCTAGAGCCGGAGTCTGGGACAGAGACAACTGAATGGCTCTGCTAAAGTGAGCTGGGGTCTACCTGCCTTGTTGGCCCTGCCAGCCATGCTGGTCATTGACTGTCTTTGTCTCATGCCTGTTCAATTCTTTTGGAAATCTCAGGTATCCCCGTCCTCCTTACCTGTGGCCAGCTGATGCTCGATTCCTTTCTGAAACAAGGTTGGGCTTTGGGGATACTTAACAACTAATGTTTGGGAAATAAATCCTTTTTCTCAGTGAAAAAAATAATTCCCGGTTAAAGTATATATATTTGCTCAATGGAAGTAGTCTTCTGTTATAAGAATAACAGCAGCATTTATTTTTTCTTAAAACTGCTTTTAATCATGTTACAAATTTCCATTCCAGCTGATATAGAATAAAATAGAATAGAGTAGAATAGAATAGAGTAGAATAGAATAGTTCAGTTGGAAGGGACCTACAGTGATCGTCTAGTCCAACTGCCTGACCACTTCAGGGCTGACCAAAAGTTAAAGCATATTATTAAGGTCCAAATGCTTCTTAAACACTGACAGGCATGTCACACAGGAATGTTTTAGTCCTTCTGACTTCAACTGTGGAAATTTCCTAAAGAAACAACATTTTGAAAAAGAAATTGTTGTGGAGAGACAGTACACTTTGATTTTCCTCCTAAATGAATTAGAGTGGGTGCTTGCCTGCAGGCACTGCTCAGAGCTATGCCTGTTCCTCTGGAGCTGGGCACTGCAGCAGTCATCCCACGGGAGATGCTCACCTAAAGGATTAAGGAGGCTGGTACCTCCAGCTAGCACTCCTGACTGTGTAGCAGGTGCCTGCCTGGAAGCACCTAGGGGTTTGATTTTCCCCAAACTCCTGGACTCCTGACATGGGAGACAGGAGGTACTAAGAATGCCAGATCCTTGCTAAGGGTCCAGCTGTCAGGACACTGAAACAGCATCTATATGTAACTGGGCAGTGGGACCAGCCAGCCCAGTATGGGCTTCATCAAGACTTTCCTTTGTGGTTGCATGTGAATTGGGAATAGTTTCTGGAGCTTATCAGCCAAATTGTGCCAGGGAATTGAATGGGAGAGTGCTTGTTAGCACAGACCAAAGGATCCAGACTTACTGCTATAGACAGTGATGTTCCTTGCCTGGGAATATTTGCCTAGCACAGGGGTAGACTGAGAAGGGTTACCTAAAATATCTGGCTTCCAAGGGAGCTAGTCATTACTGGTCTGGAGTCTCTACAAAGGGAGCCTCCTGATCCCCAGCTCCATAGCTGGCAGTCTGCATTCCTCCATGCCAAATATGCTATACAGAAAGGCTGCTCAAGAGACATTAAAACATTTCTAAATTATACTGTTCTTTTTTGACAATGAGCTGAAAATTGTTTTGAAGGGGAGCATATGACAAGAGGTCCTTACTTCATACTGTTTCTAGAGATGAAAGGGTCATACCAGAGCAGACCCAGAGAAAACAGGATATAACCTGGTGCTCTCTGACTACCAGTGAGCATTACTGCCCACTTAGGAGTACAGGAACCAAAGACAAACTAAATTATTTACTGCACATACTTGAAAAGAACCTTAAAGATTACATCTTATTGCACGAAACCCTTTTATCAAACTCCATATCAACAGCCATGTGTATGTTAACTCTGAACTTGATGCAGCATTTAATTGGGCCAGGGATTTGGCTTAGTTCCTGAGTGGACTTCTTGAGCTTTTTTGTTGGAAAACTTGTTCTCATGCCTCATTTTTCTAATATTGTCTGTTTTCTGATAGATTCTTCTGGGTACTGAAATGTTGAGAATCAATCATAGAATTCTTTAGGTTGGAAAAGACCTTCAAGATCATCCAGTCCAACCATTAACCTACACTACCAAATCCACACTAAACCAATCAAGGGTAGACGAGACTAAACCATGTCCCGAAGTGCCATGTCTACCCGTTCTTTGAACACTTCCAGGAATGGTGACTCCACCACCTCTCTGGGCAGCCTGTTCCAATTCTTGACTACCCTTTCCGTGAAGAAATTTTTCCTAATTTCCAATCTAAACCTCCCCTGGCACAGCTTGAGCCCATTTCCTCTCGTCCTGTCGCTAACTACTTGGGAGAAGAGACCAACCCCCACCTCACTACAGCCTCCTTTCAGGGAGTTGTAGAGAGCGATAAGGTCTCCCCTCAGCCTCCTCTTCTCCAGGCTAAACAACCCCAGTTCCCTCAGCCGCTCCTCATAAGGCCTGTGCTCCAGACCCTTCACCAGCCTTGTTGCCCTTCTCTGGACACACTCCAGCACCTCAATGTTTTTCTTGTATTGAGGGGCCCAAAACTGGACACAGTATTCCAGGTGCAGCCTCACCAGTGCTGAGTACAGGGGGACAATCACCTCCCTGCTCCTGCTGGCCACACTATTCCTGATACAAGGCAGGATGCTGTTGGCCTTCTTGGCCACCTGGGCACACTGCTGGCTCATGTTCAGCTGGCTGTCTACCAACACCCCCAGGTCCTTTTCAGTCAGGCAGCTTTCCAGCCACTCTTCCCCAAGCCTGTAGCGTTGCATGGGGTTGTTGTGACCCAAGTGTAGGACCCAGCACTTGGCCTTGTTAAACCTCATGCAGTTGGCCTTGGCCCATCGGTCCAGTCTGTCCAGGTCCCTCTGCAGGGCCATGCTACCCTCCAGCAGATCCACACTCCCACCCAGTTTTGTGTCATCTTCAAACTTACTGAGGGCGCACTCAATCCCCTCATCCAGATCATCGATAAAGATATTAAACAAGGCTGGCCCCAAAACAGAGCCCTGGGGAACACCACTCGTGACCGGCTGCCAACTGGACTTAACTCCATTCACCAATACTCTCTGGGCTTGGCCACCCAACCAGTTTTTTACCCAGTGAAGACTACGCCTGTCCAAGCCATGAGCTGACAGCTTCCCAAGGAGAATATTATGGGAGACTGTGTCAAAGGCTTTGCCAAAGTCCAGGTAAATGACATCCACAGCCTTTCCATCATCTACCAGGCGGGTCACCAGGTCATAGAAGGAGATCAGGTTGGTCAAGCAGGACCTGCCTTTCATGAACCCATGCTGGCTGGGCCTGATCCCCTGGTTGACCTGCACTTGCCTGTTGAGTTCACTCAAGATGATCCTCTCCATAATCTTTCCTGGCACTGAGGTCAGGCTGACAGGCCTGTAGTTCCCCGGGTCCTCCTTTCAGCCCTTCTTGTAGATGGGCATCACGTTGGCAAGCCTCCAGTCATCAGGGACCTCCCCTGTTAACCAGGATTGCTGATAGATGATGGAAAGCAGCTTGGTGAGCTCTGCCAGCTCCCTCAGTACTCTCGGGTGGATCCCATCTGGCTCCATAGACTTGTGAGTGTCCAGGTGGTGTAGCAGGTCATTAACTGCTTCCTCCTGGACTATGAGGGCTCCATTCTGGTCCCCGTCCCTATCTTCTAGCTCAGGGGCCTGAGTACCCTGGGGATGACTAGTCTGGCTGTTAAACACAGAAGCAAAGAAGGCGTTAAGTACCTCAGCTTTTTCCTTGTCCTTGGTGACAACGTTCCCCCCACATCCAGCAAAGGATGGAGATCCTCCTTGGCTCTCCTTTTATTGTTGATGTACTTATAAAAGCATTTTTTATTATCTTTTACAACATTGGCCAGATTAACTTCTTGCTGGGCTTTTGCTTTTCTAATTTCCTCCCTGCATGACCTAACAAGATCCCTGTACTCCTCCTGAGTTGCCCGCCCCTTCTTCCAAAGGCGCTAGACTCTCCTTTTTTCCCTGAGTCTCCGCAAAAGCTCCCTATTCAGCCAGGCTGGTCGTTTTCCCCGCCGGTTGGTCTTACGGCACATGGGGACAGCCCGCTCCTGTGCCCTTAAGACTTCCTTCTTGAAGAGGGCCCAGCCTTCCTGGACCCCTTTGCCTTTCAGGACTGCCTCCCAAGGGACTTTCCCAACCAGGGTCCTGATCAGGCCAAAGTCTGCCCTCCAGAAGACCATGGTAACAGTTTTGCTGCCCCTCCTCTTTACATTGCCCAGAATTGAGAACTCTATCATATCGTGGTCGCTAAGCCCAAGACGGCCTCCGACCACGACATCTCCCACGAGTCCTTCTCTGTTTGTAAACAGCAGGTCAAGCGAGGCACCTCCCCTGGTAGACTCACTTACCAGCTGCATCAGAAAGTTATCCTCCACACACTCTAGGAATTTCCAAGACTGTTGCCTCTCTGCTGTGTTGTATTTCCAGTGGATGTCCGGCAAGTTGAAGTCCCCCACGAGAACAAGGGCTAGGGATTGCAAGACTTCTGCCAGCCGCCTGTAGAACGCTTCATCTATCTCTACATCCTGGTTGGGTGGTCTATAGCAGACTCCCAACAGGACATCCGCCTTGCTGGCCTTCCCCCTCATCCTTGCCCATAAGCACTCGACCTTGTCATCACCACGGCCAAGCTCTATACAGTCAAAACACTCCCTAACATACAGAGCCATCCCACTGCCTCTCCTTCCCTGCCTATCCATTAACAAAGAGAGAGCATTAACAAACACCAGTTTATTTAAAACTAGGTTTCCAAAGGTACAATCAGTGAATAATGGGTCCTACATAAGTTGCTGAGAAAGCTAAATGACACGCTTGAAGGAAAAGTTTACATGAAACAAAGCTTACCCTGAATTTAAATGTTTTTTTACTGTAATAGAAGCTGGAGTAGCTATCACATGCATATCCAGGGGAACATGAATTTTGGGGAATCTTATCCTATAATGATGAATTTTAGGTATTTCTTTATGCAACACTGATCTCCCTACAGATTTCTTGATAGATCCGAGACCTAAAATCTGCTACATGACATTATTTCTCTTTGTACCACGTATATGTGACCTTAGCAAATATGTCTGTTTAAGAAGATATTGTATTTTTATTTTTTTTTTTTTGAGAAAAGTTTCTATTGCATTCATTTATGATATGTATAGCAGGCTTTTTCCTTTGTTGTGGGTATATCTTAATTTTTCTTTGGATTAAAACTTATACCCCTTGAAACTGATGCATCTTAGTGCAAAGAAAAGACTTCTAGAAGCATTATCCACTCCTGATGGTTTCAGGTTTCTGAAATTATCTGTTTTAGAGCAAAGGAGATTCAGGGAAAACCCAAAATTAAGAAATGCCTTTGTGACTGATTTTTTCAGCCGCCTTCTTCCAGCTGTCAACAAAGGAAAGAGTGATCCCCTCTTAACATGTAATCCTCATGCTGATTGTGAAGAAGTAGCAAAATCAAAGGGAACATCTGCTCAAGGTAGTCTCAATGAGGAGAAGGGTGGATTGATTCTTTTGTCTGAAGCTTCAGCCAGTCTTTGTGCTCTGTAAAGGGGGGCACTAACATCTCTGGAAGACTGCCAGGGTGCAAATTCCGGTATCTCATTCTTTCCAGCACAGATTTTCCAAAGCTGTGAAGATATGTAACACCTCAGAGCAGAGAGAAGTATTAATCTGGGGAAAGCTACTAGGAGAATCTAATTCAGAGAGATTTTATATAGCTTTTTTTACAAATATTTCTTGTGAGTGCTTATCAGGCAGAAGAGAATCCCAGGGCAAAGACTGTTGTATTCAGTTTCAATCAGAGTGATGGTCTTATTGTCCTGTTTTTGAACATGGTAGGAATAAATTTCTCTTGGCATTACAATGCCTCTTTCTGAGGAAGCAGAAGTAAGCTTTATCTGAGGTATATTAATGAAGTCCTTCAACAGAAGCCAGACTTCACAGGAAATTCCCACCTCACTGTAATTCAACTCTCAAAAACAAGGCAATGAAGAGCTGTACAGCCTTTTTTAACTTTGCAAAGTATTTTTTAACATTTTGCTTTCTAAAAAGATAGAAAACATGAAAAGTATGGACCTCCCTCCTCCATCTGTGGCGTTAGTTCCGTTTGGCTGTCAGGTTTTGCTCACAAAACAGCCCTAACGATTTCTCTTCCTCCAAATGTCCTCTTAAAAACAGTGTGATATCCCATTAGAACAGCTTATAAATGATATGCTTCACCACCTCCCTTTGAAAAGATGGAGAGGAGTCACTGAGGAGTGAGGACACTGTCAGAGCTTAATGAGTAGTTTAGAAGTGTCTCTCTCTGCAGCGAGGAGTAGGTATTTCCATCTTCCACAGACTCTAAATTGCTTCAGCCTATTGCAACTACTGTAAATAGATTGAGTGCACAGAATGAAGTTGTGTAGAACCACTGGAGACAAATTGCACACTTTAGAAGATAAAAGAAGCTGTTTTCCATCCCTGCTTTGAGCTGGGAATCAATGAGGAGATGTGAATGGGTGGACTATCTCAAGGAGCATCTTGCTCCATGCTATTTATGCATCCAGCTGCCTGGAAGTGGACTTTGCTCATGCACTGGCTGGGAAGGAAGTTCCTTTGCTGTTTTGCCATTAGATATCTGACCTGCAGTCCTTGCAGATATACCTAAACACATTTTAAATTATTGGCAGATGGCAGCAGCAAGGAGCCCAGTGCATGCTAACTGACGGAATATTTTACTTTTCTTGATGGGTGGCTTTTCTCACACCATTCTGAGCCATGCTACCTCAGCTAAACAGCTACCAGTGTCTAAAATAACAGATGTAAAGTAGTTTAGTTAACTCCAAATTAACTGCAGACATGTGCTTCAGGTTTACTGTTTGTTTATTATTCTTGAAGAGAAAAGGGAGTAAAAGCGATTTTTCAACGTTAATATATTTCTTTTTAAAAAACTTCTCCAAACAACAAAGGACTGGAAGAGATGTGGGTCACTGAGATTTGGTATTTCAAGACTCTTATGATATAGTACTTTTCATAAAATTATCAGCAATTAATTTTGTCCTCACTACTTGAATGAAAAGCAATTCCAGAATCTCAATGCTCTAATTTTGCAAAGCCTTTCTTTAACTCCCAGAAAGAAAAATATACTCTTGTGCCATCATCCTTTAACTTAACTTAAATTTCTCTTTTCTTTCCTTATGCTTGTTTCTTGCATAATGTACTGGGTCTGGCTGGGATGGAGTTAATTTTCTTTGCAGCAGCTCTTATGGTGCTGTGTTTTGGATTTGAGACTAAACCAGTCTCAAATCAGTGTTTTAGATATTGTTGAAGAGTGCCTGCACAGCATCAAGGCGTTCTCCTTTTCACACACTGCCCCTGCAGCAAGTAGGCTGGGGTGGGCAAGAGGCTGGTAGGGGGTGCAGCAGGGACAGCTGACCTCAACTGTCCAAAGGGATATCCCATACTGTATGACATCGTGCTCAGCAATAAAAGCTCAAGGAAAGGAGGAGGAAGGGATTGACATTCATGGTTATGGAGTTTGTCTTCACAAGTAGCCGTTACACATGCTGAGGCTCTGCTTTCCTGGAAATGGCTAACCATCTACCTGCTGATGGGAAGTAGTGAATGAATACCTTATTTTGCTTTGCTTCAGACAGAGCTTCGATTCACCTATTAAACTTTTTTTATCCCCACCCACAGGTTTTCAGCTTTTGCTCTTCCAATTTTCTCCCCCATCCTGTTGGGAGAGAGTGAGCAAGCAACTGGGTGGGTACTTAGCTGCTGGCCAGGGTCAACCCACCACTGATAGAGACAACAATAATGTTTTCTTACTCTCTTCCATTCTTTGTTTTTGTAGCTCTTCTTAGAGCTGGAGCTTACTCACAACCATTCCCTACCATTACTCCCCTAGTCCATTTTGGACTCTTTTTCTGACTCCAACCTGCTTTTATTGGTTTGATTATTTTTTTTCCCCCTAATGAAAATATTGTGCATCCTAGAATGTAGTTTTCTTTTTCATTGTGCTAATGGATCACACTTAGGTACACTAAGTTTCTGATTGCTTCATCATGTGACTGTGAATAATACTCACTAACCATTTCTTCTCTGACTAGCACAGCTCAAAGAAAAGGAAAATTTGGATTGCCTACATCATCAGAGGTGTGTTCACACTACTGAAAAAGTCAAATCATAATTTACTATTATTACATAATGAGATGGCATACATTGTTCAAGGAAAACATTTGCACTTTCTCATATTTGTTTTAAAGACTTGTACAGTAAGTTGAGGATTCATATCTACAGAACATCAGTGGTACTCCGGGGAGAGTAAAGTATGAACTCTTAAACTGTGTGCTTCAGATTTTCAACTATGTCAAATTTTGTGAAAAATGTTAGGGTTAGAGTGGATAATATAAATCTTACAATAAAGGGAAAAGTGTCATGTGGCTGTTACGGATAACAAGATGAAAGACAGTTGCTCAGTCAGCAGGTCTGAACACTTGCCCTGCCCAGAAGAAATTGGCTTGGGTACATCATCTCACAAAAATTTACAGTTGAGATTCTTTTGACAAAACACAGATTTATTTTGTCATCCTTTCCCCCCTTAGTCTATAGAAGGAAACAGGCACTGCTAAGGCAGAGTTCATCTCACCCTAATGTTAGGTTCTCTAAATGTTAGGTGATGTGAATACTTGTATTGGATTCTTTTGTCATCTGGAAAGGGTTTCTTAAATACCCTCCATTTCTACCTTAATTTTTTCTGAGTTTTGTTAGATAATTTTATAAGCTTAATTCAGTTTCTTTTCAGGTCTGAAAAGAAATCTGATTTTTTTGACATATTAACATGAAATGGCAAAAAAGTGCAAAGACCAAGAGGATCAGGTTCAAAATGGAAGCATAAACTTAATTCCCTCTCCTTCTTCCTCCAGCTAAGGAGATTTCTGAACGCTTGCTTCCTGGCACATGAAGTTTTCTTGCCCTATATTTTAGATTTTTAATTATTTTTTATCAAGGATGAACAGAATTTCTGTCAAGCCAAGATATTTTCTGACTCGGTTAAAAAAAAAAAAAAAAGGGTTGTAAACTTGGGAAAATTACAGAAAAACAGTTTATGGGCTGTAGCAAGTAAGAACTACTGGTGTAAAATTATTTTCAATTACTCATTTTCAGCCTGCTATCTCACTGGATCCATTCTACCTACTATATTGTAGTGCATTTATCAACTTAATTCAGACAGTTAGTCATTCGATTTTCTCATTTCATTATTAAGTATAGAGAACAATTGTTTTTGTAATTATGGTAATAAACTATATTTGAACCTGATTTACCCTCCCACAACTTCAGGCACCTCAGTTAAGTGTGTCAGTTGTGATCCTTTTTAGCCTTCCTGGTACAGAAGCTCCCTTTATATTTGGTGGAAGAAGAAATGGGGCTCTCAGGAAAATTAAGATCTTAAGTGGCCTCACTGCAAAACGAATCAGGCAGGCTGGGTTTTGGCCATGCTTGTTACCACACAGAGAGGTAAATTGTTCTCTGTTTTGAACTCCAGTACAGTTTTGGCAAATCTGGCACTGTTTTCCTTTAACACACTTGCTAGAAATGTAGTTTAAATATTTCTAAAGTTTTTCTCAATCTGCTAACCTGAAACCTTGGAAGACTTTGAGCTTTCGTAACTTCTGCTATTAGTCAGTTACATACACAGCAGGTACACAGTGTACCTCTGTGGATTTGTGGTATTTGTAATTTTCTATTGCTATTTTTCTAAGGAGGTGCTGGATCCAAAACCAGGACAGAAATCAATGATAAACAAGAGGTCAATCTCCTAGTAATGTGTGCACTACCTATAAAAGCACCCAGAAATTGGCTGTTTAAATGGCTGAATTTACAAGAGGCAGTTAGAAATAATTTTAGGATTTTCATATAGTCCCTTGCAGTATGCTAATGAAGTATCATAAAAAGTAAGTATCAGAGTTGCAGTCCTCTTGCACAACAGTTTCTGCTCGGAGTCCAAAATATCTTTGACAGTTTTTGTTATGTCGTTCAGCATCTTACATTTAATAGCCCACTTCCTGCAATTATTTTGGTCTTTATCTTCTTCTGATTATTTCCACATCCAAGAATATTTTATTTTCTGCCTTGCGAAATATATATCTTTTTTTCATGGAAAATGTGTTCTTGCTATTTCTTAAATGTACTATTAGCTTTATCTTTGACCTTTTGTTTTTCAGCTGTATTCATTTTACATAGTCCCTTGGATATAGCTAGAGTGTATGTTTTCAGTTTTGTGCTTCTTTGTTCATCAACATTTGCCTTCTTTATTTCTGGTGTATTTTTAGCTAGATTACATGCATAACCCTTGGGCATACATTAATTTATCTTTGAATGTTTTCCATTTCCCTCTGTGTCCTTTATCTCTATTGATTTATCCTACTTGATTTCATCCTGTGCTTTTACATTCTTCTAAAGCTCACTCTTTGAAATTTAACATCCTTTTTTCCCTTTTGTGGTTTTACCTGTGTCCTAATTACTACCCTAATTAGGTTATGAACACAATTGCAAAGAGCCCTACTCACATCTACAATCCCGTTATATTTACCACACACAGACCTAGCCAAAGATTGATTTTTTTTCCTCTAAATTATTCTTTTTTCCCTACTGGATGTATAATATAATGCTGTGCCTTAACCACAGAACTTACAAATCTCTTGATATATTTCTCTTATGTAATGAGCCTAAATTTACTAATTCAGAACTTTAACAATTTGCTTTAGATTACTCATCTCTTCTCATGCAATTTTGTGTTTACAACTCCTATATGATGCTATATGTTTTTTCAACCAGAGGCTATCAAATTGTTTATGTTTCCCTTTTTTTCTTTTGCCCTAGTCTTATTTCAAAACATGATAAATGACCTCTACTGTCACCTTTTCAAATATAAACTATGTTTACACTTTTCTTAAGAAAAAGCTTACAACCCTATCTTCCTTTTCAAATTTCTGTTTTTTTTTTTTTTTAAAAAAAATTGTCTTAAATTCTTATTCAAAATTTTCTCTTTGTTCCAAATGACATCTGCATGAATTTTTCTCCCCCCTCCTCCTTTAACTTTCTAATTCATCTCAGGTTTTTGTATCAATCCTTTGTAGACTTTCACAGCATTCATCTGACCAATCTTGAGTTAATTGTATCACATGCCTTTTTTATTGTGTGTGCCTGACAGTCTTTGCCATGGTGACAATGTCATAGTAATTGCAATGCACAGGACAAAATTAAAGTTGTTCAGGAATGTACTAGGCTATTGTACAGCTTTAGAGTAATGAATATTAAAGTTGCAGTCACTTGCATACTAGGAGTAGGTAGAACCAAATACTTGATGCTTCTATGAGAACTTACACATGGCTACAGAAAAAAAAAAAAACAACCCACATTGTTTATTCTTCATATTTGTTTCTGCCGCCTCATTTAAGCAACTTTCCCTGGCTTACAGTAGTAGATGGTTTCCACAAGCATACTCTCTTTCTTGCTCTTCAACTCCTTCCTACTGTTATTTCTGGCTAATGGAAGGAGCTGAACAGCAAGGAGAGTATGCTCCAACTGAGTTGTCATTTCACCTATAAGATCTCTGAGGACCAGAAAGCACTTGAAGAGACTCAAGATTTTATGATTTCATATCGCCATAGTATTTATGACTGTGTGTTCAGAAAATTTTTCTGTTTCTTAAAAAAATATCTTATTGCATTTTTCTTCAAATTGCTTTCTAGCCATCAAGACCCACAGATCCTGAGATAAGAGTTCAGATTGCCTTCATTCTATGGACACCAGCTTTAAGCTTACAGGTAATGGTGTAGTAACTTCAAAACTGTTCACCTGAAAGTTCATTGCAAACTTTAGTTTTTGACAACATTGTACTGAAGTTCAGAAAATACTGGGAATGGTTTGAAATGTTGTAGCCTCTTCATTTCAAAACCCAATCCAATCCTGCAGTGTAAAATATTAATATTTTTTCTTTTCAGTGACAGCCTTGTTGCCTTTATTTCTCATCAGTAACTGCTGCAATAGCACTCTGTGTGTGTGTGTGTGACTATGGCTACTTGTGCAGTGACCTCCTACAGGAAGGTGGGTAGTGTTGGGAGGTGGAGAGTGAAGAAAGCAATATGACACGTGTGACTTCCTCCTTGAAATCCTGCTCCCAAAATTGGGATATTTCATCTGCCCACACCACAGCATGTATCAGATCCCCCCATTCATGTTCCCAGAGCCTCAGTGCAGCTGTTTCCACACCATGTTCTAAAACATTTAAATCCCTTATGATTGCTTGTGAGTTAGACTAAAAAACACCCACCTTGCATACATTTTTTGCACGACTTCATGATCCACATAATGTTTCTTCTGATATTCACTTGTGGTTGTTTCTAGAAGGCTTTAATTCTTTACCCCTTCAGGTTTGTCTCCCCAAGGAGCTCCTCTTCCACCACCAAATTGACAGGTGGTTGAACATTTCTGTGTGTGGCTTGGCATCTATTAAGCTCTTCTTTCCTCAGCATCTTCCTTCTTTTTCTCTTACTCTGTCCTCTCTTACGAGCTCTAAACCCAGGTGCTCTTTATCTTATTTTTCCTGTCCTCATCTTTTCCAGATACCCTTACCATGAAATATTTGTTCTAATCACCAGGCAATGTGGTAACTCAGTTCATAAGCTCAAAAAACTATACCACTGTCAGATACTTCAGTTAGTGTTGTAGATACTGTATGTATCTGTATTTCTCCTTAACTGTCTTCCCTCAGAAATCAGGACATCCTGCCCTAGTTGCAAACTTTATGTTTTACTAAGTCTTAAGACATACAGTCTTTCACATTTTACAACCCACCAGGTTGAAGTAAAAGAGGAGGAACACAATATGAAGCAATCAAGGGCCTGTGAAGAGGGCCCTCGTCATACCCAGTCAGACCCCTGGTGTAATCCAATTAAATTGAACAGTTCACAGGAAAACCCAGAGGATTAAACACATTTACCCAAGCAAAACCACTTCCTACCACTTGAGGGGTATAGCTCTGCAAACGTGCATCTCATTAAGTCATGTTAGACTTCCTAAAATGGCAATTAAGGCTAAAAGGTTAGAGAAAGATAATAAAACATGATTGGTATTCAGCAAACTCCATCTCCCCACACCTCCCTTTTCCCCCCAGCCAGAGCCAGCTGTTTTCTAATTAACCCAAAGGTAGCAAGGTGTCCACAAGAGGATATCTGCTGATTAGCCAAAGAACTCTAATTTGCTCAGTGCTATTAGGACTGTGCCTCCAAATCTCCCTGTTTTACAAAAGTCTTCAGACATCATCAAATTTATGTCTATGCACTATGCAACTACAGTAGCCGCATACAAGCAAAACCACACAAATTCAGCTAAAGCGATCAGCGTGTTCATAGTTGTGCAACTGAGACCAAGGCTGCAGTGAAATTATCAATATTCTCATTTCCACCTTTTCCTCAGTTTGTATCCTCTCTTCTCACCTCCAAACAGTCTTTTTAATTCCAACACCGGGGTGTCAGTCAGACTCTGTCCTTAGGGAGCAGCGTGCCGCTGTAGCCCCAGGGTGTCTGGGCACAACTAGGAGCCCCTCAGCAGGCTGCCATCGCCTGCCCGCTCCCCATCCTGACCAGGATGTGTTATCGGGAAATCACTTATAGATAAACATTTTCAAAGACGTAAGCACTTGTCTGTCTTTCCATCAATTTTGGTAGGGTGGGGTTTAGACCTGGATTCATTTAGGGGAATAGTCAAAGGAGGCCACAGAAGTTATCAGTGCAGAGAAACAGGTACTCCAGAAGAGCGTTTAGACAAGCCAAGGTCTGGACTGCCCACTGGAAGTACCTGAGGTATGCCTTGAGTGGTTGGGGTCTCCACTTAAGGGTCTAAATTGAGACGGAACAAATCACTTCCAGAATATAGGCATTCAAGCTGATGTCTTGTAAATAATATGCCTTTAAAGACTTAGGTAGAGTAAATTACAATAATCCTTTATATGAAAGGGACAGAAACTGATTTGCCTGGCCTTGGTATGTTGACATATTGGTAAGTTTATCAATAAGATTAATTCTGCCTCGCTTAATACTCTCTTTATTTCTGTATGTTTCAGGTCCTAAAAGGTAACTTGTTTATGCTTTAGTAGAAGAGAACACTATCTGCAAAAATTTCTTCTTATTATTACTAGAATATCTAATATGTTAAGACTTCTGTCAAGCTGACACAGACAATTTGTCTACAGTTTAAGCAGCTGACTTGAAAGACCTTTTCTGCACACTGTCTGTATTCCTATCTTCTAAGACACCTTCTGAAAACCTACCCCACTTTCTCACACCATTCAGCTACAAAATCACAGGCAATCATTTTACAAATAGTAATAGACCTACTTTTCCATTATAAGCTGATTTTTTTGTGAGCATTCCATTGTAACATCCCCTGAAATTTCATATGCTACTTCTCAAACAACATTTTTTTCTTCCTCAGAAGTGCTATGACAAATCCTGACCTGACGTTTTTTCAAAATGTGTAATATCAAAGTTAGTGCGTGTAAGTCATCTGGGGATGACAGTGATAGAGAAATCATTTTATGAAATGATGAAACTTAGTCCTGCTATGAAACTTCCATTCACTTGACAGTGTTTAACTGGTTGGATAGTACAGTATCTTCTATCATTTCAGTACACCCACAGGCAGCTCTAAAGTTGAGAGGTTTGTGTTGCTGTACACCAGATGTTCTAAGTTGAGATTTTGTAACACTAAAATTAAACACCAAAACAGCAGAGTAATCACTATACTGGCTTAAGTGTAAAATTAACTAGGATGTAAGAGAGAAAGTAGGGTTTGGTTTTTTTTTTTTTTCATTCTTAATGATATTCATTATCTACTATGCCAGGATAATTTGTTATTTTCTATTTACACACAAGTCAGAACTGAAAACACATAGTTTGTTGTATTTTCAGTGTGAAAATCAAGCTCATATTACTGCTAATGATAGCTACAAATTAAACATAAATGGGAGTACATATCCCTATGGGTGGTGGTTTTTTTTTTTTTTTTTTTTTTAATTCTTCATGCAGTATCTTAATCTTCAGAATTAAAATGCAGGTGCTTCAAGACAAAAGTTCAGTTATGGTCTCTGTCCAAGAAGGCAAAAGCCAGCACATCATAAATTAGATTACAAAGTTGGAGATAATTTATTTGAAGAGCTGCAACTTTTTAAATATAAAAGACTTGATACCAAACGTGAGTACAGGTATTTCTTGCAAAACTGTGCTTTGTTGGTAATGAATAGGTTTTGTTGTGCTATTAACAGTCCATATAATCCAACTTCCTCCTGTGCAAAAAAATTATCCGGTGCAGACATAATTTCATTTCTCTACTATAAAGCTTTATTTTAAGATTTTTCAGACCAGTGACTCTTTTAAAAAGAATAATTGCTTGTGTACATTTAGTTAAGGACCACAACCTATCTGAAAAGTTGTAAAATTTTGCTTTTCTCACTTCTAAGCAGAAAACATTTGTAGTCTTCACAATTGACATTTAATAATCATAGTTCTATAATGTGTTTTGCCTAATTTTATAGATACTTTAAATGAAAATTTTATTAAGAAATTAAAAACATTTAAACTAGGAATGTAAAATAAATAAGGCTATAAAAGAGCATAATAAAGGAAGAGGGAAGGAAGTAGAGAAGCAGTTCAGTAATTGACACTTCTATTTAAATTTAAGCAGTTTTTAAGCAAATTGAAACATATAAAGAAAGATAGTTTGAGAAATATTTCAGGCAAAATAACAGTGTGGGTGCTACAGACCTAGTAAGTAAAAAGCTAAAAGATGGAATGTAATTGTTCAGTCAGTGCAAATTTATGGAGATCAAAGTTAAAGACTTTCTTTATGAGTCATAAGATCTGTGGAGATGGTAAAAGTGTTGAATTAAACTTACGGAAGGCATTTGACTTGATGTTACATGGCACTAATTATCAAATTAAAATTATTTTAAAGCTCTGCAAGGGCTATTTTAAAGTGATTAAAGATGGCTAACTGATAGGTCTCAAAATGTCATTGTAAATTGAAATCATTCTTGTCCATCATCAAATCCTTCCAGTGAACTCCCTCAGGGATTGGTTCTTGGCACTCGGATACATCATGTGTTTATCCAAGATCTGTAAGAAGCGGTAAAATTATTACTGGTATTGTGTGAGGAAAACCCAGGGACAGGGTGAGCAATAAAAAGGGAAGAGATTAACTCCCAGCTGCAGCAATGTGGGACTTGTCACATGCTTGTGTCACAGTAACAAGCTGCAGGGCAGGATGTGCTCTGGCCCTTCCCGCAGCCTTAGCCCCCCAGGGCCAAGGGACCTGCTCTGTCACCCAGAGAGCCTTTCCTTTCACTGAGAGCCAAGGAGCAGAAAGAGAAAATGATTTTTCCTCCTGACCTGCACAGCTAGGGTGTAAATCTGCAGCTACAAACAGGAAAAACGTACTAAAAGCCCTGGTTTAAATGAAACGTGTTTGTGTTTCACAGCTCTCCCTTAGAAAATCCTGTACCTAATCAGGACTGGAGATATCAGTGGCACTAGACCCAAAGCCAACAAAGTTGGCATCTGCAAGACATATCCACTCTCCAGCCCATGGGACAGGTTTATGAAAAGAATACTGAAGTGTGTAGAAGTCATTTGCCTCCACATTTGTTACTGGCATGTATGGTATTGACATACTTTGTCTATTTTTCTTGTTTGCAATTTAGTAAGAAGGATAAAATGGAAATGTCCCAGAAAGCCACGAGAAAATTTGAATTAGATCAAAAAACTCAGGACTCTCTTTGTTGAAAAGCAATTTGTTTTAGTTCAAAGATAGTACTTTGAGCTTTTATTTGGGTTCTGAATCACAACCAGCTCTGTACCCATCTGTGGTACGCCCTGCAGGGTCCCAGTCCTATGATAATCTTGTCAGACCATAACGCATCTCCAGCCACCTGCTTGTCTTCCTTGTTAGAAACATGAGGCTGTAAGCATCTTAAACTGTCCATTTTGCCTGTGAATTTGGCTTGTCACAAAAACATTGTTGTCACCATTTTGCAGAAGAGGAGCAGGCTCTGAGAGGTTTGATTCCTGGAAAGATGCTGGTGTACTGCTCTACATCTCTTTGGAAGCTGGCATATTTTGCCCCCAAAAGAAGAGTAATTAGAATGAACACCTTGTTAGTGCAGTGCTGGCCTGAAAAAGAAGGGAAAGGATGTATAGCTTTTCTCTATGGGAGCGGCCTACTCAGTTTTGAGCGTAGACAGTTTCTAAAGCGTGTAATGGACACATATAAGGGATTATGACTGAACAGTACCTCTGTGTTTATTGATTTTCTGATATTTGCAATTATGTAATTAATGCAGAAATAAGAACTATGACTCTAAATCAGCAAAGCTCAACTTATGTGAATATCAGCACTTAAGACTAATGTGTTAAGCATGTGATAGTTGTTCTCTCAGCAGTATGCATATCTTCTCAAAATTTAATCTTATGCCTAAAAATAAAACCCAAACATCTTTAAAGAGAAAGCATTGTGGAATGCCATTTTTTTTCAGATACTTATATTTGCCAGTTTTCCTTTATTCTCAACACAACCAATAATGTTCTACATCTCATAATACTTTTGCTATTATTTTAAACTAAGTCAATAAATTACAGAAAGTTAAAGACCAAAAGGAGGCCTGACGGAAATTGCAGTTGGAAGTATCTTTGGCTGTTCAAAGCCAAAGAGATATCAATTAATGTGTCTGTCATTCTTTTCTTTCTGAATTGTTACTGTCGCTCTTTCCTTTTCAGTGTTTAGGAACTTGTCAGGGAACATGCTCACCAATAAAAAACCATTTTGTCAGGGATACTGTAAGAAAGAGAGTTGTGACTGAAAACATCGCAGAGAACCACTATTAGAAACACAGCTGTTAGTATAAACACTTTGGTTCAATTTTACAATATAATAAAAGAAGTGTTAAACCATCCTTTGTTGTCTATGGGGGTAAAGAAAGGTTTTGACCTCTAGAAAGCCAAACTGCATGGCCTGGCCCTGCTGTGTGCCTCCACGGCAGGACGCACTGCAGGGATCAGATGCCCTGGAGCAGCGCTGCTTGCTCTCACACCACTGTGATTTTGGGCACTGACGCTGCTGCTGGGACGCCTGTCCCCTCAGAGCCAGGTTGGGGAGCACGCATGGTCAGCTAATGCGTGAGGTACATCTGCTTTGTAGAAAAGGCGTATGTTCAATTTCAGTCAAAAACAGACCACAAAACCAATGCTACTAGCAAACTGATATAATTTGCATGTGTCGGTCCAGAAGCATGGATGAAATCAGTATAATTGAGAGAAAGGTATTAACTAATTAATGTATGGGCCACATCTCTTCTCTTATTACCAGAGCCTCATGAAGGATCTCAGGTCAACTATGAAAACAGCTGGTTTCTTTTTCTTTCATCACTTAGAGATGGGTCTTTTTCTTTTTCAGCAGAAAACAGCTCTCAAGTGATGTTTCAAAAGTTCTCAGGACTAGCACAGCACTGCTGCAGTGAAAGCTTTACAATTGCTGAAAATGAGAGCATGGTCAGGTTAAAGCTGGCTGAGTATGCCAGAAAATTATACCTGCAGCTGTGTTATTTGCAAGAAGTTCATCATTTTACTCTCAGGATTAAAGGAAAAAAAACCCAACAAAAAAACAGCTAACACTTTTCGTTTAGGAAAGACGTACACGTGCTTTGCTAGAGTGGCAGATGTTAAGCATGAAATTCATCAAGTAAAATTCAGCAGTCACGTATATATAAAATCTGGTCTAAGCTTAATATTTACTTAGAAGCCTGCTTAACGTGTTTGACTTTGGTAGTTTACTTTTAATTTATTACTGTGTTACAGCAGCCTTCCAAACATTACTTACAATAGATTATAAAAAGCTTTCAAAAATATTTAAAATCTGCCCTTTGAATGCCAGACCCTTTTGGTCTAAGAAATTTAATGTTTTATGTCTTTGAGGAGCTTAGAATATGTACTGCATTAACATGAATTATGACTGAGGTCACCATGTACCTTATTCTTCCTTATAAAAAATAGTGGCACAATAGATTGCTATAAAGGCTCTGCAAAGCATATTAGATCCCTTTAAATTTGTTTTCTTTAATGGAAAATGAATTTGTAAAAATCTGGTCTACACAACAATATCAGAATTGACTTCTTCCAAAAGGCAAAATGAAAATCTATACTATATTAAGGTATTTTGTAATTTAGACACTTTGATCTTGTACGTGTTTGGTCAAGTGAAAAAGCTTGCTTCTGACTTATACGAGTAGAATCACTGAGTACTGCAGACAGTTTTAATATGAACAGAATTACTTATATAGTCAAATTTTCCCAGGATTAGGTCCATCTTTTGTGAAATGCAGACCAAGCAGAGATTGCTATATGAAGACATATTTCAGCTGCAAATTTAATTCTTTTTAGTTTTTTTTTTTAATTGCTGTTTTTCTTTATAGACAGGAAGTCCCAAAGTTCTAAGAAATACCATTAAGGATCAGTGCTTTAAAGCCTCTTTAGACGGTAAATGAACACAGGTTCTTTCTACTCTGAAATCAGAGATTTTTTGACATGCATTACCCAAGGGATTATTTTCTCTCTTTAGCAGCTGGATAAATTTTAAAGTTAGATTAATCTGTTATTAAGTGTGAATTCACATAGTTCAGGATCAGGATGAAGAAGACAGTAACAAAGTGCTGCTTTAATAGATGATCCATAGCAATCCTAGTATCAACAGGCAGGTGTCACATTTGCATGCATTTCTCATACCCTGCCTGGATCTCAAATGGATAGCTGCCAAGTAGAAGAAATTTGCTTTCTTTTTCATCTAAGACCTTCTTCTTGTTGGTACATAATATATGTTCATCAGGAAAGCATGAATATGTAAAACCCCTGAACAATATAAAATACGTATTTGTATAATCACTCATAGCCAGGTCATATTACTGCAATAAATTATACTGTTTAGTGTAATAGTGAGAATAAAATGATGATCATAATAAACAGAGAGGCTATCATTATTACTGTTCTTAATGTTTTGGCACCATGACCATATTATTCTCATTTCAGCCATATTTTTGTCAAGGCAGATGTTGTAAAAATCATAAACTTGATGATGCGTCTTGCATTTTAGAATGAACTCCAGAGAAAAACAGGACCCATGGGTTACTAAAAACAGCAGATGACCACTCTGCTTTCCCCTTTGAATGCCGGACCATTGCTAACAACCTGACTTGCAGGTCTCAAGTGCCTTAGTGTTAAAAGTGTTATTATAGTGACTGGAGTGGTACCTCCCAATGCCATGGAAGGATGGATGACACTCCATATTCATAGATGTCTGCATCAACCATGAAAGCTTATATTCTTCCTTCTTTTGGATCTTTGATTAGGGTACTTCAAATGTTTTTTTTCAGGCTGTGTTAAAGACAACTTTGTTTTTACTCTTACTTTTATTACTTACTTTTTACTCTTATTATTTATAAAAAACCCTACCAAACTGCTAACCAGAAAGAGTGGTAGCATGAAGGTTAATAGTTAAGAGATATGAGAAACATAGAAAAGCCTAGGTTCATCCCACACTGACATTATCTACCTGAAACTGGTCATTGAGTGAGAGCAAGACAGAGGCTTCCAAGAGCAGAGTCATGACTCTTAGATTCCCCAAAAGACTAATTCGTACAGCTATTCTTGCTAGGTTTGCTTTAGTGAGAACCAAAGGCAATTATGGTCTTGACTCAGGAGCCTCAAATTAGGTGAGACACATCTGGCCTTCATTGTGTTTGGCAAAAATACACACTGAGCCTCTAACACTTCAGCTATCTAATTTGGTGAAAACACTGTATATGGTAATTTTAAAGATTGATGAAATCATTGTAATTTTTAAGATACTGTGTTTCTGAAAGCATCATAATTTTAGACCCAGTGGTTCTAATCCAGCTATGGATTAGCATAAATTTAGTAAAATATAATCTTACAAGAATGTTCCAGTTTACAGATTGCCTAATTCCTTAACCACGGGGAGAGGCAAGTATCTCCAGAGATACTGGTCCAAAGTCTGGTCCAACCAAGCATATGGTGAAGAACTTGAATACAGCCAATTGTAAGAAACAAATGTCAAAGCTAGAAGTATGGATCAACCTCTGAAAAATTTCAGTGTACAGTACATATTTGACTATCTGCATAAATTATTCCTGATACTGTAGTTGTAGATATTGGTTCAATGTGAGACTGAAGCGCTGCTTTGCTAAGTGACTTATGAGCACATGGTGATAAAAAAGCTGTGTCATAAGAACCTGAAAATCTAAATAAAATCTATCTGTGCAGTATTTACAATGCAAGCATCCAAACTTCATACACTGAGAACATGCACACGTCCTACTAAACTAGTTTTAGATGGGAGGAGCTGTGAGTATGTATCTATGAAAAATCATTTCAAAAATTTGTTATGCAGATAATGGTGTGCCCAAAAGGTAATTTCAAGGTATTTACAAAGCACACAAAGCCTCATACCGTTCTACTTTCTACATGACTGGAATATAGATCTTATATTTATTGAGGCAGGGATTGTATCTTTATCCTCTCAATCTGCATATCAAACTGCATCAGTAGATGTTATATAGTCTGACTGCAAATGTGGTTGCTTCTACACCTTACAAGTAGGGAAAGCAAAAAAGGAGAAAATATAATAATCACTGAACATCCAACATTTATCCTAAGTCTTATCTTGTGAACTGATAGTGTCATGAGATAACTTCTGACTGCTGTTGGTGTCTATCCTCAGGCATAATTCCATTGCTAATTATTTTTCTTATTATCAATACTTGCAATTAATATCTTTGTAATTAGAACACCATGTTTTTATAAAATAATTTGCATTTAGTTAATTTTTCATTATTTTATTTATTATCTCCCCTTTCACTCCCTCCCATGAATCACAGTGAGATGGTCTCAGAATGTGTTTTCAGAAAAGATTAAGTGGTCCTTCACTTGAAACCATTTAAGAACCGCTGGCCTACAAACCATCCAGAACATCTTGGGTATGCCTCTATGTAAATAGAAAATTAGTGAAAACATACCAAACTCACTCTTCAATGGTGTGACCCCCTGTTGCTTTTCTTTTTGTCAGGATATGAAAAAAATTAGCTTTTACAAATGGAAAAGCAACTATTGCAGTTAGAATTAAGGATAACTGTAGATAAACAGGAACAAATTAAGATCTTGCCAAGAAGTGAATAGGAATTACATGGAAAAAAAGTTATTCTACAGCTAGGAATACTGACATACCATTTGTAGTAAGCTGCAAAAAGACAAGGGAACAGCTTGTGAAGATCATTTTAAGCTGTAAATTTGGGGCTGGATCCAACTTTCTGAAAGAACAGGGACATTTGTCCTTAAAGGTTTGCATAAACTAAAGGAGGAATGTATACAGAATTCATTTATGAAAGTTATTCAGCTGGTGCTGAATTGCCATGACATGTGCTGTCTATTAATATGGTGGCACGACCACCAGTAGCTATCTCTGGAAACCTTCCTGTTGTGCTCCCGACTCCACAAGGACACTGACGATTTTCTTGCATCCTGTTGATGCCATCTGTTGAGAGCAGAGGTCCACTGCATTGTAGCTTCCCATGCAATCTGCTTTGCACTCCTAACCTGCTTCATGTGACGCATCGGGTGGGTGGATAGCAAGCTAGCACACTGAACTGCACTGCATGAGTATTTCTTTGCTTCCTCATTCAATATGCTTTCCCATCTCAGTAGTATGAATTGCCTCAGGTGGCTGAAGTCAGCTGATGAATGCCAGCAGTGACCACCACGCAATTTAGAGTAATTGTTTTAGGACAAGTCATCACTCCTGGGATTTACTACACATTGAATCGGTATTAACTATTGAAATTGGTGTATTTGAGAGAGGACACCATGTTCTGACTTAGGCACTGTGCATTTCATGCCGTGTTAGGGAGTGACCTTACTTTGGTTTTTATATGCTGGACTTGGCACTGGCTCAACAGGAAGTAATTCTTTTGCAAAATGACAGAATACATGTAAATTTTATCTTCTGTGCCTAGTCAGCATCTAAACTCCATTCAGATTTTGCTAAAAGTATTTTTATACCTCCTGGCTCATGTTGCGTATTTATTCCACTTGAATTCATAAAACTCATCAAGATTCAGTGTCCTTATTCTTCATGCAGCTCAACTGGATGCCACTCTTTGCAGTTCTTCCCCGAATGTATACACTTTCAGTACACAGCCGAACTTTTTTTCCAGTACCCTACTACTGCAAAGTAGTTGCTCTTCACAGTTTTTTCCCTCAAACAATTCTCTAGTTTGATGATAGAAATTTATCTTCCACATATACCGTCAGTTTTATTACATTTAGCAATAATGTACCATCTGATGACTTTCAGCAACAACCTACCAGATTTCTGACTGTGCAAAGCACTGGTTTTCTGGTCATCCAGGAATGTAAAATAAGTAGCCACTATCTGCACCCAAGGTAACTCCATGTTCTGTGTGCAGCAAATCAAACACAACCTGGATGCTTTGAATGCAGTGTAGATGCGACATCAACCCACATGAAGACTAGCCTCGTTTGGGACTTACAGGCAAGAGCAGATCTGTGCACGTACAATATAGACCAGATTGGCAGCACCTGTACAGATGGTTTTATGGACACTTGGACTCCTACCATTTCTTCACTAGTATATTGGCAGGTACAAACTCTTCTTATTATGGGAAAATACAGAACATACAGTCACATAAACTTCCCCTGGCTCCAACTGCAAAGGATATTGAGGAAGACTTTTTAGGGCAATCTGATATTGCAGTACTAAAAAAGAATCCTGGTTATAGAATCATAGAATCATAGAATCATAGAATTGTTTAGGTTGGAAAAGACCTTTAAGATCATCCAGTCCAACCATTAACCTACTCTACCAAGTCTACTCTAAGCCAATCAAGGGTAGACAAGACTAAACCATGTCCCGAAGTGCCACATCTACCCGTTTTTTGAACACATTATAACAAATGCCTATTTGGTGCTGTGCATATTAACTGTTTACTCTTTCTGCTAAGATTAACTTTAGTTTTCTAAAAGTCGTGTCTAGTATAAAGGCATCGTTTAAGCTCTCTCTACAGACAATGAAGAAGCAGAGGAGAGGCACTTCCAGAGATGATTCATCTCACCAGTCTTACACACCAGCCTATCTCCATTTACTATGAAGGCATCCCAGGTGGCCACCTTAGACTAGATATCCAGGTTTTAGATGGCTGAAGAGGTTTAAAGAGATTAATCTTTCTCTAGGTAGTGCTAGTCTTTGTTCAGTTCTGAAGCAAAGGATGGAGAACTAGAATCTGCCATTCAAGCAATGGGGAGATAAAGGGCAGAGCTCTTCCTCTTGGGGTATTTATTGTCCCAGTTCCTGGTCTGGAGCAGAAGTCAGACAATTGGGTGACTATGCAGTTGCTGTCAAAAGATGCTATGCACCATCTCAAAGCTGAGGTTCTTTTTCATAAACATTGTACAGCTACAGTGCCCGTGCCTGTGTGCTTTTTCACACAATTAGTCTGAGTCCCTTCTTACGAGGTTTCTAGGAAGTATGCTGTGACTGATTTGTGATGTTAATCAATTTTGCCTGTGATACCTAAAAACTACCAGCTTGTATTAATTTTGTTCTGCAGAGGGAACTACATTAGACATTTTCCTCACTTGTTTGTTTGATTAAAAAAAATCCTGCTATGAAATGTAAACTAATACTTGCTGAACATTGTGAAATAGCTTACACTTCAGGTTTTGCAGTCATTCTCAGCTGTAATAGCAAGTATACCTTTTTATCATCTGGAAGTTAAATAGATGACTTTGTGCATTTATTTCTGAAATGTCTGCAAAAGGCCTATGCCATACTTTCTTAAAGAAAAACCCCATGGGAAAGTTTGAACACTCTGTGTGAAATAAACAAACAGAAGAGATGTGGGTAAGTTTTATTTTTCTCCCTCTAAGACATTTCAATGACAGTAGAAATGCCTTCATTTTAATTAAGTGATTATTTATCATTGAAGGGCTTTTTGATTGAACAGGTCAAAAACCTGTTGAGAAAAAAAATGAATTTCAGGCATTTTATAGAATCCCCCAAGTTCAAATGAAAAGGCTTTCCTTAGTATACCTCCCCCCCCCCCCCCCCCCCCCAAACAACCAACCCTCTAAGCTATTGGAAAAAGTATGCAATTTCCACAGCTAACCCAAGAAGACTGACAGCTGACAAACTTTCAGATGTCATGTGCCAGATTATATTAAAGATTTGTTAGGTGAGGGCTAAGAGATGCTACCTTTCAAAGGACCTGTTCTCTTGACATTAACTTATTGTTCTGTTTTTGCTGAATTGGGGAACTTGAAGAGACTCACTGCTTTTCTCTCCCAGGGTCTTGCTTAGGAGGCTGTAGCTCCAAACTCCACCATCCAGAACCTGCCTGTGCCACCCCCGCTTGGTGTTAGGTACAGATCAGTGATCTCCGCAGTAGGCAATGGCAGTATGAAATGGGAGGAAATGTCAATCTTTCCATTTAGAGTTGCTCTTTTTGAATCCAATTCATTGGGATGCATTGCTCACTCAGATGTGAGTAGATAAGCACATTTAAAGCCAGATGCCAGACATCTGTGCCTGTGCAATCTACCTGTCTCTGCTGCAGAAACAAGGATAACAGGAAAAGCTACCAGATGTAGAAGCTTTTGCGTTGGAAATGCAACCTCTGATGAAAAGTACTAATTGAGTTGACTGTTTCTCTGGCTCCAACAGGTCTACTGGTACAGTAAAAATCTTACATAGTTCAGCCATGAGAAAGTAACATCGCAAGAGCTTACAAGGAAGAGAAGCACTCACTGTTGTTCTCTGTGTGCTTGTACGTTCTGCTTTAGGCGAGGACCTAAAAGGCTTAGAGAGCAAAGATCCAGTGCTGGTCTCCCACTATTGTAAAATGGGTAAGGGCATCATCAGATCTGTAAATCTATTTGCAAATAATTACCAGTAGGGAAGCAACTGGCTGAATAAGAAATCCTGCAAAGTGTACTATATCAGCTTTCAAAGACCTACTGGTTTCTACACTTACTCAGTAGGAAGGGAATTATGCAGGCATTAGTGCAGGCTGTCTGCAGCGTAGACAGAAGCATGAGGGAGTCAGGTTGAAAAGATGCTAGTTCCTGCCAGAAACTAGGTTATCCTTATTTCACATAAGTAACTCATCTTTTTATCTTTTTTTTTTTTTTCCCCCTCCTGTTCAGGAAGTGCAACTCATGGATGTGGTTTGGACCAAATGAATAATGAGAGCTGGGTAGGGAGAGAGGTGAAGGCAGAAGCACCTTCTGTGATAATCCCCTCAGGAAACAAAATGATACTGAAGGGGTGGTAAATAGCTTATAGTAGCGGAGTTATCCTGCGATGGGATGCAAATGGAATGATTTCTCACAGGAGAGAGATGGTGAGGGGGAACTTCACTCTGGGGCAAATGTCGTACCATTACACTCCGGGAGCAGTGCAGTAATATGCTGTGCCTCTTCCCTCAGCTGAACAAGTGTCTCTTAGTGCCAGACCTGAGTGAGAAAATGCTCACAAATCAGGAAGCGCAGATGTGAATGAGCCGAGACATGAAATAGTTTCCAGGTCCAATTCCTCTCAATAAGAAGGGAGAGAGAAAGGAAGGTAAGGAAAAAAAGAAATGCTGCCTGGCCATCTCCGGAGGGAGACAGCAGCAGCTCCCTCAGTTATGGAGGGAGAGGAGTCAGAGGAAGAGCAGAAACAAGAAAGCTGGTACAAGATGAAAATTTGTACCATTTTATGAGACCCAGCGTGAGACAAAACCAATCAGAACAGTTATGCTGATGGACCCATGGCCATTGGGAGGGTGCGTCTCTTCGCCACTGCCTGTAATAAAATAGCAAATGAAACAAGCAGTGTCTATGTGCATTGCTGTTAATGGGCGACACTCAAAAACTAAGTCCACTTGCAATTATGGGCCTCCCAGAGTTGTCACTAATCTGTAGTATTTTAGCTCCACTCAGGCCCAAGGCAAAAGCACTCATTGCTTTTCTATTTCTCAAGTACCTAAAAAAACCACAGGCAAGCCAAAGCAATAATTTAGTTTATTATATGGCAAAGGTGCACTAGTCACTTGGGCCCTCTGTAAGCACCGACGCTGGCAGTATTTATCTCATTTTTGAGAAAGAAAAGACTGGATGCAAGCTATCAAAAAACTCAGCACCATATATCTTTGGGGAAAACAGATGTAGGAAGCCTTAATTTTCTTAAGTGCCCAGCTAAACAACCACAGATAACAGAGAAAGCTTGGCAGGTAAACATTTTCCTTGGTCAGAGGTGACAGTCTTACCTTTCACACTGAACTTAGCAGCTGTTCCTGCCTTTCTACATCCTTTCATCCGCTATGGTCCATTAAACGTGTACCCAATCCCGCCCCCTTTTTTTTTCCTTCAGGCAGCACTCTCAGCCATACTTCATCCTCAATGGAAAAACATGATGTGGATGTGCAAGGATAGGCTCCAGGATGAGGGCAGTGGACTACTGATCAAAATCAAACCCACAAACTGCTGCTGCATTGATTTAGCATATATGTATTTATCTATCCTTCTATTACATGTATGGTAATTATATAAAAACGCACACCTTATTTTTTTTATTAATCCATAACATACTTATTTTATAACACATATTTCATTTTAAAAAGGGGAGTTCACAGCTGAAGTGTATTTGAGAGACAGAAGTATGTTTGCTATATTACACATGTAAAAGGGAGCCCTGTAAAGCCCTCATCGACCTGGTATAATCTCACAGCTGACCATGCTTTGAGCAGGAGGCTGGACTAGACCTCCTGAGGTCCTTCCCAGTCTGGGTGAAACCGAATAGAAGACAGCAGACTTGTTCATGTCTTTCACTACCTCATTAATTTGGCAAGGATATTTTATAATTTCTGCTTTTCAGATTTAGTATGTATGGTCATTAGGGCTCTTTGAATCAATCTGCACAAAGCTGAGATAACAGCATCTCAAGTGAAAATGAACCAAACCATGATCAGCCAATCAAGTATGTCGGCATCCTTGTCCCAAACAGAGAATATTAACCTGGGTGAATAACTTTGTAAGTAATTTCAGTGTTCACCCAGGAGAATAAGTTTACTTAAGGACCCTTTTGTTACATTTACAAGTATCTAGTCCATTGTTGCGAGGGAGGTGATCAACTCTCTGTGAGCACAGTTCTTAAGTGGAGGTCTTTGAAGCTTTTAGATCTTGGGCCTGGATCCACCTCACACAAAGCCAGGTACCTAATCAAGAGCAAAATTGACTTGGGCTGCCTGGATATTAAAGGGAGGGGGAAGCAGCTCAGACCTTGAGGTAGTAATATGGATATACTTCCACCCTGACAAATGGAGAGTGCTGTCAGAATCACCACGGTATATGCTTACCATAAATCTGACCTGTAGGTGGCTATTTTTTGATGTAACAGAAGTAAGAGTAAGTAGATTTTCTCCTGAGCCACTCAATTAAATTTAAAAACAAATTGTGAGTACATCATAAAATAACATTGAATTAGTATGTTCATTTCATGGGCAGTTAACCTTTATGTCTGTTTAATAATTGATTGCTTTAATACTATGTTAATATTATTAGTTTCATTAGTTTATGATCTTTTTTGTTACCTTTGGCCTTTTATTACATTAGGTCTATAAATTTTCATAGAATTGATTAGTTACAAGAAAGAAGCTGTTATGCTCTAGTACCGTTCTGCCTCTCATGGAAGGGAAACACTCCTGATTTTGTTACATATCTCTCTTCACAAGGATAATTGAAATACAGCGATTACTAATTAAATTAGTATAGCTATGCTAGCTCTGCCAAAATATTATGATTTATAGTTTTCATCCAAAAATTTGAATAAAACTAAGCTATTTTTATAGTTTTGTTATTCATTTATAAAGCAGTATCTTAATCTTTCCAGTGACTTGTTATGACCTCTAAGTATCTCAAATTATGTTACTCAATCATGCAGGAGAAAAGACAACCTGATGCCACATAAAATATAATATTCTAGACAAGAAAAGAGCAAAAGGGTCAGGTCAAGCATTTCATACTATATGTTGCATCAGAACTAAAAAGTGAATCAAACCCTGAAATGTCTCTGTAGGAAGCATTAGCTAGTCCATTCAGTTTCCTGAATAAAGTGTGAATTTATAAGTATTTTGAGATGTGAATGAAATAAAAAATTCACTTGAAAATAGAGGCACACTGAGATCAGCAATCAGATCTATGTTTCAACGGTTTCTTTGTTTGTTTTTGAATTTTGTCCTATCATCCCAGGGGCCTGACAGGCTTAGTTAAAAATTTGTTAACTGCCTTGACTGATTTAACATTGCTTCTGTCTAACATTGCTCCCAAATTGCAAATGAGCTTGATCCAACACCCACTAAATTGAATGGAAATGTTCCCAGTGGCTCTGACTGATAGTGGAGCAGTTCCACTGTATCGTTTATTAGGGCATTTTGTTTGGCATGATTTGAGAAGTCCTTGGGTAAGACTCACACCTTTTTATTGGCATTAGGTTTGTTTTCAAAATTCTGTCATTACGGGAAAGCTTTATTAAAGACCCATAGAAACTCAGCATTACTTGAAGTGTAATAATACAATAGTCTTTAAAAGATATTTGAACTGCAGATATAAATCTAGAACAATCTGGTAACAAATCAAATTTCAGAGCACGCTCTTTCTTATTGTCCTCTTCAGCTTCAGTGGACAATTTTCACATCATTTTACATTTACAGAGTAATCACTCAACTTGCTGCAACAACGGGGTACAGACTGGAATTGTGACTCATCTGCATATTAGTAGTCTCTTGCTTTATTGGTCATCACAGATTGGTTATCACAGATATATTAACTAAATTTCATTTCTTTTATATAAAGTAACATTTTCATGCTGCTTTTTGTACCCTGAATGACCTAGTAAACAAGATGTTTCTTGTAATGGATTTTCCTGGCAAAAAATGTATTATGTAAATGTACCCAGTCCAAGGTAATTTGTGCTAATGGCCAGTAACCATATTTGAAATATGACTGGTTTAATTGCCAAAATTAAGCCAATTTCTTCCATATGTCAGTATAGGTAGCTACTCCAAGAAAGTCAGATTCCGTGTGTCTACAATTTAGAGCCTGGTCCATAAAATTTAATTTAAAGTAATTTCTATACCATTACAAGGGAAAAAGCCTTAAGTGTAAATATTAAGATGTTTGGACAGTGGCCAATATAGCGCACAGTAGCTGTCAATATATATGCCATGGTTAGGGAAAACACTTTCAAGTTCATGATTGTAGAATAACGTGTTTCACTCAGGGAGCTTAAGCAGCAAGTCAGCTCAGCTGAGCTAAACTGCTTTATACGAAGCTTTACTTTTTCATTCAGATTAAAGGAATCATTAAACATTTCCAGATGTTATTCGTGTGAAGCTTTCTTTTCTTAAATTTAAAGTTTAAATTTAAATCTCGTGGAGATTACTGATGCAATTTAGCATGAACAGATTCTAACGTGAATATGGAGAACTGGCGAGCAAAACTAAACTGATTTCACCTGCTCTAGCTTTCCTTTTGTGACACTTCACTGGCTTCAGTAGGCTTACTTCTTCCCTATAAAAATGGGATCAAAATCAGACCCAGAAATACAGTATATATTTCATTTGTTAATATTCAGGGAATAGGTTCATAAACTATTAAACTCATTTACATAACAAGAAAAGTATAAAATATTCAGTCTTAGATGTCTGTATTTCCTTTTTCCTAATCTTTATAAACATATAGAATAAGGATGTATTTTTTAAATGAATTTCATAAATGTTCCAATTTAGCTATGCTACACCTTCTAGGATGAATGCCTACATTTAGATCATAGTGTTTGCTAAAAGAACAAGTAAGAAAATAAAAAAAAAAGGAATTATTTTTTAAAAAATCAGTGTAAAGCTTTTGGTATTAATTGAGAAACTCTATATTTACTTTCACCTGGTTAAAAACGGCTCACTTTTAGGAGCAATTAGGAGATGCTAACCTGAACTTACTGAAGTGACTCAGGAACAAGGCAATTGCTGTCATCGGGAGTTGATTGGGAAGGACAGACAAAATGAGAAGATGCTGGAGGAAGCTGGGCTTCTCTGCATTAGAAATACGTATATTATGGTTGGGGGTTGGGGAAGGGTGACTGTTTTGTGTATAAAAAAATTACCTTTCAAAATCACATACTGCTTTGTTTGAAGATGCAATTTTCAGTCACTATTTTAATTAGCTGTTGATCCCTAGGGGAAAGGTCTTATAGGTGTCTGCACGGTTGGTCCAATTAATACAGATGGTGAATGGGATTGGAAACCTAGCCAAAAAGTGTTAGGACTGCACAGTTACATAAGCAGGCTTGTAGGTAATCAAACATGCCTGTAATTTTTGGGCCAGATCACCAGATACACAACACGCAGCTGTCCTTTTTAGAGAATTTGGGATAGATTTCCTAGTGTGCCTAAATGCCATGAGGTTAATGAGTCTTAAAGATTTCTAGTAGAATTGATAAATAAAAAAAAATTGGCTTTTCGGCAAATATGCATAAAACCAAAATAAAATATCTGGGTTGACTTTGTATCAAAAGCCTTCTAAAGAAGACACTTAAAACAATTTAATGATGAAATCAGAAAGGTCAAAGGATATCCTGTAATGACGTTTTAAGTCTTCCCTGGTAATTTGCGACATATTGTACAAATCTTCTCTGCTGTGCTGTGCATATACACATATGTTCTGTAACATCTGGAATAAAGCAGCTTTTGCTAGGAACATATCAGCCAGGGGATTTCTGAGAGATCATAGTTTTGTTTCTGACTAAGTGAATAATTTATGCTTTCGAAAGGCAAAAACCAAGAATGGTATTTAGTGTTCATTAATCATTAAGTCAAATGGTCCATTATTGGAATATCTGAGATAACTATCAAAGCTGGTAGAAAACAGTCCTGCTATTGGAACTATTTGTACCAGTTTATGTACAGATATTATTCTATGATTCTGTGTTCTTGTGATTCTGTCTGCAGAAGAAGATCAGAAGCTCTGAGCTGACACTGAGACATTTGACCGATTTAAGAAATGTTTCTGCCTTGAGGGATAGGACCTTCCATATGAAAAACTCTTTGAGAGTGTTTGCTAAAACACACTTAAATAAGCATGAGGATGTTAAGGCAGAAGATAAACTCTAACAAGTCTCGCATTATTCTGTATACTGAAGTATTTATTATCCTAAGGGACATTACTGGTCACACTGATGTTTACTTGATCATGACAGGTTTTCCTGATAATGAAGAATAGATTTTTCCATTATATCACTCTATATAGCACTGAAGAGCAGCTAAACTGTGGTAACTTAAATCGAGATCCCTGCTGTCCTGGCTGTTTTATTGCTCGTGATAGGCAGTATCTGATAGAGGTGTGTTCAGCTGGAAAGGTATTTCTTGGGCCACTGAATCCTTTCCTGTTGTCCTGTGTCCCCCCCAGCCCTGATTAAGACAATGCTGTAATACATCAACTCCATTTACCTTCCAAACCACAACCTTGCAACACTTCCAAATGCCCTATTATAAATCTATAAATCTGTACAGTAGGAGAGAGCAGAAGCCACAATCTATAATGAACCATAGGGGAACTCAAAGTCATCACTCATGTCTGAGAGGCCTTCAATATGAGAGATTTTGTTAGCTGACGGAAGTGGATTTGGGAGAATGCATTCCCTAGAGAAGGCAAGAAAGGAGATGAGCTCTTATTGCCTGATATAATCTTCTTTCCTCAGTCTGTTAACCTTAAAATTGGAAATAAGGTAAGGTGTTTTCAGAACAGGCTAGCTGTGAAAGGACACAGGGCAGTGGGCTGCGAGCAGACATCTGAGATCCACTAGCTGGAAGCCAGTCAGAAAGGAACCGCACTGGAAAATTTATTGCTTGATGGACTGCAAGTTAATTAAATAGTAATGTTGTGATCCAATTAAACCTTGTCCCTTGCATTCTGTCTAGGTACCCATGTGCCTGGGACAACAAATTCGAGAAAACCAGAAGAGCTGACTGTCTTAATAGAAACAAAAAAAAAGGTATAAGTAAAAAAGATGTCAGCACTACATTTCAGCTGAAAAATGATTAGAAAAGGAGTATGAAGCAAGTTTTACATAATGACTTCTCAAAGGAGCAACAGTAGGAGCCATAAAAGCAGCTGCTGCAGCAGGCTCCTTACCTGGTGTGACTGTCCAAACACTTTAGCCTGCTTTTGAAAGCAGATGAACAGCTCCAGTTTGCAGCATTCCTTTTATACATTTTTATGCTAATGCATTCACATTTTCCTTCAGGAAATCTTTTTTTTTTTTTTTCCCTCATTATCAGTGCCAGCTTAAAGTTTTAAGAACTTTCTTTTGCTTGAAAAAAAGATCCTTGTGTTGACTCAGGCAAGGGGGCATGTGACTTTCAGGAATATCCAGTTCAAGCTAGTCTTCATCTGCTTTCTGCTGCTTTATCTTTACACTGTCTACTCTGGAATGCAACCACACACAAACAAAAGCATGTCTTGGAGGAGATGTCCTTCTGACTCTGTAATGAAATGTCACTAAAACAGCCTGCAATCAGCACTGGGGAAAAAAAGGATCATCAATGCAGGAAAACAGGGTCATGTTTCAAAGACAGACAGTGTACCTAAATCTGGATGCCACAAAGCAAAGCCCAAGTCCCACTGAAGCTAACAGCAAACCTTCTTTTAATTGTGGTGGGGGAGGAATGTGGAGGTATATCTGAGCTTTCATATTCCCTGGGGAAGAAGAGTGCAGAGGAGTAGAAAAGGTGACCAAAAAATGATGTCTACTATTTAGATCCTGGAAAACAATAACAACAACTTTACAGAGCGTATTAAGGTAGGGGTCCTGGGAGCTCCTTCCTATTTTACCACTTATTTTGGGCAACAAGACACTTTGGGCCTGATTCTGAAAGTATTAGCTTTATTTAGTCAGCCAGCTGAGGACCCTGGTTCATGCAGTAGTTATATACACCAATAGATCTATGCCAGTGTGACTGTCTGCCTTAACAGAGATCTTAATCCACTGAAGCAGCAGAAATGTAACATGAGTTAAGATCAGGACCCTGTTTTCACAACAGTTAAAACAGTTATACCTGCTCTGATTCACAAAGGATTGAGAATGAAGCTTACTTTTTTTTTCCAGCACTCTGTGATTTTATTTATATAAAACAGTATTTTTTCATCAGAAAGCTAACATACCTCTCTGTACTTTGAATTTATTATAGGGGCTAGAAGGCACAATTGCTTTCATGGAATTCATTTCATTAAAGTCATCCAGCCTTTTAGGTACCAGCAAAATTTCTTATGTGTGACAGTCTCCAAAATGAAGAACAAAGTAAGGGAGAAAGTAAAAGCAAGAAAAAGACCAATGCAAATGTTAGAATTGAAGTACAATAAAAAAGTTTTGCAAATCCGGAGCATCAAGATTCTGTAGTTAGTGCAGTTCCAACAAAACCAGCAAAAACCCCATTTCTCACAGGAAGGAAATAGATAGTTGAGATAAAGAAGGGACATAACAGTTATACTCAAAGATACATTAAGTGAGTATTGCATCCTAAGGGCATAAAGATTTATAGTCTCCTAAAAATCCCACTGCACATTCTGATTTTGATGGGGCACTATTAAACACTATGGCAGATAAAGGCTTCCATCAATACATGTATTAATCTGGCCCTTGGGATGTCTGAGGAATTCCTGTGGAGACAACTACAAAAATGCTCAAATTCACAGAGAACAATTATGAAGTGTTAAAGTGAGTGTTAAAGATTTCTGAAGTTGTCTGATATCACATAATAAAGTGGAAACAGAGAATTTAAATAACACTTTGGCAGAATACTGTCTTTCCTAATCATAGACTCTGGGGGAAAGTTTCTAGCCAGACGCTGAACTGAATTCCAATGATGGTAAAAAGTGGAGGAGACAGACTGCTCCATGGGTGGACAGTGATGTCTTTTCATCTTATTCATTAGTAATGACAAAATAATTCACTCTTAGTTTATATAAAGTTATTTCACTTACAGAAGAAAGAACCCCTAGCTGTCTGCACAAGAATTAAAGTCTTTTCCTCTGAGGCATGCCCATAAATACATATCTAATATGCATGTATCTGTGCTCAGTGTCCATACTTTCATGATATAGCATATAATATAGGCATAATCTGTTCAATTATCATGAGCTTCTCAACAGGTTCACAGTTCCTAAGGGGGAGCTCAGGAGTACATTGTAAACTCACGTCAAACAAGTAAGTATAAACTTTTCTTGCCACATCAACTCATCATATATTCTTTATCAGATGCATACTTTACAGAAAAAAATGGATTATTTTAGAGAGACTTCATGTTTTATACCTTTTCTCTCTTTTCAGTCAGAAGCTAGACTGCCATTTTCAGTCTAGCGGTATATGAATCAAAGACAGAAAAGCATACATTAATTAGAAATCCAGCTTTTATCAATACAAATGAAAGTGGTATTTTTCTGTAAAAATATTGCATATTCCTATTTTTCAATAATCAGAATCTTTCTTGAATGGTTACAAACCAAGCAGATATGAACGAGGCTGTATGGAACCCAGGATGGTAACCATGGCAGGTATCTTAAAATATTTAATTTCACTGAAACAACTCTAGCATTGAAGATATCTTTCCTTACATTGTTAGACTGTACCATTGAGACACACTTTTGGATGCCTTAGGTGGAATTTATATATATGTACGTCTACAACGTAGCTATGTTAATGTGAATTAGTGACTGTGACTAAACTCCTGTTGCCTTCAACAGAGATCTCAGGTGAGACTCAGCTCTTCTTTCTAGACCTGTAAGTGTTGGGTATCAGGTGTGAGTTACACAACTTGGATTTCTTTCATGATTGATGTCAGAGAGAAATAAATGTTTCCTAAAAGGGATTCACCTGACCTATCTCAGACCTCTATCTCAAGAAGAATTTAACAACCCTCTGAAGCTATCTGTTTATCTCCATTGACAGGAAAGATAAATGACTACTTTGAACATAATGATCTGCCTTTGAGAACAATAGGTTATAAAGGATGATTCCTTTTTCTTATAACAATCAGTTGGCACTAAAGAACTCTAGCAGTGCCTGCAGGGCTTACTTCCATTCTTTGGGGCTGGTTCCCAAAACACCCACAAATACAAACTGCTGTGAAGTAGCTAATTAGCAATACAGGCATCTGACAACACTACATCTCAAGGATCCAATATTTTGTACTGGATCCCCAGAGAAAGAGCATTACCCTGACTGACACTCACGATCATTTTTTTCCAAATCTCTTAAAAAGTTACTTTGCACCTCATTTTTGAATACTAAGTGGTTGGGTTTGTACAGCATCGTTTACTTTTCTGAGTTGCATTCTCTCTCAGAGAAGCTTCTTTGACTTCATGGCTCAGGTAGTGTGTTGCAGTGAACAGCTGAGTGAGCATGGCAAATGCTGATGGACCCTGGTCAAGGAGACCCTTTGGCATGCAACTGCCTGCCCGCCCATAGGTGTTACGAGATGGATGGCTTGCAGACTTGCAGAGACTTGCAGAGTCTTGCCCTGCGTTGATGGAAATTTTCCATAGCGCCACAACCTTGCTAATCTACATAGATAGATAGGTGATTTTTCTCTCTGGCAACAGCTTGCTTTCTGTGGAGTACGAGAGTTTGCAAGTAATGCCATTCATGTGGGAGTGCTCCTTGGTCTCCTGCTTCCGTGCAGAGTTACCAGAGAAAAGAGAAGGAGAATCATACCAGACTATGCAAAGGCCCAGGTGGTTAGGGGAACACACTTTTAGAAACTGCAGATTACCAGTGCCTTATATTTCTCTGTTGATTTCAGACAAGAAAATAAAGTCCCATATTGTACATGAGTAAATGTGTTACCATAAATTCCCTTTCTTTAAATAACATCAGAGATAATCCTAGAACAGGATACTTGGAATTTGGTATTGCACTGAAGCACAAATACAGTTTATTAAACTTGTCAGCAATAACTATTTTTGGCTTCTCTGTAGTGAACATTTTAATGTGAAGTTAAATTACTACTTACAGCCATAGAAAGAAACTCTTTATTATTTGAATTTTTAAAGCCTTACTATAAATTGCTAGAGGTGAATTGTACATTAACACTATAAAAATAAAATGGAAAACCTCTAAAGTGCTGCAATCCAGAAAATATATGCACTGTTATCACAGATCATAAATGCAACTACAGATAATTTTAAACATATGGTAAGCTTCTCCTTAAGTACTTATATTTTAGGGAGCATAACTGTGCTCTAAATCTTATTGTAGTCACAGAATAATTTTGCTTTGAACATTTGTGTGGGTAAACCTAGTGCTGCTCATAATGATATTTATTGAGGCTAGATTGGTTTAGAATGTGTAACTCATTAATTCAGTATATAATTCCAAATAAACAACGAATTTCTTGTGTAGCTATTTAACTCAACAGCAATACATTACTGTAAAATATTAGCTATCAACAGTTGTTTCATGAGTAGCAGGACTAAGGAGGTCCAGTGTGTCTATCAGTTACTTTCTGGCATTTCTCCATACACCAGTGGGTCTTGCTGCTGTGTTCCACATCCTCAGTTTCTGTATCTCTTCTTTTCCCACCCCTACCTGTCTGTTGAATTTAGTTGAAATTGGTCAACGGCGTTTCCATCCAGTTACCTCTGAGGGCTGACCCTGATCTGATAATACCACAGTAAGGACCCTCAGGGGGATAAGGCATCAAATATATAAGCCAAAGTTTGTGGGTTTCTAAAGTTTTAATTATATAAGGAAAGGAATAATGTAGAAAGTCAGAATTTTGATCATAGAATGACAGAACCATAGAACAGCCCAGGTTGAAAGGGACCTTGAAGGATCAGCTGGCCCAAACTTTCATGGGAAAGGGAGCCTAGATGAGATTATCTAGCACCATCTGCAAATGCATCTTGAGAACCTCCGGTGGTGGGGACTTTACCATATCCCTGGTGAGGTTGTTTCAATGATTGATTGGTCTCAGTGTAAAATACTTCTTTCTTACATCAAGATAAAACATCTCCCAGTGCAACTTGTGTGCATTGCCCTTTGTCTTCTCCATGTGGCTCCTTGTGAAGAGAGAGCCTCTGTCCTCTTTGAGGTGAAGACTTTTGTTCAAGCTTTTTTTTTTTTATGTTTTAGGTTATTATTAATTATTATTAATTTATTGCATAGTTTTTAATTTGTTTGCAACTTGAAGGAAAAGATCCCTTTGGATCAGATTTCTGACAGACGTTTATCCAAATGAGCAAGTGAGCTGCAGATGTGATATCCTGATTTTCAGTTGTTTCTTTGAGATCTGAGTAAAATGCACATGGTCACTGAAACACAAAAGCATTTAATTTATCCTTTTTTTGAAGTCAGCAGGCCTCTTCTATTTATGTTCCATGACACAGGAATAAGAACAGGTCCTATCAGTTTTGAACCTATTCAAGTATCTGGGTTCTGACCATTTAGTCCTTACACAAACATAATTTGATTTGCAAGCTGAATAAGAGAAACCAAAAACACAGCTGAATGGAAACAGAAGGAAAAATTTGGGGACTGTGAGTAATAAGAAGAAAGGAAAGGGAATTAAATTCTAATGAAAAACTTAAAATGTTTTTTATTGTTAATAATAATATTTTCATGGCAGTTATTTGAACCCCAGTGGGCTTTGACACTACACTGTGCAAAGAAAACATAGAAAAAAATGACAATCCAGGCTTCTTGGCTACCACTCTCTAAAAGATTTGATAAATAAAATGTTGGTGAAGGCAGGAAGGGATAAATCATACAGTCCACCAGCAGAATGTAGTATTTTGAAAGGAACAATGATGTTATTAATTTCTTTTAAAAACATTCTTTTGAGAGGAGTGTATACACAAGTGGACTTCAGATGCAGAGAGGGTGTGAACTAATAAAAATGTAAGAGTCCAATGAGAAGAGTCTGAGGGAGAGTTGAAGAGAAATTAAGGTAAAAACGTAGTGCAGGAAGCTGGTTAAAAAACAGCTCTCAGCAGAAAATATCCAAGGACACATTAATATATGCTGAGTGCTAGTTTTCTATGTCTAGGATGTGAAATATGTCCCATTTTCTGTCACTGGTGGTGGGTGCAGCAACACAGCTCTGAGACCAGGCTTCCGTGGTGTGGATTTGCAATGTAGCCAGGGCAGATGTACAAGACGTAAGCAAGAAAGTATTCCCAGATGCCTTAATATGCTTCCCTGGATTCAGTGCTCAGTCCATTGATAGTCTCATCTTTGCCGCATTAGGTCTTCATTGGAGACGCAACCGGTTGCCTACCACTGGAGAGTCAGCCTGTTGCTTACCAACACGGTTGAACTGATTAGAGATGTCAAGATTGGTGGCAGCCTGGGCTGCAGTGATCATGCCCTGGTGGAATTCACAGTCTTGAGGGATATGGGACAGGTGAAGAGTACAGTCAGGACCCTGAGTTTTAGGAGAGCAAAATTTGAGTTGTTTAAGGAATTAATGGATGGCCCCCCTCTAGGAATCTGCCCTCAGGAATAAAGGACCTGAAAAGAGCTGTCAGCTCTTTAAGAACATTTTTTCTTAGAGCACGAGGTCTTGATTCCCACGTGTACAAAATCAGAAAAGGAAGGCAAGAGACCAGCATGGCTGAGTAAGGACCTCCTGGTCAAACTAAAGTGTAAGAAGGAAATGCATAGGCAGTGGAACTAGGGACATGTCTCCTGGGAAGTATATAGGATTTGTAGGGATGATATCACGAAAGCTAAGGCACAGTTAGAGCTGAATTTGGCAGGAGTTGTGAAGAGTAATAAGGGCTTCTAGAGGTACATTGGGCAGAAAAGGAAGATTAAAGAAAATGTACCCCCTTCAATAAATAAGAACTAGTGACAACCAATGTGGAGAAGCCTAAGATACTCAACAATTTTTTTTTTTTTTGCCTCAGTTTTCAATGGTAATCTCTCTTCCCACATCTCTCAAGTCCCTGAACCTCAAGGCAGGGACTGGGGAAATGAAGATCAGGTTTGAAGACATCTGAGGAACCTGAACAAACATAAGTCTATGGGACCCAATAAGATACACCCCAGGGTCCTGAGGGAATTGGCTGATGTAGTTGCCAGGCCACTCTCCATCATATTTGAAAAGTCATGGCAATCAGGCAAAGTCCCCAGTGACTGGAAAAAGGGAAACATCATGCCCATTTTTTAAAAAGGGTTAAAATGAGGACCCTGGGAACTACTGACCAGTCAGCCTCACCTCTGTGCCCGGTAAGATCATGGAGAAGATCCTCCTGGAATATATATCAAAACATGGAAGACCGGGAAGTGATTAGAGACAGCCAGCATGGCTTCACCAAGGGCAAACTGTGCCTGGCTAATCTAGTGGCCTTCTACAATGGAATGACTGCATCAGTGGACAAGGGAAGAGCTATGGATGTCATCTACCTGGAATTCTGTAGAGCTGTTGATACAGTCTCCCACTACATTCTTACCTTTAAATTGGAGAGATATGGTTTTGATGGATGGACTGTTAGATGGTTAAGGAATTGGCTGGATGGCTGCATCCAAAGAGTTACAGTCAATGGCTCAGTGTCCAAGTGGAAACCGGGAAGGATTGGTGTCTCTCAAGGGTCCATACTGGCACCAATACTATCTAATATCTTCATCGATGGCATAGACAGTGGGACTGAGTGCACCCTCAGCAAGTTTGCAGATGACAGCAAACTGAGTGATGCAGTTAATGTGCTTGAAGGAAGGAATGCCATCCAGAGGGACCTTGACAGGCTTGAGGAGTGGGGCCATGTGAACCTCATGAAGTTCAACAAGGCCAAGTGTGAGGTCCTGCATCTGGGTTGGGGCAATTCCAAATATCGATACAGACTGGAATGTGAATGGATTGAGAGCAGCTCTGTGTGGAAGGATGAGGATACTGGTGGACAACAATTAGACATGAGCCAGCAATGTATGCTTGCAGCCCGGAAAACCAATCGTATCCTGGGCTGCATAAAAGGTGTGGTTAGCAGGTTGAGGAAGGTGATTCTTCCCCTCTACTCTGCTCTTCTGAGACCCCATGTGGAGTACTGCATCCAGTTCTGGGGCTCCTAGTACAATGACCCCTAATGGATGTGTTAGAGTGGGTCCAGAGGAGGACCATGCAAATGATTAGAGTTCTGGAACACCTCTCCTATGAAGAAACGCTGAGAAAATTGGGGTTGTTCAGCCTGGAGAAGAAAAGACTCTAGGGAGACCATTCAGTATATAAAGGAAGCTTATAAGAAAGATGGAGAAAGACTTTTTACCAAGGCCTGTAACGACAGGACAAGGGGCAATGGTTTTAAACTGAAAGAGGTTAGGTTTAGTTTGGACATAAGAAAGATGTTTTTTACAATGCGGGTGGTGAGACACTGGAACAGGTTGCCCAGAGAAGTTGTGGATGCCCCATCATTGGAAGTGTTCAAGGTCAGGTTGGACTAGGCTTTGACCAACCTGATCTAGTGAAAGATGTCCCTGCCCATGGCAGGGTGGTTGGACTAGATGACCTTTGAAGGTCTCTTCTGACCCAAAACGTTCTATGGTTCTGTGATTCCATTATTACTCAGCCAGGACAAATTGGTACAAGATATGTGAGCTGGAGACTCTAAATGTGATGTGGGGGTCACAACACTGTATTTTTCCTGCAGTATTGTCAGTCACCCACTCTCTTCACACCATCAGGTTCTTTACTCCTTCTACTGTTGGGAAGCCTCCCAACTGTCTTACCAGCTTTTGTGATAATGATCATTGCAATGGATGAAATAAACTGACATGGCCATATTTAGCAAAAGTACAGTGTATCTATGAAATAGCAGTGACTTTTGATCCTTATTAGTCTGAACTGAATATTGCTTGTTGACTAGTTAGTCTACAGCAAATCTTCAGTCATTTAAAATGACATCATTAATCAAACTATTTTTTTTTTTTTACTGTTTTACTTCATCAGAAAATGTGGCTCCACCAAAAAAGATCCCTGGGAAGAATCAGTTTGAGCAAATTCATCCAAGTGGTTTTTTAAGTCAAGGGCAACTTCATTTTTTCTTTTTCCTCCAATGCCAGAGGACAAGACAGGTAATGTCCTCGTCATTGCAACACTCTGACAGGCTCTGGCAGGTCCAGGTTTACCTCCCTGAGTTACCTGGTTATTTTGGGTTCTCATTCTCTGCCCTCGTCTCTTTGTCACAGCTTCTTATATTCCTTATTACATCATCCATGGTGTAAAAATCCCTGAAATTTATTCCAGTGTAAAATGGGAAGGATTTTAGAACATTTTAGAGCATTTTTTAGAATATTTTAGACTATTTAGTTGCATACGAGAAACCTTGTCCACCTAATTCTAACACTGAAAATAAAGGAACGAATCAGAAAAAGTCTGAATAATCATGACTTTGTGTATTACCAAATACTAATCTCTTTAGTTGTACAGACATATCTGGCATTAAACAAAAGTATAAATACAGATTCAATGGGTTTCCATTCTAGGTTAGACAGGTAACTATGAACCATAACGTTAAACTGCAGTGCTTAATGCCATGGTGTAAAGCAATGAAAAGTCAATACAGCTTTTGGAGTATTTTTTTCCAAGCAAATAAAATAGAAGTGCTGCTGCTTTGTGTCTTTCTTTTATTTCAGATGTCTTTTCATAAACTACGTCTCATGGATATCAGAGCAAAGGCTAGTGGCAGAAACCAACCCCAAAAGTTTTATACTAAGAAAGCACAATAGCACACATGCCAAGAAAGAAAACTGTGGGGCATGGAAAATAAGGGCATAAACTTATACAATTAACATGAGGAATAAGTTGCAAATCCTCATTAACAAAGACTTTGGAATGTTCTTGAGTGAAGGTCATTATTTACTGTCAAAGGTTCAATCCAATTTCAGCAAAATCACACGGTGTTAACAAAACCTGAGGTCATAGCTGCCTGACAAAAGAATCATTATTATCTTGGTACTTTAATTAAAGGAAAGAATGATAAGGTTGCTAAATCTTAAGTCAGTAACCTGAATTTTCTTTTGGAATCTGACTCAACTGCTAGAATGGAAATCTGGTTTGAAAAAGTGTAATATGCAAATTAGAAAATGTAAAGCATGAATCCTATTTGAGTAACTATATATATATAAATTAGTTATTTCATAAATATTTTACAGGCAGACATAAATAAAAAAAGCCAGTATAATTTGAATTAATAAATTAAATGCAGGACAAATCTTAAAGTATGTGTAAAGTAAAGTTCAGAGAAGGCTGGGATTAAGTTAAAACAGAAATGTCATGCTTTTGTAAGTTTCTGTTTCACAAGTTGCTTTTGGATAAATTTTCATATCATGATGAAATTTTTTCCTAAATACATTGCTTCAGTTTACATAATTTCCAAGTAAAAACTACAGTGCAGAACAGAAGTGCCAGCTGTGGCAATTTTGGATGTGTGAGTCTGATTTAAGAAAGCTACCCCAAATTTTAATAAAGGTATCTCTCCAGACTTGGAGGAGAAGGAATGGAGTAGGGATCACAACAGGGGTCAGTCTCCAGGTTTTTGAATTTTAAATTGAATTTCTGAAACTCAGAGACTAGTTAGGATTTGCAAACGTAATTCAAAACAGTTGGTCCTAAATTTACTGTAACTAAATTTATGAAGTAAATCGTAGCCAGTCTGTAGGAACTGACTGAATTTAGGAATACAGTTGCCTTCCATAGTCAGCCTAGAAACACAGCTGTCTCTAGAGGTGACTCACATTTTAAAAAGATGCCTGGGTCCCAATTCAGGAGCCTCAACAGATGTTGAATTCTGCATAAACAAACCTGGATCTTTGAGATACTGTCCCATTTCTGCTGGATAGCTTTGGAAATACAGATTTGCTAGGCACAACAGGGGTTTGCAGTGCATTTGTTAATCAAAAGTGCAAAACTGCAAGGTAAGGTAGAATGTTTGAAGATTGATTATCCTCATTTTTTTGCTTCCTAAGGAAGCCTCTGATTAATTGCTATATTTGTTATTCAGCATAATTTGTCCAAATTCAAATGCCAGCTCACTGCAATGGTCTACTTATGGTGAGTAAAAATGCAATATATGAAACATCCTTTCTGCGTACAGAGTTGGTTAAGCTTCTCCAACTGGATACATGAGCTGATAGGAAAAAAACACTTCAAAACCAAAAAGCAATTGAACACAGTATATTGGGGCAGGGGGAAGGCAGCTTTTTAAAAGAAGATTGAGAACAGTGATTAATGTCCTAAGTGATTTCACTATTATTTATACTAAAACTAGATTATAGTACTCTCTTAAAAGTATACTTCTCCTGTTGTTGGGGAGTGCAGGGGAGAAACCATTGCTTGTTAACTTTGGGTTATTTCTGAGCAGAACTGTTTTTTCTTTGATTAGTAAACATTAATCATAAAAATCCAGGTTTTCTGTATTCAGTAATGATGTTCAGAAACCACAGGCCAAACTGAAATAAGATTAATTATAAGAAAATAAAACTGGTTCAACATACTCTATAAAAAGAATGTATCTTTTTACTTTCCTTTTACAAAGATGCATTCTTTTATACAGAAGTATCCTATGTAAAAGAGGTACTGTTTTTGTTTTATTGCACCTTGAGGCCTATTGTCAAATAGCATTCTGTATTTAGACCTGCATAATCAAATGCATAAAGAAATCAGAGTACTGAAGCCAGACTATTTTAACACCTCCCCTCCAAACCTAACAAAACCCCAAACAAAATAAGAAAATGGTCTAAAAACAACTGTTGTGAACTTAAAGTCTAGTATTCCATCGACATTTTCTATTATGTCATTGCTATTCATTTCATATTCTTCTTTGGTGAAATACTCAACACCTCATTTTTTATGGATTTGAATGGTTGTGGCTCTCTGTGAGTAATGAATCTAACCAATGGATATGGGAGTACCTGGGGCTACAGTCTTGGCTCAGCTGAAGTCAATGGGAAAAATTCCTTTGATTGAGTAGTGCTAGGATTTTGTGTACGATTTGTAGGCAAAGTAATGTTCACATTATTTCATGACACTGCCAAATATCCATAAATGTTGCTTTTTTATGTGCTGTTTTATGTGATTCTGCCCTGGGGTTCAAAGAGCATTGGGGGCAGCATCTCCTTTGCAGCAAGAAGCAAGGGATAAATCATGAAGAGGTAGATGCAGGAGAGGCGAATGAAGAAGGCTCGTATTGTTGGCAAGTGAATGGGAGGACCCAACAGCAAAGGTCAAAAAGTGGCCTGGAAAGTCAGGATGAGGTCGCAAAGTGGGTGGATTAAATGCTTCTCCTTTCTCTGTTTGCTCATTATATAAACAATTTGCCACAGGCCAATTACTGTGTAAATAATAATCAGTTCTCAGAAATAAATAATAATTGGATCCTTTGTCTTACTTAACGTATCTGTAAACAGTGGCATGAACTGGAAAAGAGGGTCATACACCTACCCTCATACATACCTGGAACAACACTGAACTATTCATTGCTCAATTTCCCTGTGACATATAAAATCTTGTCAGTGATTTTGTTTCAGAAGATGAGATTACTATGGTTATGTCAAATCAGAAATATTTCAATAAAATAAAGATTATTGAGAAGTTTTCTGTACATCATTCTGAACAGCTTGCTTTTCATGGGTCTCAGGAGGACCTGTTCTGCAAACCCTTACCTCAGCGTAATGCCTTTGACACATGGGTAGGGGTAGCGGTATGACAGCTTGCGTGAGCAAAGGTTTCAGCGTCCCATCACTGAGATTGCTACCAGGGAACAGGTAAATCTATAAGGAATATTCGAAACATCTCTCAAGCACTTCTAAAACATATAGTTGAGACACAAGAAAGATTTATTTAAGCGGCCTGAAAATCTGAAAGCTTTTTTCTGTTAGAAAAAGTTGTGATAGCAATTTAAAAATTAAACAGCTCTCATGCCCCAGAATGTTTATTGCTGAATTATCCTTTTAGGATTTTGCTGGATCCTGCTGTGCCATTTATCTCTCTAAGAAGCAATTTCTAAAAGATTTCACCATTACCTGCTTGCTGCAGGTAGAAAAAAATGTGTTTGCTTTTTAGAACTTGAAAAATGTATGTATGTGCAGAATGTCTACACATGTAGTGTTTTTTTTCTGGGGCAGAGATTTGGAGTAGAAGGAAGGAAATAGAGTATGCCATTTCACTGCTTTCTTCCCAGCATGAAATATTTACAGATTGGTTCTGTGAAGAGCAACAGCCTTTCTCTGGGAAACAGCAGACTGGTGCTTTTGCGGACCCCATCTGCAGTTCTGGCTCTTTAGTTCAAGCCACTCCACTTGCAGCACCTGGGTTATGTGCCTGTGTATCCACCACCTCTCTTTTCTTGCTGTTACATGCTTATTCGGCATACATGCTTCCGACTGAAGCCTGTCTAACACAGCAGAGGGGGGAGGCTGGCCGCTTTCCTGCAGAGGACCTGTGTTTGAAGTGGAGCATGCTCCCCCATGCACTGAACTCAGGCAGGTGCCCCTGGAGATCCCCTCTTCCAACCCCCTGCTCAGAGCAGGGTCAGCTGCAGCAGGCTGACCAACACCTTGCCCAGTTGGGTTTTGAATATATCTCCAAGGATGGAGACTGTTTCTCTGGGCAACCTGTACCAGTGTTTGTCCATCCTCACAGTAAATTAGTTTTTTTCTTATTCTCAAATGACCTTCCTGTATTTGGGTTTGTGCCTGTTTCCTCTCATTGTCTCACTGGGCACCAGTGAGAAGAGCCTAGCTCCGTCTTCTTTACTCCCCCCACACCAGGTATTTATATACATTGATGAGTTCTGAGCCTTCCCTTCTCCAGGCTGAATAGTCCCAGTTGTCTCAGCCGCTTCTCGTATGAGATGCTCCAGTCCCTTAACCATCTTAGCAGCCCTTTGCTGGACTCGCTCCAGTATGTCCATGTCTCTCCTGTACTCTGCATCGCAGTCCCGGCATGTGGGAGCACTGAGTGGGGCTGACCCACACGTGGGCCACCACAGACCCACCAGTTGCTGCCTTACTCATAGTCCCCTGGGGAGAGGTGTTAGCCCCATCGCTTCTCCGGGCTTATTTCCCCAGAGCAGCAGCTGGGGCAAGGATCCCGCACACTATGCCTCTGATGAGTGTAGGCAATCGATCTGACTGTCTCGCAGTGGCTGCAGTAATCTCTCATGAAATTTTTTTGGAGCACAAATGGCAGCTCTTTTGTATTGCTCCAAACAGCAAAGGTGCTGAACGTTCAAAGCTGCCAAATTCTAAGCAGGATCCAAACTACTTATCTTCCTCTTCAGACACTGGTCACTAGGGACTATTTTGTTTGTTTGACTTGGATCACTGGCACATAATCTTCATTTTAAGTCAAAGACAGTAAACTCTTCTTCAGTGTATTGAAGGCTCATCCTGACCTAAGTAACTCAAATTGTGATGATTAATGGATTACACACATTTAGATTGAGTTTTATTAGGCATTTCTTAACACTATGCATCTTTGGCTACTCTGAGATTCACTCACACTCTCAGAAGATATGGTAATTTGCCCTTCTGCTCAGGCATCCTTGCTGCAGATGTTGTGAGACTGACAAGTGCTTCTCAGTATATTCCCTCAAGACCCTGTAAGTTTAAACTGAATCTCAAAGATAATTTTCAGTCTCCTACTTCATATATGCTGAGTTCAAGTTCACTGTACATAACTATATTCAGCGCCCTGCCACAAAAGGGAATCAATCTAGCCATACTCTGTTAACTCCACCAGCTTATGCTCAGCACCCAAAATATGTTTTGTGGAATTTTACAGATGCAACGTCTAGAAATGGAAGTGGGAAACACTGGAAACAGCCAGTAACCCAAAATCTCCTGCAGAACTGCAGAAAGCACTTGCATCCTTTTATCTCAGAGAAATACTTTCAGATTTCTTTGATGATTTGGGATTCTGCCAATGTACAATTTATGAGACCTAGTCAACTGTAGAAAATTATTGTGAAAAGTCTGTGGTTTTTTATTTCAATCTATGGATGGGGAATTTTGTCATTTTCTGAAAAGCTCTGTACCGCTCACCAGATTAGGCACAATGAAGAGTCATTAACCTTAATGACCACACTGCCTACACAGAAGGTGTGCTCAGGAGGCCAGTTAAAGCTAGAAAAGCTTTTTTTTTTCCCTCCTCCTCCTCTGTAAAATGGAGCAAAAGGTAAAAATGCAAACTTTCCATTCGGGGCAGCAAGATAAAGTGACAAAGCAGGAAACTAAAAACAATTTACAGAAGGAATAAGAGGAACACGTGTGGCTCATTGTCTACTAGCCATGGCCATGGAAAGCTTCTGGCCTGGGGAGGCTCTGGGAGAGATGCTCTGAGACAGCACAGGTGACACCGCCTTGAGCCAAGACAGCAAAACACAAGCAAGGTTTCTTACCTTGTCCAGGCTCTTTCATCACTCACCCTGTCCTAGGAAGAACAGGTCTGAATGTCCACTGATCTACGCATGGGCATCACTGTAAAGTGATGCATGTTGGATTTCAGCCTATTTTGCCCATGTGTCAAGTGTCAGTCCAAGAAGGAAGGCAGAAAAAGGGGCTCTGTATGCTCCTAAATACAATCATAAGGGCAGTTCCTGTCCCTTTTCAGTTTGGCCTCCGATTCAAGTAAGTCAGCTTCAACCTTGAGTGAAAAGCAGAATACCCCACCCAATTAAGAAATCACTGCCCCAGCTAACACGCACTCTGCAAGGCCAGAAACAAAAGGCAGCACCAGACTTTGACAGTGCAAACATATTTGAAGAAATCCTTAGCTAGTGCTGCTTACTGCTTCACATAGTTTCCTGTTGTTTTCATACAGATTTTATTACAATGGACATAATTTCATATGGCAGACACATAATTTCCAATGATTATCTTTCCTTACTATTTCAGCCTTTTTATTTCATAAGGGAACATTATGCATTTATACTTGAGACCATTTTAATGATTTATTTAATAATTTATTTATTTATTTATTTATTATTTAATTTATCATTTTTTCCCATTTAATCTCCAGCTCTGGTGAAATTATTCACGTTAAAACAGTTATTAATTAAAAGCCCATGTGAAAGTGAAGAAAATATGAGGCTTTACCCTAAATTTGTTTTTTCAAACCTAGAATCAGCAATGTTTTTGTAAATATTAAGCCCTCAGGATTAAGGTACAGAATATGTGGATAAAGAAAAAAGAAAAGTAGAACAAGCTAAGAGAGTGCGATCTAATGTGATATAACAGGAAAACAAAACAAAACAAAACCACCAGCACAAGTGGGGGCTCCAAAACCAGATATTAGTTCCATACTAACATCAAAGCCAAACCGTGGAGGCAAATAGTTTTCATACTGTCATTACTTTACATCTAGCAAAACATGTAATACAAAACAACAGTCTTGCACTTAGGCCTAAATCCAAAAATTATACTGAGATGCCTGTATCTAATTGAAATTAATGGTCCATTTAAATCAAAGGGAGGAGGAATCTCAAATCTGATGCAATGTTGGGGCTTGAAGCACTCTCCACAAAGAGAGGAATCTCCCTCAAGCAATTCAGACATCTAACTAATGGCATGCTGGCTGATGAGTAACACATTTCCGTGTGTCTTTTTCTATATACTCTCTATAGGCAGTGGTACCCTGGGAGCCAGACACCTAAAAATCAGATATAATGATACTCACTGCCTTTAAGTTATTTGTGCATCTTAAATTCCATATGCTCAAGTGAAAGGCACTGAGAATCCTAATTTATTGGTGCCTGTGAGCCTTGATGGGACTCACTGTTAGGTTCCTAAAACACTGTGAATATGGTCTTCTATTACAAATCTTCTGTGAATGGGTAGAACCATTAGCAAAGAACTGCAGGAATATGGCAATCTTGATGATGAAAATTAATAAAAAATGAATTAGAAAGGAAATTATCTTGAGTGTGCTACTTTCCAGACTGAAAACCAAGTTTGTATCAATCCTTCTAGGCACAGACATAAGGAGGTCTGGAAAAAGGCAAAAAAAAAAAAAAAAAGAAAGAGAGATGAAGCGTAATAGAGTGTTAAAATTGGAGCATTGCTTCCATACCCATGAGATTTCTTTTTCTTTAAAGTATTTCAATTATCCTTACAATAAAAGAAAGAACAGCTACATTGGTGTCATACTATTTCCATAAGTTACCTTCAGTCACTTCTGGTCTTACAAATTTCTACATATATTGCACCTAATAAGCTTGTTTGGGTTTTTTTCCAACCCCCTTGATGAAGTATAAATCACACCACAATTGTTTCACTGGAGGCTTGCTAGGTGCACCATCTTACAGAGCCTGTTGCTAAGACAGAGCATGTGGTGAGGCTCCACCATGGCAACAACTACCAGCCCACAACAGGTTAAAATCCTCAACTCCTCAATGTTAAAGATCATTGCGTCCTAAATAGGGATTCTATAATCTGAAAAAACATAAATCCCCTGCTCTTTCTGGTAGTGGTGTAATATCAGCAATTAGCTGCTGAGCCCTAGACTGCATCCCAGAAGATGAGAAGAACAGCTGCTTTGGCTTATTAATGGCCACTGGCTTTATATCATTATGTTTTTAATTTGGGTAGCGTATTGTTCTTAATTCCCCTCCAAGAGACAGAGTAATCTATGAAGATTGTCAAGAAAGTTTAGTCATCTTCGTGAGTGCTCCTGAGGAGGTTTTTTTTAACCTCATCAAACCCTACCAGGAGTTTTCTGCAAGGAGTTTTCCCAAAGCTGCAGGCTGCACTCACAGAAAGCTGGTTTTATTAAGATTCAGTCAGTCAACATCGTACATGTCACACTGTATGGAATACTGGGTATATCTCCCAAAACAGATGATTCCTGAAAGAATGAGAACAGTATGGAAGCATTATGTCAAAAGATTCTATTATAAATGAGGTAAAACTGATATTGTAACAATCAATACACACAGTTAAAAGTTCTGCACAGGCTTATAACTGTTACAAATTCAATTATTTCAGCAAATGTAAATACAAGAGATATAAATATGCTAAACAGTTCAAAATTGTTTGATGAAAGCTAATACCAATTTGTGTGCTATAATATGCAGTCTTGTTGAATGCAATCTTATGAACTGTAGCAATCTTGACCAGAGTTTAAAGGTATCCAGTCACTGAAATGTTCATTAAGCATTATCTCAAGAGGCAGTTCTGTTTGCTAGAATGATCTTTTTTAATTAGTGAATTACAGAACCACATAAAAAACCTTCAGCTGTTGTCGCTTTCTGCTTACACAACATCTTTCTACTGCCTAAGAACAGAATTGCTTTGTAACTGTATCCTTCCAAATAAGCAAAAAATGTACTCCAGGAAAGCTTTAGCAGTTCCTAAGATGGGTCAAAACAAAGATGAAGAATCAAACACCTTAAGGGTTAGTATGACCAAGTTTTCTTTTGCATCTTTCAGAATCTTTTAACGGTAGCTATTTTGTTAAGCAAAATGACATGATTGTTGATATCATACGATCCGTGTGAAATCGAGGTGTCCTTCACCAAACAAAAATATCACCCACGTACAGCTACGGTTAAAAGTCATGCAAAAAACCCCGACCCATGGAAGGCAGAGAAACAGCCACTCTGGCCAGAAATTGTGCAATTCCACTTCATCAAGCACTGAACATAGATCTGTCCTAATACTCTCAGAACAAGAGTAACATATCCCAGCTAGATTTTTATCACGTCTTGTTTGTGGTTAACTCTTCTTTTGACTTGATTAAGACATAGCTCAGTGTCAGAATGATTGTCTCTTGTACTGTTATTGTCAGATGAGGGAGACAAGCTGGGGATATTTTACTGATAATTATCTGTTCATTCAATTACTTCTGCCCCTTTAGAAAATGGTACAAAACTGACAAAAAATAGTAGCTTCTAGAAGAATATTACTCCCATCTGTTGGTCGTGAAAGAGACTGATCTAAACCTGTGTATATTTGAAACTTCTGGCTGTAACAAGATTGTAGATAGGTATGGTGTGTAAAGAACATGAAAGAGTGCACGAGGTTTATAGGATGAGGTTAGGAGTACCAGTTAAATATGTGTAAATAGTCATTCTGTCAGTCAGTGAGTGTGCAGTAAACAAGGGAGCACAAAACTTCCAGTATGGCCTTTAGTATAAACAAGTCAGCACTCCTGAAATACTGTTAGTCTGCAGATAAGTGATAGGTGTTTAGCTCAATAGGTTATCTGAATGCAAAAATCCAGCCTGTAATCTTGCCTGCATACTGACTGTACAAGGCTTGAGCTGGTTTTTGAATACATCAATACACAAGTGCCTGTTGCACCAGAAAAACAAATACATGAACCAACCAACCAACGCCACAACTCACATAACAGACATTTTTTCCATCATTATCAATATACACATGCCTTAACTGAGAAGAGAGTGAAGGAAAATTGGTGACACCAAATTGTTTTCTGCATTACTTCAGAGTAAGTGCACAGTGACTCCAGGGAAAAAGAAAAAAAAACAAACTAAACCAAACAAACAACAACAAAAAAAACCCCCACATCACAAAACAGTAGAGCTGGTGAAGTCAAATGAGAAGCTGGTAAAAAAGTAAATGATCCATAAAACATCTTGAGAAAAAGTTGAGGGAAGAAGGAAGCAGAGCTCTAGCAGTATGAAGGAGGAAGCTGGAGCAGCTTGGGACCACAGACACTTTTATCGTCTCCGTTTTTACTTCCTGGGGCTGAATGACAACTTGCAGTGAGAAGTAAGCCGGAATATGCCCCACAAGGACAGCAGTGCAGAAGTAATACCACCCTGAGCAAGTAGCACTTTGAAACTTTGGACATTCCTCTGCCCAAGACACTTTTCAAAGGAACTGTGTTTTGTTTCTCCTCTTAGAAATTCAGCGAGTCCTCACAGAAGCAGCCAGCACTCAGATTAGGAGGAAAGGGCCTCAGTTCACTTCAGCTGGTCAATACCTAGTTCAGAAACACATGCACACAAGGCAGCTCTTCCTTCTGATCATCATCTTTGCTTTCATATTTTAATGAATAATGACTACATGAAATTTTGAGGATGAACTGTAAATGATATTCTAATAAAAACCATGTTACAGGTTGTAAGCTTCATGGACATGGGAAAAAATGCTTGACTACTAATATTTGGTTTGAACTTTGTGAGGGTATTTTGAGGTCAGTTAAAATGCTGCTGCATCTTCACCTTACACATTCTTGAATTAGTAGCTACATGGCCTTATCACAAGTATTTTAAGAGCAGCTTTTGGTAGTCTCAGATACTGTACTGTTATGCAGGGTTATGTAAAGGAAACTAATCTGCCATACAAGACATAATTTCCAACTGTTTTTGGTCTTCTCATCTGTCACCAGCTGCTGGAGATAATTTAGTGCAAAACACAGCTTTACACTGCAAGTTCTCATCCACTAGTGCCCATTCCCTTAATTTTCAGGTCTTCAGAAATGATAAAAAAGGAAGAATGGAAAAATCAGTACCTTTTCTGAATTAAAGATTAAATGTGAAGACATTTTGGGTAAACATGGTCTTAACAAGATTACTGTGTGTTTACTGTCATAACAGAATTTGTAATATTTTCTTCATTTGTCCCAAGCATATTCATGGGATTGCAAAGGACTTTTTAAAGCTGCTTGAGTGTTGGGAAGACTGTAACGACTTCAACAAATGATAAATCAGAGGAAGGGATTGTACTAGTGAACTGGATTTCAAAAAACATTCTCTTCTTCTCCTCCTGTATGGCAGCTGCCATGGTATTTCTGGCATAGCTATGTACAGCTCTTAATTTTCTAAGAGCTTAATATGTCTTTTGTTAAGAACAACACATCCAGCAATGGTAATCTGAGCCATTTGATCACCTATGCTGCTTAACTGATAGTTCACTTCCCTGTCTATGATCTGGATTACTCCAACAAGCTGTCCCTAAGACTCTGCTGGAGCACTGCTCAAAGGACATTTCATTCTGCTATCCCTTCTGAAAGTCAACACTTTTTGAGACAAAACTGCACCACAGTTGGGTTTCCTCCATACAGCACTCCTCCAGCAAGCTTTATGCCCTCAAATATCCCCATGTGCTAGTTGATATGCACCAGTGGGTCATGCAAAACAATAATATTTCATGCTATAGAAATATCACAGTGTTTTTATAGAGCCCTCAAATCATATCAGACACTTTGAATTGAGACACACACACACAATTTGTATACTAAGGTCAGAGGAGCATCAAATGGAAGTCCTGAGCCTAATAGTATGTCCTGCAGACAAGGCCTGTCTTCTATGAATGCAGCTATTTTTCAGCAGGGGAAATCCAAGCCAAACCATGCCACTTGGCCTTCTTTTATTTGGCAGTGGTGCTAGTGCCTGAGATAACTCTGGCCCTATTTTAACAGTTAGAGGTTGCTTAATGAGCAGCAACAGAACCCAAGTCAAAACCACAGGAAAAGGTAATCAACCCGACCTCGCCTGTTTTCATATTTAAAGGTACTTTCTTAGGAGAACTTTGCAAGTACTTTTCTTTGAAGCGGCAGACCTATCACCTATGGCCAGGAGAGGTCTAGTATCAGTGGTTTACTTATGCAGATTTCCTCTTCTGGGGGTTTCTTGATGTGGAGGTCAGACACAGCTTTACTCAATTCAGAGGGGAAAAAAAAGGAAGGGTCTTGCTGTTATTCTTGCTTTTTCCATAATTCTTATGATTGGATCTTTTCAGTGAAACAAACAATTTGATCAAGACAACTGTTACCTGAAGAATCAAGAAGCATGATAGCTAGTAAAGGATTTTTAAACACAGATACCTGCACAGAAAGACAATCATATTCCCTGTTTTTCTTTTCAGACCCTTTTCTGCAAATACCCTTATTGTGTCTTCCTAGCACAGATTTAGTTGCCATTTCCTCAAATAACCTAAATTTTACTAGATACATTACATGTCTGGAAAAAAATAGACTCCTGGGATAAAACTGGAATTTTCTTCAGTGCAACAGAAAGTCCTTATAAGAGAATCAAGAAGATTTAAACTGCAGGCACAGAAGCAATAGCCTTGGTCCCTACCAATTTAGCTGTACATCCCATCCAATAAATTCTATTTAAACTTAACGCAAACTTAATAAAAAAGGTAAATAGTAGTTTAGTACAGATATTTTAATGTAGCTCTACAGTAATTAAACTTGAAAGGAGTGATTATTTTTGTTTTCATTGTCACAGGAATTGCATTTCTTATTTTATTACAGTAAGTCAAAAAATTAGGAGACAAAGACATTACTTCCAACAGCTAGTGTCCTATGTCTGGAAAGAATCAGCATCCCATTAAGGTAATTACCATTCTCATTTGGGATCCTGATAAGCTCTTAAATAGTCTGTCATTAAGATATATACAGCACATCTCTCTAATAAAATCTCTTGATTTGATGAAACCCTTATTAATACCATTGAAGGTCCCAGAAGAACACCTCCATTTTTTCTGAGTGTTCTGTTCAAGATTACTCTGGTGTCATTGACACTGCTTTTGGTATAATTAGACTTGAATGCAGAGTCCCTGTCTTGAATTTTCAAGACAGTTTAGTAATAGTGTGTATGTACCAACGTCATGCATCTCCCTTTACAGAAGCAGCTGATAGCATTAAAATAATGTATTTATTCTTTTTATTTTATTTTTAAGAACAAATTAGTACAGATTCTGATTCATCTATGACTATCCAATGAGGAGAAATCGTATCCAGTGGTTTTACAGTAAAAGCATGCCGCACTTTAAAAATCTCTACTCTGAAACAACTTATTTCCAACAGGCATATCCTTTTGTTCGTCCTGTTCTTCTGTTACACAATGACTGCACTACACTGATGTTTTGTAATAAGAGGAATAAAGTGCTCTATTACTCATTCATCAGGCTGGAGTTGTCCGGTTGGAGAAACAGAATAGCACTGTATCCCAGATAGACACCCATTTACACCAGGATAAAAATAACCGCTTGATTCAGAGGGGGAAGGAAAAATTAAAAGCTTGAGTGGATAAACATATGCCACTTACAGACGTTAAAAAGAAAAGGACCCCTCTGACCCACTGCCACAGCTGTGATGCATGAAAGTGGCAAGCTGTCTGAAAGCTGTCAGACGGACCTGACAGAGGCCGCGAATGTTGGTCTTTCCTGAAAATCAGGCTGCTGATGCAGGTACGAGATGCATATCTTGGTAGCTAAACAGGCACCAAAATTTGCCTGGACCTCCCATTCACATGAGCCCATTGCCTTTAGACTTGCTGTCATTTCAATTCACATGTCCAGCACTCAGCGAGACTACTAAGAATAGCATGCAGACTAAAGAGACTATTAAGAATAGCATGCAGAGTGCTGTTGAAAACCCGGCCACTTATTTGTTTACTTTAACAAGACCAGGATTGTTCTAAATACCTCTTTATATTCACCTTGTGAATCAGACTGTCGTGTTATATAAACCTTGAAATGCCATTGAAAACAGGGGGAACGTGCGAATTTATAATACCTCCAGGTTATTTGATGACAAAATCTCTCTGGGAAAATACCAGGAAAAAGTGTTCATTTTCGGATAGTTTGCATGGTCTAAGAAGTTTTTATAGTGACTGTGATTTAAAGATGAATTAAAAGTTACAATGTATTCAAAGCAATTTTAGACACCATTAGTCCAGACAATATTTGTGCAGTTCTGCATGGAAAGGTCTTATTTTCTTATTGCCTGTCATTCAGAGGTACTTTTGCATGCACTGAAAATTTTCCTTATCCTTTCCTTCCTACAAAAAAGTTTGCCACCAACAAGAAAAATCTGGACATGTGTCCAATATTTTATCAATATACTTAAGATGAGACACTTTTCCAATGCTCTTTGAGGTCTGCCTGGTGTTTGTTCTGTTCATTCTGCATAACTTCTGAAGGGTTAAGACACGCAAAAATGGGTAGATAATTCAGAATGTGAAGGAGAAAGACAATCTGCCAATCTCACACAAGTAAAACCTGGAAGAACTGTGTAACTAGGTCACAGTCAACACATCTGTCCATCACTTCTGTAGCCAAGCAAACGTATTTCACGGGCTGAGTGGCAATATCCCCATTGCCATTGAGAGATCTTCTAGGTTCCATTGCAAATGGATGTGATGGAATTTTGCTTGAATTGCAAAGCAGGACCAGTGGCAATCACAACAGTACTGTTGAAACCATTATAAAAGGTGGATTTAGATGATTTCACTAACCCTGAAGCAAGTAAATTATGCTGGATATTCTCATTTCTGAAAGAGTTCCCAGAGGATGAGTGCCTTAGATTGTTTTCTCAGCCCTCTAGGTCCCTCTCAAAAGAAGAAAAATCCATTCAAATGCGTTATCTGGCAAACAATTAAGGTAGCTTATTGTATATGAACTGGTTGAACTTTTCTACTGTTCAGTGCTATTTGTTCTCTTGAATTCTTTACTATTCCTAAGAATATTGCCACAATTTAGAAGAAAAAATGAAGAAGAGGCAAATGATCACAACTAGTAATAGAAACAATCTTTGTGATGGAACTTTCAGTAATTCATCTGCAGAATCTAATACTAAATCAGGATGGGATTACTCAGTTGTTTAAAAAAAACTTATGTGCTTTCATGTTGCTGGGCTTAGCCTGAGCATTCACTCTTTTCCTATTGTACTTCTGGGTTCTCTTTTTACTTCCACCAGCCATACCAAAACAGCATCAAAGGCATTAAAAAGCTACATTTTTAAATGAGAGCTCCAGTATACCTTTTTTCCCCTAATTAATGCAAACCATTTGAAAGTGTAAATAGTGCATGTGATAGAAAAAAAACCACCTCCAAACATTTTGCTGTCTCATTTCTTTAAAACATTGTGTGATTTTCTGAAGTTGTTAAAGATGTATCTTTTACTTCTGTGATTAATGCATGGACATGAAATGGTATACAATCAGTGCATACATATGTAATTTATATTGTGGTGTACAGATTTTGTCTCCTTTGCTGAGGCTGTAAATTGGACTGCAGGTATACTGTCCTAACTGCTAAAGCAAATTAGTAAATTAGTCTGGTACCAATTTGTCTTAGAACAGGACAGCTTTTAAAAGGAAAAAAAAGAAATGCAGGAGTGAAAGTACCCAAGGGCCATCAGGAAATAGTAATAAATATATCTCTTTCTTATTTATTTAAATAGCTAATTGTACTGGGTCTGGCTGGGACGGAGCTAACTTTCTTGGTAGGAGCGTGTGTGATGCTGCATTTTGGATTTGAGACTAAACCAGTGTTTTAGCTATTGCTGAACAGTGCCTGCACAGTGTTGAGGTTTTCTCCATTGCTCAGTCTGCCCATTAGTGAGGAGGCTGGGGGTGGGCAAGAAGTTAGGAGGGGACACAGCCAGGACAGCTGATCTGAACTGACCAAAGGGATATTCCATACCGTATGACATTGTGCTCAGCAATAAAACTGGGGGATTTTGTCTTCCAAGGTGGCCATCGATTGGAGACTTGCTGGCACCAGTCTGCCTGTGGGAGGTGGTGAGTGATTGCCATTGCAACAATTGTGTTTTTTTCCCTCTCTTTCCTTTACCATCTTTAGCTTGACCCAAAATTTTTCTGTTTTGCTTTTCCAATTCTCTCCCCTGTCCTGCTGCAGGGGGCGTAAATGAGCTGCTGTGTGGGTGCTCAGATGTTGGCCGGGGTCAAGCCACAACATGAATTAATATTAAACTAGGGATCCAATAAATGAAAATCACTTTTTTTAATGGAATCACAAAATTTCTTAAGGGATAGCTCTTTTTTCAACCACATTTGACTTATAAATTTTGGGACTCTAAAAGTAGAATAAATACAGTTAAAACCTTTGCATCTTGAGAACAGTAAAGAAAATTAAAAGTTCAGGTTCAGTTTGACAAACCATTCACAATTTGCAATACTGGATCTGTGAACCCACTTCTTTTTAATTAAAATGGGCATTTCAACATTAAATAAAAGCTCTACTGGGAAGAGTTCATGGAGTGCTGACAGTATCCCTTTTGAAAAGGGTTAATTTACAGGTGGAAAGATAAATATGTGTTAGAACTGAGGAAAGGGAGTCAGGGATGGAAAGAGAAGTGTTGCCAAAGCTATACTGTGTTGCAATTATAGTAACCTAACAACTCTATTCCCTTCAGTCCAACTCTGTGCTGGAGTCAGTTTATTCCTACTGGAAAAATAAGTATTACAGTTTCTAGTGTTATAAGGTGGTGTCATGTTACTAGCAACTTCATAAACATTACAGCACTTTATTTCATTTTGGACTGTACTTTCAAATAAACTTCTCCATATTGGTTGAAGGCCCCTAGCAAGTATTAGTCAACAATCATGAAGCACCGGCTGTTAACAGAGCTTTGATTTTGGTTTCAACAGTTTGTCAATATACATTTTTGATGTTTCCAGTACTCCTGCTTGTTCCAGCAATTCAAGAACATTTATGACTGCTGGCACTTCAAAATAATGTGCACAGTCATGGCTACAATTTGGTTTGAGGAAAGTACTTGTTGGCATACTGACCACTTTTCTCAGTTAAGAAACACTGTTTACTTTTAGAAAACCTAGACGCATTAGGCCTCCCTCCACCAAAAGTAAAACTCTGATTTCCATTTTGAAGTGAAGATGATTAATGCATGTCAACAAACACACATTTTAATCTGTGAAGCCATTATACAGATGTTTGCAACTGAAGGACGTATTCTTTGGATCCACCTTGATTAAGGCACAGAGTCTTTAGGCAATTAAATATTAGAAACCTATTCCAAGTTTGTCACCTAGAGCCCATAAGTGTTTTACAGCCAGAGAAAAGATAGGAGGAATTTTCCACCAAAAAACTTTTCTTTCGTCAGTTTTTCTATACTGAGACAGTCCAAGAACTTAGCTTGGACAATGCTCTTAATTTCTGTGACTATGAAAGGAAATATGAGCTATATTTGCCAGAGTGATTGTAAGAGAGTGGTCCCATAACTCAGTGGTGCCTTCCAGAAATGTATTAAAAATTAATTTTATTTGTTTTACGGAATGAAAGGGGCAAGTGGAGACAGTTGTAGAATATCTGCAAGCAAAGTGAAAATGAAAAAAAAAAAAAGAGAAAGGATAGTAAATAGAGAACTAGTAGTGATACAAAGGATGTATGCAACACTGGCAGTACTGGAAAGTGGGGTTTACAATTTTCCAAAGGAATGAATATAAATGAGACGGAGAGGCTCCGCTCCAAGAAAAGAGCAGCCTGATCTAACAAACCATTTGCTTGGTTTTAAACATAAGGGCAGGCTTTGTGACCTTGCTAGAAGGATACTTACGTTTACTGCTCAGGTCTATGCTGGACCTAGGAAAGTGGTAGCATGTGAAGGATCCAGCCCCTCTCAAGCTGCATCAAAGAGCAGCGCAGCCCCAAGTAACAAAATCCTTTTGCGTCTCTCTTTCTGAGCCCTTCCACTCACATTTGTGTCTATCACTTCTCAGTGCTTCCCCTTTATGATTAGCACTCCTTCCCACTTTACTGTCTGTCATTTACTGGTAGCACCAGAAAAACAGCCTGGTGTGAGTTTTGCTTATGCCATCATTTAATTTTACTTTTCCTTACTTATTCTGGAGGAAGTATCAAGCATCTGCAGGATATAAGATATATTTGTAGCTTTCACACAAATGGCTGAAAAGGATAAATGAAAGTATACCATCAACTCAAGTTGTGTTGCACCAACCTGCACTACCACGCCTGAAAAAAAAAGGTTCTCCTCCCTGTAGAGTATTCACATTTATGTGTGTTGATTCTAAAATCTCTCTGCAGCTCTCCAAAGGCATAGTTCTGTGTGTTTATGTTCTGCTTATGTAGAACTACGTTGTAAAGTATTAAAGCTGCAAAGGCAAGAACTTGAAAATCAGGAAATTTTATAATTTAGGTTACATATAAAACTTTAAATCTACTGTTGCCCCCTGTGCATATGTGGTATGACTACTTTTAATGCCATGCCCACATATTATTTTTCCCAAAGGAGGCCTATTTCATCTAATGTGCACAATGGATAATGCTCAAAATATTCTCTCAGGAATAGGTTTAATATTTTTGTGATATTATAATTCAGTCTTTTACAAGCTTTTCAGTACATCACTCAAGAACCTGGAAGCCTGTGACTGATAATTTAATCTCCAATATTACACTATGTATTTCACAGCTGGAGAAACAGAGACAGTCTTTCAAGGGCAACGTATGGGCTCAGCAGTAAATGAAGGGTTATAATTTAGGATCACCTGACTGCCAGGCATGTGTTCAGACATGATACAATTCTTTCAAATGTGATGAACATAAGAATGTTCAAACCAGGTCAGACTATAAGCCAGCATCCTGTCTCTGACCTTGGGGAGCCAACAGGAAAGTCTAAGGATAGGACAAGCCTGCAGTGATATAAATACATCATATTTGTAAGTATTGTAATATTTTCTGGATAATCTTTCAGCCTCAAGTGATGCCTGGCTCTGGAACTTCCTGATCTATAAGTGGTGGGGTTTTTTACTTAATAGCCATCAATTTTCTTCTATGAATTGATCCTGGTGTTTTTTGATAACATGCAATATCTTAGCCTCTAGTAAGGTGAGCTGAATTTGTGCATGCTCTTTATTTCTGTTGTAAAACTCTGGAAATATCAAAATAAGTACCTGGGAGCTGAGGGCACAGTGTGGCAACCTGTAAAAATGCTGGTTTACATGATTTCAGGGCAGGATGATGGGGAAATTGTCACCTGCAGATAAATGAAAATTTTCAGTGAGTTTCCAGAGCTGACTGGAAAGAAAGACCTGGTGAACCTGAGATCAGAATCTGTATTAACCACAAAACCATGTGTGCTGAATCTTTTTTAAGGGATAGATTTGATCCAATGTTCTGGCAACTTGCACAGGGAACATCCAGCTAAAGTAACTGGGATAGAAACAAACACCTAAAAAGGGGCCAACCTAGAACCTATACTTAAGACTGCTTTCTGTCATTTGGTGCCTCTTTATCTGGGACCATGAGATCAGTTTGGGTCTGGATGTTAGATATCAACATTCATTCAACATTCTGGTTGGGGATTATTAGCTGGAACATAACTTTACTGAATGGAAATTACTGCCACCACATGAATGCCTAGAATCATAGAATCATTTAGGTTGGAAAAGACCCTTAGGATCATCACCTCCAATGGCAAACCTGATACTGCCAAGTCCACCACTAAATTATGCCCCTAAGTGCCACATCTACATGTCTTTTAAATACCTCCAGGGATGATGACTCAACCACTTCCCTGGGAAGCCTGTTCCAGTGCTTGATAACCCAACCCAAATGATAATACTTTTCAGTATTCAGCTGGCTAAATCCTCTCAGAATAGTTCTGATGCATCAAAATCTGTGAGTTAGTTCAACTGTTGCAACAGTAATACATTTAGCACACCTGCTCAAAGAGTTTCTTTCCTCTAAATTACTTACTGAGTTTTGTATTGAACCTTTGCCAACCGGTAAAGCAAATTTAGCAGGGCTGCTACAGACCATCACTGGTCATATTGGCTCCCAGAATCTCCTCCTTTTCTGGAGCATCACTCATCCTCTGAACAGCAAGAGACACTCCTTTGGAAAAAATATGTGATGAAAAAGGTGGGAAATTCAGATGGTGTGAATAACTTACATTCTGACAACTGCCGTCTGATACTTCTCATTTTGCAACTTGCAAAATGTCTTTTATATTTTTTATATTTAGTTGCTTCTTTTTCAAATAAGAACAACAAAGGTGAATGCAAACCGTCTTATGTTCAACCACAACGGCATTCCATTGTGTACCAGTTAAAAAGCATTTGGACTGTAAACCACGGAGCTGTCACTATCATATTTTGAATATTGCAGACAATGACCTCCTCATCTTGTTTACTGATTTCTTTTTGTGGGAAACTGAAACAAGCAACAAAATGTTTTTATTTTCATGCAATACTTATTTTGTACTGCTGAAAAAATAAGCAATGTAATAAGGGATGATGTGCCAAGCAGTTATAATGCTTCCTACCATGGGTTTTCAAACAAATGTGCTAATCCATGCTAAGCTGGTTCAGTGCTTTGAAAACTATTATATGTTTTTTACAGCCCACTTGCCATCCCTACTAGCATTACAAATGTCCTTCATTGTAAACATCCTTTTATTTTATTGCACCTGTAGGCAAATTTAAAGCAAATAAAAAGATATAATTAAGTTTGATTAAGGTAGCTCAGTGGCATATTTGTGTCACCCAGTTCAGTGTATATAATTTTTTTTTTCGGTTTCACTGAAGTATGTACAAGGGATAAATAGATCTCAGAAGGTGCTGTGTGCTCTACTCTGGAGATCTACTTTGTTCAATTTAGCAGGAAGGATTGCAGTATTATAGAAAAATGGGAGAGACGTGGACACCTCTGGTGGGTGATTGCCCAAGACTTGAATTACCCCTCAGAGATGCCCATCTGTCTCCATTGATTACACAGAACATTTAGGAAGACTACAAGCTCAAATAGACTCATCAGCTTTGTACCTATATTGGGTGTAGGTGTCAAGGTGGTGTTGGTAGTTGGGGCGGCAGGGGTGGCCTCTGTGGAAAGTGGCCAGGGGCTGCCCTGTGCCAGACACAGCCATCTCCAGCTGACCCACCACAGGACACTGCTGAACCCCTCAATCATGATAGTGGCACCTGGGGGAAAGCGTGTTTAAGAAAGGGTAAAAGTGCCAGACAGGCAGAGGAGAAGTGAAAAACAGAGTGAGAAACAGCCCTTGCAGGCACCAAGGCCAGAGAAGGAGGATGGGCAGGAGGTGCTCCTGGTGCTGGAGCAGAGACACCCCTGCAGCCCGTGGGGGACCCATGCTGGAGCAGGCTTTTTCCTGAAGGACTGCAGCCCATGGAGAGCCCACACTGGAGCAGGGGAAACACATGAGAGGGAAGTAGAGGCAGAGATAAATCATTTTGCACTGACCGTACTCCCTCCTCTCTCCCCCTGTGCTGCTCAGGGGGGGAATAGAGGAGTTTGGAGTCTGGAGTGAAGCTGGACACTGGGAAGGGGGAAAGAAAGTTGTTGCTTTAATGTTTGTCTTTGTTTCTCGCTACTCAGATCTATTTTAATTGTCAATAAATTAAATTACTTTTCCACAAGTTGAGTCTGTTTTGCCCATGATGGTAATTGGTAAGCAATCTTCCTGTCTTTATCTCAACTCATGAGCTTTCTTATGCTATTTTCTCACCTGTCCTGCTGAGGAGGGGAGTGAGCAAGCAGCTGGGTGGGGGTCTGGCTGCTGGCCAAAGTTAACCCACCATAGTACCTAAACTTAAAAGGAATGAAATGAAGTTGGAAATGGGGAAGAGGAGGCATGCCAACATCCAATTTATGAAAAGTATTTGCATTATTTGCCTGAAAAGAAAAACTCTGTGCCTAGGACTAAGGCATGCACTGCATCATTTTAGTATTATTTCTGATTCAACTACAATTGGGAAATACAGCAATCCTTTACTTCTGATAAGACATCTATATTTTCCATTAAACCCCTTGTGACATCCCACTGAACATCAGATATGCCATAGACCAAAGCTGCAATACAAGTTTGCATGAAATCATAAAGCTAAAAGATTGACTTTGTCAGTTCCTTAGTGTTTGAATTTTCTTGAAAAACATGATTCTCACTACTAGTACGTAAACATTAGTTATAGCATATTAGCGGAAGCAGCCAAAAATGAGTTTGTGGCATGGTTGGGCACATTCTTAGAATACAACCTGGCCTTGAAATTTCACTGTCTAACTAAGACTGAACCAGTAGGACAGCAAAGATCACTAATGTAACCACAAACTTAAATCAAGAAGGATGGAAAAACAAAACAAGACCCTAGCTGTAATCTGGGTCACTGTGGTTCTCCAGATTTCCAAATTAGCTGTCTCTGTTTTCCCTTTAGTAATGATATATGCTCTTCTACCAATATTTCTACAAGACAAAAGGCATAGTGTCTTTGGAACTGCAGTGTGTTAACAGGTGAACAATTAATCTAGTCATGTTTCCTTTTCCTAACTTTTCTTGATAACCTTGACAAAACATCTTGTCACTGCTATGTTCCTCTGATTGTCTGTCTCATTAAGTATGTACTGAGTAACAAGTGACAGCACTGTGCTACCTAAGATATGCTTTATGGTATGAACACAAGAGCACTGAAACAAGCCATTTTAAGTACTCCAGAAACAGTCATTTCCTTCAGGTATTTATTTTTAATTAAAGATGCATCCACTTATAAGGGCATTTATCATCATGATCATCATGCTACTGGCAAGGCAATCCCTCACTGTGAGAACTGTACCCTCATTAATTGATTCCTCTTGGGAAAATTTGAGGAGAGATTACTAGAAATAGATAGAAAATTAATTCCTCATCACATGCAAATTTTAACGATTTAAAAAATTTCATCACTCCATACTGGGATTGTCGTGAAACCATGTCACTTTTCACCAACAGAGAAAAAGAAAAAAAACACCATGTTATTACATGCCTCTTACAAATGATGGACTTCAGTTCAGTCCCCCACATCTGATGTGAGTGCCCTTATCAGAATAGATACCGGTACAGTTTCATGGAAGCTTGCATCTTCCTACAAAAGATTTCAGTTGTGATGAACTAACACACCTTGATTATATTAAAAAAAAAAAAAAGAAAAAGATGTTCAAGCTGTATGAATTTTCCACCCAGTTCTCAACTGTGTAGAGAGATAAATGAGGCTGTGGAGTGCCACGATGGACAAGGTGGGGTTGTATATGTTCTGCCTCACCATGGATTCACTTTCTGGGGAAGGAGAGTATTCTTCCTGCAGTCCTCTCTGTGGCAAGGATGGAGAATCAAAGATCCTTGCTCCTCAGTACTTCCACAAGCCTAACTTTAGGTCAGCACTTCTAATGCCTGATGTTCCTGGGATCAGTTTTGCCATGAGAATGGAAACAGGACTGCTAACATCTGAAATCTTTTATTTTAAAATAAGTAATATATCTGCAATGGCATAAGGCTTTGTAAGAGAAGCAAATGCAAATAAAATGTTTCTTAAGATAGTATACTTATATCTTCCATTCCATTAAAGAGCCAGACTGATCTTAGATACTTGTTCTCAGACAGTTTTCCAGCTGGCTTTATACTGTTAAACCAAACTTTACAGATTTTATGCTGGTGAAGTTTGTTGCTATTGTTAAGTTACATCGACATTTGTCTTAAGTGGTATGCACAGCCTGTGCTTTATGATATACCTAAGTGTATGTATCAACATACGGTTAGAATCAGTAATCGTGTAGAGTACTATAAAGGTTTTATTGCCAGTATGCCACTTGTGAGTTATGCAGGTCATCCCAACCAAGTGGCTAAACAACTTTTACAGCAACATGTGCTATTATATTTCAGTCATGCCACACAGAGTATATCACAGCAACAACATTAAAGAAAAAAATTTAGCAAGCTTTTAAAATAAAATGTTGTTATTGAAACTGCTTTTATGTGACTCTCCACCTACAAAGTGAGTTGCCTTGGTTGCCCATAAATCCCAAAGATTTAGGGAACTCTTTGCCTTGGTTACACTATGCACATATTTAGTGAAACTATAATGTTGTCTATACTTCTTTTTATGTTCACTACCTTATCTTTGTTACACAGTTTAGCTTTTAAGATGTGTAATTATTTATCCATATTCTTAATGAGAGAAAATTCTACTTTGATTCCTCACAAATCAAAATTATTTTTTCTGCCACACTGTTATTTGTAGTTAGACTTTAAATTTCACTTGCTGCCTTGAGCTAAAATATATGTGAAAGGAGGTGCAAGGTCATCTACACAGGATATTAACATTTATACAAAACAGGAATCAATTCTACGAATATCACACTATGCTTCCAGTCCTATGGCATTAATAAATCCTGCTTGCACCCTGTAGTTATATCAAAACCTATTGAAATGCCAGGGACCACTTATTCAAACAGGGCTTTTATGGTTAATCGGGAAATTTAACATTGATTATACTGCATCTGCTTTTAAATACACTAAATGAAATTTGCCCACTTAAAAGTCATGATCAATCCCTTTGGGACAGCAAGGGGAATTAACATACTTAATTACCCTGTGATGGATTCTTTTCTCACTTGCTTAATATTTAAGATGTATTGTATTACTGCAAAAGGTGACTACCTTCTTTATGAACTGCACAAGAATTCTGGTGTTCCTGTGAGCAGGGGTACTACTTTTATTTCGCACTGCTTTTGGATGATGAATATTTTCTTCTACCTGTTCAAAAATATTATGCACTTCAAGTGGGAGCATGTCCAAAAATACATCGTCACTAGCAGGCAATGAGGTGCAAGATTGATTGAAGAACAGGCACACTCTTAAGAACCCAGTTCCAGGCTTCCAATTTTATCCCCCCTCCCCAAATCCAACCCCCATTTGGATTTTTGGTAAAGCTGCAACTGTTGCAGTAATGCTTCTCTGTCTGCACCTATGGAGCTGTACAGAAGAAAACGCAAGACCAGGACCAAGGCCAAATTCACCTCCTTTCCACATCATGTACTGCAGGAGTGTCCTCAGGGTTGCCTTTGGGATAACTGGGTTAGTTCTTGTGGAAGGCTTCACATATCCCCTAAAAAACACACTCAGTAAGCATGTGGGTGATCCCAGAGCACTGAGCAGCATCTGCCTATTTGCTTTTGCAGTGGTCTTACATGATCAACGCTGGACAGAAAAGACGGTCCATAGTTCTTGCTAGAAAGGCGGATATATCACCTTAGGAAGACGCTGAGAATCTGTAACACAGTCGGCACATCAGGAATGGGATTTCATCCAGCCCAGGGGTCAGCAGCTCAGCTACATTGTAGATGCGGAGGTAGTTCATGACACCACAGCCCTGAGATGTGCGAGTGTGCCAGTTCAGCCCATGGCCCTGCTACCTCTGGATCTCACTGCAGACCCTGCTCCTCCAGAGAGCTTGCTGTGTCGAGCCCTTGGTCACTGCTTCTGGTCCTATTGTTCAGGTTTTTTTCCCCCCACGCTGATTCAAAATGAGGGAAACTGTCTTTTCCCTTTTATGAACTTTTCTGTTATGTGAATACCTCATCTATACTCTGTAGAGAATTTTTTAAACAAGTAAAATGGATTGGAGCTTTTTGTTGGTGATTATTTCTGGATTATTAATTACCTTTAATTACCATGTAACACCAAGATTAAAATGCATTCTAAAACTTGACGCTTCAACCTTATTAACTTACAGCAACAGTATGGTAGTTTCTAACAATACTATTTATCAGAGGTAAACCACTTATTAAGACCTTCTAATTATTAAGGTAGTGTAATCAATCTTCAGTAAAATTCCATTAGAGAGATATAAGCCCTTGAGAAAACTGCTTGTGACTCTTATGAACTTGACCAGTTCTGAAATGTATAAGAAATCTCTGTTCTCCCACCATGAGTTACCTATATTCAAATTTGCTACCTTGACTCTTTAGAAAGACGATTCATTGGTTGTTGATATGCCACAGCAGTGTTTTAATCATCTTGTAAATGCTGATGTTCTTATTATTCATTTTTTGTAACAATTTTGTTCCACCAGCAGATAATTTGATGACAGGGAAGATAATTCATAAATCCATTAGAGGGCACAATCTTTTCCCCAATGTATTTAAATAATTTAGAAATACTATTTTCCCTCTAATTTGCCTCTTTAATGCATCACCTGGGTGCCATCCTCATCATGCTACTTATTCTGCTCCTTTTGTCAGTACACAGATAAACTTTGTATTTCTTAGGTCATCCACACATCCTGTATAAGCCTTGATCTCACCCCCATTTTGAAATTTTCACATGTCTTACCCTAGATGTTCATTTTGGCTATGTCTATATTAGAACCATACAATCATAGAATCATAGAATAGTTTAGGTTGGAAAAGACCTTTAAGATCATCCAGTCCAACCATTAACCTACACTACCAAGTCTACTCTAAGCCAATCAAGGGTAGACTAGACTAAACCATGTCCCGAAGTGCCACATCTACCCACTTTTTGAACACTTCCAGGGATGGTGACTCCACCACCTCTCTAGGCAGCCCGTTCCAATTCTTGACCACCCTTTCCGTAAAGAAATTTTTCCTAATTTCCAACCTAAACCTCCCCTGGCGCAGCTTGAGCCCATTTCCTCTCATCCTATCACTAACTACATGGGAGAAGAGACCAACACCCATCTCAGTACAACCTCCCTTCAGGAAGTTGTAGAGAGTGATAAGGTCTCCTCTCAGCCTCCTCTTCTCCAGACTAAACAATCCCAGTTCCCTCAGCCACTCCTCATAAGGCCTGTGCTCCAGACCCTTCACCAGCCTTGTTGCCCTTTTCTGAACACGCTCCAGCACCTCAATGTCTTTCTTGTATTGAGGGGCCCAAAACTGGACACAGTATTCCAGGTGCGGCCTCACCAGCGCCGAGTACAGGGGCACAATCACCTCCCTGCTCCTGCTGGCCACACTATTCCTGATACAAGGCAGGATGCTGTTGGCCTTCTTGGCCACCTGGGCACACTGCTGGCTCATGTTCAGCCGGCTGTCTACCAACACCCCCAGGTCCTTTTCTGTCAGGCAGCTTTCCAGCCACTCTTCCCCAAGCCTGTCGCGTTGCATGGGGTTGTTGTAACCGAAGTGTAGGACCCGACACTTGGCCTTGTTAAACCTCATGCAGTTGGCCTCGGCCCATATTGTTGGACTGGAAATGCTTTCCATTTCCAGGTGTGTGACTTAGTCGCTAATATTGTGATGGGACGCAACCTGAGCTTGCAGCATTCTCCCTTCCTGACCCTCGGAGCTGTGTGCTCTGACCTGCCTCCCAGGCTGCTGGGGGCCCCCGGCTGTGGGACACTGGTGTATTCATCCTCCCCACAGTACAGGCATAGACCTGATCACTTAGCTCACCTCCTCTCTTCTTTTCCCATGTGCCAGACAAGGGCGTTGTTCATCTTAATATGCACAAAGAAAGGAAAGATTATCACTATAACCAAACAGGGATCCCATCTTTGAATGTGTTTCAAGCTTAAACAAGGTTGCTGTTTATGGACTTGCTCTACTTTGCTTAGCTGACTCTCCTGGGGCCGTATTGTAGCCCAAGACAATAGAGATACACAAAGGTAAAAAGACACCCCACTAGGCTTCTTGGTTGATGTATTATTGCTTGTCTGTGTCACAGACAGACAAGTGAAGCTCATTTGATAGTCTTTCCCATATGAAAAGAAAGTAGCAGACTTTCTCCTCTTAAAAAATTCTGTCCGGGAGAAAGAGTAGAAGTAACCTCTCCTGCCTACAACAGATGGAAATAAGCAGAGTTAATTCCAAACAAAGGAACGAGTTCCTTTACTGCAGATGAACTGTGACCTTCGGAACTACAGCTACTATTGTAAAGATTTGTTCAGCATGGTGATAAGTTGTTCAACACCAAGATAAAATGCTTGCTTTCAATTTCTGTTGTTTTTCTCCCATTATCCAAATCAGACTGTATTTCTCCCACTTTACACCAGCATTCAGAGTGTGTCCTGTATACCTGCTAGTATTTACCACAGCATTCTGTATTTCTCCATCTCATCAACTTCATACCTTTCTAAACCTCATCAGAATTTTTTCCCCTTCATATATGCCTCCCAATATCCTGACTCAATTTATTCCTTATAATTTACTCTACAAATCAATGTTTGTTTACTCACCCCAAACTAACTCTGCAACAGCTTCGTGCAATTTTTGGTACATACTTTTCTGCACTGTTAAGAAAATAAATTTTTTTGGATAAAGTTGAATTTAAAATGATACAAAGCCATATTACTCATGCTTTGCATTTTTTACAACAAATTAAACATGAAAACTATCTTTATTTTAATGGTTCTTTTAATAAGGTCTTACAGAATGAGATTCCTGCTTAGAGAAGAAATAGAAAATTGAAATAACATATTTTCTAATTCTCCACTGCAAGAACTTGTGTCTTATTTTTCAGTTGACTTAAAGTACATCAGGATTTTATGCAAGAACATAGTTTTCAAAAGCAACACATAATCCTTTTCATTTGCTTCCATCACAGAAATCTATTAATAAGAAAGAGAAGAGGGTGCCAATAAAGAGATTGTTTTTAAGGTTCCTCAAATGAATTCAAGCTCTAATTTATTATGAATACCTTTAGCCTGTTGAGCTGTAGACATCTGGAAAAAGTTCAGTGCTTTTTTCATAATACTTCGGGAGGGTATTCTTAAAATAATAATAAAATTTTTGGACATGAAAGGAAATTTGTTTATACTTTTAAGTTTTTCTGAAAGCATAAGATCATTTCTACTATAGAGTTGGGCTTATCTTCCTGGTGTATATTTTTATTTGAGTTATATTTTGTTTAATTAGAAGACTATTTTTGTAGGAGAATGTTTTTATTTAAATGAAGTTACTTTAAAGCAAATAATCTAAAGCAGACAAATATACGTTAAAGACAGCACAAGAATTTCTGTTCTGTAATAGTCATAAATTCTTTGAGCCATCCTCTATATTTTAAAACCTTGTTTATACCTTTCACAGTGTAGAATTTAGTTTTAGATAAAAAAGCTAGATAGTTAATGTCAGCGACATTATACTGCAGATTTCATTATGTAGGATCTTACAGAATTGTGTACAAATGTCTGCTGGATTTCTGCAGAGCCATGGTACTTCCACACCTACTCAGTTCTTCAGGAGTACTTCAGAAAGATGCAATTAAGAAATCAGATGTACTGATTGAGAATTGTTAGTAAGATACAAACAGGTATCCTTTTTACTTTTTTGCCTTTTGCTCAGCTTCACTGATTTTAAAAGCATGGGTTATAAACAGGAGTGAAAAATTCTGGACATGCTACAAAATAAAAGACCAAGGGTTACCTTTCTTCATACAGTCAAGAGTAACTGCAATCCATTGAAGTCAAATGTTTCATATAAAAAGAAACATTTACAGCAGCAGGGTTGTTTTTAAGGCAGTTTATTTTCTATAATGGTTTGGCCCAGCCCTTTAGTTTTCAATAGCATTTAACTCATAGACAGAAATCTTAATTTTCTCCCTGCAAAGCATAAATGACAGTTTCTTATGTAACAGTCCTCGAAGCTTGGAGGACTGTAAATAGTTATTCAGGCCTTGTTATTTGCTTCTGACTTGTAATGGCTTAATATTGTGATAATGCAATTAAATGCTGTGACTTACCACAAAGCAATGGAACATACAATTGCCATGTGGTTTAGTTTGACTGCGGAATATGGCCAGTGCTCGTAAAGGATGTTATTAATCAGAGACAAATGTGAATGTAAAATTGCAATGTGCAGGTAATAGGCAATTGATAATCAGACCATCCATTTTCAGGCATAAGATCAAAGAAAGATTATTGTCTTTATCCAATCAATTATGTTAGCTTTTGAGCTGCTCTAGCTTGACGGGTAAGCAAGATCTAAATGCTGCCATTCGCACCACTTGAGCTTTGTTTAAACATGAGATACTGACATGTCCCTCAGGCCCCAGGGGTGCATCCAGGCCACGTCCCATCTCCATCTGGGATGAAGTTGAGCTGTAAAGCTCCCCTTCCTCATTTCTGATTTTCATGGCAAGGATGGAGGCACAGAGATGTACAGTGCACTCTGGTCAGGAGGGCAGGATGCTGGGGTGTGCTGCAGAGCACAGCTGTCCACAGCATGGCCCTGGCTTTAAAGACAGCCACTGAAAAAATGAGCCTGATTTGATAAAAATCTTAGCTAGAATATTGTTTTCATCCTTCTATTTTACAGTCTTTAAAATTTGCATACTCCATGTGGTGAAGGTGCAAATCTCTTCAGAAATTTCCTATGGGATACATGGACTTGCTTTCCTTAACGCCATTTTGTGGAGTCTTCAGAAATAGCTGACAAACCCCAGGTGTTCTCTTGATCAAGCATTGTACACTTAAGCTTGAATATTCCTGGGCTAGAACATAACTCTTTAAATGTAGATTTGGATTCTGAGCCATCTAAATATAGTGTAAGGCTGCATCTATGTTTCAGGAGAAGTATTTGGATCCAATTTCTCTCTAGATAACTCTATTCTTTGTTGCATGCTCTGGCATTAACCTGTTAATTTCCTTTTAAATAAATGTTTGTTTTACCTATTTCAAAATGTAAAAGTTTGGGTTTTGTTCTTTTCCCCCAAAGACATGTAAATTCAGCTGTATTTATTTGTTTCTTTAGTAAGCCCTGGGTATATACCAGATGGGAAATGACAGATCTGCATGTCTCTGTATAATTCTCACATCTCTATGTCTTTTTATAAAACCACAAACTTATATTTATAAGGGCCTCCAAAATGAAAATATATGCACTTTAGGCAAAATGTTTACAGTTTGCTTATCCACATAACAACCATTTCACAGATCCCAAAATATTTATTTTCAATATTGAACTTCTTTTTATGGTTGATCCACTCTCTTTCAAAGCTGTTCAGTTTACACAACCAGTAAATTACTTTTCCATAATTGCTGTAATTACAGTCCTCCTCATGTGCTTACTCTTATCTCAGAACTGTGCTACTGTTGAACATTCTGGTAACAGAAAACCTCATGTTTATTTAGGAGATAACATAGAACATTCTGCTAACTAAAATATCTATTTGGGAAGCTCTCTGTAGTTAAGGTAATGTGATATTACTGTGATTTAAAAGGCTGTAACAACATACCAGCCATACAAAAACCTTTTAAAGACAACATATAGCTCAATGAAACCTTGAAATGTTAAAAAAATTTCATATTAAAAATCAGGCTGAAACCATGGCTTTACTATTTAAGGGGAAAATATGCTAATAGTAAGAGAGAAAAATATATGACACCAATATAATCTAGGTCATTCCTATAGAACATGGGAAATCCCCATTTCCTGCTTAACCATCTCTGAAGAGACAGTTATTGTAACAACTCAGGATTGCGCATTGCGTACTTTGACAAGAAATTGTATTTTACAGTTCTTGAGTAAGTTTCATCAAAAGTGATGTTTCCTCATGTGCACAAACTCTTCTCATTGTGTTCCAGTTCCTGCTAATATCTATACAAAAAGCAACCCAGCTATTTAAAGCACAGCTATGAGGAAATAACATTTCATTACATGAAATACTCATAATGCAGACGACAGAGAGGACTACTTCTTCCTAAATTATAACTTTTTTTGTGATTTTAATCATAGTTTTCATCTTCAGCTTCTTTAGAAATGTCTTCCTTCAGTTTTACTGTCAGTGCTGATTACCCAAACCTGCTATTTCAGTTCTAATTTCCTCACTAAAACACCTCAAAAACACAAGAAAAAAGGAGGATTGTCAACACAAGTTTGAGATGGGCTGAAGCAGTTTTTCTCAGAGCTTTCTGCACTGGGTTGGCCTGTATTCACAGCTATTTTGCTATTTTCTCGTGGATACAATGAAACACAAATATATTAAAAATGTCATTAATTTCAGAATTCGGATTAAAGCTGACCTCTCATAATACTCTGACACATTTACTGCAAGGTACCACCCAGATATTGTTTGTGCTTCGTATTTCACCGCTCCTTCTGTCTAATACCATCTTCTTCTCTGTCGTTTTTCATTTTGTTACCATTAGTCATGCAAGAGCCTTCTTAAATAGAGCTTTTGCATCTTTATCAACTTTCCTACAGATCCCTGACTAGCAGCTCACAAAATCACATCAGAAAACATCTTTTTCATCCTTTTCCACTACTTTAATTGCTCTTTCCCTCACCTATTTCTTCATTATCTCCAGTTCATAAATGTATTTAAGTGTCTAAAACATTTTGGTCCATTGCATATAGGAGGATGCAGTACACATCACAAATGCATCCGTAAGTACAATACTGTGAGATGTCTTTTATAAAATCAGTTAAAAATTAAAATAAAGCAAATTCACAATTTCTTCATACTAGAGCATGGAACAGAACAAATGGCACAAATGCAAAAGTAGAAAATTATACATAATTAATTTTCTCCTTTGTAAAAGGGAGCTTGCGAACCCGGAGTTATTTAACTATCATTAAAACTAGAATAATAGACTGACATATATGACAAGCATATGAAGTAATTGACAGCTGATTTTCTTTAAGGAGATGCATGGATTTTTTCAGCATTGTGCTGAATATAATTCTAGTGAAGAACTGAAAGCAGACCCTTAAAGTGAAGCTACAGGTAAGAGCTTTTACCAATCTAGTAGCATTAAAAGAATAGGGGGAGATCCCACTCTCTCACCTCACATCTAATCCATGCTCCTTGTTATGAGCACCCACAGATTATTTTGCAATGGCTCTAGCATGCATTGAATGATGATCCAATTGGACAATAAGCCAAGACAACTTAGTAATCAACCAGAAAACTAAACTGGTTAAAAAAAAAAAAAAAAAAAGGGAAAGATTGGTTACAGGGATTATTTCATGCTTGGGCAATGGTTTTGCCCACAAAAATCTCCTATCAGCATACAAGTGAGTGCAAAGGGATGGGTGCAAATATGCAGTAATAAGAGGTCACAGGGATGGAGAAGAAATAAGTGACAAGACAACTTTCAGCAATGGTGACCTCAGCCATCTCATGTAAAGTTACGATTTGCATCTCTATTTGAGATGGCCACTCCTTGGGTTGATGCTGCTTACTAATCTTGCTGAGAATTTCCGGCAGTTTTTGTGCTCATGGTTCATTTTCTACCAGGTTAGTAGGCTGAAGAAAGCTTAGAAAGAAGGTCAGGAGAAGGGAAGCAGAAGGAACGTATGGCTGGAAAAGGGTTCTCTGCTTTTGGTAACTTCCAGCTCTTAGACTGGCTCAGCCTTCTCAGGATGCTTCACCTTAGGGATGTTACTGCTAAATCCACCTAAAGATCCACTAATTAAGATGAAATTAGCATTCCACCTTTTGTCCTGAATTGTTTCCTTCTGCTATAAGGTGACATTTTGGCATGTGAGTTAATTCAGGAAGCTGAGGCAGAAGAAAGCCTATCCCAGTTTTGTGACTGGGTTAGCTTCCTGCTGGTTCTGGTCCCAGTCAGCTCTCTGCAGGCCGAGTGCTCCACTGCTGCTGGAAAAGACATGGCGGAAACACATGGCGAGGACAGAAATGTGACTGACCTGTTCACAGCAGCTGCCCATAGCTTCATCTCTCTGTAATATCGAACTAATCCCTTCAATCGCAATCTGGCTGGTATTTCTACTGACACCGCTGGCCTCGGGGGCTCTTTTTCTCTCCCTGCCATGCCCCTCTCCCATCGGCTCATTCCCACCATGCTGCCTGTCCCCGCTCCGTGTGGGCAGTGCTGTTTGTCTGTGTGCAGGATCGCAAGGTCAGGGGACCGCTGATGATACAGTGCTACAAGCACACAGCTGGCTGCCATGTGGGGGCTGCCTTAACCGGCCTAAGCAGGGTGAGTGCCAAATGCGAAATCATGGCCAGACAGAGATTCCCAAACGTAGCTTGCTCAGATGCTGCCTTCATAGGACTAGGAGTGTTTTCTGTCACACCTTCCCACTCTGTGCCAGACCATATGCTTAGGAGAAAACATACACTGGCCCCCATCCCCCCTCCCATATGAGACAGTAACAGCAGTGGCAGACCCTTGCTCCTTTACACAGGAGGACCCACAGGAGGAGGCTTTCAGGCTTTCCTTATCTCCTCTGAGGAAGAGGAGGGAGATCAGTTGTTAGTTTTCAGGTACTGTATTGACTCCTGAATGTCAAAAGGTGACTGGGCTATGACTATACCTCACCCTAGTGAAGCCCTGGGGAAGGTCTGGCTAGACCCTTTGCTATTGTGAAGAAAAAGGATTAAAAGGTTTTAAACTAAAAATCTATGTGGTTTTTTTTTTTTGTTATAAACTAGGATAACTAACACAAAGAAATTGGAACACAGAGTTAGGTGTTGTTTAGGGTTAGGGTTAGGGTGTTTTTTCATTGCTTATTGAGGTTTCCTAGCTCACCACACTTTCCCTCCCTTGCCATGGTGCCAGAACTCACTGGGTCACAGGGAGAACCAAATCAGAGAACAAACTCAGCTGAACACACTCACCGAAATAAAATTTAAAAAAAAAAAAAAAGAAGAAAAGAAAGGAAAAGTGGTTTTAATAGAGATCAGTTCTCTGGCCCCAAGTGTTGGGGCTGGAACACAGGAAAGTACAAGGATGTGCACCTGGCATCATTCTTTTCTGAAGCAGCATCAGCTTAAATCAACTTAGGTCAGCTAATAATGAAGCCACACCCTCAGGCAACATTCAGAATTCTGCATAAAGAGCATGTAAAATGCACACCTATTGCAATGCCTGGGTGCAATCTGCGTTGGTCAGCAGCTGCTCAGAGCCCATGAGATCTGTATTGTTTGATTCCTGTGCTTTTACCGACCATTGCTACATATATTATGTACACAGTGAGTCTCTGCAGAGAAACAAATAATTTCAGCTGTCTTAGGGTAGAGCTTCCTAAAGGCACAATTCTCCACATTTATGTGAATTTTCAGATAGTCATGATAACTTATCTGAATGTACATTGAAATCTAAAAATTATGGCCTTAAAAACTGGGAATGGAATAAGCTTTTTGAGGTTGAAAGTCAGTGATGTAGAGACAGAGTTTGAATCATTCTGGGAATTCTGAGATGCCTTAGTAGCAGTTTATGAGTACACAAGCCCTAAACTGTGATAATTAATCTCTTTTCAGGTTTATACCTGCAGGAATTGTACATATTGGAAATCAAACAGATTAAGATTGGTATTCAACATTTCTTGCCTGTGCATTTCTTTCCTTAAAAAAAGGCAATTAACCCATTATTAACCCATTCCTTCAGTCTCTGTAGCAAGGGAAGATGGTATGCTACTTGGGAATATCCACTCTAGCTTCACAGGTACCAATAGACATGGCTGGGCTATCACCAAGCTCAATACAGGTTACAAGACTCAGCTGGGAGCTCAGGGAAATACAGACAGCAACCCTAGGCTCAATTCTGGTCTGATATTTTGTACTGTAATTAGCATGTAAACCAGATATTAGTACCTAAACTAAATAAAGCCCAGGTTACACAGACAGTCAGACAGTCTTTCATTTAATGATGATGCATAAGCTTAATTGTTCAAATAGTGGGAAGGGATGTGTAGGTCATCACGGTGCTCCTAGGTGCCCCAAATAACAGCAATTCACTCCACTATTTACTGCAATAATTAGAAAATAGTTTGTGTTAGTTCAGGTGCTACTGATCATCCACACAACTCCAAGACTGCTGTGAAAATTTGCTAGTTTACATATTTGGAAAACAGGAAGAAACCTGTTGTTCTGCTGGCCTATGGTCAAGTAAAGAAAAAACTGTGATTCCCAAAGGCCTGGTTTTTATCTCTCTGTGTTTCTTTAACTCACTGAAAAGTGACATGAACATTTGCAGAGTGTTGAATCATTATGTCTTTCAAATAGTGGTACTGTAAAAAGGTGTTTTGGTTGGGATGGTGCCCATTCGTATTGGCACTTCTCTAAAGCCTGTGAAGGCATTTGCTCCATTTCCCCCAAATAAACAAACTACGGCTGTTATTCTTCAAGCAGCAGCTTGTTGTCTCTGCTTAAATACAGCTTTTTAAAGTAAGAACATTTTAATATTCTTAGATTTTGTTTATTAAAAAGTCTTATAACATACTCCTGGGAACTCACTCAACATCCATACCCTTTCATTTGCTAAATAAGAACAATAAATAAAATGCATCCATGTATACAACATGGAATAGCACAACTCTACACCTTTTCTCTTACCTTTCACATACATTACCTAACTCCTCCAGTTTTGTCTCTAATGAGGTCACCTATGATAGTTTGGATTTGGTGAGCTTGTTTTACATGCTTCAGCAAAACATCCACTAATCAAAGAGAAATCAAACAAAAGGAATTTCGTATCTTATCTGTTTAAATTAAAGGAATCTGATAGGTAACCAAAGCTCTACAGATGAACAGCTACGGGATTCAGACTGAAATGAAGGAAATTCAATAGCTGCCCAGTTTCCACTGAAAATAATGGTATTTCATAACTAACCCATTTGCCTTGAATTCTAACTCTTCTGCAAGGAGTTCTATGGTAATATAATAGCTATTTATTCTATTAATTTCAATAGAATTTCAGTAAAAAGTAATGAAAAGCAAAGAGTGCACATCCAGTAACTACTAATTCAATACCATTGTTATTTTTTATTTTAAAGAGTATATTTTTACAAGTATTGAAAAGCAATTTGGTCTACAGGAAAAGTTAATTATTTTTTTCGTGTTCTCATTAGGGAACTTCAGTGCTTGGAATAACACTTTTATGCCTGAAGGTCTTGCAGTCTACGCTGAGCTCTATTCTGAACTGGAGGGAAAAGTTTGAGAAAGTCTATACTCCTCCCTTCAAAAAATCCTGTTCTGAAACACAGTAAATCAGAGATCTGAGGGTCTTGCATCTCTTTTACAGCAGCTGAGCACATATGTGTAGGATATATTGAAAGGCAGATTTTCCAAGAAAAAGATGTTACGGTAACATCTGCAAATAAACTGGTTTTGAATACTAAAACATCACATGAGATAAATGAAGACTGATTTTAGGCAGAACTATTTACTTTGTATGGTATTCCCAGATCTCTCAAACTTCATGTACATTTATGGAAAAACATTTAAAAATTTGAACAAAATAGACTTCTGATAACACATAGATTTTGTGACCAAGTTAAACATGAAAAGAGAGATTATCCTTCTTTATAAATGCTTATTATTTTCATCCATAGCAAATGCAATGTTCTTCAGTTTACACATTTGTTTCAGAAGTCCAAAGAGGTGAAAGCTACATCAAAATAGAATGCTTTTAGAAAAATAAGTCATTGTGGTGAGTAGAAACACATTTCCTATAGTGTTGATTAAGCTACAGTACAAGACTCCTGCATGCAACATGCTTTGCATATTTATATGGAACACTAAGAAACTAAGAGCTGAACACAACTGGGAAAAACTCCACAAACAGCAGCAATGAAACTTTGTGGTGAATTGAGTTAAATCCAGTTGGTGACTGGTCACAAGTGGTGTTCCCCAGGGCTCAGTTTTGGGGCCAGCCTTGTTTAATATCTTTATCAGTGATCTGGATGAGGGGATTGAGCGCGCCCTCAGTAAGTTTGCAGATGACACCAAACTGGGTGGGAGTGTCGATCTGCTGGAGGGTAGGATGGCCCTGCAGAGGGACCTGGACAGGCTGGACCGATGGGCCGAGGCCAACTGTATGAGGTTCAACAAGGCCAAGTGTCAGGTCCTGCACTTGGGTCACAACAACCCCATGCAACGCTATAGGCTTGGGGAAGAGTGGCTGGAAAGCTGCCTGGCCGAAAAGGACCTGGGGGTGTTGGTAGACAGCCAGCTGAACATGAGCCAGCAGTGTGCCCAGGTGGCCAAGAAGGCCAACAGCATCCTGCCTTGTATCAGGAATGGTGTGGCCAGCAGGAGCAGGGAGGTGATTGTGCCCCTGTACTCGGCGCTGGTGAGGCCGCACCTGGAATACTGTGTCCAGTTTTGGGCCCCTCAATACAAGAAAGACATTGAGGTGCCGGAGTGTGTCCACAGAAGGGTAGCAAAGCTGGTGAAGGGTCTGGAGCACAGGCCTTATGAGGAGCGGCTGAGGGAACTGGGGTTGTTTAGCCTGGAGAAGAGGAGGCTGAGGGGAGACCTTATCGCTCTCTACAACTCCCTGAAAGGAGGGTGTAGTGAGGTGGGTGTTGGTCTCTTCTCCCAAGTACTTAGCAATATGACAAGAGGAAATGGGCTCAAGCTGCATCAAGGGAGGTTTAGGTTGGATATTAGGAAAAATTTCTTCACAGAAAGAGTGGTCAAGCACAGGAACAGGCTGCCCAGAGAGGTGGTGGAGTCACCATCCCTGGAAGTGTTCAAAAAATGTGTAGACGTGGCACTTAGGGACATGGTTTAGTACGCATGGTGGTGTTAGGTTAATGGTTGGACTGACGATCTTAGAGGTCCTTTCCAACCTGAATGATTCCTAGTTTTACTTTCATTAAAAAATAATCCAGCCACCAAGCCAGGAAACATGAAATTATTACTCTACCCTTAACTGGTTTATTGGTGGACTTGGTAATGTTAGGTTAATGGTTGGACTGGATGATCTTAAAGGTCTTTTCTAACATAAACAATTCTATGATTCTATGATTCTATATGTATACTGGCATCAGCTGAAAAGGACAGCATTCTAGTCACTTACAGAGTACTATAAAGTTACAAGCCTTTAAACAATTCGAACCTATATCACCATTTGGGCCAAATGAAATGAGTGTGAAATGAGGAGAAAATGAAAATTGTAATCCAGTATCATGTACTTTGCAAAAAGCTATTTGTAACCTGTTGTTTCCCTCTGAGACTGTTTATTCTTCAAAAAGTGCAAGTTATATTTACTTGATGGTTTCTTTCCCTGTAAAGAGTAGCTGTCTAGAGGTTGCGCCCTGTAGCCTGTTCTGCTTGGACAATAGCAACAAGCAGGTTGGAACAGAAGTATCTTCATGTAAACTCTCTCTGGGTTTAATATTGCCAGACTTCAAACAAATGTGAATCCAACTTGAAATGTCATACAAGACTACCCTTACCCTAACCATTGGATTTTATGCAGCAGCTCTGCTTTTGACTTCATGGCCTATATAACTAAATATTCAAACTATCAAATTCCTTTTTTTAAGGGGAAAGAAATCTCCCCAGATTTTAGAATCAAGAGACTTTTCTCTTCCTGAACTGAATAGGGGCCGGGGAACTTGAAGGTGCTTTCACAGAAAGAGAAATAAGTACTTGCTTGTCTCATCTGTCAGTAACAAATAACTTGACAAAATGAATTAATTTTGGAATTATTTTTTTAGAGATACATTCAATATCAGTGGAATTAGATCTTCATGTATTGTTCACTGTCATATTTCCATTAGTAAATGATTTGCATCAGTTAAAGTTCTGTCACGCTGTCCCTCCTGATTTCAGCCTAAGTAATTTATTATACTTTTATTAAACTTCTATAGAGAAGTTTGATCACAACTGAAATGTCAGAGGGTTCGTAAAAAAGCACTAACATATCATTACCATAGTTTTGCTTCCTTGTAATTTTTTGCACATTAATTTGTATATGCATTCTTCAAAACACGTATCAGTCAGACAGGTAGGTTCTATATGTATTTTTCTGGCAGCTGCATTTGAACAAACCAAATAAAATATGCACTTATATCAATAAAAGATTGAAAAATACTGTAAGAATATATTAATCATATATGGAGAAGACAGTCAAACTAAATATTATGAAAGGACTCTAAAATGTCTAATAATTTAGAAGTGATTTATCTGAGTGCAGTCAATGTGCTAAAATGAGAATGTCAGTCATTAAGAGCTGGAATAGAAGATTTCTGTATTACTAAAATGTGTTTTTAGCCATCAGTATAGCTTGGAGCATCCATCTCATGCTTCCCACAGAAAGGTTTTCCTGACAGAAAATCTCCCAAGATAAAGTAGAAAGGAAACACAACCATTTCATCTTCTAATTGGTATGAAAAGCTAACCAAAAAGTAAGTGCAGTACAAAAAGAAAGAACCTGATTTAGAGTATGTTTCCAGCACTGCAGATATCAGCAAAGTTTCCACTAACAAAATATTCATGGATTCATTTTTAGTTTGTCATAAGAAATACATAAACCCCTTCTTTTGAGTGTATGAATGAAACACAAATCACAAACTGTAGCTATGTGTGCCAGAACTGTCACTCTTAAGTTCCTGTAGTAGAGACTGTCTATATCCTCATTATCAGCTTCCTTTAACTGATGTATTAAAATAAGGATGCTGGAGTATAACTAATGCCAGTGGGTATGATCCTACATTGGAAGAGTGAAATCTACTAGAAGACTTTCTGTATCATTTAATCTATGAAATTCAAGTTAGCAACTTGTGAGTGTTCCATGTTTTGTTGGCTCATGCTCAGGATAATGTCTTGCTTTTTGGCACTGTCCGTTTACTATGGTACATCACAGAATCACAGAATATCTCAAGTTGGAAAGGACCGTAAGGATCATCAAGTCCAATTTCCTGCTCCTCGTAGGACTACCTAAAATGAAACGATATGACTAAAAGCGTCTTCCAGATGCTCCTTGAACTCTGACAGGTTTGATGCTGTGACCACTTCCCTGGGGAGCCTGTTCCAGTGACCAACCACCCTCTCAGTGAAGAACTTTTTCCTAATTCTGAACGTCCCCTGATGGAATGATTCATTCCATTTCCTTGTGTGCTGTCACTGGTCACCAGAGGGAGGAGAGCAGCACCTCCCCCTCTGCTGCTCCCCTTGAGGAAGTTGTAGATTGCAAAGAGGTCACCCCTCAGCCTTCTCTTCTGCAAACTGAACAAACTAAGTGACCTCAGCTGCTCCTTGTAAGTCTGGCCCTCGAGGCCTTTCACCACCTTGGTCGCCCTCCTCTGGACACACTCTAATAGTTTGATGTCCTTCTTGTATTGAGGTGATCATTTGGTTTAGTGGTGGTTTTCATCTCATCCTACAGTTGAGATAAGTGCAAGATGCTGATGTAACTTGCACACTAAATGCAAAGACTGACCTTCATCTGATTTCACAACATCACAGTAAGACACAAAACTTGGCTGAAAAATTGGATTCTCTTTTGAGGTCAGCAACAAATATCCAGTGGAACCAAAATTGCATTCTTTATTTTTCAAGCTGTTATTTTTTCCTATATAGTTATCTGTATTTTAAGAGTTAACAAGACAAGACAGGTAGAAAGGCTCTTTACTGCTGCTGCAAATTGAAGTGTGATATTATGAAGGTGAGTTCTTACTGACATGGAAAGTTCAGTATATGCTTCTGGTGGCTAAATGAAAAATACATGTCATGGGAGTTTAAACTCCCATAGGTTAACTTGCAATATAAATGACATTAAGGGATGTTGAATGTTATATTACAGGGCAGGTGACACTGAGTAACACAGAGAAATAAGAAATATGAGAGCTGAGTTTTTCATATTACCTTCATATTACCTTCTAAACACATCAAAATCTCCCAAATGCTTCAGGACACTTTTAGATTTCACTGTTGCAAAAATGGTCAATGAATTTTGCCCATACCAGCTTTGTCATAGCACTCTGGGCCAAACTAGTTCTCTTGACTATAGAAATGGTAAGACTTCCTGTTAGTAAGGCAAAGAGAAAGGAGGAAAAATCTATGATTTCCCCAATAATTCCTGCATCTGAAAAAAAATTTCTTTACAAGAAGAAATGGAAGGTTGACATTTTGCAAGAAGGGAATCTCTCAAGGTCCCTTCCAACCCAAAGCATTCTATGATTCTGTAAGACCCTTACCAGAAAGAAATAATTATTTCCTGACTCTTTTGTTTTATTAAAATTTTGTTCTTTCTAATGGTTTTAAGTTTTTGCTCCACTAAATCTGGGACTGATACGGGGTACTGTGTAGGGATCTTTACCATAGTCTCTTTGCCAAGTCATGAGAAATTTATAGCTCAGTCAACCACTCTTCACCCTTTTGTATCAGCTTATTCTTAAAAAGTCTTTCTGAAATGAGAATGTTGACTGAGTGTAATCTGTGCCCTTGTATACCTGTGTGGCTTTGTTAGAAAAAAAAGAACATTTTGTTTACATTAAGGAACATATGTACTTAATATAATATCCATACAAAATTATATATTTGAGTAGGTTTTGCCATATTGCTAACTAAGGTTTGGAGCTTTTGGCAATATGGGGTCATTTACATATGGCTCAAAAAAGACCTGCATAAGCAGTTAAAAAGGAAAGAAAATTTAGTGATTTAGACTGTGATTGTCTACACATTTGAATTCTTTTACTGAGTTTTGGGTTGAGTTTTTATTCTTCAAGAAACATCAAATTGAAACTTGCTCTGAAACTCAAGGACTAAAAAAGCATAAAGGAATGATAGTAAGAAACCCCCAAATGTCTCATTAATGGAATTTGGCAGATTATTTACAACTCAAAATATCTTTTTTTTGTGCATTGTTCATGTATTGCACTAAGATTTATTTGCAAGGAGAAATTAAGGCTGGTTGCCAACACTACTCTGTTTCTGTATTTCAAAAAGAAGTATGTTCAGTTTCCTTTTAAGGTCATAGGACATAACTGTAAAAAGATAATATACTACCTAAGACATTATCATAAACAGATTAGCCTTCACCAGGCAACAGCTCAAAATTATAATACAAAACAAATCAATGTCAATTTTGCTTTGACATCATTGCGGTAAGGGATTTGCACCTATCACCTTTTATTGATATTGTATAATAACCTCAGCGAAGTACTTTCAGAATAACACTTGGGTGTTTTGATAGTAGTAAGGTAGGGAGGTTTCTTGCTGTAGAACAAATTTTCTCTGAGTTATATACATCTCTCCATTACACTTACCTGAATAATGGAGAACATAATTTGACATTTGTTTCTAATATGAAGTTTAGAGAATCTGAAATAGTTGCTAAGTCAATCTATCAGAAAGAGCAGATAATTTAAAATACTACATAGTTTCAAGGTCTGTTTTCAGTGTATGAAACCTGATTCTTATTTATGCAGCTTTCTAAAACAGATGCAGATTCCAAGACAAAATATTTTAGAAGTATAAAATGGTGTCACAGTGCAACAAAATACTTTTCTCAGATATATGGTCTTAAATACAGCTGAATACAAGCAGAAATAAAATGCAGAAAAATGGACACGGAGACAAAAGTTGAAATATAACTTTCAGTATTCCTCTGGGCAAAATTCAAATTATTGCATTGTTATGGTTTCCCTTAAAAATAAGTGCATCTGCAAAACATAAAATTCAGATCATCTGAGGTTATCAATACTGACCAAGCCAAATGATGATGTAACTGAAGATATGTTTAAAAAGATAACATAATTTTCACGCTTCCCAGTATAATACAGTATTGCTTCAATTAAGTACAGCCAAATAGCAAGTTCAAACCTATTGTATTGATATTTAACCCCTCCTGTTCACAACATTTGAAAGAAATGTCTTTACATTGTTCAAAATAATGCACATTAGAGGCTAACCAAACTTTTCCTAAAGCAGACTTATTTTTATTTCTGCTTGGGAAAAATGAAAAAAGTCACAGGTTTTTCATTTGGATTTGCACTCCTTGAAAAAAACAACTGCATCAAAGTAGCTCTTTCAGGTAACTGAACTGTAAGAGCATGACCAAGTTCTGGAGTCTGGGTGTGTGCTCCATTCACGCCCTTATTTCACATGTCAGAGAGACCGGGACCCCCAAACCCCCAACCCAGAAGGGAAACCAGACCAGATAAGAGGCACAATATTTTCCAGCTGGACCCTGGCCTGTGAAACAGGGAGATCAACACAGTGAAGTGCCTGAGGAATGCCCTACAGGTAAACAGAGATTCAGCCCTACATAAGCATAATTAATTGAGAGCTCAGTTCCTCCACTGAAGAGAAAACTCTTTTGAGGTATTAATATACATGGTAACCTAGGACAGAAAGAGCAGTACTGTTTACTGCACTGCTGGAAGCAAGAAGTCCCTTGAGAGAGCATAGCTATGGACTTGGAAAAGAACAAAATAATAACGCTTAATTCACACAGTATTCAAGCAATAAATAATTAACATATTCTCCTGTTTCTAGAGATGTCTCATTAACATCCCTGTGTTCATTCATAGCATTTTGAAGGGCAGTGGCAAAACAGCTTCCCCAGCACTTCCCCTGAATGTAAACACAGAGAAATTTGCTATTTTATGCAACTTCCAAACTGCGCTCATGTGTACTAGCCAGCCATTTGTCTTGATGTAAAATGATGTGAAGGAGTTGGAGATGAAGAATGAAAATGGAACAAGAAAGTCATGATTTGGGTCCAATGGTTTCATTATAAAATCTTTTAAACTTTTTTGACAATGCTGATCAGCCTTGTTATTTTCAAAAGGTGCTGTAGCATCTAAATGCTGCAGTCAACTTAGTGCTCTGTTGTGCCTGGTGAAAATACTGAGTATGTAGCTCTCATACCACTTCAAGTTTTGAGAATCATACAGTTCAAGAGTATTGTGTAGAGGCAGCAAAGGGAGAATTCTAGAATTGATGAATTCGATCCTGTATTTGTAACTGTCACATGACATGACAATGGGTGATGTGTTTCACATGCACTAATATCCTTCTAGCCTTAAAAAAAATGGCATAGTTAATCACCATCACAAGTCATGTCAAAGCTCAGGAGCCCAAGAAGTTTGCTGCTATCATTCAACTAAGCATCTGCATCTTCAGAAATCCGCAGCCCCTCTTCGAGAGCTGCAGTTTTCAAGAGTCACCCTGCGTGAAGCCATTAGCATCCTCCTAGGATGCATCCTCCTAGTAATGAGCTGCCAATGGTGTCAGCGACTGGCAAGATCGGGCCAGATGAGTCCCAGCCGTCTTGAGCCAGTAACTGGAGCACAAGATACCCATAGCCCCACAGAAGGGAACCTCCTTCTTTAGTGGCACATCTTAAAGCAGATATACAGGGCAATGGATGCTGTGAGCTGCTTGCAAGAAACGGTATTGCCCCAGGGGGAGGCACAGAGATTTAGCAGGGTAAGTAGAGTTTAAGCAGCAGGCAAGTGCTGGTGCTATTTGCATGCTGCTGGCAGTCCCACAACCTCAGAGAGCTTCTCTCAGGCTGAATTCATTACCATCTGAGGAATTACATGCCTGAGTTGTGTATCCTTTAGACTTCTGAGGGAAGAGAAACAGTAGGAAAAGAGCAAATACAGTTCCCCTGTTCTACACATTATTTACGTCACTGAATGTTGATGTTCCCTTTATTTCAGGCATGCTCCTGTATACTCTGACTAAGCCATCAGGACTTGGTATCATTTTTGAATTGCAGACAGTGATTCTACTGTTTCTGGAAAACAAGGGGAAAATATGGGATCAAGAGGCTACTGCTTACTACAGACTTTAAAAATTATAATACTATAATCTTTTAATTAGATATCATCAAGTTGAGTTCACCTTTCATTTGTGCAACTACATATTTTTATACTGAATTGATGTAACTGTTTTATGATGTTAAATCTGATTTTTTAATAGCATTGCAAATTCCTTTGCATAGGCTACCTATGCGTTATGGAGACTGGTGGGCCTGAAGCACACTAAAGGTTTTTTTCATAAGCAACCGTAGATTTACATCCACAAATCTGGTTGTTCTCAACTTTTGGGCAACTGAATTTGCAGTTGTGTCACACAACAGAGTACCTTACTCATTTTCCCTTGCTTTTGGGAAACATAAGCTAAAGCGGGAAAAAAATAATTCTAAACTAAAGATTCATTTTTTTCATATATAATCAAGATGGGGCTCCACAACCCTTAGAGCCACCTACCAAACCCCACCACTAGGGGAATAGACATTGGTTTATAATAATAGCTACTATAGTGTGTACAGACAAGAGACCTAAAGAAAGCATACTTCTCCAAACTCTGGAAGCACTAAAGTTTCTCTAAGAAATGGGTAGAAAAGATGAAAAACATTAGGTTAAGATAATTTTCCCTATTCTCATTCTGATGGGTAGCAAAGACGGTTTCACTAGAGGAGTCATGATGCACATAATTCAGGAAGAAAGCAAGAAAGGATAATTTTAGCCTGAACAATTAAATGTTTGTTAATCTGACACTAACTGAAAATAAGGCTTTATATACAGGTTCTGATTTTTAGGCTGCCTTAACTATGAATGCTATGAGTTTTCATATGAGCAGAAGATGCACATTAAAAAAATTTTATGTTTGCATTGAAGTACCCATTCTGTGCTCGTCAAACCAAAATTCATTAATTTTTACCAGAAACTCTGAATTTGGAGTAATGGCACCCCAAGACTGCAGGAACCTTCTGCAATTCCTTTCCATGGAGGGGATAACATAACATTTTTTCTCCCAGAGTCCTTAAAAGAGGCTAACATCTAATAAATATCACAGCATACTTTCATATAATGATTAAGGAGGAGGGTGGCAGAGGGAAGAAATTCAAGTGCCAGGTAACCAAGATTGCTAAAATCCCTGGTTTTAGCTCTTACTTACCATGATCAAGCAGGAGCAAGACTTTCGCCTAATGAGAGTTACAACAGAGTGCAAGCCTTTGGTCTGTAGTGTGTAAGGGTAAATAGAAGTGACAGATGCTGTACACTTCAGAGAAAGAAGGGGCAAAAAACCCAATCTGTTTTGAATGTTATCTCAATACACTTCAGAGGTTCCTTATTTTCATGAACCTAATATGTAGTTGCCTACACAGCTATGGCTGTGTCTATTTACAGCAGCTGTACACACAGGAACAAGAAAATTGTAAAGGATTACTATTACAATTACAGACTGATTTTTCCATGAACCAAACTGAGTCTTGAAAAGCACAGTTATTCTCATAATAAGCCATTAAAAAAAAGACAAATATAGGTGGTCTCTTGAAGCATGAAAAGGAAAATGTTTATCCCTGTGCTTGCACACAGAACAGAGAAAACACAGAGTCCTGAGGGCTTTTGTTAGCAGTAAATAAAACTGATTACATATTTTCATCACTCTAAAGCTTTCATTAGGAGTAAGTAGTTAAGGTTTTGATGGGGAGTTTTACTTAAAATGGTTAAGTTGCTAAGTGCAACTGCATGGTATGCTCTACCTCAAGAGGTCTCCTAAGGTAAGTGTCTGAGTCATACTGATGGGAAGAAAAAAGAGGGATTCTTAAAGCACAATAATGAGAAAGTTTATTAGTAGTGCTGAGCTGCTGTAATGGCAGTAAGTGAAACAGCTTCAAGACTGGAAGGAGAAGCTTTTGCTGAGGCCTTGCAGATACGATTTTCTCCTGTGGCTGAAGCCCAGCAGGGCGGTGGCAGTGAGAGGTGGCTCTGGCTCTTGGGGCCTGGGTGCCAGCTTTGCTGTCTTTGCATACTATTGTGTGAACGCACCACATCCTGATCTGCCTTGCTACACTACAGAGCTTGTCAAATATTGAATACACTGCTAGCAAAGCCACTTGCTCTCCAGCCAGAGCAGAAGGATGGCTGTGGGCATTAACCAGTGCAGGAGCCTTCTGGCTCCTTTTCACACAGGGATGCAATCCCAAGCCATCAGAATCACAGTCATTTGCACATGTCTGTTACTGCACAGCTTCTGAAGTGTTTTCTGCAATCTCCCACCTGTTAAAACGTGGGAGCAAGGTCAAGGTGTGTCTGTTTACCATTGAATAATTTCTAGGAAAAAAAAGAAAAATTACTTGTAATTTCTGCTGCTATAAATAGCCATGCAGTGGCAAACCTCCATGGATTGCAACACTACTACACAGGCACTACACTAGTGTACACTTTGTCACTAAACATAGCACAAAGCATTTATGATTTACTTTGGATCTCCACAAAAAAGGCCCAGGTACAGTCATTGCTGTGATTAAAGCAACTACTGGGATTTTTACTCTTCTGTTGTTCTGAATTATTTAAGTAAGGACTATCATATTTGGCTCACAATCTTGCTTGACATTCAGATTCAGTATCAACCATGTTTTTGTCTCAAGAGAGGAGAAAGTTAACCCCACTGCTAATTGTGAAAGAAACGCTGCAAAACAAATGGGTTATGGTCACTTTGCCATCCTAAACCTGTGGATAAGGCAGTGGTCAGAATGAGATGCGCCTGCTTTCATGGAAATCATCTTTTTGCTGGTGTTGATTCTGAAGCTGAATGAGGGCACCAAGGGAAAGTGTAGTGCCCACTAAGGGGAGCTCATTCCTTGACTGACATTCCTGCTTGAGAAAAAGAGCAGTTAGAGAGAAATAAATGATCAATTGTAGAGAAAGCTAATGTTAGGGAAAGTCAAAGAATCTCAGGATAGAAACAGGGACTGAAACACAGGGTAGCTAGAGAAAGAGGAGTAGCAGCATTGCTAAAATTGAATGCAATTCCCTAAAATAGATGGGTTTTGAATCTTTGTAAGTGGGAATAGCTTTCTCCATCTCTTCTGTGTTTCCATGACAGAACGAACAGTGGGATCCCTGATCCTTATTGCTGTTAATTGGTATAGCTCCAAGGAGAGAAGCATAATTTTGACTATATCTGTTGGGCCATGAGACAGAGAAAATCCCCTTTTCCCCATTCCACAGAATCAGTCAGCTCCTCCCCTGAGGCAATCTCCTTCCTCAGCAGTACAGTTTCTCTACTCATTCTTTTTATCTTGCATTTGCTAACTTTGCTTGAGACTGGTGCAAAGGAGATTAGGAGGGGTATCTAACAGGCAAAACATCAGAAGCAAGCTTTGTCAAAATACACATTTTCAAAGTCCTTGTACCTGGTTTACTTTTAAATACCTCTTAAATATTTTATATAGATACCTGGAAGAAGCATTTATTCATTATAGTTTTATAATTATTAAAGACTCTTCCTTTTTCAGGCGAAATTCTAAGTTTCAGAGGAATTCTCCTCGAAGGAGAAGTGCAACATTTGGCTTTTATTGTACAATGATGAAGGCAACAAAATACAAAAAGCCTATAATGAAATGTAACACAAAAAGGACATAGACCTTAAGGTGACACAAACAGGAAAAATATAATAAACCATGTGTCATGCTGCTGCAGCTGTTTCACCTCTTACCAATTTTCACAGTCTATAAAATCTCAGAAAGCACCAGATGTTTAGGGGAAGCTGTCCCACTCTCCCTAGCTTTGAAACTAGATGCAAGATTTATTAGTGCTGTATAAATGTGATTTCAGTCCTGACTTCTATATTTATAAACTAAGTGGAACATGTAACACATCCTGTTGTCAGAGAGCCCATTTACTTTCCTCTGCTCAGCCTCACTTGTAGACCTTGGGTGTTGTTGGGCAATTACAGTAACTACAGAACAATACCAGAACATGCAGTCCAAACTACAGTATTTGCTTAGTTACTGACAAACACATCTGAGAGTTTTCTCCTAGCACCAACTTTTGCCAAAACAACCTTGCAATACACAGATTATGAGCTAAGCAAAACTATCTTGTTGTGTATGAATATGCACTAACATTTGGGATTCCTGCCTACGCAGAGACTGTTAGTGCACAAAATTATCTTTTTTTTTTTTTTTCCTAATGCATGGTTCCTAGTATCTGAGCTGGGATAAAAACTGCTCATGCATTATTTCCAATCTTTTATAGCTCAGCGGTGCCATAAAGTGCTGCCGTTCGTTTTAATTCAGTGAGTAGAAGTTTTGTTGTGTTTGGTACTAAGGGAATTGCATGTGTTATTAGAAAGCCTCTGACAGCTGTCAGAGACAGAGACGACTTGCTGCATTTCAGTCTTTCGTAAAAAAAGGACTAAGGACCCTCATTTCAGAAAAGCTATCAGAGGCCTCAAAAATGGGATAAAACAGAATACCTTTTCCAAACACAGGAAAATCTCTGTCTCTCTATTCCCTTCCCCATCAAGTTGTAGAGGGGAAGTTGTATAGGTAGAAGAAAGAGGAAATATGTCTTGATGTATATGTACTTTATACTGCCTTGTCGTCACTGACCTGAAGGGATAATTGCATAGCAGCCTACTTTCCTTTAAGGAAGTACACAGTGTATTACATAGTATTTAATAAATTAGTACTATGTTTTAACATAATGGACAAGCTTTCATGCAGTTTTTCTTTTCTGAGAGCAGGAACAATCAAAATCTGAAAGACATCGGTGAAGACAAGGGCTTTGCATCAAAGACTCTGAAAGTCTGAATCTGTAAGCATTCCACAGCTTCCAACACATACCTTACACTGCCCAGCACTCTTACTGAATTTAAAGCACCGGAAAAGGAAATCTTCGTTTAAGACTTGAAATCTTACCTTCCAGCTTTTGATTTGAACAGGTACTTGCCTTAATAAAATCTTTGTTGTTTATTTTAGTTAAAATGTTTTTTTTTTTTCCTAAAAGCCTACATTAATTTCTTTGATGAGAATTAGCGACAATTCAGCTCTGGCTTACTCTCTAATGACAAAGGGAAAGTAGCTTATGCAATGTCTTTAACAGGTGGGCACTGTTTTCCCATCAGCTCCTACTTAGCTTTCTGATGATGAACTGACTCTTCTTTTCACACCAGTAATCCCATGGGTATCCCTCAATACAACGCTGCTTCCAATGTCAGCTCCTTTAACCAGCACAAGGGACTGAGAAGGCGTGTTTATCTGCATCATTTGTTTATTATTGTTGTTTCCATTTTTGGCTTATGCTATTTTTATAGCACATTCAGTGCTGGTTTTCACTTTTCATACTCTGATTCATTTTTCATCCTGTTTTCTTCTCCCTATCCATCTTGCACCACCTCTATGCTGAGTAAAGTGAAAATCCGTGAATGAGTCAGAGTCAAATTTTCAAAGTTACATTGGTCAGTGGGGTTTGAAATTAAGCAAAATGAGATTGCTCATATTTTGTCCTTCCAAAGGTAGAAAATAACATTTCCTTTCCTTGGTTGCAAAAAAGAGAGCTTTATCCCATGTTTTCCAGCTGCTTTAATTTTCCTGAAATCCAGTCTAGGCTATAATGCTTGTTAGTGACTGGTGTAACTAGCTGTTTCTGTTCTTTGTACACTATCATTAGCCTTGTCTAATTTCTCCTCCTATCCTGTGTATCATCAAAAGTAGCTTGAATCTCTTATTTCTTCTTAAATATTATTCTTCTGGGACGTTATTTTTTGCTACAGGATATCTGAATGGCTGTTTAAGGGAGACTTTTTTCTTGTTTTTTTCTTAGTTTAATTGAGTCAAGAATTATGTGAATAAAACTGTAATAACAGTTTTCCTTAAACACATATTCTATGCTCCATTCTAACATTTTGATTGCATGTTTGGTACTTTCTATTCAGCACACTGAAAGGGAGACATTAACATCTTTTAACCAAGAACAAGGAATTAATAATTTCTCATATATGTGACTTTTTAAGTTTTTTGCCTATATACTACCAGAATTAAGAGCAGCAGCTGTTGTGATTTATGTTGACTGGATGTTATACAATGTTATTATTTTCTCAGCTTGCAAGAGCCTAGTTTTCAGTTGTAATAAATACTATTTCTGCCACGTTAAGCTTGTTATCAAATCCTCAACCAAAGCTTTCTCAACTTGTCACATATCATGTAATAATTCAGCTCAGAAGCCGTAACACCACACCATTCCTTTTGAAATATGAAATACGAAATGCGACTGGCTTGGGGGCGTCGGGATGGGGAGAGTAATTTCTTACTGCAAGGTAATTGCAACAGGAAAGTCAATTAGAAAGTGAGGTGCATCTGCAGTTGCTTCATTGCACATATTGACCAAGAGTGTCTTCTAACCTTACAAAAGTCTGCAGATGTTTGCTATTACCAGCATTTCCTTCCACTAGTATTTAAACTCTTCTTACCTATGAACAGATTCCACTCAGTATCCAAATCAGCCTGATTTGCTAGGCAGCCCTTCATTACATTGAGGCAATAGTTGTTGCAAGGTTTCACAGTGGGAAGTCCTCTGCAGTAAGGGCAGTACAACATCTTCATTAACGCCCGGATGCACCCTGGGGTGGGACTGACCTGCAGAGTTTAAGGTGGGGAAAGAAAAAGAAAAAGGAGGAAATCAATCTCCTGTTCTGTGAATTTTGGGATCGCTGAGATTATGTCTCTCAAGGAATAAGTGTAAAAGGGGCAATTTGTGAAAAGAGCTCAACCCTTAATAACACCCTCCTATGAGACTAATCGATTCCTGCCAATTATCTTCATTTAACACAGCCAGCGGCGATTTTGAGGAATGCAAAAATCAACACTCCCCTACTGCTGGCAGTGCTTGCCTCCCCAGCCCTCCCACACGAAGTCTACTGGAAAGAGAAGGAAAAACATCCAGGGAAACAGCTGGACAGTAACTGACTGTTCCTGACATGGAGGATCCTGAGGAGACCCCACGCTCTTACTACTCAAGCTAGAACTGTCAGTCACACTGTCACTGGATGAGATTCTCCTCTTTATTAAAGTACAGTAAATCCAGGATAATCTTGATGATTTCTACAGAATTATTCAGAACTGCACCATGACAAAGGGATATCATTCTGTTTTCAGACAAAAAAACCCTTCTCAGGCAATTTCATAAATAGATCAGACAGGGGTGGCTTTGTATGCTTTCAAGATCTCGAGGGACAAAAAGCATTACAGGCAACAGCATAGTGCATTTCAATTTACAGATCAGCATAGCACAACACGGCTGCACATGGTAACTTAAAACAGCCATCAGAGTCAATGGAAAGACACCCAATGAGTTTAGGATTTCCAGTCAAAGTCATTAACACTGGGCATGGCTGACGGAAGGAAGTAGACTGTAGATATAAATTTTTAGTGATATGTGTTACAATTTACACTAGAAGGGTATGGATTTCCTGGAGAGGGAGCATAGAGTTTAGGGAAAGGTTTTTGCATAAGGCTTCTCCATTGTTTCTGATGATCCTTCACCTCATATTTTTCAGTCATCAAAATGCTGGGCGTCTATTCAGCAACGAGCCTTCCATGTTCATGGGAGAGAAATACGCCCTTTTTGGTTCGTTTCTTTATCCCACCTCTTGACATGCAGGATAAATCATCTTCTGGAGGACATTCACTGAATCCTCCATATCTAAATTTAAACCGCATAAATTGGTCACATTTGAGAATCATGTGAAGTTCCTTGGGTAAATATTATTGCCCTCACCCTCTGCTTTCCATATTTAATTGTTTAATCTCAGACTCTTAAAATCATATGTACTACTACAATGTACATTTTCAGGCCAGAAATTCTATCTTGGTTTAAAAGTGCACATTACGTACTATTTGCAATAGCATCTTGTCATGGTGCAGTGTAGTGTAAGTTTCTCGTGCTGGAGGGACAATCTAGAGCAATGACAAAGGGCTACAGGTTCCTCAGTGATTTCAAAATTCCTCAACAGAAGAGTGCAAAGCAAAGGCACTCCTTTCACTCATTCTGTTGGTTTATGAATGAATGCAACATTTCTAATATGAATTTGAAGGGATTAAACTGCTTTTCTATATTCATGGTAACTTGTGCTGAAAGCATGAATCTGACTTTGCACTGTAACAGTATGTGCTAAACTGGCTGATGTGGTCTGTATTATCAGGATGGTACTAAAATGACACTTCTTTTTCTCTGGAATTTCTTTCTCCCTTTTTGATGTTAAATCACTGATTTTTAGCGAACTATGCAGAACATACTCTTTACACTGGACTTTGAAAATGGCTCTGTTAAGGGTTATGGCAGATGCCCCTGAATATGCTCAGAAGTGATTTTTGCCTTGGTTTTCTAGGGAAATGCACTTTACTAGCACAACACTGATGGTGTGCGTGAAGGTATATTTATCAATCCTTTTCCAATAGCTTTTGAACTGTCAGTCAATTTCAATCAAATTTGACTGAGGACTTCAGGTCTCAGTACATTAAGATCCTACAAGTCTTTTGAAAATAGCTGGGAGAATAAAAGGAGAGAGGCTCTATTACTGCCTTATTGACGAAAAGGCTGAAGCATGAGGTCGGTTTCTCACAGATATCAAAGAATCTATGTCGAGGAATGATGATATGAATGACCCATGGGTTAAAAAAGCACTGGGGGAACTTTCACCTTATTAAACAACAGAAAATACAAATACAAAGAAAGCTGGACTTCATTATTTCCACTGCTCAGAACTACTTTTTAGAGTCACTTAACCAACAGTTTTATCTTTATACCTCCAAAACTAGAACAGACCCATTTTTACAAAAAGATTAGCACCAAAAGCAGGACGTAAGCAGAATACCTATACTTATGGTCAATGATGGAATCTTCAAAATCCATTTGCAATTGTTGCTTAAAGCCAGAGATATTTCTATCTGTGGGCACTGAGAGTTTTATCAGCAAAGCTCCTTTCATGCTTAAAATTATGCTTTTTCCCAGGCCCAGGAGTCTTGTCAATGCAAAGATGTCAGCACCTGGTTGACCCCTAAGTTCAGCTGGAATCCACATGTTCTGCCATCCGCACCTTCCCAAACCTACCTTGGTACTTGTGCTGACAGCACATATACCTATAGGATCTTGACCTTGCACAAAAACTTCCTGGCAATTTCATTCTTTAAAAGCATAGCTGGAGGAGAGAAGACAGTCCCTGTCTTTATATTATATTTATATAAATCAAATATCATAAATATTCATGTAAGCCTTATTTCATCACAAGTGTAGTCTGAGAGGTAACTAGCTGTCATGTCTTTCTCTGCCAGAGGTCCAGATCATCTCTCTGATCTGCTAGGACAGGACCCTAAAGGCTAGTTAGAATATCTGTTTACACTGGCCCAGTGAATCTTGAATTCTTGTTGCATTACAGAACAGCTTTAACCAGAGTACTCCCAGACACAGTCCACTGCAAAGCAGTCAGGATAGATTCTTACCACTAAAAAAGAATGAGACCGACCCAGGTGTCTCATTTCTTGTCTGAATGTTTTAATATCCTCTGTACAAAATGGCGGCATCATCAACAGCATTTTACAAAAAAGGAATGTGCCCTGCTTTTGTTTTGAGAGAAGCATAATACAGTTTTTAAGATAAGAGGCCAAGCTGTGACTTCAAGCAGAAGGCAGATGCAGAAAGTTTCTATGGAAGCCTCCAACAAAGACCAACACAAACAGATCCTTGCTGATCAAGCTGGATGTTTCAGACCTCTGTTTCAGAAGATGCTACGCTGGTGAAATAAAATACAAGCACAGCTCAATTGCTGTCTCTCAGGCCAATTGGCAGGGACTGGCTTACATTCACATTACTTACTGCTAGCACCTTCTGCTCCAAGCTGGCCACATCCCATACTACTACATAGTATTTGGCACTACATCTCCTCTGGGTCCCACCTGGTGCCTGAGTGACTAAAATACATAATAATTATTTTCTGTGGTTATTTTTCAGCTCAAAGTGTTTGGAATAATAGGAGGCAGTACAGCAGGCAATGGGAGTAGAAGGAAACTAAATATAATGTTGCATGTTTTGAAGTGAGAGAGGACTTTATGTTTGGTAGTGCTTAAACTACACTTGGGTTAGCGTTGGAAAGAAGGGAGGGGACCAAAACAAGACAGGTATCTTCACGCAGCTTTCTGGAGGCACTTTTTGTCCTTCAAAGAGTGCACAGGTAGTGCATGGAGAGAGCCAGATGGAGAGGTCCAAAACACCTCCAGAAGGAGGGCTTACAATTAAGCTGTGACCTGAGCACACAATGAGTCCCGTTCTCAAGCTTGCTCCGTATTCCCCTGTCACGTAGCAGTACTGATGTACCTTTAGGCGACCAACCTTTCCCACTTGTGGCACAAGGAAACATTAAAGTAACTCAGCTACTTTGGAAATCTGAAGGCTAAAAGTTAAATGCTGTGTTACAGCAGTTAAGTGCTTTTGTGAATCTAGCCTTTAGTGAGCAGCAAAGTTTCAGTTCTCAGCTTCAGCTGTTTTTTTATTTTCAGAGAATACAGGCAGGTCTTTTTCCTCCCTCACAACAACTGAAGTATCTTTCATGCAAAAAATCATCAAAATTTGCTCTAACATTCTGAAATCTTGGTAAAAAAAAAACCCCAAAATATTCAGCTTAGAGTCTGAGTATTTCAGAAAGCTATGAACACATGAAATCTGGAGATTATCACAGATAGTTGATTTTCAACCACTTATAATTAGCTTACTACTTCTTGCTGCTGGCAAATTCTATGAAATGTATTTTCAAAGCCCATTTCTCCTTCCCTTCTTAAAAAAAATGTTCAGAGACTCTCACACCTAATAATACTTTTCTGCAGACCAGTCAAAAGGCAGATATTAATTTCATTCAGAAGTATTCAAAACCTGCATTTGCTGAGGAGAGCTGTTCCTCAGTTCAGGAGTTTCAACAGTTTTTCTGTAACTAACATTTGTAGATGATTATGGCTTGTTTTTTTTTTCTTTTTTTTGTCTTTTAAAATACATTGCAATTGGCTCTAAATTTGCATAGACTTCAAAGTTTAGAAATAACTAGTCCTTATGTAAATCATATATTATAAATCAATCAGATCACACCGAATGACATAACTGGGGAAACTGCTATAGAGCAGCCATTAATTTTATCATGCTGTCTCCCTGACTGGCTAGGATGTCTTGATTTTAGTATAAGCATACATGGAATGCAACACATCAGAAAAGTGCCTTTCTGAGCTTTGATTGATCCTGGTAGCTGCAGATCATGCTACATTACTGCATTTTGTAACACTTTCTGGCAGTTTCAGCTTTATCTAAATGCATGTTTTTGCATACGTGAAAAAAAAAAAAGCAAGATTCTTAAGGGCTTCATTATTGAACGCTTGTTTTCCCCCTTCAGAAATTCTAGGAGGAATATTATTTCATCTAGAAGACAGATTTTGCAATGGTAAACTTGCAAATATAAATAATTGAGGAGAGAACTTCGTTGGGTAAAAGCCATGAAATTGTACTCTCTTGTAACACAGCATTTGCAAAGACTGCTTTGTTATATATTTGACCTGTTTTTATAATCAAAAGCCCTGGCTTTGTGAGGTACACAAACATAAATCTTTTTTCTGATATGAAAAATCAGACAAACTGATTAAACAACTGGTCACCTTTAGAAGGATCAAATGCACTGACATGCAGTTTCTCATATTTGTAAGAGATTTCTTATCGAAGTAGCTGGTATATGTTGTCTGGTAATAGAGGTGTTCTTCCAAAGTAATATTGAATGTACCTAAACTCACAGCATAAAGCCATACTTAGGTCCAGATCCTGTAATTTCTTGGCATATAATAAAATCTGTCATATATGAGCAAAATGAATCAAAACTGAGTGCCACCCCAGACACCACAACAGGGGACACAACTGCTTCCTACATTTCTTATGCACCCAAAGGAACTGTGTTCCATCTACATCTTAATGATGGAAAAGTCAGCTAAGTTTCCCAAGCATAATTTTGTGCATAGCCTAATTATCTCAAGAGTTTCAAATAGGACTAGGGCAATAATAATAAAATGCTTACATATGTGGCCAGGTCAGAGTTTGATCTTAAATACCTTGGCACGTCTCGACCAACTCCAAGAGAAATGCTAACTCCACTAAGAGTAGCAGCCCCCCCAGATTCTTCCACCAAAAAATTAATGTATCTGTGGACAACTCCATACTCCAATTCCAGCACTTCCTGTCCAAAAAACCCCACAGTATAATTCTAGTATTTCTATGAAAATTTATATTTAAAATCAAATGGGACATAAGGGTTAGAAGTTCATGGTTGTGATTTCAGAAGAGAAGGAAGAAGAAAAACCTTTAATTAAGAATTGCTGATAATTGCATTCAGCCTGCTAGAACTGAGGAAATTTTTCCTAAGCACAAAAACATTGTTTCTGATTTCATGAAATGGATGTAAACCCATTGTAACAGTGATGTAACTGGCATCAGACAGATGTATCGTGAGGTACATTTCATAGGGCACACAGGATTGCCACAAACCTTTATATCACCCATCCTAAGAGCTACAGGTCCTTTTTTCTTTCCTTTCATCTTTAATTAACTTCAGTACAAAGACTAAATTTCAGTCCTATCACTCACCACATTTCGTCATATATCTTTGACTCTATCTTCTCAACATGTTACAGTTACTCCCTATTTATTTTTGTTGTTATTTGTTTTTAATACTAGGGAAAGCAGGTAACGCTTAGCTGGCAATGATGATGTTCTTCCTCCTGCTCTTTCTTTTCTTCAAACAAGATTTGCTCACTGTTGGATCCAAGTGAATAATTTTTCTCCTTGTCCATACTTTGGCTGTTTTCATGAGCACTGTGTTACTGCTGGTTTCATTTAATAATCTAGGTATCAAGCAAGTTCTTCTCAGCAGATTTCAGCTGAAAATATGTCTGTGTGTATCTAATTATAACTACATAGAAATATTCATAAGGTATTTGAATGCCTTATTGAAGTACTTCCCATTGTTTCAGTCTGGCTCTTAGATGCTAAGATCCCAGTTCACTGCTTTTATAGCACAATTTGATACAAAAATGGAAATACTGCATCAGCCATACTCTGTTGGGAATTTATGTTGTAGAAGGTCACTTTGAGAATACTTGCTTATATCAACCAAAAATCTAGTCTAATACTAACCTCCTAAAGATAAAAATAGTTATCTTTTTAACAGTTCATAGCATCCCAGATGACTGAAATGTAGAAGACCTGGTTTGAGTACTACAGATTTGTACTAGTGTCTTTGACTTCGTGCTTGAATTATACAAAAATAAAAGTAAAACACTACAGCCAGTTAAACAGCTGCAAGTTTCCCGCAGTTCTGGGATAATATATCTCAAGAATATGATGACATAAAACATGGTAAGTTTAATTTTAGTATTGCCATATCCAATAAAATATTTTTCTATAAAGTATATAATTTATAGTTCAATACACTCGTTAAACTATTAGAAACAATTTTAAGGCAATATAGTTGAACCCTAGAAAAGTTTTAGAATGTAAAAAAGAAATTACGCTTTTACTATCTGATACAAACTGTGCAGCATTAAGCATTTACCCCACTGCAACTCAGAGGAACCACCTTATGTTTTTTCTAAAAGGAGAGGAACATTTAGCCATTGTTCTTGTCCAACTGAGATGCCCTTTTCCATTACCTATGATTTTGAAATAATGCGAAATATGGCAACTGGATTTCTTTCCAACACCTATTAAAATTTGAGGCATTTTTCATAATTATTTGGTCATCTCAGTATGTCTATAGTTGTGTTGCAGTATGTGTATAGTTCTGGAAGGCAGACAAATATTGCTCCTCCATTTTACAGATGAAAAAATGAAACACCACAAGCAACTTTTAAAGGTATTTAGATGGATAAAACCCTAAAAGTTATGCACCAGAATTTTTCAACACTGCTCATAAGTATTCCTCTCATCTGTGGTTTGCCTAAGTTATGACAAGTAACTCTGAAATTGGTTATAGGAAAATAAGGACTGCAGGTCTCTAAGTGATTACATCAGGAGGTTGTACATCAAGTAATAAATCATTGTTGGAAAGATGAATTGTAGAATTTCACAATTTCCCCACAGAAGTCAAGGGCAAAAAACCACAAGGTCAAAACAATCAGATGTTTACTTGGGTGAGACTGAACTTCTATTTACAGAGGAAAAGAATAGCTTCTCCTATTTTTAGGAAACCAGGAAAATTACTTATCAGATTATCTGAATACAGAAAATCCAAATTTAGAAAACAACTTGAAAAGCTGCAGTCACAAAGATGTTTTTTATAAAGCTATTTTTTTAATCTCTTGAATCACTTCTGAGTGATGCTTGAAAGCAAATTTTTTTCAATTTAAGTGTTTGCAAAATAAAATGTTTGAATGCTCAGGTGTAAATATTAAAACATTCTTCTTAAATCCAATTTTACCTGTCAGAGGCATAATCAGTTTCAAAGAAACTGGGTGGAAAAATGCTGTTTGATTATAAATGTGATTAAAATGAGAATTTGTGAGACTGAAAATAGTGTAAGCTGAGAAAATACTCCAGGATATGGGGGTTTACATCCCATGAGACATTACTGAGCTGAAAAATCTGCCCTGCAAATTTTCTGGAAAAATATTTATCTTTCTCATCTGCTGTTAGAGTAAGCCCACATTAAATAGAATTTGAGGTATGGATTCCATCTGTTATTTTCCCAACATTTCAAGGGCAAAGCTAAGGTGAAAAATCTTTGAAATAATTTCTTCCTTTCCACTCCTGGGAGATGAGAAGTTTTCTGTTACACAGAAATAACGAAGGAATCTCACAGATGTTAGGCTGTTCAAATCCCACCATCTCTTCTGGAACATAAACTTTAAGACACTCTCTTAATAAAAAGTAGTTCCTCTGCTTTCTTCCCAGAGAAAACCCCCACTGCATTTCACTTAAAAGGGAGTGTGCTCATTTCTTCCAGCCTCATGTAGAAATGTCTATGGTCTCCATCAGATAAGATGGCCTTGATTTAAGAGGAAAGCATGTGCTAAATTTTCCAGGGCTGAAAATGGAATAGGACATGACTATAAGCAACAGGGTCAGAAAACCCCCTGAAACTGGCTACTTCAAATAATTTGGGGGGGGGGGGGGGGGGGGGGGGGGGGGGGGGGCGGGGGGGAATCCGTAAAGTCCAGCATTTTAAAAGAGATACTTAGTATGATTTGCTTGACTAGACACAGATAGCAAAATCTGACTTATGCTCCCTTACAAAACAGATTCACTTTAACCTAAAAACAGACATCTGAAATAGGTGCTATTTACTCTCTCTTGTGGTGCTGTAGTGACTAATCCAGATGCAGATATCTTCATGTGTATGTTTAAAGTTAAGCAAGAAGAATCCACTGTTTTTTCCAACTAGAAAAGCGCAAGGATATTACTGAGCAATGATGTGCAGGTGCCTGTAGAAGTCAGAAGAAGAGCCAAGTTGAAAGAGGCATTAAGAAAGAATGGTGAGGAAAAAATGCCAGACTAGGCTCTGCATAATCAAGCAAAAGTGGCTTTGTACTCACTGGGAAGAAAAAAATGTTGCAGAGAAGTAGGTTAAGTATTGCCCAGGTACAACTCAGAAATAGGAGGGGAGGTCCTTGATAATCTGGAAATCAAACCCCCAGATAAGCAGGAGGGAAAACTCTGAGAAAAGGCTGAGATAGAAAAAGAGAAGAGCTACCACAGCAGGAGATAATGATCAAATCAAGCAGTTAGACATGTTGTGCAGCAGTATCTGGACCAGAAAACGATGTGAAGAATGGTCAAAGTCAGTCCTATTTACAACATCCAAGAAGTTTGAAATGCAGACTACATACCTGAGAGCAGTCTTGCTGACTGCTTATCTATGATTCATAGTGCAGAACAGAAAAGCCCCTGAGAAGAAAATCAGCTCTCTCAAATAGAGAGAGAGCAGCAAAACTGTTCTGATCACTTGTAAGTACTCACAAGTCTTGTTCATTGTTCACTGACCTATGAATTAGTTTACTAATGTCAAAAGGGCATGAAGCTCAGAGTGGTGCAGAGGGCTGTGGGATGTCTTAGTTGTGTGGTGTCAGCAAGAACACACTAGCCCTGATGAGAAAGAAACAAATGCATGCATAATATTGGCAGTGTTGGTCAATGACAAGTTATGCAATAATTTGAGATGACAAGTGACAACAGATTGACCCAGCATGTTCCAGCTCCTTCCTGCTCTAAGAAACATGGATGGAGTCATGATGCAAAAGACACTTTAAAGTTTATAATAAGGTGATCACTATCTGAATTTGTTAACAATGACAATCTCCTCGACACAGTAAGTAAGGATATGCAGATTCCTTACAGGTGCCTTCCTGCATGACTGATGAATTGTCTGGGCTGCATATTGGCAGTGACTAAAGGATAGGGACTCTGGGTGGACTAGTACTAAAAGGAGGGTATTCTACTAGAAAGAGAAATAAAATTGTACGGATAGCGAAGCAGGCAGCTCTAAGGTTGATAGCGATGTCTACTCCAAGCTCCATCATATTCCTACATTGAACATTTTCCAAGTGGGTTCAAAGGGTAAAATCCCATAAGTAGCCCTGGGCTATTTGGAAAAAAAGGAAAGGAACCTCCATAGAAACAAACCGTGATTTTTCAAATTGGCCATATTCTTGGTCCTTCTCCATGAAATTCAAAAGACCAAATAACAGACTGCTGGGTTTTGAAACAAAACATTAAACCTGGTTGTTAGTAATAAGCTGGTCACACCTTGTCAGAGACAAGATGGGTACAAAAATACAGTCATCACTTCAGCAAGGAATGCAAAGCCTGCTTTAAAGACTATTTGCTGAAGACCCTCCAGCCCAGTAGAAAGCAAGATGTTGGTTATCTGGGACACAGCAGAATATAATGTTTTGCTTATGCTCCTGTTTCATTTCATGTTGTGAATGAAGCAAAAGATGAAGCACAATAGACAGGACAGTAAAACAAAGTCTGTGTGGATCAATTGCAAGTACAGAGATTGAAAGGGAACATCTTAAACTTTTTTCCTGACTTCTGAAGTGAAGAAGGGTGTCGGATCTTTAAGGTTTCCCAGCAAGGATCTAGTCAGTTCTAATAATCAACCACAGGCTCCTCAATACAACACATAATGTCTTGGTAATATATTCAGGGTAGCACAGAAGCAGAGAGATGCTTTATAAATAGCTTGCCATCTATTTATAGGATCCATAAATGCCCACTGCATTATGTGGGCCCAAATCATGTGAGATCACTTTGTAGCTCCATGTTAACATTTCCTCTTTTATGGTCTTTCAAATGCTCTTGTTAGATTTTCACAAAGCTACTTGTAAATATAAATACCATATATAAAATATTTAACAGATGCTCAAGTGCACCTTGGGATGATGACTATGGTCTGGAATGACCTGTTTATGGGATGTGTGCCCACATTTTTGCTGAGTATTGCACTTGCAGCTTTTGGAACCGCATAGTAGAAAGTAAATTTGCATCTTCATCCAATCATTTAAGAATTATTTTATTTTATTTTATTTTATTTGAAATCCCTTCCTGATAACTCCTTCCCTATAGACACAAAATGTAACAACAGAGGGGTCCTCACTAGTGTCTGCGTGTCCTATTTCCAAGTTACTGTAAGAGAAACATAGTAAGGTGATTAAATTGAAAATAGTTAGGGGAATTAATGTCTCTAAAGTAAGAACAAGGATTCTTCTCAGTGTTTGGTCTCTGAGTTATGCGCTAAAGAAAAACACGGTCCAAAGTACTAGCACTGGATGAGTATATGATATGAAGTCAAGTATATAATTTCCCTGAGAATGTTTTATTGGATCATATTAAAACTAACTAGTCCTGTGTAAAAGATCCAACTTTCTTCCTCCTGCACACTCATGTCCACATAAACATACAAGAACTAAAATTATGTCCATATATAGTGAAATTAGATGCATTGTCTTGTTCCCTGATAGTTAACAGAAGGGTGAACTGCAGCAGCAAAATGCCTCTATTATACCTAGTATTATAAAATTATAGCTTAGGTACTACAATTTTTGAAAAATATTCTAATGGAAAGTAAGGACATTGTAGCATTGGTTTGAAATAAGAAAGTACCCAATGAAAGAAAATTTGTCGAGTTTAAACTGGTTATTTGTTCACACTTGCAGGAAGCAGATCAAAACCTACACTATAAAAATATATCTGACAATCAGAGTTACCTTTTCATTTTATGTAGAGATAGACTAAATGTGAAATTTGCAATTAAATCTTCATTTAATCTACTGTGAATTTTAGGTTGATGTACAACGCAGAAGTAGAGTCTACAAGCATATGAAAAAACATTCCTTTTAATATTTTTTTCCTCATAACTTCTCAGCAGGTAAGCAGTCGTTTAAAATTTTTTTCTTTATCCAAAACTGAGCAAGAAAATGCATTCTGTGTTGGACTGACTATGACCTAAAAGGCAGCGGATCTATAAATCTGAAAATTAAAAAAGATATTAAACTGGAAAAAATATAGCCTAAGATTATTTTCTTTTGCTCAGACATTTTGTCACAGCAATTTAAAACCCAACAATTTCAATTATCACTACAAACTACTGTAATTGTCTTGATTGACAGTTCTCACTTTCTCAAGCACAGAAATCACTCACTTTTGTGTTACGGTTTAGATCTGTCAACTGCCCTTGAAAGCACTGGTCCTATGTCATCCTCAGTGGGATGGAAATGCTTTGCAGTACACACTGAAGCCCCTGTCCCAGACGCATACTTCCCAGCTGTTGGCTAAGATCAAGAGAATCATCATTTCTTATCACTTTAATATCTGACACATCCTCAGCTTGAAGTTTTTATATTAAATGGATTTGGAGGGCATGGGAAGGAGTAACTGCTTCCTCCATCCACTCCATGCATTAGCCCGAAACTGCAGTGCTTCCAGGTACCACGGCTGCATCATGACTGTGTGTCAGGATGTGATATCTACGCATAAAACTACCCTGTGTGCGCTGATTGTTTTTTAGGTGGGATCTGGATCTGTGGTGCTTCCACAGATCTTCTGATGATGCAATCAATGGCCACGCTGCCGCCCATCCCACTGAGCCTATTTACGCCACGGGGCTGATGCAGCCACTGCAGCTATGCTCTTCATGGAGGACTCCTGAAATCTTGGCTCAGAGACACAGCATGTAGGGGGAAGGCTTGTAACTGTGACCGCCCTTGTCCCCGTTGGTGTCTCACTTCCCAACAGACTTTCACAGACTTTCCAAAATAAGTTAGAACAGACTTAATTGTGCTGTGGACTGAACCAGTCCTGAATACACCTGCAGCCAGACCAGGACAAGGCTTTTTGTATTTCTCCCCCAGCATGCCAAGTTCTCCTTTAAGTGAAAGAGGTTGCATAGCTTGTTAAATAAGATTCAGTCCTTGCTAGATGGCAAAACTCCCATTCACGTTGAACCTGGAAGGACCACACAGATTGGACAGAATGACAATTTGACCCATGTCTCTAAGTGGCAAATGATTGAATTTACTGCCAGTTAAGTCAGAAAATCCAGTAAAAGTAAAATACAGCACCATATAATGGCTACCTGGCAGTAAATTTGTATTTAAGCTATTTCATTGCCATTTGTCTTTATCTGATTAAGCCACCTGATTTATAAAACATGCTGGAATACAATTTATATACAGCGATATAATCCACCTAGTGGTCTGGTTTCCAGAACCACAAGGATAAACATGCTCAAACCATAAAGGCACTCTCAATGCCAGATATCCATTTATAATGCCAGCTGAAAGATGTCTCATTATTACCATCTCCGGTATGGATGAACTGTCAGCTACACTACCACAACCTCTTTCCAAACCTTTTAAAAGTAAGGAAAGTCTCAGTCATGTCTGAAACACAAGGGATTTCACAAGTTTGGAAAGATTTTCTCATCAGTGCAGTAATATCATTCACCCTCAGTGAAGAGGACAACAGGGATATCCTTGTGAAGTTAGCACTACTGTAAACCTTTGACATAGAGGCCAAATTTTCCGTGGATATGCGAAAGCCACAACCTTGGTAGTGTCCTGTGTGTCTAAAGGTGGACATTGGAACAGATTCTGAACCTGACAACTTTGGTCCAGGTACCACAAACCATCGTAAAAAAGTACAATTTCACTGTGCCTGTCCATTCAGTGAAGAGTACATTGTTTCTGACAGTATCTCTAGAAATAAATGTCTTAAAAAGTATACTAGTTCTTAAAGATCTCTGTCTTATAAGGCTTCTGAAACATTTCTAATGAAAAATTAGAGGGTAGAAGATACCTAGTTCTCTTTCTTAAACAGCAGCGGAGTGAGTGGAACAGATGCTGCACTGGCAACTGCCAAGGTTCAAGTTTTTATTTACATGGGCAAGTGCAGTGAGGTTCAAAGCTGTGCAAGGTCTTCTGGACATCTCATCCACTTCCTGGATTTAAAGGATTGCTCCCAGAGCAAGAGAAAGAGTAAATTTGCTTATGCTTACTTCATTTTCAGAATCTCTACATAAGACTCTTTAAAGATAAGAGCCTATTAAAGCCAACAGTAACTGGATTCTGCAGCACGAGTATCTCTGGCCCAAGAAGCAAACTGGAATGACCTGCTGATTCCCTATGTCAGTAAAATGCCATTTGGTGGATGGCCTCAAAATTAATTACTGAGGTCAGTTTCAAGTGGGTACATCCAGTTTGCTCCTCTCTCATCAAAAGACAACTTTCCAATTCACAGAGAAAAATCATGATATAGAAGTAGTCCTTTTTCACTGTCATTGCTTATTTTACATCTAATTTTGTCACCACCACTCTGCACCTCAATCTACAGTCCCACAAACCTATACCATGAACAGCCCACAGAAAAATAATCAGATAAAATAAGCCAAGATTTGTCAAAAGTTTTGTTTCATGGACATTGTTCTATCATTTCCATGGACCTTAAATAAGTGAAATCAAAAAAGAAACAGGATAAAGGAAAAAGAGACATAAACTTCAACAGTTTTTAGAGCTTATAAAGCAATACTTCTACTGTGAAGTTTTCCATGCTACCAAACCTTCCAGAAGAAAGAGCATAGGTAAGGAATGGTTGCTATCTGTTGAAAGGTTAAACTTTCTTTCTGACTTAGTCTAGCAAGTGTAAAATTGATTTCTGGTTTCTAGTCATAGAATCATAGAATCACTTAGGTTGGGAAAGACCCTTAAGATCATCAAGTCCAACTGTAAACCTAACACTGCCAAGTCCACCACTAAACCTTGTCCCTAAGCATCACATCTATACATATTTTAAATACTTCCAGGGATGTGGACTCAACCCCTTCCCTGGGCAGCCTGTTCCAATGCTTGACAACCCTTGCGGTGAAGAAATTTTTCCTAATACCAATCTAAATCTCCCCTGGTGCAACTTGAGGTTGCTGCCTCTTGTCATATCACTTGTTACTTGGGAGACGAGACAGACACCCAGCTCGCTGCAACCTTCTTTCAGGTAGTTGTAAAGTGTGATAAGGTCTCCCCTTAGTCCACAGGAAAACTTTACCTCATTGCATCCATTTGGTTTTTGCAGCATCCCTCCTCATCTTGCTGAGTGTCTCCCATCTCTCTGTTCCCCCAGTGCCGGAAACCTTTTACCCTGAGAATGTTCAGATGCTTTTGTGCAACCAGAGCAGGCAGAGCAGAGGAGCACAACATACAATGCCTGGGAAAAAGTCAAAAGCAAAAGACACTGTCTCATCTGCCACAGAACTTTACATGTACTCATCACGGGAGCTGGTCCTTAGGTCACAAAAATAACCTGAAAATATTCAGCACCTGAAGCACCTTTCGTAAGTGGGATGATCTGGTTGGGTTATGTCCCAGAATGCTTTGTTTACTATGGATATGGTCCTGTGGTTCACAGCAGGTGAATGGACCATTCCTACCATTAGTTTTGAGCTAGATAGATGTGGGGTTAATCTCACTTAAGTGTGTAAATCTACAATTTAGGCATCAATATCTGATGTAGTTATTTGGAACCCTTTTAGAGATAACGGAGAGAAACAAACACAGGGCTTAGTCAATCTTCAATTTAAGTAGGTATATGTGTCTCAGATTTAGTTAGAACAATCAGGAAATTATTATAAAACACACAAATGAAAAAGGTTGAAGTTGTTTTAATGTCAACACCAAACATTATATATATTTGCCTTCACTTTTTCTGTATTATTCTTTGCTGTCTTGGTCAGTGGGTTGTTGACTATCCTCCAACCTCAGAAACACATTTCACCCAGAGTTTGTTCCTTTTCTCCTTGTGTGGGAGGACATCTGGGCTTTCAAGGAGAATAGAAAATAGAGCTGTGAGGGTGGCCAATTTTTTTCTTAGTATGGCAAGGTCAGGTTTTAGTAACAAGACAGGATATGTCAGGTGGCCCAGACCTACCCTTCGCTATGTGCCAAAACACCAGAGTTGATCCTGCTGGTCTTCTGTCCATTGGCTACAACTGCATGTATAAAACCCAAAGACAGTTTTGGCAAATAACATTGGAATAACAAAGTACAAAATACTGCTGCAGAAGTATTTTCTTGTACAAAATGACTCCTGGAAGTGGGTTCCTACTATAATCAGCCCTTTACAGCCCGTGTTCCCTTTTCCCCTTCTACCCACCATGCTTCTGACTGGCTGCATGAACACACACAATGATGAGATCAGTGATGTTGCTACTGCTAGAGATTAGATGAAAAGAACTGCTGGGCACCTGTTACGATGAGGAAAAGTTAAGGAAATTTAAAAAAAGAAAAAAAGAAGACTTGACAAAAAGAAACACATTGAGCCAAGACTGAAATGTTGAGCACAGAAAGCAGCCTCTCTCTCTCTCTCTCAAAACCTACAATTGTCAAGGGCACTGAAAGACAACCTGAACCAGAAATTTCATTATAGCTGGATTTCTTCATTCAGCAAAAAAGCATTAAAAAAACCCTTTATATATTATCTCTCCAATTTAGATGTATATATTCCCTCTGTAGTAGTTGAAAATAGATGTTAAAATTTTAACACTATTACTTATGAACATAGGTGCACAAGGGAGAAAATAAATTCTTGGAAAATTTCTTGAAATCTTCTGTTTTTCAACATAATGGTGTTGCTATGTTATCATTTAATGGCTAATCACATGATACTGAACTAGCAAGCAAGCCCCTTATGCACTGCATTTTATTTGTTTGTTTTTTGAATGTCTGATTAGTAAGTGGCAACTAGAGATGGTTATTACAGGAAGCTAATAGTTTACTTACTTATCTAATATGCTGACTTTTTATGTCTCTCTCTCTTAGGAAAAGTTGTTAAATGAGAATAATGTTTGCAGGAGAAAAGTCCACACCATGGACTAAATAACACTTGGCTATCTCACTAAGAATACAGTACATTGTCTTGCAGAAGACTGTGTTTGTTTCATGCATTACATTTATTATCATTTATGTTCTGTGAATTATATGGGTTTATGTTTCTGCATCATCTATAAAAATAATGTAAAAATACAGTATATAATGTAAAAATACAGTATACAAGACAAAAAAGAGGCCGTGGAGATGAAGCTTTCATAAATATGGTGGGATACAATGAGGATCAGATTAAACTCTGCCTATTGGTTTTACTTATCACTCCAATCCAAAACAAAAAAGTTAATTTTACTCCCTTTATTTGATTAATTGGAATCTAAATCACTCATCAACTTTTTATGAAACTTGAGTTGCACTGAGTTGTGATTTTTCCCTCGGTACAATTATTATTTACTTAAGATTCTTGTCCTGAGCATGACCCTGTTTGCACTGTACTATGGATTATACAAGCACAGAATTAGACGCTTCTGTGTTCTAAAATGACAAATATAATCCTGCATTTAATATGTGAATTCTGGCCATTTTTACAGATTATTTTTCAGACAATAACATTGTAATGACAACCAGTTACATTTGCTTAATTGTTGAGTCTTCAAATCTATGTAATTTGACAAAATGTGGGGCTTGGCACACAAGACAAGTTAAACCTGAATTAATGATAACTTTTTATTAGTCACAAATTTACCAAAGAAATCTGATTCAGAATCAAGAAAATCAAGGATACAATAGGGAAACAATGTAATTTTGATTGTTCAGTGAATGTTGGTGTCATTTGATAGATGCTTGAGCTTTCCTAATAGATTTCTACGGCAAAGCCCTTGCTGTTGTATCTTAAGTCCCAATACAGTACTTTTTAACCTCTTGTGGGTCCCAAATAAGTTACTTGCTTTAGTATGAACAGTAACTTTAGAGTCTACTTCTAGAGATAGTGAAAAAAAATTTTTAAACCACTCGAGAAAAGCAGGAAAACCATTCAAACATTGATTTATTTGAATGAAATTTATAGAATTTTTAACCTGAAGATCTTCAGAGGTTCCAAGACATGTTTCCTCTACTTAGAATTATTTGAGATCGTAGACTATTCTGAATGGAAGAATGTAAACATTTGCTTGCTTGCTTTTTGTCGGAAAATGACAGCATGTGAGGTATAATAAATGAAAATTTTCTTGAGTGCTTATTCCCATTCCCTACTCACTTATGAACACAAAAGAAAAGTGAAGATGGAGCTGCAGACATCAAAACTGAGTGCAGTCTATTCTGGGAACCATTTATAATCTAAGTAAAAGTGTAATTAAATAATGACTTCATTTCAGCAGGATCCCATGATAAGAATCAATAGTCAGGCCACTGATCTTGCATTAATTTGCCCTTACATCGTCACTAAATCTTGTCACAGTTACACTTTCGTGACACCCTGAATTAACCTTGGCCATAACCTTGGCTTTAAAATAGAAGCTTTTTTTTTTTTCCTTCCTGTCTCCAAAGGCTTCAATGGCTGCTTTCTGGGATTAATCCTATTCAGCAGAATTCACATATACAAGACATGATCTACAGTTCTAAAAGGTGTAACAGATGTAACAATCCTTGCACAAAAATGTCTTCCACAACATAATGAAAACTGTTACATGTTTAGCTTGTCTTTGCTGAAAAACAATTTCCTTTTACTTTAAGCCTTGCATATTCCTTGGAAGTAAATACTGCATTTCGATCTTAGTTATAAATCAAAAAATGTGTTAGAAAAAACAACATACAAAGAAAACAAACTGAACATGACTAAAATGTTGCAATATTATTTGTAAGTTTTTGGTCCTACTGTTGATGTGTATCTTTCTTTTTTTTTTTTTTTTCCTTATGTGCAGAGAACCTTCTGATCTTCTGCAAGTTGTCAATCAGCAATACATTTTCATTTTGCCTGGATTGTATTTGCTGGCTGAGACTTTGTATTCCTGCAAATACAAAAGGCTTCCTGCTCCTTCTATCTCTTTACAGATTTACTAAAAAATGAATTGCTTCAGAAAATTTTGTGGATACTATTTTACAGCTTTAAAACCATATAAATGCAAACATAAAGCAGCTCCCTGTCTTGACTGATAGACTGGGACTTATAGAGAGATAGCATTTTCACTTCAGGGTTTGTTAAGAAATGAGAAGCCGCAAGGGATCTTTACTGTTCTGGAAATACAAAACATGCTCTTTCAATCCCATCTAAAGATTTCGTATTATGTAATTTCTTCTCTGGTGATACTTCATTAAGTTGCACACAAAACTCATTATCCTCCCGCTCTGAAAAAGTCAATACAATAACTGGATATTTTTATTAAAAGAATCAGTTTCAGATTTTTTGCTTTCCTGGAGGCTTAGAAGCACCCTGGCCTTCGGAGCGCATTGTGTCGAGTTCTTCTTGTTCTGAGGTCCATGGAGGGCCCCATCTTACATATTAGTGCCCACCTTGATCCTGGCTAGAGACCTGGCCAGGTTGCTTTCAGCAAGATACTGAATTGTTTTCTGCCTTTGACTAGGAAATGGGATAGCCAGCTGTTTACCTAAAAGGTGCCTTAGTTTTCAGAGTCAGCACTGGTCCCTGAAGCTCAGCGTTCAGACTGTAAAGATGGCACCAACAGAACAGAGAGAAAGGGAGGTCAAAGATGTTGCTATTGTTTGCTGTTTTATGTTCCTGTGTCTATGTGTTGTGAAACACGGAAGTGCAAAACATGTTGATGTAATTTTTCAGATCATAATATCCATAGCAAGGAACTCAGTTATGAGGAGTGAAAGGAAGTTTAGTATTTTGTATGTTTAGGATTTCTTCATGAGTTTTTTTCATAGCAGTTTTTTCTTGTATTATATTGAGCTACTGTTTCAGGCAGTTTGGAAGTATAAATACCAGTATAAATAAATGAAGGAACAGCACTTAAGAGACTCAAGAACTTGGTGATGCTTAGAAATTGGTAATCACGACTGCTCCAGGATGCACTGCTATGTTGACACCCAACATCCACAGTATCACACACAAGCCAATGTCATAGTAACCATAAAACTCCAGCCTGTTTTATTTTGTGGAGTTTCACAATACTCATTATTTGTTTCATTTTCTAAATTTAAACTTGCAAAACTAAGCAAATAGGAACTCAGCTGGCCAGGATCTACTGAATACTCCAAATGACAGAGTTCTGAGGGCATATGAATAAGTTTTTGAAAGGTTATGTTTCATCCAGCAAAATTTACATTTTTAATACAATCTTCTAATTAGTAGTACTATATGCCTTGTTAACCATTTGTTTTCCTTTCCTGTATTCAAGGACACTCAGACACAAGAGTAAGCAACAGTTCAACAAGAAACTTACAAAATACACAACATTCTTCCTCTAAATGTGTTTTTAGAAAAGTCACTGCCGTACAGATCTGCACTTATTTCTGTCTTAATCTTCATGTACATGGATTAATGACTGGTTTTGTATGACCAAAGAAAAGCTTTGTGCTTGTTACTTAAGTGGACAATGCTTCTATAAAATTCAGTTTTAGAGTTTTAATAAAAGCATGATAGTGAGTAGTAAAGCTTAATCTACTCTACAGTATTATTTAACATCCATATAAAAAACTGAGAGAGCTGTTGGGAGAGTTTGAGCTGACAAGTCAGCATTACAAGTGCTTTGTCCATTTTCTTATTGCCAAACATCCAAACATAAAAGGACCATTTTCCAGCACTGTCAGTACTTAGCTGACATTAGCTTCTTGTATTAGCCCAGAGAGGGCAACTAAACAAAGCAAAACCAAGTAACATTGACATAATGTTGATAAGCTAGTGCCTGCCATTTCATCTTCACAGCAGTCAGGGTATCCAGCAGCACCAAGGAGAACCAAGCAAGAACAAAATAGATTTATTGTCACTAACGAGTGACCACAAGACTGTTCCAAAAGGTGCATTGTACCCCATTTTCTTTTTATTTTTGACATTATTATATGGTAGGGGAGATACAAATGAGAGATCTACTTGTACACAGGATAAGCTGAGAGTTAAAGAAAAAAAACTTTCCATGTTCCATACTGGCAAACTAACTACATTTTTTTCCTGGAGCTAATGAGACAAAGCTAATATCTGCTTGTCCTTCATCCCATAATACACTTATTACAAAACCACTATTCAAATTACAGTCACATCTTATTAGACAACAGATGGTCTTATCTAAATTGGTTGGTTAATGCAGGTTCACGATTTCTTATTAATAAAGTCACAACAATGAATCAAGCCTCCCTAGAACTCTTCATGAAGCCAGCCATGTCTTGCAGTTAATGACTGCTATTCAGCAAGAAGCAACAAACTTACGGAAAGGCCATTTGTATGAATTGTGTTGCTGCAGTTCCTTATGAATCTTCGTTATTGTCTCCTGTAAGTGCATTTCTTCTACCACTGATAGGTGCCAGAGTCTATTTTCCCATTGTGATATATACACTAACTCCGTGAAAAGTAAATGAAGATAATCATAATAGAAAAATCTGTGAAACTGACATGACATCCAACTTTAATTTTATAGAAGTTTATTCTCCCAAATGAGGTTTCATGTCAAACAAGCTTTTCTAAACATATAATAAATCTTCAGGTATAAACCTTCCGCTAGTAAAATATTTTTAAAAAAAGATGAACAGCAGAAACCTGACTACAAGAGCTTTTGATTATCATATATGGAAATATAAATTCTATTTTTGTTATTTCCTTTTATTTTTTGTCTAAGCATTTATGTGGAATTGAGCATTATAGCTTCTGCCTCACAAACTCTAAATTATAATTCACATTGTTATGTCCATTATCCCAATTCTGCAGATACAAAACTGAACCACTCGCTGAAGATAATACAGCGTAAGTCTGTAATTTTTCAGGAAACATTAAGAGAGGGTTTACTTTCCAGTGACCAAAAAGGTCTCCTTCCTGCAATGCCTTTTTGTGTGTGGCCTGAAGATCAGATTCACTGAAATAAATGTACCTTCACAGGTACCTCTTCATGGTGCTTACGTACCTCTGGGTTCCCTTACAAGAGCTAGAGCTCTCCTGCAAGCTAATGTGCAGTTACAGTGTCTGGAAGCTATTTAATAAGAGGTTTCCCTCTGAAGAAAATGCAGTGGCTGTATAAGCAGGCTAACCCATGACAACAGCAGATTTTAAATATCTGCTAACCCGTAACAGAAAACCTAGGGCAAACTCTGCCAGACATTGAAATGCCCCAAATGCACGGCTGGCTCACTTTGTACACAGCTGCCAGTGTCTGATTTGCTCTAGGTTTATGACACGAATTTAATGGCCATGCTCAAACAAGAAGATTAGCAATAAGGCTGGACTTTTCACACCTGAAGTAAAAAATGAGGCGAGTTCTTAATACACACCAATACTTCATTTGCGCGTAGGGAGATCACTGACACTGAACCAGTTATGCTCAGAGCAGTCTGCCCTGGCTGAGGTCTTCCTGTGGGAGGGTCATCAGACAGTCTGCTTTGGTGGCAATGGACCACTGTTTTTCTAGGATTGGCATGAACTATTGCAGAAAGCTTGAGGTTGAGCCTAGATAGAAGTTAATGCCAAGAGTGGCAATGCAACAGAAGTCTTCACTGGGTCTGGAAGCTAAAAGAGATGTGTCTGAAATCATGCCTTCAACATCCAGTAATAGTTCTTGATTCAGAGACACCTAATAGTTGACCCACCCAGCCCTTTTATGGGTTAGAAGTATAAGATTCCCAAGTGACAGTACCTTCCAAGCCATTAAACTAACAGCTATACTATACACAGCAATGCTCACATCTCATAAGCATCCCATGTAGAACAGAAACAGTTGTAACAAAAGAGGACACAGGTTTTGAAAGCTAGCCACAACCCTGCTGGTAGTATTTGCATGCTACAGGTATAACACGAAGTCCTTGTACTCACAGAAGATGAAAACCACCAGAAGCAACAGCTTCTAGGAATGAAATCCTGACCTGTGTGAATCTGATAGGAAGATATCACCTGGCCTCAAGGGCCAGACTGCCACCTCCATTTGGAAATTCACCTAAGCTGTTAAAAAAGAGCTCTGAAGGTAAATAATTAAAGCAGAACTCCCTCCTGAGTCAAAGGGGAATAGATCTTCAGTGTTGGACAAAGCAGTCCTGTTGTTTCTTGAAGTTGCGAAGATGCCTTTTCTCATACACATTCTAAGTACCTACCCCTCCCTCCCCCTTTTTTTTTTTTTGTGCTGATTGCTGCTTTTCATTGATATAATGATTTATTTGCACTAGATTTCGGAAGTGAAGATGTCATGTGTGGGAAAGGAAAAATAATTTTGAACACATGGTACAATTTTTCATTTACCTTAGACAATACATATGACACCTCATAAAGAAGATAAAAAGGCACATGTCTTTGTTGAAGTGAAATACACTTATATTACAAAGAAGAGAAAAAGGATTTGCAAATTTTGAGCTTTGTCTGGAGAGTGCTAATGTATATATTTAGTCCATCTCATTTAATAGGCCCGATTTCTTTGAATTCTCTGGCACAATAACAGTTTCCCTCTAGTATTATTTAATTTAGATTTGATTTTCTTTATACTTGATGCCAAGTTTTGTGGGTTTTTTGATTATAATTTGTAAATGATGAGCACAAGGTGGGCGTTAAGAGAAACAGATGATAAATTACAAGCTATCCATAAAATTACAACTCCTAATTTATGTGAAAAATTCATCTAGGTATGTGGGCCAGGGTTTCAAAATAAAACCCCCAACTAAAAACCTGTAACAAAGTTGAGACTTTGGGTAATTTCAAAACGACCAGGCATCTAACAAATCCTACTAACTTGTGTGGAACAGATAGTCTGCTCAGCCCTTCTGAAAACTAGGTGATTAAATTAAGAATCTAAATATGGGGTTAAGCCCTTACCATCAGGCTCCTATAATAAAACAAACAAGCAAACAAACTAGAAAAGAAAAATTTCCAGTAAGTAATTTTTATCCATTGAAAAATATATTTAATGCTTTATAGAATTTCAAAATAAGACTCTTATTTAAAGGTGCAAGAAAATCACCACAAAGAACGACACATAGAAACTCCTTTAGACATCTGAGAAAACATTCAGTAGAAGTACCACATAAAGTTACAGAAAGAGGAAGACCACTTCAGTCTAAATACTTATCTGCTGCTTCATCCTGTAAGTGTACAATGTCCAGTGCAATAGGCAAATGCAACCTTAACAGAGTCAACTGCCTTGAAAGCTTTTATGCTTTTAGAGTGCAATGAACTGTGATATAATAGAGGTTCCTATAATGCACAGAGGCAAAGTGTTTTTGAGAGTGATATAACCATTTGTGATGCCAAAAATTTAATAAAAATTCCCTGAAAAAGGAGAGAAATAAAGCAGTAGAAGAAGTGATTGCATATATAGGAGGTAAGTGATCAATGAAGATAATGTGGGAATGCAACAAGAAGTAAAAAAATAGCTTGCAGAGAAGTGAAACTCTTATATAGTTGTAGGGGTGAGTAGTTTGGCTGCAGTGTGTGCAGACTTACAGAGCTGTTTTTGTCTAGAACCTCTTTCATCTATCTTTGTTGAAATTAAAGAACCCCACCCCTCTTGCCCAACCCAGTCCCTAAAGCCAAGAGGATCTCCTATGAAAAGCCCTCTTCAAGTCCGGTAGCAGAACTGAAACTTCTGAATGCTCTTCTGACAATTCTTTCCCTTCTGTTTTCACACATGTACATATATAAGGAGGTTTTGGGGTATGGGATGGGGACGTTAGTGCTCATTATGTTTTAAGGTAGCAGTAGGCCCACTAGGCACCAGGAAATGGGCTAGGGAACAATTAAACGTATAGAACTTTCCTAGAACTACAAGCATTTTTAGAGTTATTTTCAAACAGCTCAACTGTATAAAAGTGTTTTCCTGAGCACAAAGAAATTAAACCCAAATGACAAAATTATTGCAAATAGCAGTCCTCATATTTTGAATCCATCCCCTGGTGCCACAATAGCTCCTACCAAACATCTCTTATCCATGTTTGCCTTGTCTCTTCACTTTTGTTACATGATTGTTCCTACCCTTTGCAGGATTTCCTCAGTCCTGCCAATGTCTCATGCAAATAAACCATTTAATCAACTTTTTTAACTTCAAAGAAATCAATTTTTTAACAGGTGATTCACTTATATTAATGTAGTTTCCATAAACTGAAATGTCATTTAATAATTCAATACTGGAAGGATCTATGATAACTCACTCAACACACACTCAGATGTTATTAATATTTTGAGAACAAAATTGGGATGATTGATCCATGACAACATTTTTTTCCTCTTCAAATTTTGGCAGTTTTGTGCTTTACAAGGCTATTGGCTGAACAGCAATTAATCTGCAAATACCTGTTTGTTGCTTTATATATGTCATGCAGTAATCAAAATAATATTGAAACATAAAAAGAAAAGCCTCTTCCACCATTTCTTATTCTTTTCTTCTACCCTGAAGTCCTATGATATTATGGCACTTCCTCTAAAAGTGGATATTTTAGAATAACAGATGAAGTAATTCAATGAAATGAGGATTACTAAAATAATTAAAAATAAGGTAGCAATGTGAAAATAATGTGGAATGAACTCTCTTTTTACTCTTTTTAAGAGTTACAAAAGACTGGTACTTCTTAGTCAATAACAAAATAGGAGTAGCAGCTTCACATAATTCCCCAAACATTAACCATTAATAGACTAATTAAGTGATGAACTTCTTTTTTCCTCATTCTTGTATGATTTACAAGAAATAAACAAAATCTTCCTGCAGGCAGCCCTGACATCTTGGGCTTGGATAAGAAAATAAAGACTATTTCATTTTCAGCCTCCAGTCTGAAGGCAGACTGATAATGGCTATATTATGGCCCCAGTCCTGCAAAGTATTCCCTCCATGCAGAGATCACTGCAGCATCCTGGCTTCTGTTCATACTGGCTGAGGGCTGTTTGGTGGCCAGTGTGAGGCAAGGAGACAAGTTATTGAGCTCTGTCCATCACACCACCACCATAATGTTTTGCATTAAGTGGTCTTGCTGGCAGACTAAACTAACAAGCTATATTGTGGATGCTGAATCAGTGAGCTACCCATGCCAATCTCCAGAAAAAAGGATAAAAACATTCACTGCTGCCTTAATTCTTTGGCTAAACAGAGCATTTAATTCTCCATGATATTTATAAGGCAGTATTTGTAAGTACGTAGTTCTCTAAATACTTACGAAAGCTTTGCTAAAATTATATTGGTTGTTCTTGGCCATAAATGGAAACAAGCACAAGGTACATTCCATTCCCAGGAAAGAGTTATGTTACACTGCAAAGAAAATATAACTGACACTAAATAATTCTGAAGGGTTTTGCCTTTCTGTCCAGAAGACAGACTGATGAGCTCTCTTTCACAGTGGGAATGTAAGTCTGAATTGCACTGCATGAAATTACACTTGCCTAAGCTTATCGGAGAAACCACCTAAAAATGACTTACAACTCAATTTGTTGGGAAAAAAATAGAAAAAAATTCTGGGAAGGTGAAATGAATCTTTCCTCCTTTGAAGATTCTGGATATTTTTTTTCAATAACCATAAAATAAAATAAAATAGACTACAGATTAACCTTCTCTGTAAAGTAGAAATTTATTGATAGATGGTTGTTTTCTACCATTTCCAAATGGTAACTTACTGAATATATATTTAGGGTATTTTACTGAAAATATATTTTTGCGTGAAAACTACTAAAGCTAAAGACAAACAAACTTTGGCCATCTAGTGCATATTCTTGAGAACCTAGATTTTTCTTCTCAGTGCAAATCCCCTCCATCCCTTTCCTGCAAGAAGTAGTTATTTCCTCATCATGTTTGGAAGGCTAGTACAAAGCTAGATACGAAGCTTTAGTTAATGTGTGAAGCAAAGTTTCCTTTTCTGAATCATATTTTTCTACTTAGTTTTTATACCATTTTGACAATTATGAAATATCTCCTCTTGCTGCTTGAAATTTAGCTCTTCACATTAGACATTTCTGTCTAACATAGCTAGTAAACTCATGCTCATTTAGCTTGTTCTTTTTGCTTTAATAAAAATTATATCTTTCTATTGTTCATTAAATAACTCTTAATTTCAACATTTTTGCCTGGGAATTTGATTTCTTTGTTTCCTTTGTGCATGTGATTGTTAATTTTCCTTATGAACCCTTAGAAAAGGACTTTTTGCCCATGTTTTCAATCTCTTTCTATTCCCTCTAATTCTTTCTCAACCTTTCTGCTGGGATATGACCCCTACAGATTTCACTAACACAGTGTTAACTCTGTCTCTGAGATAATTTAGAAAAATACTTTTCTAATAGAAATGACTTTGTTATCATAATAGTATCTTCTGGTCCATCCCTTCTTCACCTCCAATCAGTGAATCAATCAATCATAAGATGTCTATGAGCTAATAAATGAAATCTTTTCATCTGCAATAATGTATTGGGCTTGGATGTTTTTAGTGTTGTTCAGTAACCACAGCCCACATTCAGAACAGACCCAGTCCTCTGTACTTCTGTCTACCTGTTTACAATATAAGATACTGATATGAAGCATTAACGATCATACACAGATTTGCTGCTCCCTTTTTCTGTGCTTATTCAGGAGAACAATACATTACACTGGTGGTTTTCAGGTCTCTTAAACTTTTAACCACAGATGATTTATAGTTCCTCCTAAAAAATTTTCTTGGTAGCATCCATTTTAGGAGCTCAGAGATGAGGAAGTTTCCAGAATGATTCCTGTAGGCAGATTCCTCCCTTCTTGCTACAGTGAAAGAGGTGAGGTAAATTTGACTGTTTTGCTAAGCATGGGGCATGTTCATAAATCAGGCATTTTGCGACATCGTTTCTTTGCTGTCATAGTAAGGGCAGTTGTGTGCGTTTTGTCTGTAGACAAATGCTCCTTGCTGAGTTTTACTCACTTACTATGCAGGAAAAAGAGACAAAGTGAGTCCCCAAAAGGCTTTGGATATTTCTGAGATACAGACTACAGGCCAGTGTATGATATCACTTCTATGATCAGTGCCCTTTAACTTAGGTGAAAAGAGCAGGGTGAATCCGAATTGCTAGTTTCAGGTAATTAATTCCTTTGTCCGTTTTCACCAAGTCTAGTGAAGACAATGAAAATGTGAAACATCACACCCACCGTGGTGTCCATGCCAGGGCTGAAGTGCCAGCTCTGGCTTGTTGGGAAAGGTCCGGCTGGTGTTCACTTGTGCCCGGCTGAGCTGCAGTGACCCGCGCATGCAGGGGGAAACAGCCTGGTGGTGTCTTGATGTCACATCATGTAAAATAACTAGATACTAATAATAATCTCCATCTTCACCATGTAAAAGGAATGAGCATTTTCATGACAATCTTTGTCTCCTCCTTATTCAACCATATTTTCGCCAATAGGATCCAATACAAGTATCAGGAATGGTGTGGCCAGCAGGAGCAGGGAGGTGATTGTCCCCCTGTACTCAGCACTGGTCAGGCCACACCTGGAATACTGTGTCCAGTTTTGGGTCCCTCACTATGAGAAAGACATTGAGGTGCTGGAGCGTGTTCAGAGAAGGGCAACAAGGCTGGTGAAGGGTCTAGAGAACAAGTCTTATGAGCAGTAGCTGAGGGAACTGGGTCTGTTTAGTCTGGAGAAAATGCAGCTCAGGGGAGTCCTCATAGCTCTCTACAACTACCTGAAAGGAGGTTGGAGTGAGGTGGGTGTCGGTCTCTTTTTCCAAGTAACAAGTAACAGGATGAGAAGAAACGGCCTTAAGTTGCACCAGGGGAGGTTTAGATTGGATATTAGGAAAATTTACTTCACTGAACGGGTGGTCAAGCATTGGAACAGGCTGCCCAGGGAAGTGGTTGAGTGACCATCCCTGGAGGTATTTAAAAGACCTGTAGATGTGGCACTTAGGGACTTGGTTTAGTGGTGGACTTAGCAGTGTTAATTGTTGGACTCGATGATCTTAAAGGTCTTTCCAACCTAAATGGTTCTATGATTATATGATTCTATGATTGTAGTGGAATAGGACATTTGCTATATAATTAAGATAACTTGTTTTAGCTATTGAAATCTTTGTCCTGTTTACTCAAACTGACACATCTTGCAAAGTTTAAATAAGAAAGGAAAAAATAATGAGCTGGTGCCCCCCCGCACAATCAAATATATACAATCAATATACACATTTCACTTAAAAAATGTTTCTTCTCTACAGTGCAAAGATACATATGTCAAAGTCAAATCAAATTGCAGAAAAAAAAATCTTCTTTACAAATAACACTAACAAACATAAGCTTAAATAACAAATCCTTAAGACTGAGGGGAGAAAAAGGAAGCTTTATTGTTATCAAATTATAGCATGTGCTGCACCATCTTGGGCTTCCTTTTTGTGACACCAAAGCCAAGACCTTTTACCTATGCACGCAATGCTTTTGCAGGCTGGTACATCATCACTGCCCCATATGAATGCTTCCCTGATGCAAACATGACCTTGTGCTCCAAAGCTGCCATCTCCTGAAAGCAAAGCATTCGCTGCTTCCTTAAGGATCACCATGAACTGTGAGAATCAAATCAGATGTAAAAAAGATGTGTATATGTCATTGCTGTAAAGCAGCATGTGTTGTGCCACCTGAAAATGTGAGTTGCTATGCTTGTATCACAAGGTCAATGGGACCTACACATTATTCTTTGACAAAGCAAACAAGACTGGGAAAAATAATAGCAAAGAAGCTATGCATGGCAACATCACCTGCTTTTTGTCCTAATCTTAATAGAACTGCCAATTAAAAGAGTGCAAAATAATGTTTAGATGTTAATACTAATTAGTGACAGAACAACTGAAAGGTAACTTCTTGTAATAAAGGTCAGTGCTATCAATGTTTTGGTCTCTTCCTCCAAGTATCAGAAGGTTCTTGACAGTACTGCAGCACAGGGAATATTACACATTGTTTTGAGAACACAATTTCTCATCCTATTTTTGCTATTTTAACCAGAGAAGCTGTGACATTCACTACTATACTACTCTGGAAGGCTGAACTGTGTTCACCTAGCAACAGGAGCCTTGATGCTGTAAAATATCAACTTTGCTCATACTTTATGACCTTAAGAATGACTTTTTAAAAATTTGCTTCCTTATACAAATCGGGGTTGCCCTCCCAAAACACAAGCAGTTTATTATAAATCTGAATCAATACTAAACTCCAGCCACCTAAGGGCGAGTTTCTATAAATATGTACAACTTGAAAAGGACGGGGGGGGGAAAGATATAATAGTTTCTAATTTATTTACTTCTACATAGAACAACTATTTCTATGGTTATTTTGACTTTGAAAAATCTAACTTATCTTTCAGACCATTCCAAATCAGAATGCAATCAGATCAAATTTCTATCAATCAAACAAAATGAATTATCTGCTTACACAGCTTTGACTGCAAGTCTGCCACGAAAAGAAGTAAAAGGAATTATTTTCTGTACTCAATGAAGTTTAAATGACAATGAAGAAAAAGCTGAATAGGCTTCAATCAGGAGCAGTAATCCTAAGAGGGCCACCTGACAATTAGAATTTAATATGCCAATGCTATTACAGTACATGAAATTTTCTATTCTGCCCATAAAGGTCTTGTTAACAGTAATTAAATGTTAAGACATTCAGCCCTGCAAAGAAAAGAAATATAGTGAATTTATTATCACTAGAATCAGTGGAAGACTTTTTTAATTAGTAATTGAATAGCAAAAGATTGAATTCTCACTACCCAGGGACAACAAGGCTGATCAGGTCTCTGTTAAATTACATGCAATCATACCTTCTTCATTAGAATCGCAAACATCTGTGTAAACTGGTTTTGCTACTCAACAGATGACAGGAGTTGATACTGATCCTCACCCCTTCCTACCCTCAGTGTGTTTTACACCCAAGAGCAGTGACCTGTGCTGCTAGCTTTGGAGATCTGTGCTTCAGCCCCTAGTGCTGGTCATCAGGCAGTCTCCTGAGTGGGAGATCACCTGGGATTAGGTGAGCGGTAAGTCTCAAGTGCTGAGAAAGCACTGCGTGAGCAGGCAGAAAGGTGACCCACTGGAGAGTGTGTGCTGCTGCTGTGGGTTGGCCTGCATGGGATACAGGGCATGACTGTCCTCAGCGTTATGGCCCTGGCTCTTCTTTCCAAACTGTGACAGCTTATGGTTTTCAGTCCTGGAGGTCCCTGGTGTTTGTCAAAATGACAGGCATCATGTTCATGGGAACAGTTCTCCAGTTCCGTAAAGAATATTTTGATAACCTCTTAAAAATATTTTCTTTTTTGCAATAGTGAAGTAGACTCTTTAGCAAGAGCAAGCACTGGAACACAGCATGGCTTCCAATAAAGAATAATTGGATTCAGTCTATAAAACTAATTAAGATTGCCACAGCCTCTTTAGGATCCTAATGCTGCTTTTAATACTTGCTCGTAGGATTTTACAAAACATCCATTTGCAATGAAATGTATTTGCATAGATAAATGTATATCAGCTAATTTAAACATATAAAGAAAAATGAGGTCCACTTATTACTTAAACTAGGTAGAAATTTAAAAGAAAATTCATTCAGATTAATATTTAATGAGGTCCTAAATCAAAACTGATGTGATGAGAATATAACTAGGAATAATCACCGTACAGCGTGTCAGAGATCATTGTTCCTTAACATCTTGGCCCCAATTCCATAGCATCTACCATCATACAGAAATACTTGCCAAATATTTGACACAAAAGTCCAAGAAGTTAAGAAGATGAAGTGCTAAATAAATACTGTAAATCTTTATGTTTGCATCATATGAGCTCAAAAGCTCATCATTTCAAATTCTGGTGATAGCAGACAATTCCATCAATCAATGGATATCTGTGCACTGTTTCAAATGTAAAAAGGGGAAAGCTATAGCATGGGAAATCTGCTAAACATTAAATATATTTTAATTCCTTATGTATATATTTTACTGTTCTAATGCTTTGGAATAGTGACATGGAGTTTCTTTCTACTCTGTGTGGATGGACAATAGGAAGCTTTGGTCCACTGTTAAAAATGGGTCTGTTGCTTGCTTCCCCAAGCATGTCCAGCCTCCAACATGGTGATAGAGTGGTTATACTTGGGAGCAGATAAAAATGAACATACACTAGTAAAGTCTTTGTGAATCAGTAGGTAAACTTCATGCAACTTGCTCTTCCTCAGCAAACATGGAACCAGTGTGGGTGACTGCCATCAAAATACCGTTTCTTCATCTCACTTCCAATCAGTAATAATAATACTACTACTAAAGGTCTCATGGAATAGAAATGCCACTGTATGCCAGTGACCTACTTAAGCTAAAACTATCTTATATAACGTATAACTTTATTTACAAAGAGAGCTGAAATAGCATTTGTGCAATGATGGGAGAAACACCCTTGCCACCCCATCTTACCTTTTCACATTTAGACCTGGACAAAAAACCTATGGTTTCTGTAACTACTGGATGGCTTGAACCAGAAAAGAAAATGAGATAAAATGCTTGCCAAGTTTTTATAACATATGTTCCTTCCAGACAAGACTCCTTTAATAATTTCTATATTCAGTTTGCTCAGCTGTTTCCCAAGAAGACTCTAATGTCCTCCATCTGCAGTTATGCCAGGTGTCAGACGATGAATTAGCCACCTCATGTAGATAAGCAGGAATCTGGCTAAATCTTGAATGAGAGAAGGTACACTATGTCACGAGAGAAGGGACACTATGTCATATGCTAATGTTTTCAAAGTTAGTTTGCAGAACAGCTGCACATATTGTTTACTATAATGCATTCAATCAATAATTTTTTATTTCAAGTTGATAGAGATTTGATATGAAAGGATTGAGAAGCATTAAAATATCACTTTCAGGTCACTTGACTAGGAATTACAGAGCAAATTGTGAAAGCTGTCTCCTTTTAGATCTGAAGTTAAAAATTAGTAACGATTAATAATAAAAAGCCCACAGAGGCTGATGTATCTCATAAAATTAAGTCTCTTCTTTTGCACCCTTATGAAGTATTTTGCAGTACTAGTACCACCTATGGAAAACTGATAATCACCTTCAATGTTAGCATTTCTACCACTGTATAACTTGCTTCTGAAAAAAAACCCACAAAAATGTGAAATGGGATTTTGTACAAATTCTGGGTGGAACTTTCCAGGAGTTACTTTAAGAATCCAAAAGCCAAATCCATGGAAACAAAAGATTAATTCACCAGGACTGAAAAAAAAAATCTTGCTTTGTGCTCTACATCTTCCCATTTTCCTTGGGCAATGAGGAGTGCTCATGCTTTGCCCATGGAAAATCCACACCAAACAATTATTTTCTAAGAGCAAGGAGCCCGAAAAAAGGAAGAATATAAATTACAGTGCTGATTTCTGGAAACCTTAAGGTCTCCATATAGGGCATAACAAACTTTGCGCTATGCAAAGTTAGCAGAGGGTAAAGTTTGTGGCATTTGACATGACCACTCTCTCCCTGATTGTTGTCATAACACTACTTGAGGAGGTGGATGGTGGGCAAACCAGCAAGTGAGTGCTTATGTCTCAGCCTCCATGTCTGGGAGGAAATGTACAAATGTACATTTTATACAAAGCACAAAAATTTGGAGGCTGTTAAACTTGTTTTAAAAGAAATAATTTGTTCTGGCTCAAGTCACATACTTGCCAACACAGAGATCTAGCTTTCCTGCTGCTTCTGGATCCAGTATGTTGACTAAGTTCCAGTTCCAATGTTAACACAATATTCTTTTAAGTGAAGATGAATGGAGCTAGGAGAGAAGGTGAACTGCAACGTCCTTTTTTAAGCAAATCCAGGCTGCCATACACCTTGGAACAATACTGACTTGATTGTGCCTTACCCCTCTGATCTTCCCCTCTGTCTGAGCATTTGCTTTAGACCAAACTGATTCACATGCAGGAAATACCTGCTATATGTAGTTGATACATTTAGTGGCAGCAAAAAAGTAATTGTTTTTTTTATTTCATCAGTTGCGTCACAATCTCCCAGCAAATGAATGAGACGGTAATTCCTCTCCCCTTCTCATTTTTAATATTATGTTTAAATAATAAACTTCTGACCCACATCTGACCCCCCCCAAAATGACATGTGGTTATAACACATCAGCTACCCAGAAGTGCTATGTCAGTCTCCACAAATAATGGTACTTCTGACCTCACTATGTAATATAAAAATTCAAGTCATGTTTCCTCCCCCCCCCACCAACCCAGTGGAATAGGAAATGCAAAGGAAAACTTCAGTTAGAAAGATCAACATTTTGATGCCTTTAGAAAACCCAGCTGATGTTTGAAAATGAATTAAAAAAACCCTGAAGCTACTGTAGTCAATAACTTAAAATTTGTACAGAATTTCTTCAAACATCTGAGAGATTTCTTAAACAGGTTTTGTTAAAAATAAATGAGTAGTTCTAAATAAACACTAAGAAATGTGAAAAATCCTCAGGCTCAGAAATTAGACTAATGTAAATAGTGTGTGCTCAGAGAAAGATCTACTTTTTACATTTGTAGTAAAATGTAATTTCTCACAGACTAACTACATAGCACAATGTTCCTGAAAATTTTCATTGTATGGAGAGCTAACATAACTTCTGTTAATTTAAATCACTCACTCAAGACTAAACTTCATCCAGGCTAAATTGCATTTAAATCTTTGTGTCCAGTTTTTCTTGAAGGGTGGGCCTAGAGACAGCAGATAATGAACAACTACAGTCTCATCTACAGCTGAGATATTTGATATCAGAGATAACAAATTTGGGTCAGCAATTCCTGTTGCTAACAATAAAATAAATGGCTGAAGTTTTAATTTTTTTTTTTATTTTAAAATTACATTTTATATGGGTAAGAAGTTATTAATACTCCATATAACAGTCATCAAGCTAAGGTTGTGTGGAGAAATCATTTACAACACTGGAGAGTCTCTGCTTTACTGTTACATCTGTTTTCATTTTCAAATTATAACCTTAAGATTTATATCACCTTTTCCCCTTAGTTTTAATGTACTTGGGCTCATTTAGTTACTGACATATAAGTGTTCTCTATTGCACTGTACATTGATTTGAAAAAAAAATCTAGAAGAAATTTTTCTTTGATGCAGTCTTTGACCATTAATATCACAAACATTTGCCATTATTTGACATCTCTATCACTGATTCCAGGAGCACTTCCATTTTTTAAAGAAACCTAGGCATGGGGGTAGGAGGCGGTCTGGATGCCTGGGAGATGAGGTCTCCCGAGCACATTCCCCTGCCACATCCCAGGGAGGGCTCTGGCAGAGCATCGCAGTCTGTACCACAACCTGAGCCTGGTCAGGGTGAGGGCTGACAAAAGTCTCAGTGTGTCCAACTGTTAACACAGTTGCTGTATGGCAAAAATAACTATGGCTTGTATTGTGGAGAGCTTTACCAGATAATATCTATTCCCAAAAGGCACCTTTGAAAGGGCCAGCCTGCTTTAGGGTGATAAAGAGTTTAGCCCTTATGGCATGAGCTATCCCATGCCACCACCCTCTACGGGCTAGAGAATAGTGCCTGACCTGTTTGTTGGTATATGTGTAGTCTATCCTACATCTGTTGACCATCTCAGAAGACTTCCCAATAAATTAATATGAAAAGCAAGTGACCTAACCATTTAGAGAAAAAAAAAAAAAATAATCAGACCACTGTATGTGGTCTGATAGGAAAATGACATTGGTTTTACAGGCTAGTCTTTACAACAGATAAATGACCTCCTGTTCGGGTTACCCATTGTTGACATTGTAAACATATTTCTGGCTTTTAAAAGTCCTCAAAGCAGTCTTTAGCAGACTTCTATAATTTGCAGATAATATCTGAAATTTGGAAGAGCTTTGAAAAATCTCTGTGGCTATCCTCGGGAAAATCCGTTCAGATTTGACTGAGCTACAAACAGGGAAATGTTATCATTTGTACTATCCTCAGTAGAGCTTGCTAAACTACTGGGGATAGAAACTGTGAACATGCTGTCTGAATGAAACATGTCCAGTCCCATTGAGACTTCTGTTACCGCACATACGTAGGATACATATAACACACCAACTTTATTATAGCAAAAGCCTGGGTGTCTTAACTGACATTCTTTACTGCACTGTAATAAAGATTAACGTGTACCGTCATTTCACTGCATATTGAAACCCTAAGAAAATGCAACAGACGTATTTGAAAATTACCTGAAAATTCAGTCATAAATCACATTCTGTTACTTTGGGAAAAATAGATGGATACATGGCAATCCTTACAAGTCTATTTTTGTTTTCAAGGAAAAGGGAGACCTTAATTCCAGTATGTAGGTTATAAAATGCCCTTATATTAACATAAGTAACGGATAAGTAATTTGCTGACTTGCCGATGTGTATTGGTGCTTGTGCAATAATATATGTTTTTGGATCATAGCTCTTTCCTCCCAAACTAACAAACAATACCACTTACACATGTCATTACTGGAGAGTGATGAAGCCATTATACACATATTTTTCTGGTCTTTGAAAAGCCCCAGATTTTTTTGGTATTCAAGTGAGTTTCAGACAAAAGTACAATCAATCAATTTTGACAGTATCAGTTCTGAGCCAGATTCTGTTATCCTGGATTCAGGTGGAATGGTACCTTTTTTAGCAAGTGGTACAATTGATTTTCATGGGGTTAGTTGCTAAAAAAGAAACTATTCTGACTAAACAGGATATCAGAAGTCACCTTTCATAACTGAAAATGAAAAATGTGATGACTGCTAGACATTTCATACATGCTGAAATACAAAATGAATTTTTTTTTTTAAACATAAGTGCTCTTGCGTAAAGAAAAATTGATTTTTTTAAAAAAAGGAGCCTTTTTGTCGTTTTATTACTTCTTTTCTTCTGAGCACTTCAATAAACGTGTATGAAATGACTTTTCAAAAAACTACAACAGGAAAAAAGGAAAAAAACCAACCCCACAACTTACACTCTTAAGTAAGGGTACACTCAAAATATACTTCATATGAATTAGTATTTAAAAAAACAATTGACTTTTGCTTTTGCCTGGGAAAGTCCCTAAATTTTTCCTTTCATTTCTTACAGAGTTGTTCCTTACAGAGGAATTGCTATCAATGGTATTATTACCAAAAATAACATCTCTGTAAGCTGGCATCAGGGTGTGAACCAATTAGCACTATGAGATGCTGTGGAAGATAAAAAACAAACGTGGCAATAACCATCTGGGTAGACAAAATATTCTTTTTACCTGCGGGTCCTTGAACATGGCAATAAACATATGGCAGAGAGAGTTGGGCTTGTTCAGTGCATTTCTAATAAAAATCTAGGTGACATAAATACGCCATGATAGGTGTCGTAGAAACTAGTGTAATGACCTTTCACATCTGGATGCCTCATTTCTAATTAGGAATGAATAAGACATAACAGGGTCAGGTGACACTGTCTAACGGAGCATATTACTTGTATATGGATGAGGCATGTGGATGAAAAACTTCCAAAGTGTTTTTACCAATTATCCTACCTAACTCAGTATGACACCAGACTGTGTCCCCTTAAAGGAGCTTCCAGATGTGAAAGGTCAGAATTTTTATCTTGGAGTATGCAGTTTATTCTTTCTCCAGTTCTTTCTTATCTTTATATTAATGTCAAATGAACCCCAAATTTGTTCCCTCCACTTCCTCCACGTCCCTTTTGAAATGTGGTTTTCAAAAGACACCACTTGCGCAAGCTGCTTACACCACTCCAACAGCATGCGCACGTTTCACCAGTCACAACAACAGATGGCCAGATCCTGGCTCCCTGACTCTCAGTCTAATCATGCAGTCAGTCCCACTTAAATCATGTTTTCTCATTATAACTGCCTCCTTGCTCAGTTTAGAACCTCCCCAAAATGTTATGGGGAAAAAAGGGCATTTCTAGACCTTTGCAAATCACCTGAATGGTGTGGCCCCAAATAGGAGAAGCAAATTCTGCAGCAGTGCACACTTAAATCATGGGGTTTTGCTCTACCTCCTGGGACAAGCTCAAGCACGGGAAGGGAAATGCCTGCTTCTTTGCAAAACTTGGCACCCAGGAGTCCAGCCCTGGCTGTAGGGAGTGGGCTGGGGCTGGCTGTAGCCGCTCCTGGTAGCCAGTGAGCACATCCCGCCGTGACCCTCATGCAGTGAGAGGGGGAAGAGCTGTGACAGCTCCTGACCCCAGGTGCCGGCAGACAGCTGCCAGCAGTGTCGGATTTTACATGTCGTGTACCATTTCTGGGATTTCGGGAACATATCACATTCTGCTTGGTGTTTGTCCTCAAGTGGGAATGGAGGTGCTGCCAGGGGAGTGCTGCATGAGCTGTTTCCTCTGATTCTGTGTCACCTGAAGGTGTCCTGATTTTATGGATCTGTTGCACTGGGAGGTTCGTGAGTAACATTTAGTCACTTTTTTTGCTGTGAAATGTCAATTAAAAAAAAGAAGAGAAAAAAAGAAAAAAAAGAGAAAAAAAGAAAAAAGAGAAAAAAGAAAAAAAGAGAAGAAAAAAAAAAAAAAGAAGCAGCAGAGATGAAAATGGTGCTCTGAATAGCCCACCAGTGTGTCTTACAGGTCACTCAAACAAGGTCATTATTGACTGAAAATGATCATTCTTGCTCTTTCCAGGCGCATGTAGAATAGAATAAATCATAATATTGGCATGCTCAGCTCTACCTTATTTCTCACTTAGACTGCTTTCTCAAACACTTTTAAATTACTGCTTCCTCCTTTGTATTTTAAGATAAAGGAATAAGAAAATTTTTATTACATTTTAAGACCAAAGACAAGCCAGCTTAATACAGAGCTGAAAAGTTGTACAGATGTTTTGGTGGTGAAAGAAATTACAGAAGAGGAGAGAGGAGATGTAACACATCATGAAATTCACAGCATGTTCAGGATCACATGCAGACCATTGCAGAGGTTCATGATGTTTAGTGAAAGCAGCCTAGGTAGATATATCAGGAATTGTTCACTTGATCTTTACTGGATCTGAAACTCGTAACTGGTTATAACCAAGCTAAGCCTTCTCATGGAGAGCAGAATTTAGTAACTGGCTTCAAAGCAATTTAATTTTAGTACTTCTGGGACAGATCTTCATGAATAGTACACTCCAAAGGGCTGCATCTTCTCCTATGATTTGGCAATCCACTGAGCTTGCAATTCTACTTTTGTTAACATATGCTGATTGCTTAGGTATATGCTTGAAGTAAAGCATAGCATGGAGACTCTTGAGCTGGAAGAGAATTAAACTCTGGAACTAGTAGCGGTGTAGTACTATCGTCTAAGCTAAATAGCCTTCTGAAAGATGTTGTACACTAATAGCATTGTCAAGGATATCCCTGCAGCTCATTTACACACATTTACAATATAAGCAGCATAGAACTGGGATACCTCTATTTTTAGATTTTCAATTTTCTGAGTGGGCTTACCCACAGAAATATTGAGTTACTAAAGGCAGCTATTCCTAAATCAATCCTGTTTTTTTTAGGACTTCTAACAGGAAGTTAAGGCCTTGGAAAAAGTACATACTGATACATTCTTCTTTCCTTTATGTTCCTTACAGTCCTGCTGCAGCCTACCTCTCTCTACTTCATTCTTTCCATCTTTTCACTGAGTAGTGAAAAATTTGAAATTTGGTTTAAAGTTTTACAGGACCAGGGATTATGATTCATCGTGAGGACAGTAATGTGCCTAGCATATCACAAGTTCTGTAAAAATAATAATAACTGCAATAACTAGCATTCTGTGTTGAAATCCTGCTTTATTTCAAGCTCTCAGTCAGTGCAAAACTGCATTTTGTATATTTGCTCTTAACATATCTCAATCTATATTTCTTGTAAATTTTCTGATTTGAGATGGAAGGTTGCTAATCACACAGTGCTGCTGGCATGGTTTTCCTGTAAATGAGCCTGCGTCTCCAACGATTTGCCTGCGCTGACTACATAAATAGAGATTAGTAAAGAACTAGAAAAAGTCAGGTAAGTTCACTGGCCCTGGCTTTGGCAAATATATCCCTTTGATATGTCTATTAATGTAAATGTTATCTTTACAGAGCAACCTTGTGTTTTAGGTATAGGGCAAAAGATGGAACTACTCAAGGTCAGACTTGAGCCCTGGTCTATGATGGGGCCCAAAGGTCAATCAGGGGTCAGACAAAGTTCCACCCTCAATGTCACCAATACTCTGACTTATTTAGTTTTGTTCTGAGCAATCATAATCACTTCAAGGGTTAGCCGACGAGGGAAGACTTCTGATTTCACACAGTCAGCATCCCGAGGAGGAGAGGTCATGATCCATCCACTTTCCTTTTCCCTCCTCTGAGCTCTACCATGTAGGGAAAGACCATCCTCAGCTGGTCTCAGAGCATCATCTCTATTATGAAGATTTTCCTTCTGACATAAATGAAATTCAAAAGACCATTCATGATGTTTGCTATAGCTCTCTATTTAAACATTATCTTCCGCCATATTGCATCACCTTGCAATTAAATGATCATGATCACGAGTAAGATACAAGGTGAAGTTAAAAAAGGTAATTCAAAAAGCCCTAGATATAAATATAGACAACAATCGGTTTTTTTTCTGATGAAGAAAAAAAGGAAAAAGAAAAAGAAAAGTGATATATGAAGTCTGATGGTTTCCTGCAGATCTTTAAAGAATGCTGTTAAAAATAAAAATATTTATTTTTTTCCTAGAGGAAAAACAACACAAACTTTCCTCTGTGCTTCATGCAACTAGAACAGCAGGTTCTGTGAGTCAAAGTGATTCACACAAGTCTTTCTCTCATTTTAATAATGGTTAAAGCTTTCAAAATGCCACAATCCACTGCATTTGACCATTGCATCAGCTACACTGGAGCACAATGAAATGTATGCTCTGGATTTTGACCATGCAAATGTATGAATTCTTATACTAACAATTCTGAGATGGAATACGCCTATCAGATAAAATGTTAAACTATTTGTTTTTATAGGGTTTTTTTTTTTTTCACGTAAATATCATAAAACTACAGGTAGTGCAAATCACTGTTACACTGTGTAACTGGGAGACCATCTGCAAATTACTGGATTTTGGAAATTCTTTGTGAAAAGGTCATTTGAAAACAGAGAAGGAAAACAAATCCATGTACTGTATTGCACAAATATACTTAGTTCCTCAGATGCCTCATAACAGAAGAAACCCCCCATTATTTCCAATTACTTGTAATCACATAATCTACACTTACAGGAAAACCTCTGCTCTTCTGCAATGAAGGAAAGGTCTAGGGATCTAAAGAGTGATAATCTGCACCAGGAGAGAAAGGGAAGAAGGAATCCAGCTCTAATCCCTACCAAATTCAGAGGTAAAAAAAAGACTCTCTATCCTGCAGGGAGGAAATGCCTTTCATTCTATATATCTTTATTTTCCTCTAAAGAATATAAACCTCATTGTTACAAATAAAAGTTTTTTTATAAACTCTGCAACAATCTATAGGCTATGCGTGTATAATTATTTTAGTTTGGCATTCTTCAGGCATTTTGCAGAATTTGTGCAGCAGTATTCTCAGCTGACTGGAATGAACAAAATATTTATTTGAAAAGGTTGAGGTTCTGGTCCTTGAAATTCGGTGAAGGTGCACCCTCACTGCAATTGCTATTAAGTTGCTGCTAATGGCTTGTCTGTAATCTCTCTGTCTACATAGACAAAGGGGGTGATGAGCAAGGAAAAAAGAAAAGGAGAAAATGCTCAAAAGTGTCCAATGAGAAAATCTACAGAACCATTCAGGAGCTTAACCTTTCTGGCCCAAAGTGATTTAGCAATCTAAAACCCATTGAATTTTGATAGATTAAGCTTCAACTCACCGGAACAGTTTTGGAAATTTTATTCAAAGCCCAGACTATGTTTGAGCATCTTCATCAGCACCAGGCTATTTCTAGATTCTCCATAAAGCTGCTGCTGAAAGAGCACAAACAGCACGAGACTCCAGTGCTGGGCTTGCTCTTCTTTTTAGCTTTTGGAAGTGCTTGGAGACACAGCTAATAATGCTGCACACAGTGCCATCTGTGACTGTGGTATAAGTCTAATCTGACTTGAATTCAGGATCTAATTTTAGCCTAAACTTGTTCTTCTTCTCATTTTTAAAAATAAAAGAATATTTCATTTATAAATATTTTAATCAGTATATCTGACATGTTTCAAATTACATTTTCAAATTAATACTAAAAAAGGAGGGAAGAGGGCTGAATATGTAGAGTTAAAATCCTTACTTGGATCAGGACAATTATTTCAGAAGACTATTTTTTTCTAATTTAATCCTTATAGTCCTTTCTTTTATCTCTCAAATTTGTTAGCGTGCTACCCCTACCTGACATCACACGACAGAGTCATGATCACATTGACTTCAGCTGGTCAGAAGATGTTATACAGAAAATGGCACACTTCAATGACATTTAGAGGTGCCAGCCCACTGTAAATGACATTTTGGATGTTACCCAGTGTGCTGTAGAAAGGCAAGTATCAGATCTGTTTTAAGTCGTCATTACTATTTTATACACAAAGCAGTTATTTTATAAAGCAATAAGTTGTCAGCTGTGAGGACTAGCTTTTTATTTGTTTACAGAAAGTATGTCGCACATTAATCAGCTTCACACTCCTTTTCACTCCTGATATGTAGTCAGTTTCTCTACCTGCCTATGTTTTTTTAACGTTCCCTTCTTATATCACCTGGGTGCAGAACACTGACATCAAAATTCACATGACACTCTCCATAGCATACTTTTTGCCTCATTTAGATTTGTCAGTGTTACTTTGTTTTCTTTAAAATTTTGCATTGTTTTCACTGCTGCAAAATGGTGAATCAGTCAAAATACCCTGAAAACCAGGCTACCGCTATGATTCTGCGATAGGAATGACTATTTAGCCCTTAACTTTTCTACAGAGTGTGTCAACAAATGTACCAATTAGTGTCATTTCTGATCTTGATGTTTATGCACTGAGACCTGGACTGTCAGCAGAATAGTTTATAGCCTACCAGAATGAATTCATATAAATACTTATAGACTTTACTAAATTGCAAAATACTGTTGTAAATGCAGTAATCTCTTTCAAAAAGTAAATTGCATTGGGCAAAGAATCCAGACAACACATCAGGCCTCAGGCTGATGTTTGGATTGTTTTACCTACAAATAACAAATTTCACACTAATACCTTAAAAAAAACACATGCAGAGAAAAAAAGAAATAAGAAAAGTTCTGTTCTCTTTCTGATATAAGGATCAACCTTCATACTTTGAAATGTCTTACTGGTTAATTAACAGTACTTTAGGTAGGGAGTTTTGGTTAATTTATATCCTTTTAGTCATTTAAACTTGCTGTCTGTTGTGAACTTGCACGTCCACACAGTGCATTTATGACTCTTGGACAACCCAACACAGAATAACTGAGCCTGTAAAATACTGAAGAGCTCCTTGAAAGGCACAGAGACAGAGCTTTCATGATTGTCATGAAAGCCTAAGGTTCAAATCCCTCTTCTGCATGACCACCAATTTATGAAGTAAGTTTTTTTTTGGTTTTTTTTTGCCTGTGAATAATGATTGTTTAATCTCCCATGTAAAATAGAACAGCTACAAAGCTGAGAAGTAGACTATATAAGCAATGAATGTATTCCAAATCTCTTATTCAGGCAGTGGGCAGTGAGATTTTAGTGTTTCTCTGTTCAGAAACAGACACAGCAGGGATTTTTATACTTATTCTTCAAAGAGGTCATGCATCCTTTTTGTTTCTATCTCTTCCCTTATGTCATTTCAACCAAATCTTTGCCAAAATCAGTTCTATTCAGCAAAGAGAGGCAAAAGTTTCATTAAAAAATTCTCATCATGGAGCCACCAGAACATCTTTACATAGGAATGCTTGGTGGAGTGAGCAAAATAACTTATCTCACAAAGCTTATTTACCATATTTCCTTAGATACCATAGCCAGACTGTATTCCCAAAGACCTCTGTCTGGCATTTTTCAAGTGTGGGACTCCAGTGCTGCACGTGTTGGGTATTTTTGGTCTTGCTATTCCCAGTTTCACTTTGGCAAATAGCGCAGAACAGGAAAATTCTCTGCTAAAGCTTGGTTTCCTTCATAACTTGACCTCAGATTTAAAATTCCTGTGCTTATGATTTCCTTATTTTTTCATGCCAGTTGGGAATCAGGTAACACTATTTTACCTTTGGTAATATTTATTTGTAAAAAATACCAGACAGAATAGCATACAGCACAAAAAGCAAGCATGGGAAAGGACAAAAAATTGATAATGTGCCATCTAAAATGATCAAGTTGTCATAGATGACACTGATATAAATTCCCTTGTTATTGCAGATGAACCGGTATAATACCAGGGGACTGAACATGAGCCAGATTTGATTTGTCAGCTTGTTGCTATTATTTTGACAACATTTCAGCAAAATTGTCACATCTGTCTAAATTCTGTTAGAAAATTAGATGTAGCAAAGAACACCAAACAGCCTTATTTTCTCCTACTGAGTGTGCTGGGATTTTCCTTCGGTGAATCATCAGCCGGCAGCAACAATGAAGAGTCACAACAATCACAAAGATACCATCTGTTTAAGGGAGATGATCCAAAAGCAAACATGTATCTTTCTAAACATAAAATTCATCAGCACAGAAAACTACACACACACAAGTGTGTGGCTTTGCATACATATATATAATTTCTGTAATTCCTGACATGTTATCAAAACACCCAGATAGTAGCAATTACAACATTTCCTGTATGGATTTCTATCATCAGCTAAAGCCACAGATATTACTTGAACTTTGTATCATGGGAGCTCATGACATTTGGAAATATGGAATACGTTTTTCATCACATGGTGCCTCTCACACCTGGTGCTTGCGGAAATTAGGCTTTAATGATTAGAGTGCTTCCATTTCTTTCAAAGTATTTTAACAAATACAGGCAAAATGCATAGCTTTGCATTGCCAAGAACACCTCCAGCAAACTAACAGACTACAGGATGACTACTGCAATAGGACTCATCTACATGACTTTTTTTCCCCCTTTTCTAACAGTATGCGTATGGAAGTCCTCGTTCCATTTTAAAGGAAATCGTTTAAAAAAACTAGTTCTCCTTGCCAATCCTGGCAGCAATCGTAAGTGTCCACAAATGTAAAATTTTCATCAGTATAGTTCTTGTGTGGTAGAAAAACATCTCTGATGCATTTTCTAAAGCAAACATGATAATGAATAAATTGGGAAAAAAGAAGTCACCCATATTTTCAAAAAATGCAAAATAAATCTCAAGGAAACATTTGCATTGCGATTCATGAAAATATTAACAATGCAAAGATTGTTATTAAAGAGGCAAACAGGGAGAACTGATTGCCAATATAGCTCCCTCACTCTTGTTTAAAACATAAAGTTAATTGATAAAATAAATGAACAGCAATACAATCTAGTGTTCAGACAGAGGCTTAAACTTATTTTTCTTTCATTTATACCATTCAGACCTTTTAAAAAAAAGTATAATGAAAAATAATGGTCATTAGGTGACATAAATGTTGCTTTGTTTCTTACATGTATGCAATCTGCTACCCATTATAGATTATCACAGTGGAGCTCATGAAGTAATTCCAGAAGCACGCAGGCAGCTACCTTCTTCTCTGCTTGACTAATTTTTAGATCATGTGTCCATTCTTTTACCTTCCTTAGCAGGTAAAATGTAGTGTAAGTGACTTAGGCAATGCACTTGTAGAGCCAAAAGGAGTTCATCCAACAGCAAAAATCCCAGGAGGAGTGGTCTAATGATGATACAATAATCATCAATATTTTATTTAACCCCTGTGCTTATATTTAAACAAAAGGCTTAAATATGAGCAAAACCAGGGTTAACAAAGTTTTGCTTGAACATTTACTGTGTTCCCTGGTTATGTTCTCATACAGCAGGAAATAAATGCTACTGTTTTCTGCTTAAATTGCCTAAAACACCTGTCTGCTTTTCTACCTGACTTTCTTCTAGAATTCAAGTGATCTGTGGCACAGGAGTGGAAAAATTATACTTGCCTTCACTTGAATATAAAGTGAAATATAAACATACATGCACACATGAGATTATAGCAGAAAGATCAACTTTATTAAAAAAAATCAACATAATTCAACTTGTTGCAGAGGAACCTTCCTACTGTATGTCATTCTCTGCCCTTAATATTGTAACTTGGTCAACTTCTCTTTAAGCCACTTCTGATGAAACATTTTAATTTTTTCCTGGGTGTACACCCTATTTGATATGATAAAATTATGCTATGCTATGAATTACTAATATGACATAATATAATGCCACAAACTAGTAATTTTATATCTAGTATAATGATTTTCACTAATACAGAAATTGATTACTAATGACCGATACTAATGCAATCTAAATTTTGACAATATACCTGATGACTTTGTGATGACCAATTTCATTTGTATGTTCCCATGTTAATAAATAAAAAAGAAAACAATCCCTTTGAATCTGACTCTGTGAATACATGCAATAGGAACAAATGGCAAAATTAAGCCTGTTTCTAAATGGTATCAAAGTCTTACTTGTTCTTGCTGAATTCTCTGTAAAGGTTCCTACGAACAATACTGGTGATCATGATGATGTTACTGTCATGAAAGAACAAGATCTTCACTGATGAGAAATCTAGTTAGAATAGTTAACTTCTAATCAGGCAGGTAGAGTGCATAGTAGGTCAGGTTTCTATCTCTTGCCCTCTGCCACACACACACACACACACACAAACACTCTCACAAACATGCAGTTAGCCATTGTTCTGTTCTCAAAATTCAGCCTAAAAGACTGTAGGTATAATAAAGGAATAGTCATATGTACTGTGAAATATATAACAATTCCTCTGACTTCAACAATAGGCAACAACTTTAACAATTCACCTGACATAAATAGACTGACATCAAAGCCAAAACCAATGAATGGGTAGTATTTAAGTAAGCACACTGCACATGAAAGACATTTAGAAAAAACATATTTTAAAATGGAGTTCAAATCATGTATTCAAATGTGTCTCATCATTTGAGCTAAATGTGTCATAACTGATGACAAAACTTAGCTTTCAGCATTCAGTCAGCTGAACTATTGCATTATGTGTATCTCTTCATTGGGATTGAAGATGAGTGTGGAATGAAAGCAAAGTGACAGATCAAAATGAAAGAGAAGTGATATCACATAGATAAACTTGTCTTGGACATGTCAGTACTTGCTATTTTATTTCTCTGATATGAAGGATGGACGAAGTAAAACCAATTTCGGTTGTCAAGGGCTGCCACAAAATGGAGAGAAACAACATGAACAACAAAAAGATGTCAAGAATAGGTCTATCAATAACACTAACTTATTTTACACATACACAGTAAAAACCCATCCAGCTTCCAACTTCACATAAATAAAATACCATTCCATCTCTAGTAGTTACCATAGTTGCAGAAGACATCTACTGCTTCACCCACCTTCTCTAACTACAAAAGTCACTTATCTGAACATCTTAACATTCAGATACTACATCTATACAGTCTTGAAATTTTAAATAACTTGCACTAGTATATTTCTTCAACTAGGACTCTATTGACACACTTTTTGAAGATCCTGCACAAAGCTCCTGTTGAAGGCAATAGAAACTTTAGCTGCTCAGCATCTCTGAAAGTCTGTTCATACATTTTTATCTCTTCAGTACCCATTTAAACATAAGCCCTGCAAAAAATAAGAAGACTGTCCAAACAAGAATGTAGATAATCTGAACCTGTACAGAGTTTGAGTATTTATAGAAAATACATTTAAATTTAACACACAATAAGAAATATAGCTATAAATACTGAACACGTCCCTGAACTGAGCTATAAGAATGAGTTGTTAGGATAGAAGAAAAATTAAAGAACCTGTAACAGAAAAAATGGCAAGGTAGGGAAACAAAGAAAACCCTTACTATGTGGAAAATCTGCTGAAACACTAAGTTTTCCATAGAAATTCTAGTATCATAAAATACTCCCCTTTTATCTTCACAGTAAATCTTATTTTGGAAGAAGATATAAGCAAGTTGTTATTGTATAATCCAAAATTCTTTTAACTCTGGTTTCATCAATAAATGACTAATACTGAATGGATTCTTGTATTAAATCTATGTGGAATAGGTCCTTATTATCAGTATAACCCCCTACAAGTTACAACACAGAACACAATCAAAAACTGAAATAACAAGGAGTGTGGCGTTAAGCATGTGATTTAAATTGAATCACAGTAAAAGGATTTTAAATGCTAGAGATAGCCACATGCAATCTGACCTTCTACCTCCCTATGCTACGTGATCAGACTGAATTTCTCAGCAAAAGTAGCATGAACAGCTCCATTCAGTACCTGCCAAACTGCTTCTGCTAAGGACTGAATGCTTGTCCACAAAGGTTTGATCCAGTAGAGTTGGTGGGAGTGATAGTTGGCCTGGCATTTTCCTTCTATGACATGCTGCAGAAAACTAAGCAACTCTTTCAAGGGCTTTGCTTTCTCTGGTTTGATAAGACTCTCTTCAGAAAATAAAAATAAGTTTATTAAATCAACTGCTCTCAGTAGAGATACAGTAACTGACTGTATATCAAAAGTAAATGCATGTATAATAAAGGAGCTCAACTTGAAAACAACCATGATTTCTAAAAAAACCCATCATTCTTATATAGAAAATAGGTGTTCTTTCAACAAAGTAATGCAATATAGGAGATCTATCTAAAGGGATAAACCTTCATGTTGTCCTTGAGGATCAGGAAGTGGCACTGGTTTAAAATCTAGTGACTACAAGAGTGTTAAGTTACAAGATTAAGAAGCAGCATACATGTAATCACTGGTGCTGTTTGCTCTTTTTGACTAAGTTACAATGAGTGTGTCCTTTCCAAGCTATGCAGAGAACTGAAATGAAGAAGGTTCCCTTTCCATTTGAGTAAGTGAGAAGAGTATTTTCTCTTTTATGCAAGGAGAGAGACCCAATAATGTAGTGCTGTTGGAAAAATGGCCACTACTCCAATAAATACAATATATTGAGCTGGTAGCTGTCTCATCTTTCACTAGGTCATGCAAGGAAATTTAAAAAGCAACAAATGCAGTCCCTTCAAATCCAAAGCCATAAGAACTCACCATGATGGGATCTTTGGAAGGTGTTTAGAGGCTCAGGTAAAGATAAAAAGCTATTAAGACCATTTTGTTCAACTTTTTTTTGCCCATTTTCTTGAAATCAGTTTGTCTAATAGCTGTCAACACTCCACCTAACTCACAGGATCAACTATGAGTCTTTAACATGTGACCAGGCACAATGGTCTTGGATCTTTTTCTGCTTTATCACAAGCTATAATATTGTTTTCATTTCCTTCCACCTTCTTGTTTAGACAAATGGAACAAACACAATGACAGATGAAAACTAATGACATTCTTCAAGAAACACTTACAGTTTGGAATGGAATTAGTAAACAGAACAACATCATCTTTAATGTGAAACTCAATTAACCCCCTCTGCCCTTGCATGCCTCCCTTCTCCTAGATGCTACCCCTTTTGCTCTTTGAATTTGTTCATTTTCAGCTAAAATATTCTCAAAGCCAAATGTTTTAGGCACACTACATCAATGTTTCTTTTTGTCAACAAAGTTTCACAAAATAATCAAGAATAATTTAAAAGCAATTTCTGTTGAAAAACTGGTTCAAGAAAATACAATGACTCTTCTACTTGAAAAACAGCCTGGAGGAGATGTTGAAATAGAGAATAGATACTTCAGAGTAGGCAACTTAAAGATGGAAATGAGGCTACTCCACAGGAGAACAAAGTGGAAGTGATTTGAACGACACACAACAAATGTGCTGATTCTGGAGCAGAATTCAAAATGCTGATTAAGGCACCTGAGATCCTCTAAATGTGAAATGGGAGAGGCAGAGGTGTCCATGTTTGTCATACCAGTGGGATGCTAGGACATCTAAACCAACTGAGAGAAAATCTCAGAGAAGAACCTTCTCCGGGCTAAGCACTATTTCAGATTAGCAATTTATTTGGCTTTAGGACTTAGTAGGACTTAAAAGTGTTGGAAAACTTATTCTGGCTTTTATTGTTGCATTAGTATACTTCATTAGCCTAATGATAAAAATCTAGCCTAGGAAAAAAGTCACCAAGGCTCACAGCTCTCCCATCTCAGAGGCATCACACACAGAAAATAGCTTAAAAAGGAATACCACTTACAAAATATCTTTAAATACTGAAGTGCTTACTTTCTACTGAATTTCAATGGGACTGAGACCTTACCAAGTTGTCTGGGAATTTTTGGAGGGCTTACTCAAAATGCAGAGGGAGGCAAAGGAAACAGCACAATTGCATTAGACTCAAGGTAAAAAAAAAAAAAAGAAAAAGAAAAGAAAAAGAAGAGGCAAATGTTACAAGGAAGGATATCAGAGAGGTTTCACTTTTATGAAGAGTAGGACTTGAAGGTGCCATAGAAAGGTCCTTTGTGATTCAAATATCTGAACAACTAAAACAAGTTGTGTCTTTCAGCAAATGCACAGAGCGAATGTGCAGTGTACAGGTGTCTTGTGAAAGGCAAATGAAACATAGGGAATGTCCCAGCTGAAGCAAAAAGAAGGACAAGGTGGATCCACAATGAAACTATTTATAAGGAACAAAAAAGACCAGCTTTTAAATTAAGGAGGATGTGAGTCCGGCTCTGTTTTGGTATTGATACTGCGTTCCTTACATATTCTGTGTAATGTGATTCCCTTTCACATCAGTTTTACAAGAGTGTAACTCTGCTGGCTTCCAAACCTCTAAGCACAGCCCAAAAAGCAGCTCTAAATGTGAGCTTCCCTGGTTCTGAATGTTACTTGTAGCTCCTTCAGTTTTAATTCCAGTTTAGGTATTGTGGCACATTATGTCTCTTTACACAGTTTCAAATCACTTATTTGAAAATGTAGTTTCCAACTTAATTTCTACATCTGGTGCTTATTTCTTATTTATAATTTATTCCCTCTGTAACCTCCCAGAGATCTTTGAGCATGAGGGACTTTTTTTTTTCTTTAAAAAATATTCTCTTCTCTAATATATCTACTAAAAGAAGACACTGATCATTCTGAGCTTGCAGAATGCTGAGTTATATAGTGAAAAATATAGCAACAAATAACAGAAAGATAGAAAATAATCAAAATACCCTGGCAAGCTGAGCAACCTACTAATTTAAATGTATTTCTTCTAAATATATAATCCTATGGTTTTTTATTTTCCTCATTTTTTCCTTAGTTTTCATGTCCCTTTATTGAGAATACAACACTGTAAGAAACATCCTGAAGGACATAATTTAGTAGCATAGTCTACAAATTTTGGAAACCTAGAATCTAGGGAATGATGATTTTCAATCTAAGTGAACTCAACTGAGCAATTTTGTCACTTCAAAGTAAATAAATTAAGTTCCACGCACTTTACTTCGTGTGCTTTCCTTGGAAGGAAATCAAGGTTTGTTCTCACGTACATGAAACTTTAGAACAGATGTATTAGTATACATCTGGTTGGGAATTTGGGAATTTTTCCAGTAAACCAGCTATACCATAGGGAAATGCTGAATTATCAAAATTGAGATCTCTTGCTTTAACTGATTATACTGGGTCTGGCTGGGATGGAGGTAAATTTTTTCATAGCAGCCCGTATGGCCCTCTGTTTGGTTTTGAGACTAAAACAGTGTTGATAACACACCAGTTTCAGCTATTGCTGAACAGTGCCTGCACAGCATTGAGACTTTCTCTGTTTCTTATGCTGCCTCCCCAGTGAGTAGGCTGGGGGTGGGCAAGAGACTGGGAGGGGACACAGCCAGGACAGCTGACCTCAGAGACATTTGAAGACTGGCTGGGCATCAGTCTGCTTGTGGGCATGGGGAGTGATTGCCTTTACATCCTTTGTGTTTTTTTTCTCTTGCCTCACTTATCAAATAGCCTTTATCTTGTGATTCACCCAAATGTTTTCTTGCTTTTGCTCTTCAAACTGTCTCCCCCATCCTGGTGGGGGATGAGTGGATGAGTGACTGGGTGGGTGGTTATTTGCTGGCCAGGGTCAACCCACCACACTGATAAACTAGTTATAGTAAGAACATTCTGAAGTCAAAGATTAGGTTTTCTATCAAAATAAGAGCAAGAGAAGGGAATGAGGGATTCCTCCTTTTCCAGTCAATTCTGACAATCTCTCTCTTGTTGATTTTTTTCCTAGTTAATATGTACTGTTAATATGTACATTCAGTAGTGTGGAGAAAGCATAAGATAGATTAATTCTAACTCTCAGCAGCTACAGCCTTGTCCTAGGCTGCTAGTGGAAGCAAAGGCTCAAGTGCCTTTTCAAGGGAAGGGTTCATTACTTATCCAAGGTGGAATAGTTCCAACAGGAGAGGCTGCAAATTCCTTTCCTTTCCTTTCCTCTCAGAGTAGTAAATAAACATTTGGTTATGAATTTCGTTTGGGATGAGGAAGACTTAGGCTAAAGTACACATAACATGAATCAAACAGAGTATTTCTCATTCATTTGAGTTGACTGGTCACTAGCCTAATGAGAAGAAAAGACTGGAGAAACAGTTTTTTAAATCCTGAAACTTTGATTTGACAAAAAGCTATTTGCTCTCCCGCTCTACTCTGGTATCCTTCAGCAAATTATCTTCCAGTTTCTTCTTAGGGGTATTGAAGTTTCTTGGGATTCTTTAGAACGAAAAGTATTATAAAACAAAATTATTATGTAATTATATGAACATAAAATATTCTTACTCAATTCTTATTCAGTTGAACTTTAAAAAGCACAAAATAGAGAAATGTGGATGTCCTTGGGCCTGGACGGTCCTTGCATCGAGAATTTAATTTGCTTTGAAAGTCTTTCTTTTCCCTCAATCTCCCACTATTCAAAGTTAATTTAAGACATACCCAGGTGAAATGCAATGGAACAAGTACTATCTCTAATGGTGTCTTCAGAAGTTATGAAATGCTGCATAGCCCTCAGCAGTCTTCATCAAATCTATTTTACTGTGTTCCTTGTAAGATTTACCATGTTTCATTTTGGCTAAATAGGTAGCTGAAAAGCTGAAACACACATACACATAAGAGCTCAAAACTCTTTCCTCTTGGAATCAAAATTTTGGATGCTAATAATTCAGGTAAGTATGGGGAGTTTGCTTGACATACCCAAGTAAACAATTCAGACTAAAAATAAACCAACAAAAGCAAGAAAATTTTTATTGAATCTCACTGAATCCAAACATTCATTTTGGGAGTTAAAATTCCACCAAGGAGACAAACTTACATAGATGGGCACAAAATAGTTTTTCTTTTTCTTTGTCACTAAAGCTAGGTAAGGCTTCTTAGGAAGGATGAATATTTACAAAGCCAATTTAAGGCAACTTTTATAACTTAGATGCAAAATGAATTGATGTCTTTGAGATTCATATAGACACTATCCCCACTGTATATTTCAACTATATTCATGCTTTGGGGATACAAATGTCCAACCCTGAATACCACTATCTTTAACAGTGGAGAAGGTCTGAGCGGATATTTAATGAAAATGCAACCTTAGGCAGCAGTTTTGAAGTGATCTAAATAATATTTCAATCTAGATAAACAGACAGCTGACAGTCAGTCTTCAGATAGAGATTAAATAGCCAGGGTTTTCTAGGCTCAATGGTTGTTTAAAGCATGCTTAGAGTACCCAGGTTCTCCCTTGGTTTTTCATGCTATTTTATCCTTTGTTGCAAGAAAAATATTCAGATTCAAAGTTTTATCTGATTATCCAAGCTCCAGATTGTTCTACTTTGTTTTTTCTCTTCTCAGACATTTTGTCTTGTCAGAAGCGAAAGACCAAAAATCATATCAGATATTAGTATTGAAATTAGACAGTCTAATGTAGTGCTATAATTTCTTCATTAAAAGATACTATTTGCATACAAACAACAACTAGTTTGAAATAAAACTACAGACATGCCTTAAGAAATAACTTTTCTATACTTAAAATGTACATGTTATCTTGCAAGAAAATTTATGATACTTTCCTTATTATTATTTTTCTCATCACCTTTGTTGACCCACAATCGCCTCTGCATAGCTAGTTACGCAGGAAAGCTAAACACTTCTATTTTAAGTTAAAATCAAAATACTGTAAAATGACTAGCTGTATTTTTGACCGTACTTCACGTTATCCTATCCCTTTAGTATAAACAATATAATACTGGAGAGTTTCTAAATAGAGACCTTGGCTGGAAAAAGATGTCCAATAGTGTGGTGTGAAGGTAACTGAGTAAAGCTTTTTGGGGCTCCTGATGAAGTGAATAGCATGTGTACCACTGCACCACCTTCAAGATGCAAGGCGTTTTTTTTTCATACAGCTGAACAGAAATGCAAAAGAGCATCTGCTGTCTCATTTCTGCCTTTTCCCTCTTCCTTCTGGGCCTGAGGAAACTGGTAAGCTGCAATCCCTGGGTTGACGACCGAGCAGAAGTCTGCTGGGCTGTGATTCAACTTCTGTGAGGGAAAGGGGAGGAGAAAAGGCTTCTTTTTTCCACACCACTCCATTTGTGGATAAGGGAAAAGCAGAGCTAGGTCACATTTAGTACTCTCTTTCATCATGCAGTACAGAAGAGATGCTTGCCTGCATCTCTTTAAAGGGCTCTGTTGAATATGGCTGCAAGTTCATGGATGTAAATGACGAAGCGCCATCAGGAGGCGTTTGCCACCATCAGTGTTGATCTGTACGTAACTAAACTGTATGCACAGACAATGCCCTGGAATTACTATTCCAGACAGAAATGTTAATACAAATCTGGAATGTTTCTGAAGGCTAATAAAAACATAAAATGAAATAATGCAGCAGACTTCTGGCGATGTCTCTGTCCTGTGCAATTTACCACAGTAAATAAATCACTGAGACAGGAAACATATGCAATGGCAAAACATGGGACCTGTCACATCAGTTCAGTGTCAATACGAATCTGTCTAGTTAATGCAGACTTATATTCACCTTTCTTCACTGCAAACTCTTTTTCTGACCAAGAATTTTTATTGACTTTTAAGAGCCCATAAATAACGGTATGTTTTGAATAACAAAATTGGTAGACATCTTGTTTATCTAGTTACATGAGAGTATCTTATGGTTTCCTAAACATGTAAAATATCTGAATGCTTCAGGCTATAAAATTACCTTTAAAATTACACACATGGCTTTTTAAGGATACTGTGTTGCCTGGAGCATGGAGACACTACCGAGTCAGTGCTGGTGAATCATTCAAGTGAAAATTTGTTTCAGACTTCTATTGACTGTGAACACTCTTAGGCAGTACTTTCTCCCTGATGGCTTTTTCGTGATTTCCCTGCTGAATTTTGGTTTTAATATATTGGGATAAGTAAATAAGCCATTTCATTTTTATTTTCCTTTCCATGAAATGCTTCCCAAGTAACTTGATTAATGTTCAAAACCAATATTTGAGCAGCTACATAATGTAATTAAAATTTCATAAAATAGCTATAATCATCCTAGGCTGGTAATAAGCTACCTTATTTATCACACAAATTATTTCTTTGGATTTTCAACAAGCACTTTATTTAGCTAACTAAATAATCTTTTTTCTGCAGGAGGCTTGTGTTTTAAAACAGACAATTGAAGTCACAGCCAGAATGCCTTGCCATATAGAGCCAATATTTATTCGCAGGAGGTTTCAGCTATGTGTGTATTGAAGTTACCCTGATATATCCAGAAAAGTGTGCTTGACTGAGTTCTACTTTAAGCCTGTCTGCCAAACTGCTTTTTTCTATCTTGAAGTGATACTAAGTGCACAATGAGACAGTTTAAAGGTAGAATGTTAATTGAATATGGGTTGTTTTTTTTTTTTTGAGTAACGTGCAGCACTGTGTTGGTATCTATAAAACCATATGGGCCTTTGCTGTCAATAACAATAACTGTGAAATGTGCTAATTGCTGGAGAACCTTAAAGCTGAAGAGAAAGACATTTTATTTTTTCCTACTGCTCTTTACATAATCTCTATCTCCTTACTGTCCCTACAGTCCAATTCCATTTGAGACTGAACAACTTGAAGTGCAGTCCTACTTTAAAAGTGCTTTTGCAAAAAGCGGTAGCATGAAGTTCCATATTTGCTATATCCCTATGATTTCCAGATCAAATTCTCTTAGCTTGCTGACTGAAAGGTCATTTTTATCTATGCATCTGTTCTACAAACTTTCATGGAGTCTGGAAACTAAACTATGCTGTTTCTTCCATGCACAATATCATCCAAAAACCTTTCCGCTGGGCAAATGCTTCCTTCGGGTACAACTGGGAAAGACAAAGGATTGTTTTCAAATCCTGCCCTCATTTACCTCCCTCCATGTAGCCTAGGGCCCACAGTGGGGCTGGAAAGGTGCATCTTAGTATTTGTTTGAAGCTATAACAGAGAGGGTTCTGCGTATTTAACTGTTCATAGTTATGCTGATAATATAAACAGTACAAAACTATCCCACTTTCTATTGCTGAACACAGTCAGTTCTGTAGGGCTAATGGGATTGGAAAGGAAAGAGGAAAAAAAAAAAGTTCATTTTCCACAAGTATAAGCAGAAAAAGCTGTTTGCTGAATGAAATGGTCACTGTATACTATCAGTTTTTAGGGAAGAAGCAGAGTTAAATGTTATTCCAATGTTCAGTACTACCACCAGGAAGCTTTTCCTCTGTGAAAATACCAGTTGCAGCAGCTGATGATTTGTGACATTGTGTTGTAATCCGGGAGGAACTTGGAATATGACCAAAGGGCATTACTAATATTCTGCATGACTAATTATTGAACCTTCCTCCGGGTTCAAACATGCCAGTGTTTGCACAGATAATGCTTTTGCTCATCCATCATTTAAAATGTCTTGTAGCTGGAAAGCTAACAACATTCATAAAAGTCTGTTCATAAAGCCCTCTCGTGAGGGAGGAGGCAGGGTGACAGTTCGCATTTTTCTGGTCTTTCAACTTCTTTGCTGCTGACCATGGTTACAAATACCATGTAGCCATGGCCACTGGGAAGGTGATTAGTCATATTTTGTAGATAGAAAAACTGAAATATGTTAAGGCAACAGTCAACAGCCAAACCTGGTTCTGCTAAACAAACCTTTTAGTTCTGTGCTCCTGACAAGCTGGAACTTGTTGGATCACACTGCTGCTTTCATCAGCTCTTTATAAATGGAAACTGGAAAGGTAGGCAATGGAGGAGGGAATGAAACATGCCCAAAATTTAACTTGCTATGGAGCCAGGATGCAGACCAGGTGTGCAGAGTTGGAAGCTGGTGGGTCCTGTACTCTAGATTTATTTTCATTGATTGTCATAGTATCAAGGAAAAATTTAGGTTTGGAGGGACCTCTGGAAGTCACCTGAAATAACGTCCGGCTCTAAGCAGATAGGTGAGGCTGATCAGGACTCTGTCCATTACAAGGTGTAAATTCTACAGCGGCTTGACTCCATGACCAAAGCCCGTTGATCTTAGTGGTCCCTTCTCACTCTGACCTCTGTGAATTGCCTACACCTTCTTCTAGTATTAAACAAGAATTCCTAACATTTTCCAGGTCTTATGCAAAGCTCCTGGACAAATGAGATTACATTTAAGGATTGGCCTTAAATCTCATAAAAGCATTCATGACTCCAACAGTTATAATAGTCACTGGAGTTTGAAGTATGTCACTACTACAAAATCTAGATAGCAAGAAAAGTGTCCAGAATTTCAGTATTTATTTTCATAGATTTTGCTTTGAAGAGAATCTTGAACATCAAGCTCAAAGCTCCAAAAAACATATTCCTCTTCAGAAAAAGAGGAGGCACTGAATATCCTATCTTCTTTCACAGAACCTCTCTTCTACACTCAATTTCCTTTCCTTTGTCAGGAGCATTCTGATTAGAATTTCTCTGCAGAAAATCAATACTCATTTAATAAGAATGAAGCTGACTTTGAATTTGAAATGGAAATTGAACCTGTCAACCGTTCTGACTTGCAAACATTTGATTTCTCAAATATGAATTTGTTAAATGGACCCCGAAAAGCCTGTTCCTTCCCCCATTTTAAAGAATGGATGTGCACAAAAATACAGAGGGAAGTTACTGGAGAATTCACACACGTGCAAAGTAGATGAGAATTATCCATGAGCAAGCTCTGGGAAAGCCTAATGCTGTGTTCAACAATAGCTAATTATTGAGAGACATCCCTGCTGATGTTCTTTTCTGTTTCATATTTGAATGACAAAAATTTGTATGAGGTGTGCATAGCATATGTTAAGTGCATGTATGCATGCATGTGTAAGTGCACAGGTGTCTGCACCTGTCAGATGGGGGGTCTCTATGAATTCTGTGTTGAAATTCTATTTCTGAAAAGAGAAAAGAATAGTCCACTAAAAATAAAATACCACTCAATGAAAGACAGGTATTAGAAACACAAGACGTTGATATCTGTGTATCCATGTCGAAATGTTTGCTAATTTTGAAAATGCAGGTGCTGACTGCAAGGGCTGAATGCTTGATTTCCACCGGCTGCAGAAAAATGGATTTTAGGATTTAACTCTATCATCTGAAGATTAAACACACTCAGTGGTGCACAGTCCTTGCTCGTGCCTACAACCTCACTGGTGAAAGGTTACTTACAAGCAAGCCCTTATTTATGGAATTTTTAGTAACAGGATATTTTGAAGCAGAAATTATAGGGGAGTGGAGTGCTTCATTGAAAGAACAGAAGCAACATATCCCCTCTCTGTATTGACTATATGATTACAAAGAGTTGCATTAAGCTTTTTCTTTCATAACTTTTTTTTTCCTTGGGAATGCAAGTATGATCTGATCTCTTGACATATGATGAATTAGTCTTCAGCATAGTACAAAAGATTTTGTTCATATGACAAAAGCATAAGTGGAGCAAGGTGATAAGCCTAAAGAGAAGTATCTGTTAGGAGCCTAAAGAGAAGTATCTGTTAGGACCAAACATTTTTAACCCCTAGAGCTCCAGGAAAGGTGGTTTTCTCACTGGAAAGGGTCAGGGGAAGCACTGATAAGGCTAAGGTTATGGTTTCATGTACATTAATACCAAGTCTGAGAATTGCTGAATCATTAGGTCAGTACAAAATAGGTCTCGACCAGGCATCAACCAACCAGCCAACCACATTTTTACGTAATTAGACTGAGATATCCCCAGTTGCTCCCTGTGCCTTAGAAACCGCCAAAGTCAATTTCAACTGATCGGTGTTGGAGAAATCCCTTGCATCTTGACATCCACCGAATCCAACAGCCTCTAAAAGCTGGCAAATCACACTGCTCATTAGCAGTTGCCTTAGTGTGGGAACACATCCAGAAACGTAAACTCTGGGGAACTCTCCAGCAGAAAGGCAAAGAATAGTCATGCTGCAGGTCATTGGAGATTACCATAAACCTCTTCCTGATGACACACTTACCTGATCTGGCAGGGTACAAGATGCTCTGCCCTTGTTTTATACAACTCTTTCCTGATCAGAGATCTATGCACAGCTTCTGATCCAGAGTCCATTATGACAAATTGTCTACAGTTATGTCACCCTGATTTTAGCATTTGGCCTGTCTGATGTTGCTCTCATGGAACTATGGTCTAAGTCTCTCTTAGTTTAAAAGTAATAAAGAACATGGGTAGATTTCTTTACTTGGAGCCTGACTATTTTACCTATTTCACTGTTGATAACAGCAGTTACTGAAGAAGGATATTGCCAAATGGACCAGTAGAATCATAGAATCATTCAGGTTGGAAAAGACCATTGAGTCCAACCATAAACCTGCCAAGTCCACCACTAAACCATAGAATCATAGAATCATAGAATCGTCCAGGTTGGAAAAGACCTTTAAGATCATCCAGTCCAACCATTAATCTACACTACCAAGTCCACCTAAACCAATCAAGGGTAGACTAGACTAAACCATATCCCGAAGTGCCACATCTACCTCTTTTTTGAACACTTCCAGGGATGGTGACTCCACCACCTCTCTGGGCAGCCTGTTCCAATGCTTGACCACCCTTTCCGTAAAGAAATTTTTCCTAATTTCCAGCCTAAACCTCCCCTGGTGCAGCTTGAGGCCATTTCCTCTCATCCTGTTACTTGTTACTTGGAAAAAGAGACTGACACCCACCTCGCTACAGCCTCCATTCAGGTAGTTGTAGAGAGCTATGAGGACTCCCCTGAGCTGCATTTTCTCCAGACTAAACAGACCCAGTTCCCTCAGCTACTGCTCATAAGACTTGTTCTCTAGACCCTTCACCAGCCTTGTTGCCCTTCTCTGAACACGCTCCAGCACCTCAATGTCCTTCTTGCAGTGAGGGGCCCAAAACTGGACACAGTATTCCAGGTGAGGCCTCACTAGCACCAAGTACAAGGGGAAAATCACACCCCTAGTCCTGCTGGTCACACTATTTCTGATACAAGGCAGGATGCTGTTGGCCTTCTTGGCCACCTGGGCACACTGCCGGCTTATATTCAGCTGGCTGATGACCAAATCCCCCAGGTCCTTTTCTGCCAGGCAGCTTTCCAGCCACTCTTCCCCAAGCCTGTGGCGTTGCATGGGGTTGTTGTGAGAGAAGTTCAGGACCCGACACTTGGCCTTTTTGAACCTCATACAATTGGCCTCAGCCCACTGATCCAGCTTGTCCAGATCCCTCTGTATATAGAGCATTTATACCTTCAAGCAGATCAACACTTACTGAGGGTGCACCTGATCCCCTCTTCCAGATCATTAATGAAGACATTAAATAAAATTGGCCCCAATACTGAGCCCTGGGGAATACCACTTGTGACTGGCTGCTACTTGGATTTAACTCCATTCACCACAACTCTTTGGGCCCAGCCATCCAGCCAGTTGTTTACACAGAGAAGAATATGCCCACCCAAGCCATGAGCAGCCAGATTCTCCAGGAGAATGCTGTGGGAAATGGTGTCAAAGGCTTTACTAAAGTCTAAGTAGACAACATCCACAGCCTTTCCCTCATCCACCAAGCCTGTCACCTTGTCATATAAGGAGATCAGGTTAGTCAAGCAGGACCTGCCTTTCATAAACCCATGCTGACTGGGTCTGATTGCCTGGTTGTCCTGTATGTGCTGTGTGATGGCACCCAGGATGATCTGCTCCATAACCTTCCCTGGCATTGAGGTCAGACTGACAGGCCTGTAGTTCCCAGGATCCTTCTTTCAGCCCTTCTTGTAGATGGGAGTCACATTTGCTAACCTCCAGTCATCTGGGACCTCCCTGGTTAGTCAGGGCTGCTGATAAAGGATTGAAAGTGGCTTGGTGAGCACTTCTGCCAGCTCCCTCAGTACCCTTGGGTGGATCCCATCCAGCCTCACAGACTTCTGTGTGTCTAAGTGGTGCAGCAGTTTGCTAACCATTTCCCCTTGGATTATGGGGGCTTCATTCTGCTCCCTGTCCCTGCCTTCCAGCTCAGACTGAGGCAAGGAAGGCATTAAGTACCTCAGCCTTTTCCTCATCCTTTCTCACTATGTTTCCCCCTGCATCCAATAAAGAATGGAGATTTTCCTTAGCCCTCCTCCTTTTGTTGTTAATGTATTTATAGAGTCATTTTTTATTGTCTTTTACAGCAGTAGACAGATTAAGTTCTAGTTGGGCTTTGGCCCTTCTAGTTTTCTCCCTGCATAACCTCATAACATCCTTGTAGTCCTCCTGAGTTGCCTGCCCCTTCTTCCAAAGGTCATAAACTCTCCTTTTTTTCTTGAGTTCCAGCAAAAGCTCTCTGTTCAGCAGGTCAGTCATCTTCCCTGCTGGCTTGTCTTTTGGTACATGGGGACGGCCTCCTCCTGCACCTTTAAGATTTCCTTCTTGAAGAATGTCCATCATTCCCAGATTCCTTTGCCCTTCAGGACTGCCTCCCAAAGGTCTCTGTCAATCAGTCTCCTAAACAGACAAAAATCTGCCCTCTGGAAGTCCAAGGTGGCAGTTCTGCTGACCCCTCTCCTTACTTCTCCCAGAATTGAAAACTCTATCATTTCATGATTGCTATGCCCAAGACAGCCTCCAACCATCACATCACCATCAAGTCCTTCTCTATTTGCAAACAACAGGTCCAGCAGGGCGCCTTCCCTAGTTGGCTCACTCACCAGCTGTGTCAGGAAGTTATCTTCCACACACTCAGGAACCCCCTAGACTGTTTCCTCTCTACTGTATTGTATTTCCAGCAGACATCTGGTAAGTTGAGTCCCCCATGAGACCAAGGGCTAGCGATTGTGAGACTTCTCCCAGCTGCTTATGTAATATTTCATCTGTCTCTTCATCCTGGTTTGGTGGTCTAGAACAGACTCCCACCATGATATCTTCCTTGTTGGTCTTTCCCCTGATTCTTACTGATAAACATGTGACCCTTTCATCACCATCATCAAGCTCTAGACAGTCAAAACATTCCGTAACATACAGGGCTACCCCACTGCCTCTCCTTCTTTGCCTATCCCTTCTGAAGCATTTATAGCCATCCATTGCAGTGCTGCAGTTGTGCAAGTCATCCCACCATGTTTCTGTGACTGTAACTATAACATAGTTTTCCAGCTGCACAACAGCTTACAGCTCCTTGGGTTTGCTGCCCGTGCTGCTAACTTTTCACTTTCTTTCATACTTTGTTTTGCAGCAAGGAATAGTAAGTGCATACTGGGGTGTGTAGACTGCAGGTTGAGGTAGATTATTTCTCTTCTTTATTTGACACTTGTGAGACTACATCTGGACTGCTGTGTCCTGTTTGGGGTTCCCCACTCCAAGAAAGACACTGACATACTGGAGTGAGCCCAGGGGTGGGCCACCAAGAGTGTAAGGGGGACTGAAGCATACAGTGTATGTGGAAAGGCTGAATTGAGGGAAGTGGGCTTGTTCAGTCTGGAGAAGAAAACTGCTTATTGGGAGTTGTAGAGAAGATGGACCAGACTCTTTTTGGAGACAGATAATGGTAAGACAGGAGAAAATGGACACAAATTGCAAGAAAGGAAATTCCAATTAGATGTGGAGCAGACTTTGGCCTGTTCAGGGACCTGCTTGGAAGAATCCCAGGGGATGTAGGCTTGGAAAGAGGGTGGATTCTGGAGAGTTGGTTGATTTTAAAGGATCATCTTCCCTCAGCTCAAGCCAAGCAAAGGTGGCAGGAGGCCTGCATGGCTGAACAAGGAGATCCTGACTATACTCAAATCCCCAAAGGAAGCATTCAAAAAGTGGAAGCAGGGACAGATGACCCTGGAGGCACACGGAGGCATATGTCTGAGCAGGAAGGGATGGTGTTAGGAAAGGCAAAGTCCATTTGGAGTTGAACATGGCAAGGGATGTGAAAGGCAACAGAAAGGATCTCTAGAACAGCTAAAGGAAATCTGAGTGACCACTGCTGAATGGGAGTGAGACCTGGAGACAGAAGCCCTGGAAAAGGCTGAGGTAGTCAAGGCCTTCTTTGCCTTGGTTTTTACTGATAAGAGCAGCCTTAAGGAATCCCAGGTCTTTGAGACCAGTGAGAAATTCTGGAGCAAGGAAGAACTTAACCTTGGTAGAGGAGGATCAGGTTATAGTACATTTAAACAAACTTGATATACACAAGTCCATGGGTTGCACCCACAGGTGCTGAAGGAGCTGGCTGATGTCTTTGAAAGGTTATTCTTGATTATCTTTGAAAGGCCAGATTAGAGTTACAGACTAGATAAGTGGACAGTGAACTGCTGGGCTCACAGCGTTGCAGCTGGTGGTACAAAGCTGAGGTGGAGGTAAGTTGATAGTGGTGTAACCCATGAGTTGATACTGGGGCCAGTACAATTAACCTCTTCATTAATGTCCTGAATGATGGGACAGAGTGCACCCTCTCCATATTTGCAGGTGATACAAAACTGGGAGGACAGTGGTTGTTACATCAGTTGTTTGTGTTGCCATTCAGAGAGACCTCAACAGGCTAGAGAAATTGGCTGACAAGAACCTCATGAAGTTCAACAAAGGGAGAGGGAACGGAATGGAATAGACTAGACTAGACCAGACTAGACTAGTTCAGTTGGAATGGACGATCATCTAGTCCAACTGTCTGACCACCTCAGGACTGACCAAAAGTTAAAGCATGTTATTAAAGGCATTGGCTAAATGCCTCTTAAACACTGACGTGCATGGGCCACCTCTCCAGGAAGGCTTTCCAGTGTTTGACCACCCTCTTGGTAAATGTAAAGTCCTGCCTATGAGAAGGAATAACCTCATGCACCAGGACACAGTGGGGACTGACAGGTGGAAAGCACCTTTGCAAAGAAGGCCCTGGGGGGTCCTGTTGGACATGAGACAGTAATGTGCCCCTGTGGCAAAGATGACCCACAGACTTCTGGGCTTCTTTAGGAAGATTGTTGCCAGCAGGATGAAGGAGGTGACCCTTCCCCCCTACTCCTACACTTCCTCTCTACACCTAATTTGATGAAAAGGGAAAAAATGAGGCAAGAGGGAAATAAATTTTGGCAACTACACTTTCCCTCTCAATTTTGAGCACAAACCAGGTTTATTCCGTGCCTACTATTTTTTCTATCTGACTGAAATATTAGGTATTTACATTATTTCTATCACATTTGCTAAACAAGCATAATTCAAACTATAATATTCAATGAATTATCTCCTTCATCTTCCTTGCATATGTATAAATGTTCATCAGTTCCTTAAACACCACTCGCAGACAGTCCATTTCAGTTCTGATAAAACTGCTTTCATCTGTGCTAAACATACAAGTGACAGTACCCAAGAAGTAGGTATAAATAAATAATAAAAAAAAACCCTTGCAGATGACCATATGGTCATCTTTTGCAAATGACAAAATCATGGACCTTGTTATGTCACTAGTGATATAATCATTGGTCTTTTGATAATTCAAATGCAGAAATCTATGTGTTCACTTGTGCCCCAGTAACAAACACATACCCTGGTCTAAGCAATTTGACAGTGTCTGATCTGCAGATGGGAAAACCTGTGTATGAACCAATAAATATGGCTATTAAAAAGCAAAAAAGCTGAAGCGAAGCTAGGATTTTATCTTTTCATTGAATCTGATCATTAAAGTTGAGTTATAGCCCATAACAAACCAAAAGGATGAAATTATGAGATGCTGGTTCTTTGCCAAAAAAATTAAAGCACTATAGGTTTATTTTTATCTCAGAAAGTCAATGTTCGTTCACTTAGCAGCTTTCCCAGGTGCAATGAAAATTTAAATGGAAAGCTGTAGGCAGTATTATTAAATGATTTCCTCACTCTTTGATAGAAAAACATGCAGAACACAGACATCTTAATACAGAATATGCATAGATAATGGACCCACATAACCTCAGTGGGATAGAAATGGGCTAAAGTGAGGAGAAACAGATAGTTGCCTCTTACAAGAAACTTAGTTTCTTTCTGCCATTCTGTTTTTTGAAAGAAAACAGAGAAAACTGTGTATGTAATTCTCGTTTATAGTTAGTTTCTGTTTCTTGAAAACAGACTAAAATCTGTCACTTGTACTTCATGTTTTCAGTGGAACTTCTCTAGTGAGACTTTCATCTTTAAATCCTGCAAAGTATCACAGTATCTTCAAATATATATGAGAAAATACCCATAGTCAGACATGGAAAGGAATATTTTTTTCCTCTTGATGAATCATACAGTCTCCTGCTAGACAGAGTTTTGGTGCACTGGTGCATGAACGCACCGTAGAGGGGAGAGCAGGTAGGAAACTATGGAAACTTGACCTTGCAGCAGCTGTTTTTATTATCCCCCCAGTCTTACTTTGTGAGAAAAGAAATTTCTTGCACATGGACTTGTGACTGCAGTGTTATCTAGCAAGAAAATGACTTAGAAAAAGTACTTCCAGGAATGTTCTTCTTTAGACATGGCAGGTAACAGTGAACTTGTGGCCCAAACCCCTCTTCATTCTAAAGAGAACTGGTAAACCAGTCAATCTCATGGCACTTAGCAGTTTAAAGATCATATCACACAGATCACATTCAACTTGTGCTCAAAATCAGGAAGGAAGCTGTACCCCAACCTCAATGATTAGGTCCTATGTCCCAAGTTCATACACCAGGCTGGAAAGCCGAAAAGCTTAGGAGTTTTCCATATCAACAAGAGAACATAAATAATGAACTACTTGTGTAGCTTGTGGGAATGGGTTACACTAGCAATATCTGTTTTGGTTTTTGTTTTTGTAAAAACAGCTTATAATGTGTTACAAATTAGTGACTCGGAAAATTTGAAAGAGGAGAGGAGGGGAGGGCAAGGGAGGAGAGGAGAGGAGAGGAGAGGAGAGGAGAGGAGAGGAGAGGAGAGGAGAGGAGAGGAGAGGAGAGGAGAGGAGAGGAGAGGAGAGGAGAGGAGAGGAGAGGAGAGGAGAGGAGAGGAGAGGAGAGGAGAGGAGAGGAGAGGAGAGGAGAGGAGAGGTCTGTCTCCATCTATACAAGTATGTTTTGTTTGCAGTTCATGTGTGGATTGTAGTTTAGTACCATGCATGTCCCGATAAGATAAGCAGTGGATAGATATTGACCCAAGGTACATTTTTTAAAATGCTTACTTGTATGTCAAAGATTCAAAGCAACTGCACAGAGCACATGTACCTTACTCCTTAATGCATTAAGCAACACAATTTAGAGGTAAAACACTACCACTGAGAGGACTGAAAAGATATTTTAGCAAATCTAACATGCCTGTACTAAGCAGAAATTCTATTCCCTTGTTCAAAACTGAGGGTTTCGTTTCCACATATAAGCTTTTTCTTCAGTGTTTTAAATTCTGGAAAAAAATATCCTCTATTAGAGAAACAAAAGTAAACCTGTGAAAACAAAGGTAGAAAAGGCAAAGAGTTTTTTCTTCTTTAATTGACAAGTCTCTAACACAGTCACTTTCTGCTTCATGTATCTGTGCCTGAAATATAACAAAACACCTCAAAGGGTTTTCAGTGACCTGTAAGAATAGGATTGTAGAGTTTAATAGTCACAGCATTTCAAGATCATGTAATATTCTGTCACTCAGCAGCGCAATGTCAGAAAGGGACAGTTGTCCTTATTCTTATGGAACGTATAGCAGCTGTGACAATTCCTCCTTAAAAAGGTTTCACTTACCATGATTGCTTGATCCCTGGGCAAGATAGCTGGTAGAAACATTACATTAGCCTCCTTTTATTTATAAACTTGTGTAAAATTAAAAAAACTACTTTTTAATTAGGAGGTAAGTCTGTGAATAATTTTCAATAGGATCATAATGTCTATGCAAGCAATTTAGTAAATAATACCAATAGTCCAAGTACAATATGGAAAGATTTTAGAAAATTCTAAATTTGGGGGTTCCCTTCTGCATCTTAGCATAAGGTTGTTTGTGGAGGGTTTGTTTTTTTGTTTGTTTAGAAACGCTTTTAAATTAACTGAAAAAAAAGAGAAACATTTTGGATTAAAAAGTCTTCCTTATAAAGAAGAAAAATTATAACTCTAAAAGGGATTCATAAGAAGAATCACTTTGAATTAAGATTGGCTGTTTGTTCTTTTGTTTTGGTTACTTTATTTTTTCTCTACAACATTTGTTCTATAAAATATGAAAAATCTAAGCTTAAAACTACCCAACCTAGCTCTCAAAGTAGAGGAATGTCCTGAATATTCAGTGTTGTTAGCAGTGGTTAGTTGTTATGGTAAGAATTGCAGTACTCAGGTATGGACAGTTCAATTTAAAACACCTCTCATTGGGAAAGAAAAAGACAGAACACATATGTTCTTTAGAATTATTTTTTCACTGCTTTTGCTGGTTTGTGGTTTAATATTTCCATGCATCTTTAAAAACCCCAGGCATAAGCCTCAGGCAGACTAAACACACAAAACATACCGAAGTCGATGTTTTGTGATTTCCTGCCTGCTTTCAGGGTATTGGAATTAATTAAATCTGAAGCTTCTCTAAAGCAAACATCCTACCCCAAATGTAAGATCTCTATTTTATATTTACTTGGAATATTCCTCCCAACACATTTGCTCATTACTATTTGCAATGAGCTAACGTGTCAGTGAGGGGACAGGTCATATTGCTGATGTTTCACAGGCCCACAGCAGTAGAAAAATAGAGTATATGTGAAGACTCTTAAATTGTTTATGCACCACAGGGCAAAACTGCTGTCCCTGCAGTTCTCAACACTTCATCTCCTCTCCTCATTTCCACCTTATGCCATGACACACTTTCTGAAAATGTTCCCTGCTCTTGCAAAGCTGATCAGCTGTGCTACAAGAGCAGAAAGGCAGCCACCTGAGCTCTCTGTTTTGTGAAATAAAAGAGGTCTAGGGATTGATCTTTCACAAGGCCAGTGGCTCCAACTATCTTCCCAACTCCCTGACAAGGACTTCTCTCAGGAGGAGCATCTTTTGTGGACCTGTCTGCAGCTGGGGAGACTGGGAGAGGGCATGGAGCTGGGGGAGGCAGGGAGAAAACAGGCACGCTGGAATAGGCTGTCTGCAAGACCATAACCTGTATCACACACGCTGTTTCCTTGTATTTTGTTGATAGCTCATTATGAACTTCTCGATACAATGACAAGATACGTTAGAAAATGGCAATCTAGAATCATACATTGGACATACACTACCAATGAGGACCTTTAATTTTTAGCACATGAATTTTAAATTGATAATTTTTCCCTAGAGAATGCAGCTGCACATGCTTTTTTAAAGAATCCTAAGATATCAGAGGGGGGTAAATGCAAAGAAATCTTCAGATGGACAAGCAAAATGATTGTAGCAGAGGATTTAGCAGTAGTGACCAAACAGTGCAGTAAGGAGTTATTTCATTGACATCTCTTTTTTTCTAATATACTGAATTAGACATTGCAATATTCTGGTTGTGAGATATGTAAACAAGCCTATAGCATAAATACAGCATATAAAAAAAGACTTATTAAAATAAATGCTTAAAATATTTTGTAAGGTTTTATTTAGAGCATGACTGAATCAATTACTTTTTCCTAGATTTGGAGAATTGCCTGAATTCATAGCCCATTAGATCTTTCAGTTTGCATCTGCTAGAATTATTGTTCATAGGCAGTTTGTAAAAAAAAACAAACTAGCTTGTTTTGCCTCCTTTCAAGGCCACCTGAATTCTGTTGTTTGACAAGTTGACCCCAATGCAAAGTGGCTTTTCATGGTATTAAAAATGCCTATGAAAAAAAAAGTAGTGGGAAAGAAGGAATTCTAATCAAAAGCTAATACAGCAAGGAGATGTCATCTGTAGGAATCTGCTGGTTTCAAACTAGAAAAAAAAAGAAAATTGGAAGTTGAATTATGCTTTTAAATTAGGTGCAGAGAAAAAAAGTTTGTCCATTCCAAGAAACAATCAAACTATGATCTGGGTACCTAAGTCCCACAGGCTTGTGTGCCAAAACTTCAAATTAGTTTAACAGCTTCCTGCCCAAATTTTGAGGGGTTAAAAAACCCCTCTCTAATTTGATGGAGTAGCCCATCACTTTAAAGCATCTTCAATTATGCAGTCTTTCCCTGTGCTTCACAAAATATAAGATTTTTGGATTTATATCTTCACCTTCTACAAATGATTTAAAATTAGCCAGTACTGTTACCCTGAAGAAATAAAACATGCAATTGGTAAGATCATATTGTTATGAAAATCCCTTTATAAGCACAATATAAGAGTGATTGTATAGCTTGCACTGATTTTCACATCTGAGCAATTCAAATCTTGAGAAACATATTTCTCATCTATATGGACTATTGGTTTTATGCTTTCTTTTCTAAAGTTTTGATTTAATAAGCATGGTTGCTGAATTCTGTTATTGGAGAATGGAAATTCAGAAATAAGTCTTTTCGTGACTGAAGGAGTTCTTGCTGCACTATATATTAGTGCACACAGCCATCTCCTATAAGCTTAAAGTTACTAATAATATAACACAATACAGCTGAGCTGTATAGAATAAAATCATGAATCCATTGTCAACCAGTCTGAGTGGATACTGCCCCTTCAAGAGCTATGAGGGATGTGGTAAATTTGTGGCATTCAACAAAATACCATGTTCAAAGGAACATATGATCAGTTCTAACCTTCTATGCTCATCTTCAAGATTATGGATCTACATACACTAATTTCTGCATCATTTTATTTTTCCTGACAATAAATTTTTTCAACGGATTTCTTCATTGAGAAAAATGAAACTATTATATTGTAATATCATTTAAATATTCCATGGCCATCAAAAGTGCATCATTGTAAGTTGTTATGTAAAATAAATACAAATTAGTTACAAACTAGTACTTCCTGCAAAAAGTCCCGCCCTGTTAACAGTGTATCAATTTATATTACATCAAATCCTGCAGTTGTCCCTTATTTTTCTTTCTTTTAATTACTATTACTAGCATGAACTCTAGCCATAAATCAAGACCCTGTTGTAAAAAAAGACTGTGAGAAAAAAAAGGACAAAAGAAAGATATAGACTGAGCATAACAGGAGAATGGAGAGAAGCTGTTGTTCACAAGGAGTGGACGAAAAATTGATAAGTGTAAGAGGCAATAGAAATATGTAGCACATGAATAACACATATGATACCAATTTTGCTGTTACTTTGTGGACATCATTTCAGCAGAGTTCAAAGCGATTTACTCTAGGATACTCCTAGTAAGAATCAGAGGCAGACCAATGATGAAGGCTGGTTGTAAGCCAGTTGCATGTTTGAAGTGACCTGATGAGAGGAGGGGATAAGCTGTGAAGGTAACAGAAAGCTTATGTTTAGTTTAATAAAAAATGGTATCCAATGGAGGACCGCAAAGGGAAATTTAAACAAACAAACAAAAAACCCCAAACAACAAAAAATGAGGTTGGAAGAGCAATCTTTACAGCATTCTGGAAACTTTAGCAAGATTGCTGAACAAAAGCAAGATTGGATTGGTCAAGGCCAGAAAAGGATGACACATGATGGTGGGAGCCTGGCTAAAAGCATGTCAATGCAGGAAAAAGTTGTATATTTGATATGATTTACAATTACTCTACAATACTTGGGTGTAACCTGAAGGAAATTCCAAATGGAGACTAATATCTGCAGTTCATACAAGACCTTCTGATAGGAAAGATGGTGCTGCTGTTCAAATTGTACAGAGAAAGGTAATAGAGAAAGATTTTGCAGGTAAATTTAACAACAGGTAACCTGGAGGTATAAGAGAAACAAGGTTTTAGCTTGAGCAGAAGGAAATGGGATTGGTATTGATAGTAAATTACATATGTTCCCAGTAGAAAAAATAGTAAATCAGATTGCTGTTAGATGAGATTACCCTGAGGGGTGGCATAGTGTAAGGAGGGAATGGACCAGGACAGACCCTAGAGGGCCTTCAGCTAAAACTGCTGTATTGGAAGGGAAATAAAGAAGCAGAGAATCAGAAAAGAACAGAGGCCTGGGAGCAGAGATTGAAAAGATTTCAAGAAGAAGAAGATAGAGGAACTGAAAGTGAGGGAAAGATAGAAGGTGGTAAAAATAAAGTCCTTATAGTGTAATTCAGCTCTGAAAAATCATTCTCATGAGGGCTGTTTCATTAGAGTGGGATTAGAGGTTACAGGAGAGAACTGGCAAATATCTCAGCATGGCAATTGCAAAGCATGTACTCTGTGATCTTACTTCACTGACAGCATAAAGTGAGGTTCAGTTGCTCAAAAATTAGGCGGCTAAGTGTAAGCAAGTTACCTTAGGCTCTCTTTCTAGCTAATTTATCTGATCTGTGCTAAAAGATGATGAATCAAACTGTGGAAGGAGATTCAATTGACTTGAAGTGGGACATAGGCACAGAGCAGTTATATGCACAAATTAAGGCAGAAATCCTGTCACAAAGATCTGTGTAAATCTTGCTTCAGATCATTGTTCTGTCCTTGTTTATGCTCTTCCATGAGTTGGCTTTGACTACACTGTCTATGGGAAGAGGATCAAGGACTCAACTTCTTTTCAGTATTAGAAATATTTTTTTGTCATGAGCTTAAGCACAGGTCTTAATACTACATTACTTGTTCCTTTACCCTGGGTCCATCTCTCCACAAACATTTCCTAACATATTTTACCAGCCTCTCCTCTTCATATAAGGATATTACATCTAAGACTACAGGTCATCCCTCTTATAGGTCAGAGGGATGAAATGTCTGTTGTGCACAAGAAAAAAGTTTAAATCCTGAAAAATAGTAATAATAACAAAAAGAATTCATAACAACGTCTATGTTAAGTTAATATTATTCTTATCTTTTATTTAAAAAAAAAATCTGATCACCTGTTGCTACAAAATTCGCCCAAGTCTGCTTTGGGTCTGATCTGGTCCGTTTTGTACACCCAAAACACCCTTGCTGTGTACAGCACACTGAAGAGTAGCTGTTGCAATGCCTGCAAAATTCATATGCACTTAGAGTCTGTTTCATAGGTTATTTTTTCATTATATACCATTCTTGTACAGGACTACAATGATTTTCCTAGCATAGCAATGATTTTACTAGCACAGCACAAGTCTGACACCTGATTACCACCATATCAGAACAGGCCTTATGAGGAGCGGCTGAGGGAACTGGGGTTGTTTAGCCTGGAGAAGAGGAGGCTGAGGGGAGACCTTATCACTCTCTACAACTACCTGAAAGGAGGGTGTAGTGAGGTGGGTGTTGGTCTCTTCTCCCAAGTAGTTAGCGATAGGACGAGAGGAAATGGGCTCAAGTTGCGCCAGGGGAGGTTTAGGTTGGATATTAGGAAAAATTTCTTCACAGAAAGGGTGGTCAAGCATTGGAACAGGCTGCCCAGAGAGGTGGTGGAGTCACCATCCCTGGAAGTGTTCAAAAAACAGGTAGACGTGGCACTTTGGGACATGGTTTAGTCTCGTCTACCCTTGATTGGTTTAGTGTGGACTTGGTAGTGTAGGTTAATGGTTGGACTGGATGATCTTAAAGGTCTTTTCCAACCTAAATGATTCTATGATTCTATGATTCTAACTTCTATTCTTAACTGCAACTGTCATATCTGTACTGCTTTTATCTCTGTCTGATACACAATATGCACCTGTACAAAAAGAAAAAGGCACAACTGTTGCCCTGTTGCAAACAAAGGGCTAAGATTCAGTGTTCCCATTCCTGGTTCTCCTGAAGGGTTGTTCCACATGTATGAGAAGACATTCAAAGATTTGCAGCTTTTAAAAAGTAGGGGTTTTTAATTTATATGTTTCTATTCTAACAATTTTGTCTGTTATGGTATAATACATTCCTATTATTTTGGTCATAGCACCAGATCTTCATCCAACCAAACCTTTCTCTTTCTTTGGTTTAGTCAGTCTAGAATTTTCAAAACTAAATTAAACAAAAACTTAATTTACTTATGGATATGACAGTTTCCATACACGCTTGAAACTATTTGACTCCAATGAGCAAGAAACCATTGCCCTTGCATTTTTCCCAAAATCAACGAGTTTAGTCAGAAAGTGAATCATGTCAATCCTTAAAAACTTAACAGCAGTGGTAGGTTACATTGATGCAACTACTCATTGATATCACTTTATGTTATCAAGTATTTGGAACAAACTTGCTTCTAAGGAAGTTTTCAGAGCACCAGTACTTTCAAGTGTGAAGGCTAACAAAATGTAGCTGAGACATACTTGCAAACTTCTGACTGAACTATGCAGTCTTTAAAGTCAAGAGTTCCTTTCTCGTTATGACTCTATCTTTTGGTAAAGACCTAGAGATTCTCAATTTTTGGATTTTAAACTCCATATACAGTTTTTTTTCTAAGTGTTCTCCTAAGGTAATTTTTGAGATTTCTTCCATATTCCACATTTGTCTGATACAAAAAATAATTTGCAGCACTATTTCAGGACTTCTGGGAAAAAACCACCACTTTTAAATCATGACATTTCATTTTTCGCTGTTTCTAGCTTCTCAGAGTTCAGATATCTAATTCTACTTCTGGACATTTTAAGCTCAGTTTAATTTATTCTTTTGCTTGCAGCAAATCAAGGTTTAAGATTTTGTCTTCTGTGTCTACAAATATACTTTCTATGTGGTCCAGTCCTTGTTATGATTTATTAACAGTAAACTAACTGATGGAAATTTATTATCCTTTAATCCTTCCTAAAGACAAAGCAAAATTTGTGAAAGTGAGTACACTAAAAACACAAAGACATTTGAAGCTTATTTGCAAAATTAAGTAGGTAAAAAGTATATAGGTAAAAATTAAATAGGTAAATCCTAAGTTTGTTCCTTTGCTCATATTCAGTGTGCTCTTTTCACTTGTGGCCATGGGTAGTATATTATCCATTAGTAGAATAAGAGCAACAGAAGCTTCACCGAAACAAATGCTCTATGTATTTGTTTAACTATGGTTTTTTTTTGCTTGAGTGACAATTTTGTGTATAACTGTGGTACAAAGGATACAGCAGGACTATTTCTGGAGGGTGTAGTTGGAGGAACCATTGCTAAGGGCTGCAGTGGATTGGGCATCTACACATTGGCAAGCTATCATTTTTCTCAGGTAAGAGGGACAGAATAAAAACATTTTACATGCTTTTATGTTGTATTTGTAAGATCAGTATGAATGAAGAACTATCAAACTTTCTGCAGCTGATATATAAATGAAAACGGGAATACTTTCTAAAATATTGTAATGGACTAGGTTTTACTCACAGGGAAAGGAAACCAAGCATGTGAACCGAACAGCAGCAGAAAGGAAACATTTTCCTCTGATTTCTACAACCTGTTGTCAAACTAATCTCTGACTAATCTCAGCCTCACTGTACTGTATGTACAATGTGTACATACACACAAACCTTTCTGGCTGAAGAGCATTCAAGAACAGCTTCATGTAGCAATTTTCTTTTTGAGAGACGGCAACCACATCATATGTAAAGATCACACTTGTAACAGAAAACTTAACTGTAGGATTACTACCAGTGCTTCCAGAAAAGTAGGGAAACTTAGTAGGTAAGCAATAAAAAAGGTGTTGATCATACTCAATGTCTATTTACACAGGCATCTAAAGTGAGTGCTGGCTTGCAAGAGTAAGTAGTAAGAACATATTACATTATTTTAAAACAGTCTTAAGATGGTAATTTTTTGTTCACATATGAGGGGGCATTGCTAATGTGAAACAGTAAGAGGCACTGGCTAGCAGTTATCTCACCTCTACTTTCTAAACCCCTGTAAGCTTTAACCAAAACCCTAGGCTGAAGACAGGTTTCTTTCACAGTAATCTCAGTGGTGTCAGTCTCATATCTCTGGAGAAGAGACCTTTATGCCACCACATAAAGGTGGCTTCAGCTGTGTTTTCCCACCAAAACATGAAACACTTTGGGGAGTACAGGTGGTTATCCACCCAGGCAGCAGGGTGGAAGAAAGACAATGTTGACTCAAATGTTGAGTCAGCTTCTCTCATGCATTTCTACATTCCACCCACATGTTCAGGAAGACAAAAAACTCTTAGGGAAAGATTCCTAGGGATATTTTATTTTTTTGTGATGGTAAGAAATATGCAGTTTGAACCCTGAAGTCCTGGTGACTCACATATATGAGCACAGCACCACAGCAAATAGGCAGCCTAAGTGCTCATTCACAACTATCCCGAGAGACAATCAACTCTACAGCAAAAAAATTACCTAAGTATAAGGACCTTTATTTAGGAGACACCAGGCCATCTGTTCTTGTGAGTTATAAATTAAAAAGTGACAACAAAAGTGAATCAGTTGATTTCTACTGATAAGATTTCCGAGGATCAGAAATATCTTTAACTTGCCTTGGCCTGATTGTTGTTTTCTACTGTTGCTGAATGGCACACTTGCCATGACACGTTCTTTCTTCTCAGGTTTCACGCTGGGACGAACCTCTCCCCTCTGACTTTCTTCCTTCCTTCCTTCACATCATCTGGAGAATAGGCCACCTCTTTCACGGTTTTACACATTCAAGATTGTACAGCAATTTGGTTTGCTGACTTTATTTTATTTATGCAGCATTTTTCCATTAAAATGTTGCCCTCAATTACATAAAAGATGCCCATACTTCACCTGTCAGGTGCCAGTCTCTCAACAGATGCCATCTTGCCCTGTCACTAATGATGATTATACCAGAGGTCATTGTTGGAAGCTTACTGTCATTTCACTGACACAATAGAGAGTGCTCATAAAAGCTCTTCGTTTATGCATTATGAATTTCCTCCTAATCTCACCAGTAATTCTACTGTACATTTGTATAAGGAAAGCATCAATAAATTTGTTGACTACAAAGCTAATTTCTCATCACCAGCAGGGATTTCAGCCTGTGTATGCTCTAGTGACAGTGCATTTTTGCAGAATGTGATATTTCACCCCTGCGATTCAGCAGGTGGCCTCATTTTCGTTCTAATCATACAGTATCAGTATCTATTCAATTTTTATCCTGAATCATATCTATTCAGGCTCTTGTCCTTATCTGACCTTGATAAACTGATTGCATTTGTGAAGCTTACAATTTACTCTTTAGACTCTTTTTCAGATGAGTTATTGGTTGAGCAGTTGGATATACTTGGTTAATCTTCCTGTGCCTTTGGGCAAGAAATCATCTCTGCTGAAAGCTGCTGTGATGAAACTTAGAAAATGTTCTGCTGTACCGGGGGAGGGAGAAAAGGTGGGGGGTGGGGGATCTTTCAATGTCCTACTATTCATTTTTATTCTGTGGCATTGTTATATCTTCCAAAGAATTTAGACTGTATTGTTCCCTTCTGAATAGCAGCTTATAGGAATATATATGGTAGGTTCTTTACAAGATTTTTCTGTCCCCAGGGGAAGGAGACTGCAACTTGCTGCTCATAATATTTATTCAAGTTACTGCTGAAAAAAGTTCTCTGAGTTGCAACACTAGATGATAAAAAATAATACTCAACTATGCTAACAACTAAATTCCACACTTGACATAATAAATTATTATTTCTTATCTCTGTTTAGATTTAGATTTCTCTTGTTAAATCTACAGAAAATGTTGGCACTAGATTTTCACTGAACATTGTTATTAATAGTTTTTATAAGTCTGAGAAGAATAGGAAGAGGGTTGAAAATGCCAAACCTTGTGGCAGCTTCCCACCAAAATGGTAATAGATGCCAATGATAAATTGGCACAGGACAAAATCCAGATATCCTGGGAAACCATACTGTGACCATACTGTGCCTCCACTCAGACACTGGAGTGGTTTGATCTCTTCTACATTTTGGGAACACTTGTTTATCTTGCCAGTAAAAAGTATTGTCAGATGGTAAGTGAATCAAACTGGTTTATGTGTTTTGTCACTCAGAGCCTAAGACTCATGGATGAGGTGTTGAATGTCTCTGTAAAAACCGTCAACTGGAGTTTAAGAATAATGGACATATTTGAACATCACCCAGGACACGGACAGCTCTCACTCTGGGGCTACATAGGTAGGTCTGTAAATTTCTGGTTGACCAGACAAAGTGAGCTTGTTACTGTTTCACTGGGCATCTGGGAAAAAGAACGCAAATAATTTGTATTCACATCTTAGAGCACTGCGGGAAAAAAGCCTGCATCACCACCAACTAAGACAACAATGAAAAAGAACCACTCTAACAAACAGCTCTTTCAGCAGTCTCCTGCTTCAGAATTAATGTGGAAATAGGATTTGTAACAGCAGAGCAGAGTAGGTCCTGCTAACCTGCAATCCCTTCTTCAGCAGAAGGAAGTATCTTCACAGGATGCTTTCTGTTGTTAGTTTGAAAATAAAAACCAACCTCTTAGATATGAAGCTCTGTAACACAGGGAGTATTATTTGCTAGCAGAGAGACAGAGCTGACTAATGAATGCAGGAAGGCAGGACTATCTTCAAAATAGCCTCTTACAAATATTGAAATAAAAGAGCTAAGAAGAGAAAGAAATAGGCAATCAGCAAACAGAGGGCAGTGTCGTACCTCTGCCATGCTGCAAGGCTTGGTCTGCTACACTGGGTAAAAAATGTAGTAAGAAGGTGGTATTTGGGATGAGGGAGTGATTCCTGCCATCCACAAGGATAAATGTTTCAGGGAAGAAACCCCAGCTCTTCCAGTATCACCAGTATCTTATAACTAATTATTTTGTGTAAATAGTACATAATCATAATTTTAATTATATATACACATGTGTTACGATTAATACTGCTTTAGGGAAAAAAAGCCCTACACTGCAACTGACAAATGCAAGAATTCCAACTGCAAGTTGATCTTTAGGAGGTAACAGCCTGATGCCTCCTCTGCGGGGAAGCTCTTTGAGTTTCAGGCACTGTGGTTATTACCATTATTTCAGAAGCACATCACTGCTATTTACAAGCAACTGCAGATCTTGGCCTCCATTGTGTCAGGTGTTGCACTATTAGCGCTTGACTTTCACCAGTGATTACCCTAAAGAAGGCTGACACGGCTGGGCTCGCAGCACTACCAGAAAATGGAGAAAGATGTAGAAGGTAAACAGAGTGGCAACTGAAGAGGAAAGAAGGGCCAGGTTTCAAGAGGAAAGGATCATTGCACAGGTTAGCTGTGTGAAAGCCAGCAAGTTACATTAGTTTGTTTCTCAAGAGTATCTGATTTGTGGCAAATCAAGTGATTATATGTGTTAATATTTATTATGATTTTCCCTAGATTGTTATGAAAAAACAAATATCTCTTTAATTTTTTTTAAATAGAATATACATGTTTTTTCCTCTGAAATTCTAAACATGTCACTGCATTGGGCCACAGCTGATTTTCCTGAAAATATTTTCAAGGAAGTTTTTGATTAATATTTAGTTGAGGATTCATCTAATTAATTTAGAAGAATGTATTAATGCCTGCAAATATTTTAAGTCAATAAACTTGAAGACTGCTTTAAGACGACTGGTTACCTGCTTATACACAAGTGGTAGCACTTCTTTTCATTGGGCATAACTATGACCTTGCTAACAAATGTATTTGATAAACTGACGATTGCTGGGGAAAACCAGCAGGACAACAGTAAGACAAATTATCGGTTTTGTCATTTGGGAAAATACAGTGAACATTTTCCAACCTGACGCTTAAAGATAAAAATTAAAAAAATAAAACCCACTCCTTTTGTTTCTAAGCTTTCCTGTAAAATACTAGAAAAATACCCAAAGTACCTTGCCTATCCATACAGCCAGCTTTTCCTTCATCAGTTTTGCTCTGCTGCTCAACAACTTTACAGCCAAGCACAGTAAAGAAACATGAAGGAAAAGCATGGAGATCTCAGTTAGCATGAAAGCAAGATGAAAAATGAAGCACTACAACAGCCAAAATAGATAACAAGAAGGTCTGTTGAATGTCTGGCTTTCTGCTTGCCAAAGAAGTGGAAGCCTTAATTATGATTCATGGAGTCATTAATTCTTTTTAGGCATGAAAGTTAATGGAATAATGATTTTTAATCGCTGTGGGATGATTCCTGATGTGCCTAAACAAAAATAGTACTGATGATGTATAATGCATAAAGAACATTTCAAGAAAAGGAGCCTCACCGAAATGAAAGGATATGTAAGGACTAAATGTTCACAGAATGCCTTTAACAGTTTCATTTCAGGGCATGGGCACTCAGGAGCCCAGTCTCCCAGAACCACAACCAAAGTGCAGCTCAAAGTGAATGGCCACTTTTGCTTCTGCCTGCTTTATGTGAAAATCACAACAATTTGCACCAATTCTTTTGACACATTTTTCCTTGGTAGCTGCCTGAAATGTGGCGATTGTTGCAGGGGTTTCTGTGGTGGAGACGAAAACCACGTCATTAGGAGTGGCCTCTGCTTAGCTGCAGGCTGCCTTGGAATAAAAGCGCACCAGTGGCAACTTACTGACGAAGTTCAGCTAGATTGATTCCTTCCAGCAGTCATCTTGTGTTCTTTCTGTTCTCATTCAGTTAAAGTCATTGTAGCTAATTAAAAAAACATGTTGGTTTTATTTGGATGTAAGACATAACATTTTCCAAAATGAGATATGATTAAAACATATAAGACAGCTATGAAGATTTGTACAGAACAGCTCTACAGCTTGCTTGTATTTCCTTGCATTGTAAAACATAAATCTAAGCTGAGTCCTCTTCTAGCTTATTTTTTATTCTTGTCTATGTATGTGGCCTGTGGAGCTTGTGATATATATCACTTTGTACTGTAGTTTTAATTCCATTCTCCCCTACCTCTGTCCTCTCCCTCCAACCCCTTTTTGATTTGCTTTATGGATCAAAACAGGCTGCTTGACACAGTAATATTTGACTGCTGTTTCTAGAGTTGATTAAGCATTTATCTATTTATTTCCCTTGAGGACCATCGCTCCTCATTTCTGATGTCTCCAGTGCAGGTGCCTGTACCTGGACTAGTCAAGAGGAAGTCCAAGGCACCTCTGCAACTTTGTATGTTTTCCCACTTGAACCACCTACTTCAGGATGAGACAGATGGCATAGGGGAAGAGGAGAAAGGATTTGCAAGGCTTCATTACGGACCTCCCTGCACTCGGTACTGACACAGAATCAGTGCAAGCTGCACAGGGGCAAGCATGACATGCTGGGATCAGCTCACACCAAGGCTTGGCCAGCACAAGCAGATCTGGAGCCTCAGAGAGGGTCTTCAGCAAGGTGTTTGAAAACAGTAGTATCGATATTACAGAGAAAACTTCCTTGATTGCTTCAGGCGCAGTTTTAAAGTGGGCAGTAGTCAGAGGCACAAAAAAATAATGCCAGTTCTTAAGCTCAGTTCATTTTCACATGAAATGCCATAGGCATTCTCTGCCTCTTGGTATCAAGTTATGAGGACTCTTTAAAATTGCCATTGTGACTCTAGAGAAATCCCACTAACAGCATCTGCCTTGTATTGCACTAGGTTCTCTGTTACTGATGTGCAAAGGTGCTCAGGATGCTCAGTTACTCCTGATTTTGCAGGCAAGCTGCAGACCCTCGCCTTTTCTGTAAACTAAGTACTTATGTTAAAGTTTAAAGGAGATAATGCATAAAAAGTATGATTTAATCACAATGTACTGTTGGTTTATTTACAGTGGCCTGAAGATAATCACTGACCAACAATCGTTGAACTACTTAATTTCCAGAGCACTTCTAAATAAAGCCTGTTAGCTCAGTTACACATCCCCTCAACTAATATAATGACAATTTTGAAATCCAGCTACTTTAACTATCTCATGTAGAACAAACTGTGCCAAAAATATAGCTGACAGCTATAAAATATTGCCCAGAGAACTGAAGATGCAGCTGTTACGTCACTAAGGGTATTATTACTCATCTGAGATAACTTTTTCGATTTTTATTTTATTTTTAATATTTCCAAGGATGGAGATTCCACAGCCTCCCAAGGCAACCTGTTTTAGTGCCTCACCTCCCTCATGGGGAAAAAAAAATCTTAATGTCTAATTAAAATTTCCAATATTGCAACTGAGGTTTGTTGCCTCTTGTTCTACTGTGCACCTTTAAGAAGAGTTTGGCTCCCTCCTGCAGCCACCCATTGGGTATTTGTAGACAGCAATAGGATCCCTGCAAAGCCCTCTCTTCTCAAGATTGAACAAACACTGTTGTCTCAGCCTCTCCTTCTACATCATATCAACAAACATAGAACATCATATCAACAAACACAGCTGGGTGAAATAGGCAAATAAAAAAGTTAATAAAATATTTAGTTATTGTTATGCACTCATGGATTAAAAAGTGATCAGCTGGAAAACTAGTCCTCCTTGTATGCCCAATACAGAGAATATATGAGCATGAGCATTTTCAGAATCAAATTTGTCTCCTAAGTGAAATACATTTCAATTTTTAATGGTGAAAAAGAAGAAAAAGTTCAAAAATAAGTAGAAATTCTTTGCTGTCTACTAATTTTCTAGACCAAATAGTACTTGTACATCCAGTCATTTCTACTCATAGGTTTTGCTTTATTTGAGGATAAATTGCAATAATAATAATAATAATAATAATAATAATAATAATAATATCTAAATTTTTTTAATTAGCACTTTGAAACAATTGTGGGTAGTTTAAAGGCACCATAACTATTTTATTTTTATCTCCTTGGTCTAGCCACTGACCATATCAGTGCTGGCCTGAAAGGGAGGAAATGAAAGGTGGTTGTTATTTTTTTTTCCAGCCAGAGCAACCTGTCAGGTGGTACGTGACCTTTACTGGACACATATAAGTCAGCACTGACATGATCAAGGAATTCAACAGATGGATCAATGACCAGTTAGAAGCTTCCAGTATGACCAGCATATACAGGCTAGGACTAATAATGGAAAGAATTCTGGCATCCCCCCATGTGCTTCTTCAAGAGGGAAAGAGTTTGTGCTTCTCCTGGTTTTGTGTTACAATTGGCTAGGGGGTTAAATGATCTGGCTTTTATACCTCTAGCAAAAGTAGCATCCCCTCAGTAGATGTATGTCAACAAGAGAAAGGAGATAACTGATCGTCCAAACTAAACTGCAGTGCAAAGATTTCCTTTTGGGATGAAAAATATGAAAGAAAAATAAAATACAGAGATTATAGAAAATGCTATTAAGACAGAAGTATAAATGTCTGATGGACTGGGGAAGACATAGACAGAAGTCACCACAGGAAAAAACATAAATCCAGAAAGGAAAATAAATTTTGTTCAGGAAATTTAAATGGAAAATTCTAAACTAAAAATTGAAAAGCCTGTTAGGTATTGCATACTTTATTTTGTAACCCATGAGTTAAGGTTTGCAAATGAAAGCTTGCAAATAACAGCAGCCTTTGAGGAAGGGTGCTCGATCTCCACTCATACAGCAGTATTATTATTATTATTATTACTTAATCTTTGTATTGTTTTGTGATTTAGGCATGGCACTTACTACCACAAGCTTATGCAAACATTCACAAGGATAAATGGTTTCATAAACAGACTCTTACAAAAGTAATGTTATAGTTTACTGACAGCAGTTATAGAAGGCTTCCTGCTGGATTTCTCTGAAATCTGCTTCTCACTTCCGTAGATTGGATTTGTCAACCCTCCACTTCCACTGAAAGGCACATCAGTTGTTAACTTGTGATTGGAGAGTGTAATGACTTTTTAGTATGGAGACTCCTACTGATTTTGAATTACAAGATTTATATTTTTTTGGATGAGAGGATGTTAAGGATAATTCTTAAATTTTATTGTTTTTCCAAAGCAGACTAGTATCCTCTACATTTTTTCACTGTACTCTATTGTAATTAGACCTTCCAGGTCATCAAGAGAAAGCTTGTCTGTCCCTAGGCATCTGTGAAGGAAACAATCCATGCTGTTCTGTCCTCTTTCTCTCCCTGCTCTTACTGCTGCTCACTGAATATCTGAGATGCAATGACAGCACAGAAAAGATCGATCTTATTAACACCAAGAGAGGCAAACAGAATAGAAAAGCTTTCCCAAACCTTTTATTGGAGCTATGATATAGAGAATACAATGGGGAATCAGCTCCAGCCCTTGTGGAACTGCATATATAAGCACTAACAAAATAGTGTCTGCCTAAGTTAAGAAAAGTATACCTTTTCAATATTTTTTATATATATATAATGATATATATGAGATACTGAAACAAACAAAACCAGTGGTGTTTCCTTAATTGATACTATGCCTTCCTCTCAAACAAGCTCTCCTTTCCATGGGTTAATTGTCTCAGAGTGGGGCACGGCTACATCTATGCTGCTCCTGGCTCTGGAGGTAACTCAGACGAGGCCAGCTTGTGGGTCTCTGCTCCAGGCTTCATCATGTGATGCAGACTTAAGACCTGCTTTTACTCTTTCTTGCCTTACCGAAAGAGCCAATCCAGACAATTTACAGGGTAGTCACAATCCTAGACTGCATTTGCAATACATGAGAAAAGATACTTTGACTTTGACATATAGGAAATATAATCACAATTCACTTGTCTGGGAATGTGATAGACTATCCAGGCAGATACAAGAGAATGGTTAAATTATTTAGGGCGTATATTAGGTGACACTACCATGTCCGAGGTGGAAAAACAAGATTGCAACTAAAGTGATTCTGGATTCCCTGTTCTCTCATATTTCCCATGCTTGGTTTAATAAAAAGGGCATAGCCCCAGAATTTGGCAGCTCTGTGTACTGCAGAGACTCTCTGCCAACTGATTTCTTTGTTCAAGGCAAGAGAACGGAGAAAAGCAGCCGATGATGATATTTGATTCTCATTCATGTTCTATATGGCTCAGTATCTCTCACCTTTTGACCCAACTGATCCATGTCTGTTAAGAAAATCCTATAGTCAGTAATGAGGACAGCCAATTCCTTTTTCTGAAAGGTCAAGCTCAGAAACAAATCCAGCTCCTATTTTTCTAAAGTGCTAGAAAAAACCATTCCCTTCACTCTACTCTGACCCCAGGGCACATGTGATCTGGAGAGACTAACTGCAAGTTAGGACCAGTGCAAGAGACTTCCAGCATTCATGATCCAAGGGCTCTACAAATAGCCCCAAATAGGAATCCTCTAGTGTGAGCATTTAAAATTATTGAGAGAATTGCTGATTCAGTGATATCACCAGTTACGAATTTAAATGCTGCAGTTTAAAGCTGAACTTGCATCTGTATGCTTTCTTTTTTGAGGGATGTTTCTTTCTTTATGGGTAGGATAGTGTAATAGATATCTTCTGAAAATAGAAAGTAGCATATATGTTTTGCCTGCAATGGATATATATTTTCATGCCCTAGGGTACAGAGATCCAGGAAGGAAATCTGTAAATTAGCCTGCCTTGTGGTTTGCGGTACATCCTTTTGGAGTAGGGGCAGAGGGAAAAAATCTTTGCAAAAAGCAATATTAACGCAGAGGCCAAAGTCTCTGGAGGCTGCATCCTCACTTCTCCCCTAGTACACCTAGTGCCTATCATCTCATCCAGGGAGGGTTTTAGCCTCAAGTTAGGCTACAGGTATCCTACAGTATAACATTTCCAGCATTCTTAAAGATTTTGGGTCAGCTTTTTCTGTTTGCAGTCATGGTCTGACTTTCCTTTTATTACTAAGCTGGGACCAAAAGGCAAAATATTCTGAGGAAAAATATTTTTCAAAATCCGGAGATAAGAGAAGAAGTGTCAGAAGGAGAAATTTGATTCCCTTCAAGCATCTCAGTGCAGCTGAGATAGACAAGGACAGAATACAGGATTACTGTTTTGTTTCACAATACAAACCACATGATTGGATGATATCTGTTAGAACAATTTAATATTCTTTTCCCCTTAAGAAATTAATATAACCTTTGAACTTTCAGAGTCTGCATACAGACACCCTTGCATATAGCCCTGTGTAAAACTGAAACTGTTCATGTATTGGCAAATGAGCATGCTATTTTCAGCAAGGCAGCAATACGTCAGGTTAAATCTAAATCTAGGCATCTGAGAAAACAGTCTTTGGTTTGTGTCTGGAGGTATAATCTTCTAGTGCATGACCAGGTCAAAATTACTCAATTTTATTGGCTTTCCAGCTCTATATTGATCTTTTAAATAAGGATATATGAAAGTAGAGTGAATCTTTATTTATGCTGGTAATTCTTAATATAAGAGCAAAACTGATGTTGACTGAGACTAGAGACCTGTTGGAAAGTTTGTTTAAAAGCATCCTTCTGGGACTCAGAGCAAACTTTCGCTGGCCCTAAGGCACCATACATATACTGCACGCATACAAGCTATTGACTGTATTCCCAGAGATGTGCTTTCTGAACATCATTTCTTCAGAGCTGAAAAACACTGATTCACAAAAAGCTAAATTTCAGCAGTTAACTTGCTGTATGCTTTCTGAATTCTTTAATGAGGAAGAAGGTCGCACACTTGCACCCACTTCTCTGAACAGACTGCAATACTGAGTACTAAAAAATATTGGGTTCATACCAACAGTTCTGTTTTTCTGTGGTCCCTTTCCTCACTGAGGAATCAGAACTCCTTTAGACTGAAATACAAAGTAAATGGATGAAACTTGAATAATTAATGACTTGAAGCAGAAGGAGTCAGTGTTTTTACAAACCACCTGGCACTAATTTTGAATAAAAGGAATGCTAATACTTGGAGAAAAACAGACTTTCTAAGGTCCTCTAAGTGTTTCGAGCCAATGATTTGAACATCTGGCTAGGAAAGCTCATGTTTGAGCATGGGAGGATTAGGTTAAACAAACCTGTCTCTGGGGTACAGCACATTGCACACCTGAGCCACATCAAGTCTTAGGAAAGAAATTCCTGGAGAAGTTCATATGCTAATACATATAGGTAACGCTGAAAGTAAAAAATAAAACTTATTAAATCCTCATTAAAGAGGAATACGTATCGATTATTATCAGTACGTAGCTGCCTGTTACTGAGTGCAACAACAGACGACTTGCTTCTGCCACTCAGCCTTCAGCAGCCTCCTCCAGACACAAATGAATGGTCCACAAGCAGCCGTGGGAATTGGGGACACTGAGGGGATCCAGCTAATCATGTTCAGCCTACTGAAAACAACTGAGAGCAAACCCCAAGTGACAGCAAAACTACCCAGGAAACTGTAAAGCGGTAAGGAAAAAACAAGCCCCAGCAAGAAAACCTCACACTGATGAATACCTTAGTATTCATCTACCTCCATGGTTTACAGGGAAGTGAGCTGTCTAGAAAAGTTGACAAAATATACTCTTAAAGTAAAGTTTGCCTCCCTACCCTTCTCTTTTTTCCCAAGTATCTGAAAATCCATGTCTACAACTAAGTGGTGTGCTCACAAAAAGCTTATGCCTTTTGGATATACTAATTATAGGTTTTGAAGGGATTATTCTGTTCTGTATGCAGGGGCAAATATTGTTTCTCTTCACTATCGCGAGCTTTCCCTTATCGTCTTTTGTGTTCCACACAAAATTGAGCTAACAGATATTGAACAATGACAACAAAAAATCCAAGCAGAAGAGCAATTGCTCTGAAATACTTTCATTATAAATATGAAACCCAAAAGCCAAATCAACGGCAACAAGAAAACCTCTTTCCCTTCCCAAATCCATTTACAATTACTTGCTGTAGTGGTACCACGAGAATCCAAAGAGAAAAAGATATGGCCCATCCAAGCTTTACATTGAATTATTGTGTAGGGCAAAAAAAATCATAACTACTGCCTCATGATTTGAAAATAATTCAAATCAATCCTGTGGAATAGGGCCTTAAGGTTACAGATGTAAATTGCTTGCAATAAACCTAATACATCTCTCCCAGACTTTTTATTGTAGATATTGCTGATTGATTTGCTGTATTAAAGTGCAGCAGAGATTGTTGTGACATGAATTGATACTAACTGGTGAATAACATGTATATAAATGTGTCATAACCCGTTTAAATCGATGTTAACCTTTCCCTCTTAGTTAGATCTGGAGATCTCCAAACACATTTTTTTTAAATGCAATGTGCAAAATGAATATCCTAATTTATTTAATGTCATTTTAATGGTTTCAATTTACTTTTTTTCTTAAACAAATGTCAAGTTCAGCTGAAGATAATAAGTCTTGGCTATTGTTGTAAGTACACCTTTTGTGCTCAAAGTTACTAACAAAATGTTAATCAAGCTTATTTCCTGCCCGGTGCTATTAGCTATCGCTTCAAAGAAGAGCTCCTAAGATTTAAAGACAGTTTTTGAACAGTCAGGACCTCCCTGTGGCACTAGAAATTAAACTCACTTTTTCTTCTCCCTTTTCTGATTGCTTATTCCATCAGGAGTAATTTACTCTAATTAGAGGTTGTGTGTTCTGAAACAGTAACCATTTTCTCCAGGACAAGTTAAATGATATTGTGTTGCTAGTTGCTATGCCCCTATCAACTTCATAAGCAAACTTTAAACTTGAATAAATTAAACTTAGAAACACAGCATTTGTCAGACTGGATCAGACAACTGGTCTATCACAGTGCCCTGCCTGCCACCGGCAATGATCAAACCCTTCATGCTCTTGAGCAAGACAAAATATGCTTAGTGTACCCCAGGCAATATTCTTCACAGGGGAGAGAAAATTCCTTCCTGACCTCTGTAGGTGGTAGATTATCTCCCTGGAGCCTAAGACTTTATTATGACTTTGCCTTCACTTCTTTAACTAGAGAGGTAGTGGATATCAAGTCAGGATTACTTAAATGTAAAACCACACATGTGCTCTTTATTCAACTTGATTCTTCTTTCCCGCTGTGGAAACAAGTGTTGCGAAGTGGCTCATGCATAAATGCTTGATTTCACAGGAATCAAAACTACTCATATCAATGAGTGCAGGATCTGAGGACAGTCTGGGGCAAACTGTCACTGTGTGTCCTAGTCTTCCCAGCCAAGTTTACCAAAGGGTTTCTTGTTCTTTCAGCAGTGTAACACCCCCACCTCCCACCCAATAATACAAATAAGATTGATTTTTCCCCCCTCATTCTCCATAGCTCTGACTGCTTTTATTATGTGAAGGGTTTTTTGTGGGGTTTTTTTGTTTGGTTTTTTTTGTTTGTTTGTTTTTTAAAGCTATATAATAGCTCCTCATTAGACTAGGACATTCCTGGGTGATACTATTTATTTTACATCCATCTTTGTGAGACAGCTGTTTCAGTCACAGCAACATTTGCCTTAAAGTTATAGGATCAAAGATATAAGGCATAATGAAGCACGAGAGTAACATTATTTGGTTCACAATGTCACCATTATGACTTTATCGCTTTCTGGCTTTTTTTATTTTCTTATTTGAGAAGATCCTCTGTGGGTTGTTTTTTAGCTAAACTGTCACAAACAGCACAAATAATGTCAAACAGAAAACTCCCACAAGAAAACTTTTTCTTTAGAAGAGCCATTCTCTCCATCCTCCTCTCACGACTTCTCATCTTTCAGATTAAAAAAAAAAAAAAAATCAGTTTCAGTTATTTTTACCCATGAGCATTATACTCAGCTTGGTTGAATTTCATAGGCATCATGCTGCTCAGGGACAGAGGTGCCTACATCTGTATAGCTTTGTTTTTTAATTGCCCAGTCATGTTAATTAAGTAAAACAACTTACAGCACTGTTATTAATAAACATCTGACTCATTGCCTACTTTCTTATCCAGATCATTAGCCTGTATGTTACATAGTACTGACCTCAGCTACATCATTGATTTTTCTCCAAGATGAAGATTCAAAATTGCTTTGTTCTCCTCTCTTTTGGTTAAATAGTCTTCTGTTTTAAAAAACAATTTTCTATCTTTTTCTTTTTTTTTTTTTTTTTTTTTTCTTTTCCCCCTCTTCCAACAGTGCTTTACAACAAGCTTTATGGTCTTATTAAAAAAAAAAAAAAAAAAAAAAAAGAAGAAGAAGATCAAAAGTAATTATATTTTTGAGCTCACCTTTATATTTTCTTCAAAGTAGAAGACAGGAAAAACATGACCCCTTTAACCAATTTAAAAACTATTATCTTCTACAAAAACTTAGCATACTATTACACTGTATATCTAAAATTTCAGTTAGTATCCAATATCAAAAGAGAAGGAATGTTTTTTATTCTTCAGTTTTTCCTTATTTCCTGAGCTGCTTAAATGTTGAGTGTGATTTCAGGGTTTGTGTTTCTGGTCTTTTTTCTGGTGAAGCTACTTAACCCAGAACTGTGGAAGAGAACTCTGCTTTTAAAATAAGAGTTGTCACTTCCCTATTTTTTCTCAAATAATGCATATAAAGGTAGGAGGTTGAAACATTTGGTTAAGAAAAAGAGAAACAGCTTTTAAAGATGAAAGCATCTCAATAATAGTTGTAATCATTCCATAAAAGAGAGGTGTAATTATGGCTGGTCCAGAAAAGAGAGTGGCAGTGGAAAGGCCATCAATGGCTTATTTATAAAGAAGAAAATAATATTTCAGAATGAAAAACACTACACTGAAACAGTTGCAATGCTCCATAAAATCACTGGAATTGAGCAACACATTAAGAATGCCATGTATCTCTTTTTTCTTATGACAAGAAAATACATCTAACTTACTTCGCAGTATAATAGCATCTTTTATGATACGTCCTTGGTGCACACTGTTCTGTCACCTTCAAAAGTGCACAAGTTCACTTTCAAAAGCTTGTGCAGTGTCCACCGCCTTGAAAAACTGGTAACACATTTGCTACATCTGTTGTCATTCTGAGAGGTGCAAGCAAATAATTTGTAGCATTACTGGATGAAGCTAGAACCATGTGAACTTATTTTGGAGGAGTTATGCATAAAAAGGCTTGGAACAGATATTAGGGGGTTTCTCAGCATATACAGAATGCAAAGCATTAAACACCTTTGGGCTTTATCTTACATGAGTAACTTTGCTCATATACATTGGAATATGCCACCTGAATGTACACCTGAATAAGTACTTACAATGTACATAAGCAATTTGTAGGATAAAAATTTATGAAAAGAATCCCTGCATTGGTGACATTCAGCACATAAGTTTTTCCTAAACTGCACTTTTGGCGATCTAGATTTCAAGAAAGTAACCCCAAAAGAGACACGCTATGTAAAATATAATGAAAGATGAAATGGACAAAGAAAAGGAAGCATAGTCATGATAGTGATTGTTGTCTAAATGACATATGTGAAGTGCAACTAGAACTTTCCAACTTAAAGAGCAGAACCTGCACAAATTTTAACCAAAGCAAAGCCCCACCCATTTTCAGCTACTGGTAGTACATATTTGCTTTCTAGAAGTTTTTCTCAGAAGCTTTTCTCAGAAGTTACTTTGCAAAAAAAAAAAAAAAAAAAAGAAAAAAGAAGACAGAGATGTTAGTTAATTAGATATTATGCATCATCTGTCCTCCTTAAAAGAATACAAAGTCCTTCTAAGGGACCTGTGTAGTGGTCTGCAAAAATTAATAATCAACATACATATACAATAAATACACACAGATTGTAATTAAAGTGTAAAAAAAAAATGTGGCAACGTTTTTAAAAAACAACGGAAATTATTGGTTTTGTCTTATGACTATTTAATATATCTTAATTCATTGTCAAAAGTACATTTTCCCTTTGTTTTCCAAATAAATCCTATTTTTACTATTTCCCATTGACAGTAAAACATTTTACATGAGAAGACAGTTAACTGCAAGCAGGATGCTTCACTTAATTTAAGCCCTCTATGAGACACATGATCCCAGAGGGCAACTCTCCACCTCTGTTAGACGCCTATACTAGGACTAACCAAATTGCTTTTGGAGGTGCCATCTCACTCTGATCACCCAGGCAGCAAGTGTAGATAACTAGTGTACCCTACTAAATGTCTAATTTCTAGATTATTACAGTTAAGTGAGATGAAGCCTGCCCTTTGTGGTAGAAGTTGGGTATTTTAAATAAAAATAAACATAGTGTCGGTGACAGATATATTTCTGAGCAAGTTTTCCAACTCAGATAGTACATTTTATGTAACACCAAATATTTTCTTATGTTTGAATGTGAAAAAAAAAAAAAGTTGGAACACTTCATCTATATAGTATATTTTAGCAGCTCTTTGTGAAAGTCACAAGGACATTTAGGCAAGATGCACGGGGCCACAACTTGAAAGCACTGTCTGGTCTTGGTGACCCCAGGACTACATTACTAAGTCTTTCCCTGGACTAGAAAGAAAAGCGATTCCACACACTTTGCAATGTAACATGCTCTTTAATCAGGAATGAACTGAATAGTGGTGTGAATCATCAAACACAGCAACAAAGATGACATTCACAAACCCAATTTTGCAAAGCTTCAGAACACCCAAAGTTTTTAAAAGATAATTCCCAGTGAGGGAAACATTCAGCATGTTTGAATGTATTTCAGCTTGCTTTGTATCTCTGGTTATTAGTTTGATGGAAAGCTGATGTATGTTAGCATCCAAGCTGTTTAGTAGTTTATGCTGTAGCATTGAACCAGGAAGGACATTAATTCACATGGTGACTTTTGGAGCCAGACTATAATAACTCATAAATATTATATATTCCATTATTTGCTTCTTATAAAGGGGATTACCGTACAAAACCCCAAATATTGGCTGCACGTAGGAAAAAGAAATCAGCGTACGCAAAAGAAACCAGTTTGTAAACTTGGGAGACTAAAGAAGGAAGAACACATAAAGGTGACATTCCATGATTTGCTGAAGACAGTTCATACCCGGGCAGAAAACAACCACCCTGCCTTGGTGACCAATTCCCATCAGCTCCTTTGTGCTGGCATCATAGCTGGCGTGACTGCATGACCACAGAGTTACTCTGAAAAGCAATTCTGCCGAAAAGCGCCGAAAAGCTGAGTTTTCAAGTGGGTCTGCTCCCTGCTCTGGCATGCAGTGCAGCCTGGCAAGCGCCAAGATGTGTGCAGCAGGATGTGGGCGGGGGAATGCTGGCTTCTCGCAGCCAGCCTCAAGGGAGTGGGAGAAGGGCTGCCCGAGGTGCGTGGTGAGGACTGGTCCTCACTAAGGAAGCGTGCCAGGGTTTACTGGGAGACGGTGTACTTACGTAGATGAAAGGTGGTAATACAGGCACACAGGAGTCCTTTCTGTAGCTTCATTATTGATACAGGCACTACTTGCCACTAACAACTTTTATACCTGCCTGGATGTTTAATACTTGCAGTTGCACGTGGCATAATTATTCCCTCTTTCTTTCCTTTCTTTCAAAATGAATACCCTCCAGTGGATAAATTAAACCAGTAACATTCTGTAAAAGTTGAATAAATCAATCTGCAAGTTATCTTCCTGTTTGAGTGGAGCATCTCTCTAAATGTTATACAATCACTTAACTATTAATTCAGGATCGAACTCAGCCTTATGCCTTCAGTCTCAACATACTTCAAAATAACTACAGGCAAGCTGTGTGTGTGAGGGTGTGTGTATCTGTGTGTGCATATCTAGCTCTGTGTATTTATAAAATAGCTCATGTTCTACTCTTTGTTGATTATTCTCAAATCTAAGAAATAAACAATAGAACTTGAGCTATTTTAAAATAGAATACATCAGTCTTATTCATTTGGTCCAAATCCCACCAGTGGCTTCCAGAACCACTCGTCTATGGAATTTCTTTTTTTGGTATGTTTATTTAAGCATATTTCTTTTCCTTACCTTTTCAAGCATTGCTGAGCTCTGTGGTTGTCCTTTCCTGAGCTGTATATATATACATACATACATACATACATACATACATACATATATATAGCTATATCTCATTATCCTCTCCTATGACAATTCCCTGCTTAGCTGCCTGTATCACCTTCAAAACTTTATTTTAGAACTTACCTAATTAGCCTTTGATCCACTAATTGGCTATTATCTGTAGATCTCTTTGTTATTCCTTGCACATAAGACTTTGTTCCTTTCATTATGGGAACATAGAAATTGTCATACTGGGACAAAACAATGGGTCCCCATGTCTCATATCCTCTTTCTTACCAGGGCCAAAGACGACATCTCAAGCAGGCATTCAGCACCTTGACCCTACTCCTGTCATTGTCTCTTGTGTAAAGCTTCCACTGAAATAAAAGGCCCGTAACATTTTGCCTTTGGCTGCAGGTGTGCACTGAACAGATGTCTTCACTGGACTGTCCACGGTGACATTTAAATCTTTTTTGTCCCTGAGAGATTACAGCTAATTCAGAACTTAATCACATGTGCAAATAATGTAGATGTCATTTCCAAACAGCTTTTATGTACTGATTTGGGTACTGTGCCCCTTAATGCTGCTAATTACAGGTTGGTTATCCAGGGATACAATCTCCTCAGGAAAGAAGCAAATCTAAGTACTAAACTTTTTCCCCAGCTGAGATGTCTTTTTTGGTTTCAGTGCAAAATGTATTTGCACTTTTTAGGCCTAAGAGAAAGCAAGTGTAATTATTTTATTATAACAATCTGATTCATTTTGTCTTATTTTGAAAAAAAAAAAAATCTAGCCTATCTTTTCAAAAAAAGACCTTAAGAAATTAAGAATCATCCTCTTTGAAACATTTCAAAAGCTTGAGTCAGTCTTGCCAACATTATCCATTTAAACCTTGTGAAGTAGGCTCCAGAGGCTCACAACTCTCATGAAAAAAAAAAAAAAAAAATGCAAGACTCTTAAGACTTCAACAGACTGCTGAAATAGTGAGTAGATGGCCTTACTTGTTATCCACCTTAAGATACCTTAAAAGTCCAAGTTTTCACTCTCTTTTTTGAAACAAACAAACAAACAAACAAAACCAAAACCAAAAACCTAAGAGAAGCACCAGAAGATAGAACTAAAGAATGAGAATTAAGCAGAGCTTTTTATTTCAGTAATAAAATGAAGGGAAAGCAAAAGAGGAAAGAAAGAGGAGTGCACCTGGAGAACTGTGTCCTGTTCTGGTCCCCACAATTCAAGAAAGATGTGTACAGACTGGAGAGGGTCCAAAGGAGGGTCACAAAGATGGCCAAAGGGCTAGATAACCTGCCCAATGAAGAAAGACTGAAGGAGTTAGGTCTTTTCACCATGGAGAAGAGAAGGGTCAGTCAGGACCTATTCACAATATTCCAGTACTTCAAGGGGAGCTACAAAGAAGACAGAGGCTTTCTCTTCACAAGGAGCACATGGAGTAGACAAGAGGCAACAGGTACAAGTTGCACCAGAAGAGGTTTCATCTCAGCATAAGAAAGAAATTTTTTACAGTGAGAACAATCATTCACTGGAACAACCTCCCCAGGATGTGGTGGAGTCCCCATTGCTGGAGGTTTTCAACACATGATTGGACAGGGTGCTAGATAATCTCATCTAGGCTCCCTTTCCCATGAAAGTCTGGACCAGGTGATCTGTTGGGGTCCCTTTTGACCTGGACTGTTCTGTGATTGATTCTATGATTCTATGATTATAGGGAAGAGGAAAGAGGAAAGAGGAAAGGGAGAGGAAAAGGGAAAAAAAAGAAAGAGTAAAAAAGAAAAAGGAAAAAAGGGGGGGAAAATAGAGCAACACTATTTTCCAACACCACAATGTGGAGCACTGCAACAGGCACTGCTGAGAAAAACAAAGTTCTCTGCAGTGCTTCCTCCATGTGAAGGGTGAAATGACTGCTAGCAGCAGTGCTTATGCTTAACTTGAACTCTAAATAAAACAAAATCTGAACACATTCTCGTTGCCAGGGCTGAATAATTCCGGAGACCTTGCCATAGTTTCTGTAGGTCATTATACTAATTTAAATTCACAGTGCTTTCATCTCTGCTTTGAATGTAAAGTACCTCACACTCATCTGCACTGCATTTCCTTTTCTGTGTTTTTCATAGCTAGTTTCAGTTATTTCCCACTCAAGTGCCTCAGAATTCATTCTCTTCTTGACTACCATTTTGTTCTCAAAAGAATACTGAGCTACCCCAATTTAAGATTATACATAAAGAAGCTGCAGGGATAAATTTAGTGACCAAAGTGATTAAATAGGTATCTTTTGGCTTAAACTGAATTTGTTTCCATTTATGAAAAAGGAAAAGTTGAACTTAATGCAAAAAAATGGCTTTTTAAATAAGGAAAATTAGGTTGCTGTTTCAGATGAGTCACTGTTGCTCTGTGTATGTGTGTGTGCACGCACGTGTGTGTATACTCTTGATCCCTAATGACTTGGTTTGACTAAAGGTTAATTCACCTCAGTTGAACTACCAAGTGGGAAAGAAGCATCTTAAACTGATAAAACTTTGGCCAAAATATAAAGCTTTTTGTATGCGCTCTTCTCCCCTTCTCACAAAGATGTTCAAGTGTATCTCCCATGCTCTCATTAAGCCATGTGCTGCTGGGTAAAGTCATTCACACCTATGGGAGGACACAAGACAGTGAGGGCTTCTGATGGTGGTGTTATGGGTTGGTCATCATGGGACCCAAATAACCCCTGCCCAGCCCTCAGCCCCTGTTGCAGTGTCACGGTATGGCAACATGAGAATCATTGTTCTCTCTGGCTTGGAAATGCTTCTGGAGCTCTCTCTTTCCTGTCTAACTGCCCCATGCAGGCTGTGACTATGGTCTTTAACTATGTCTGAACCAGAAGACAGGCTTCAACTTTTTCAGTGTGTAGCTTCCAGAGAAGGAAGGTTGTCACTCTTACTTAAGTCCTCTTCAAAATTAATGAGACCATTAGGACTGGAAAGACCATAACCTTAAATTAGCCTGAACATAAAACACAGTACCATACTGTCAATAACAGAAACTTAGGTCCCAGAAAACATCCAGAGTGAAAGTATGTTGGAAATGGGGTAGAAAGCTAGGCATGAGAACAACTGGGTTTGGTTGTCAGAGCTTCTAAGAAACCACCCTTTCATTAGTAGAATCCTGAAAAACAAGTGAAGAAATACCCTCAGGAGCCACATTTTTGCTTCAGAAAAGAGATGACAAATGTGAAGAAAATGGAATAAGAAAAATGGAGAGAGAGAAACATCTCTGAGCTATTTGAACAGCCAAGAAAGAGAACTGGCACAAACAAAGTCCATTGAAAAAAGCATCAAAGCCAAATGAAGACCAGAAATGACCATTGTGGAAGTGAAGACTTGAAATAGCTTTCAATAAAACGTTATCTTTTATTTTCCTTTTAATTTGCTTTTTTTTTACTTTCACTCTTCCATCTCTTTATAAATTTCTTCTTACTTGTCTCTTTTACTTTTATTTTTGATCCAAATTCCCTTCTCACACCTTTGCATTTCATAATGGCATGTGTTAATTTCAGATGTGTATCCCTTCATTATGCTACTCACTGGTTCCCACACTCTGTTCCCAGTGAACAGTGAAATATTTCTCTACCAAGCCTAAAGAGAAAACTAAAATGTAAAATGACATAACGTTATGCTACTTGCAGCCTCTTATGCCACTGAATATGGACAGGCTAAGCCTACAAATTATTTACTTAGAACACCCTTTAAAAAAAATGCTCATCTACTTCAGTCGTCTTTGAACTGGGGTTTTTCCATTTAGAACAATTTCTCAGAGTACATATAGCAGTCATAAATATCCACCAAATAAATGAGCTTTGAAAATAGCCCCAGATACAATTTCCCATAAACATTATTTGGATTGGCAAACGTCTCTGTATGAATTGTTGCACTGCTGTGGACTAACAATATCTTCCATTGGTTTTAACTAGACAAATAAAAGATACCTACTTTTCCCATCACAAAAAACATAACTCTGTCATCAAGATCTCCTCACTTTGTGAAATTCTGTGAAGTAGACACATGTTTTCCACTACTGTATTCTTTTAAATATTGCAATTGAACAGATTCCTTTAAAGGTTTTCATAACCATTTTTTCAATTCCAGAAAGAAAGCAAGCTATAATGTTATACCTCTTTTCTCAAGTGATCTGTATAGTAACATATACTACAATAATTCTCATCATGAATAGTTTTAGCTACAATTTACCAAACTGCAGTCCTTAGAGGAGTTTTTTTTTGTTAAAACATACAAGTTAACACAAATGGAACATTTTAACTCAACTCAACTTCAGCACTTTTTAACATATGGCAATAAGATTAACCTTTTATTTTTCAGTTTTGCACTGTGTGTTTTTCTGTAAGCACCATGTTTTTAATTTCTACTTGCATGTGCAAAGTTTTGAGCAGAGTTGTTTCAAAACCTACCACAACTTTTTGAGGGAATGCAAAAGGTTTTAAGATGGCTGCCAGCTGTTTCATACCAAATACCTAACCATATTTGGATGTTCCATTTTTTAAAGCCACAAAATAACACTGGAACACTATATGCGGATGTGTATGTTCCTAGCAACTAAAACTCCTCACAGTTTTCTGATACTAAAATATAGGAAAACAATTTCGCTTAGGAAAATCTGAATTCATTCAATTCCAGTAAGCATTTTTGTAAACTTCAGAAGACTACATTATTTCCTACGGTTTTGTTGTAGTCTTGCAGGTAAGCATTCCCACAACTGAAAGAATAATAATTTCTTGATTTACTTCTATGGCCTGAAAAAATTGCCACTTTTACTCTACTTAAAGGAAGGAGGAAGAAGGTGTGTGCGAGTCCTGCAACTGCTGCACACCAAGGTGGAAGGCTAAATTGCTGGAAACATGATAAAACACAAAGACCCATCTTGTGGGTCATCCATGAACCTAAATAATGTCATTTTAGCAGAGGTAACTCAGAGTTATGACATTATTTGAAAGGGATGTTGGGGAAAGTAATTATGAAACCAGACATGTTAATGAAACTCTCCTTGTATTTCTAAAACTTAGTTCCTAATTTGAGAAATATAAAAACCCCACCAAACCCAAAGATGTCTGCAACAGACTCCAAAATGTGCTCTAATTGTATTCTGTTCACATGAACACTGAGCTGTTTTTAAGGCCATACTTCAACGGAATTAAACCTTCAGAACCAATTAAAGGAATAAATATATAGCAGTGTTATGATGTTTAATATGCATCCATTCCTCCTCTGTATGGGAAAACACTTCCCATAGAGTTTTGAGGGGCTCTCCCCTCCTATCTACTGTTTGGGCTCTTTTGGTCTGCTTTGCATAATGTCCCAGTGCCAGTATAGCTCAAAGTTGGTATTCAATGAACATGAAAGGAAATTTGTTTGTCTGCAGAAACCCAGGAGATTATTGCATTTTTCATACATTAGTTACAGAAAACAGAAGTTCTTTTCCTTACTCACCCCCATCTGTCCCTATTGTTCTGAAGTTATTTACAAATAAGGTGAAAAGTACTTCACTGAAGCATTTAATTTTGGAGCTTATTTGTATGCAGAACACACGTTACTGAATAAGGTGCAGAAAACATTACTCAATACAAAAATATGCTATGGGAATTATGGTGTCATCTTCAGAATCTGACAAATTGCCCAGTGTATGAAATGTTTAGACACCAGTGGTTTACTTGGGATGCACATGAGTGGCAATAAAATCACAGGGTCTCCAAGACAAAGTTTGAATTTTCATTTGATTGCAGAGAAATTCTGGCAGGACCCTTTTCAAGCTGCAGTTGATTTCTTTAGCTAGAATTTGGCATGTAAACAAAGAGAAGATTTTGCCATTTATTTCATTCCATATTTTTTTATTTCTGTGCCATCTCCCTCATGATAACTTTTCTTTTTTCTTCACTCACAAACTGCTCATTTCTGCAGCGGCACCTGGGATGGATGGCAAACTAACACCACAAATGCAAGTGCTAGGAGGAAAACAAACCCACAAAGCCTGTTGCAATGTAAGGGTGCACAGTGTTCCCTGTATCTTGGCATCTTTAAAGAGAACTCACTCCCTCAACTGTCATTTTTACTCCAAGATGACTCATCTTCTTTCTTGCTTGGAGTAAAGACTACAAAATAAGCCAATCAATTGCTGTCGTTGTATGTCATGAACTTTCTTCCTAATATAGCTGTAAAGTCCAGAGAATTTGAAGCTGATCAGTGTGAAGGGTGTTGAGTTTCCATGCATGCCCCTCAAACCAATGCTCAAACATACCTAGGATGCTTACTTCTTCTACAGTGTCCCTATCAGAGCCATCTTTTGATGAACTGGTATGGGAGGCAAGGCGCCCACAAAACTGTCTTTCCTATATCCTGCTCAAGGGTTCCTCAGACATTCTCCATTTTGACTCAAAGTAATAAATTATTTAGCATTGTATTAAACCTGTCAACTTAAAGAGCTTGTTTAATCCTGCTAACGGGAATAAGAGTATGCACAAAATATTCTCTGGACTGAGCCTGGAGTTGGACACCATCGCAAATCCAAAAACCTCTGTCCCCAGTGGTGCTAAAAGATTACTTTCTCTGTTTTTAAATAAAAATGAAATCTTAAGAGAAACCTGGCATCAGTTTTATGAGTGTAAACTGAGAGATATTCTGCCTAAGGATCCATATTCTTTCTCTTTGTGTTTATGGCAGCTGAATCGAACCAAGAATCTGGTTTTCAGGCTATATACCACCCTCCTTTTTTAAATAGTTTTCCTATTTAGTCACCTCCTTCACATGAGGAGATAGTTGTTTTTCATAGGGCAGAGGAGGGCTTAGCTTTTAGTTTAGTGGTAAAAGCACACAAAATCATCGTTTTGCATCTTTTGAATGAAAACTTCAAATTTAATTTGGGGTGTGGTAGTTTTGATCTTTTTTCCTTTCTTGGAAAATATCTTAGGCAAAACAAATTGTTTGCATAGGCACCTAGAAATGTTCTTCACTCCCCAGAAAGGTACACAAAAAAGTTAATAATTTTTCTAAAAAAATAATGTTAAGTACGGAGAACGTATCTCAGTCCAATCTATATGCTAAATGCAGCAATCCACTCTAGTCTCAATCCAGAAAACAATGAATCTTTGCATTATCTTACTGAAATCAGTAAGACAAAGTTGGTTCTTACTATTAGATTCCTATCAACATTTTATTGGATCAGGGCCATTCAGACTTTCTTCAATATCATCCCAATCACAAAAACCTGCCAGTGCCATTGCATGCACTGCAACATCCACTGAGCAGTAAGTGCCTTTGGTTCATTTAAACTGAAGCACGTTCACAAAATACTTGCTCAAAATAACAATTGCAAACCCCCAAAATGTTACCAAACAAAAACTCAGATCGGAAAATAACAAACAGCACCCCTTTTGCACAGTGACCCACAAAACAAGATCTGCCAGTCTGAGATATGTAAGGAAGTCTTTTCAGTTGGACCCTGAGGTGTCCAAATGATGGTCAGAAATGTTCTGCTAGATTCCAAGGAGACAAGTATTTTGGAGGGTCAGATAAAAGCCTGAGTGTCACAGGCATCCTCGGGTTTCTCATTAACAGATAAAACATAGGTTTTATTTTTTTATTTTTTTTAATTTTTATTTATTTATTTACTTCTTTTTTTTTATTTTATTTTTTTTTATTTATTAACCAAGACTTTCCCTTGGTTGAGAAGGATCAAGTTAGAGATCATTTAGGCAAAATGGACACCCATAAATCCATAGACCCCGATGGGATGCACCCATGAGTGCTGAGGGAGCTGGCAGATGTTATTGCTAAGCCACTCTCCATCATCTTTGAAAAGTCATGGAGAACAGGACAGGTGCCTGAGGACTGGAGGAAGCCAGTGTGACTCCAGTCTTCAAAAAGGGCAAGAAGGAGGACCCAGAAAACTACAGGCCAGTCAGCCTCACCTCCATCCCTGGAAAGGTAATGGAACAGCTCATTCTGGATGTCATGTCTAAGCATGTGGAGGAAAAGAAGGTTATCAGGAGTAGTCAACATGGATTCACCAAGAGGAAACCATGCTTGACCAGTTTGACAGCCTTCTTTGATGACATGACTGTCTGGGTAGATGAGGGGAGAGCAGTGGATGTTGTCTACCTTGACTTCAGCAAGGCTTTTGACACTGTCTTCCATAACATCCTCATAGGTAAGCTCAGGAATTGTGGGTTAGATGAGTCGACAGTAAGATGGATTGAGAACTGGCTGAATGGCAGAACTCAGAGGGCTGTGACCAGCAGCACAGAGTCTAGTTGGAGGCCTGTAGCTAGTGGTGTTCCCCAGGGGTCAATACTGGGTCCAGTCTTGTTCAACTTCTTCATCAATGACCTGGATGAAGGGACAGAGTGGACTGGATGATCTTAAAGGTCTTTTCCAACCTAAACGATTCTATGATTCTGTGATTCTATGATACAAAACTGGGAGGAGTGGCTGATACACCAGAAGACTGTGTTGTCATTCAGCGAGACCTGGACAGACTACAGAGTTGGGCAGAGAGGAACCTAATGAAGTTCAACAAAGGCAAGTGTAGGGTCCTGCACCTAGGAAGGAATAACCCCATGCACCAGTACAGGTTAGGGGTTGATCTGCTGGAAAGCAGCTCTGTGGAGAAGGACCTGGGAGTCCTGGTGGACAAGTTAACCATGAGCCAGCAATGTGCCCTTTGAGCCAGCAATGTGGCTAGAACACCAATTGTATCCTGGGGTGCATTAGGAAAAGTGTGGCCAGCAGGTCGAGGGAGGTTATCCTCCCCCTCTACTCTGCCCTGGTGAGGCCATATCTGGAGTACTGTGTCCAGTTCTGGGCTCCCCAGTTCAAGAAAGACAAGGAACTACGGGAGAGAGTCTGGCGGAGGGCTACAAAGATGATTAGGTGACTGGAGCATCTGTCTTATGAGGAAAGGCTGAGAGAGCTGGGTCTGTTTAGCCTGGAGAAGAGGAGACTGAGAGGGGATCTTATCAACACTTACAAATATCTTAAGGGTGGGTGTCAGGAGGATGGGGCCAGACACTCTTCAGTGGTGCCTAGCAACAGGATAAGGGCCAACGGGCACAAACTGAAACACAGGAAGTTCCATCTGAATATGAGGAAAAGCTTTATTTTGAGGGTGACAGAGCACTGGCATGGGCTGTCCAGAGAGGTTGTAGAGTCTCATCTGCTGGAGATATTCAAAACCTTCCTGGGTGCGATCCTGTGCAACCTGCTCTAGGTGAACCTTTTTTAGCAGGGGGGTTGGACTAGATGATCTCCAGAGGTTCCTTCCAACACCAACCATTCTGTGATTCTGTGATTCTGTGATTGCTGCAGATTCGAAGTTGAATGACCAGCAGATTATGGGTCATGAGGCTGAAAAACTCCATTCACTTTAGACATCGTGTTTTCCAAGTGTGAAAAAACCAAAACAAAACGACAACTAGATATATGTTAGCAAAAGTGTTGTGACACTGATTCCACAGAACCTGTTTTGTGGATAAGCAAATGATTTCAGCTTGTACTGCTGTCAGTCTAACACCCTTTCAGAAGCAGTACATTTCACTCAAGGAATGTTAGCACAAAGCTGACTCAATCTGTAACCCTAAGTGAGGTTATTCAGTTCTAGTGAAGTGAGAAAAAAATGTTCTTGAATAACTACACAACTGATTTTGAAAAACAAATGTCATGCAGATTTCAGCGCTACCTAATGTGAGTGCTGCCCTCCAGACCTGATGCAGGTAGGTACTAATCAGAATTTCTAACACACCAGTCCAATGTGCTATCTGTCTGCATAGCAAAACATGAGTTCTTCACAGCGGCTGACAGAAGGTGAAAGAAGTGTGTTTTTCAATCTACATCCTTCCAGACTTCCTAAATTATAGCAATGTTAGACACATTTTAGTTGTTTTCAGGAACACACGAGTCCTACCTGTTTTGTGTGAGTTCCTTCACAGACTGTCAAGCACATGTTTTCTGGCACCTATTCCAGGTGGCATTGTCAAACAGGGGCCCTGTTATTTCATGTACAGCATCCAACTGTGTCACAAGGTACACAGTAGGTAACACATGCACTACACTTTGCTTCCAAAAGAGTGTAAGACTACTTACAGTTATAAAGTTTCTTCCCAAGAGATTATATTTCAGCCAGAGTATCATGTCCTAAGCATTGTGTTATTTGAAGCTATAATGCTCCACGGTTGACAAGCATACAGGTATTAACCTTAATAAGGATTGATCACATGGTTAATTATCAGTTGCAACTGTGCTATGTCATGTATTACAATAACCACAATGCCAGCCATTTTATGTTGTGATTCTCTTCCCAAACTCTTAATGCCATAAGTTAATGATTTGATAAAGTTCAGATTGCTGATATAATCAGATCACAGCTGCTCTGGTAATGAGTGCTATAGAGATGTCTATAAGTAGGTTATCTAATTAAGTATTAACATATCCATTGCAATATCCATCATTATGCTCTAATGGTGTCCTTCCCAAATACCCATTTTGGGAATCCTTATTAGTATAATTTGCTCTGGGGCTCACCTGCAAAATGAAATACATTGACACTTACCTAGCAGGAATCCCAGTGGAGCATTTTCAGGTTCTGCTTTTACCACCACATGGGAAAAAGCTGGCAAGAGGCTAACTCCACAGCGGGGGCTCCACTGCAGGTGCTCCCACTGCTGCCTTGCCAGCCAGGAGCCTTCAGCAATCATGAGTCAGTTCCTACAAAATCAGGCTCATTATTATTCAACAGCTTTTTAAATTTCACATTTGGGTAATACAGTGATGGCTTTGGGGCCTTTTTCTTCAGGTTTTGGAATCTCTGCAGCTTAGGTGGGCCACAATTTGTGGTTTGGGGTTGTCTCTCCCCTCATTAACTATCAAGGTTAAAAATATATTATTTTTAGGTGAAAGCTAATATTCTGACACACAGGTCAACAACCACTGGATTTCTAGAAAACACATCAAGGTCAGGAAAGTGCACACACAGGAGTGAAATATAATTTAGAACACTACAGGAACCAGAACATGAGCAAGTAATAGTGGGACAAGCTGAGGCAGAAAGTAAGTGGTACAGGAATGGCATGGCCCTCTGCCCTCAGGTTTTCTGAAGACAAAGGAATGTGACAGCCTCAGCCAGACCATCTTATGTGGAAGGAGTTTTCAAGTGTTAAGAATTTCAGGTTTTATAGCAACTTCATAAAGAAATATCTTGGAGGTTTGGATCTTGTCTGAATAAGAAATGTTATACGAGTGTCTTGGACAAGAGCTACCATGAACGTCTCAACATATTATGAAGCTTTAGAAGACTGAAGTCCTTAAAGGAGTGTTATACCCTAACTTAAATACAAAGATTGGTTATTAAAGCCATAAAAAAGCACAGCCCATCAATAACCAATAACACAGGATATAGATGAAACCCCAAGTTTCTACAAATGAGGTAACTGGACAGTATTTGGACATTTGACACACCAGGAGGATGAGATGTCATCCAAAGGGACCTGGACAAGCTGGAGAGGTGGGCCTGTGTGAATCTCATGAGGTTCAACAAGGCCAAGTGCAAGGTCCTGTACCTGGGATGGGGCAACCCCCGGTATCAATACAGGCTGGGGGATGAAGAGATTGAGAGCAGCCCTGTGAAGAGGGACTTGGGGGTACTGGTAGATGAAAAGCTGGACATGAGCCGGCAATGTGCACTTGCAGCCCAGAAAGCCAACCGTATCCTCGACTGCATCAGAAGAAGCGTGGCCAGCAGGTCGAGGGAGGTGATTCTGCCCCTCTACTCTGCTCTGGTGAGACCTCACCTGGAGTACTGCGTCCAGCTCTGGGGCCCTCAGCACAAGAAGGACATGGACCTGCTGGAGCGGGTCCAAAAGAGGGCCACCAAAATGATCCGAGGGCTGGAGCACCTCTCCTATGAGGCCAGGCTGAGAGAGTTGGGGTTGTTCAGCCTAGAGAAGAGAAGGCTGCGGGGAGACCTTATTGCGACCTTCCAGTACTTAAAGGGGGCCTACAGAAAAGATGGGGAGAATCTTTTTAACAAGGCCTCTTGTGACAGGACAAGGAATAATGGGTTTAAACTAAAGAAGAATAGATTTAGACTAGACATAAGAAAGAAATTTTTTACAATGAGGGTGGTGAAGCACTGGAACAGGCTGCCCAGAGAGGTAGTGGAGGCCCCATCCCTGGCAACATTCAAGGTGAGGTTGGATGGGGCTCTGAGCAACCTGATCTGGTTAAAGATGTCCCTGCTCACGGCAGGGGGTTTGGGCTAGATGACCTTTAAATGTCCCTTCCAACCCAAAGCATTCTATGATTCTATGATTACTGGAGACATTTAGGCAGTATGTGAGGTGTGAACCCTGGGTTCTGCCATATACAAGTGGTACAAAACACAGAAGACATTAAATTTCCCCTTTTGAAGAGTAAGCCTCACTGGATTAGAGAAAGCACAACTATTTTTTTCTTTTCATTCTTTTTTCTTTTCTATATTTCTCCTGCCTTCATCAGTTTTACCAGGTTGGTCACCACCAAGGATTTGAAGAACAGAACACAAAGGTTCACAAGCAGAATCTGTCAACAAAGTACACCAGGCAGCATTATGCCACAGAACAAAACAACTGTCATTGATATGTATGGGTGACATATAAGCAGAGACTAAGAGATCTAGGAAGGTGTTTAGTATCTTGGAAATGCAGAGTAAGGAAGGTCAGAAAATAGGCAGGCAGTCTCTGAGCCTAAAGATGGACAGAGCCATGCCTACCTTCCAAATGAGGAAAAAGATAAATAGGTGAGAATACAACAGATTAATTTTATTTTAGGGAAAGCTGGTCTGCAAGGCATTTTTTAAAATAGAGATTTGCTCTTTGCAGTGTTTCTGAAAATCTGGTGGTAGAGCACAGTAAGATTTGATATGAAAAGACATTCCTTGGCTAATTCACATTCTCTGCCTTCTGATCTACCACCCAAATGGCCTGGTTTATCTGCATTTTTGTTGCATGTTAAATAATGAATATAGTAAGTGTTTAGCAATACAAAATAGCACTGAAACCCTGGAGATTGGTGAATAATACATTAAGAAATGTAATTTCATTAGTAGTATGTTTCCTTTTTATTATATAACGTGCTCAATAGCTGCATGAAGAATAGAAGAGTGCATGACTCTTCCTTTCTTACTAATAAATTCAGCAGAATGAAGGGAAAAGCTAGAGTAAACTATATCACTGTTTGTGCAATTACAATGACTGTTGTTCTTGCATCAGAAAAATCTCTTAACAATGAGTGTGCTTAGCCATAGCTATCCCCAGAAAGCAACTCAAAGCCATCAAGTTAAGCAAAATGGGACCTCTGTAGATCATGTGTAAGAAATCATTAAGACAACTACACTGGTAGAATTTAAAAAGGATTCTGTATTTATGTGAACAGCAGTAACATCTAAAGCTGTTACACCTATGTCAAAAAGTTACAAAAAGGAATTCAGAAACATGAATGCAATCATGGATTGCATGGACTGTCTGAGGAAGAAATTCTTTTGTCAGAAGGAAGTTCCACAATTGGATAGGTGCATTAGGCAACATTTCCTTTGGAAGCATTAGATGTAAACCACAGAGTGAAGCAGAACAGCAGTTTAGAAGATTCACTTGTCCGTATGTGCAAGAAGTCAGTTCTTAGTCACACTCCAAATATATCCTCTTGGAACACTTTCATCTCTCAAAAAGCATAACACATGTCATTAAGCACTCCCAGAAAAGTATTTTTTTCATCATCACATGTATTATTAACTTCATCTGCCTCAAGGTTTGGTTTAGCATCTGCCATTGTAGCACTGTAGAGCTAATGCCCACGCATGCCCAGTGTGCAACCATCACAGCCTGCTAACAAAGTACAGAACACCTTCCAGCTGAAAAAAAAAGAAATTATATTTAATGCTACATCTTAGAAGAATGAAAAAGAAAATCTGGATCTAAGAGATTTATTGCACTGGATTCTTTTAAGTATTTTATAAAGAGGGGACACTTTTAAAGAATTCTCTTTTGCAGAATTTTCACTCAATTCATCTTACAGGGAGTCATACATTTCGTTTTAAGGTCCTGTATGCTTCACACATTGTGTATGATCTGTTTTTATTGTTGCTTTTGGGTTTCTTTCCATTCTCCAAGGAAATCTTGGCTGGAGAAGACATTATGTAAAAAAATGTGTGACTCCAGCAGAAAAAAATCTTTTTCCACCATGGTCAGGCAACATCTAACAAAAGTTCTTTTAAAAAAGTTAAGACGGAGTTAGGATGACTGATATACTGCAGATGCTGTGATGTTAGGAACTGAATCTGTGTGTAAGGGAACTACAAAAGTGGGATTCGGCTTTGGGTTTCAGACACTCGGCTCCAGATGACTTACAGCCTAAGTTTCTGTAAGTGAGGTCAATGTCCAAGCTCCCATGACAGCCAGAGGAAGACCTAGTCAATACAGCTGATGGAGGCTGCAGAGATATTCAGCTCAGACTAAAACAGAAGGATAGCTGCCCAGCTGAATGGCTTCCTCATTCTTTTGACTGCACCGACTAGAACGTGACAGCTTGCTTGCATGTTTTGTACCTCCAGTGTAGACACTTGATGTCAGGGAGAGCTAAATTCCTTTGACTTAAGATTTGACTTACGATGATGTGGCAATCTGGCTGCATTTGATGTGCTGTTTGTTATCTCAGCCATACTTGGCAACGCAACACCTTTTCCTCCGAGCTTTTCATGTAGTGAGAAAATGGTATGTTCAAGGACTTTTTGATGTTTTATTATCCATGTATGCTAATCAGTATGTTCATTGTACTTCTGTACTGGACATTTACATGACTTACATCTGTATCTGTGTATTTATATCAGGACCAGACTGTCTTCCTGTATTAATCTTCTAATATAAACTATGCTATCTTCATCAGACGTCAAAGTTTTTTGAGCGTTAAAGGTGCAAAAGATGAAAACTACTATGCAAATAATGTTTACTGAGGGGAAAACCAGGGCCGGATACTCTACCATCCAATAACTGTCACCGCATAAAATATACAGATGTTTCCATCTGCTTTGTTACTTCTAGCTAGATTTCTATTATTTAGGCTATTACAAGTCCAGCATGGATATGATTTCTAATAACAAGACACAGGTGTTCTCTTTAATTCCCTCTTTCACTATTGCTTGACAACACATTTTACTTCAGCTGTTGGGAGTTATTGCTTTAGGCAGCCTAATGCTATAAAGCGAACATAACGTATAAATTATATTTTGGACCTGTTGAAGCAAACAGCCTTTTAAGATGTGCCATTTAAATAACAAATTAATAAAATATGTATTTCCTGTTTTCTTTTTTTTTTTATTATGTAAGTTGATCCTGGAACACTAAGTTTTTATTTTGTGTGACAGTATTTTGACTGCTGTGTAACTAATGAAACACTGAAGTTTATTATTATTATTTTGAAGCCAAACTGCAACCAAAAAGAAATTCAAGCCCCTTCCTAACTATCCTGAACTCTGGAGACTTGTCAATTATTTAAATAATGGAGAAAAAATAGATACATTAACTAAAGCCAAGAGGGCAAACAGTCTCTGAGATCTGAACTACATCTCAAAAAAAAAAAAAAGGAAATAAAGCAAATAGGAAGTGGCAAACAGCCTGCTTTGCTCTTTTTTCTGAACAGGTTAACAGAAGACTTTCTGTTCACAACAAAGTAATTCATAGCCTATTCCCATTATAGCCACTGCTCTCTTCCATGCAGCTCATTCACTCCGCGGCCATTCCTCCCACAGTCTTACTGAACAAAGTGCTTACAACTAATTGGTTGATAAACTCCAGTTGCTCCATTTACAAGTAACGATGTAATATTCCATCAGTTGGGGAAGATTTTGCCTAAACTGAGCCCAAAATTCAATATGAGATACAATGAAGGGAAAAATAAAATAAATTATTTCTTCTATATCCTTGACCTGCCAATTTTAAATATGGCTAGAAAGTGTTGGCATTCTTCTTTTAAAGGGCTATTAAAAATAAGAAAGAAGATGAAAACTAACAAGAGATGCTGCTGAAAAACTGAGTGTAGGAAGTTGATGGTAAAACTGCCATTCCTGAGAGTATAATAAAGGTTCTGTTGTGGAGGTACAGAGTGGAGCCAAATCTCACACTGTTTCAAGAAAACATAAACTTCAGTCCATTTCCTTCTCAGAATCACTTGCCTCCTTTCCTCTGCATTTTTTAATCATTACCATGCTCAAACCAGATCTTAAACACAGCTGTATGGTCACAGCACCGCATTTAAAAGGCAATCCACCCTTGGAGCACCAAAGCCTCAGTTTCTTTCTAGTGTAAACCAAAGCTCATCTCTAGCAAATGCAAGCATTTCCTGAGGTTTACTTTCAGTTCATCATGGTGGATAAAATGTAAATATGCCCTTCTGTCACATAAAAAGGATCAGAAGATATCATAATCATAGAACAGGCTCATTTTCAGCTGTAAAAATGGAAGAAATGTAAGCAGCATTGTTAAATTTGTAATGATAGCACTATTTCCTTCTGTGATATCTCCACATATTTGAAAAATAATGCAACATTTCTTCAAATTTCAAAGATATTATTCAAGGGAGTACTGAATATAAAGAAGGTAATAATAAATTCTCAGGTATCCATAATATCTGGCATGAGGTCTGAAATATCCATTAAATACCTTACACGAAACTGCTTTCTGGCAAAGAAGTGAATATTCCTATTAAGTAGCACTGACTGTACAATAAGCACCATTAAGAGAAGATTATCAAATTAAAATTGAATCAGTTTCATGAGATGAGTTAAAAGTAGTTTCAAGGACTACATCTGCCCATTAATTGCCCTGGCAGTGGGCCTGATCTAGTGGAGAACTTTACAGAAATGTTATTTTTTAATGCGTACAAATAACATAATTTTCCTCAGGTTTTTTTCACACTTTTACATTTAAAGCCATGTTTAAAAATATTCCTGGATCTGGGACAGGTAGTAAGAGACAAAGGCAGAAAAATTTTCCCCTTGAGAATGATTTTTCTCTGTTTTCAATATAACTAAAGGTGACACTGACTAGCTGGGGAAACTCACCTTATGTGAAACACTGTCAAACACGTTAAATAAACACAGTAACAGGTAAAATATTTCAATCTCTATTACCTTATAGTTGTCATGACTTTATGTATGCCTTGAAACAGCAAAAGTACTTTCAGATGCAAGTGAGATTTCCAGTTAATGATGTCCTTTTATAAAAGCAATATCTAAATCTATTAACATATCAGTCATGTCAGTAACACAGTACTTCTACTTATTTAACATAACAGTGTTAAACTTTCGGTAACCATACAAACAATCTTAATGGACACACGTGCATATTTTTATATGACACATGCATACATGCACACACATGCACATGTGTGTAAGAAAATGCCCACAGTAAAGTCCATTAGATTTAGTTATATGGTTACCAACAGCTACCATGCCTGAATCACTTCTCAAATGCTGCAGGTGTGTCCTGGCTTTTGCAGGTGACCAGAACAACGTGAGCCTGCATGTCGGTGCAGCTGCAGTTATACACCTCATCCCCTCCCTAGGACACTGCGCTCGGAGCCGCCACTTATTCCTCAGAAAAAACTCCCCTGAGACTGTGTTTCCCCAAGCCTGTGTTTGGGAAGGAGCTCCTTCCTTTATTCCTGCCAGTCACTGACTCCTCTGTGTAATCTTTGATACTCTACTGTGGATTTTCTTTATTTATGTTATTCCAAGAAGTGTGAAGAATTCATTGTTTTCTAGGAGATGATGTTCCTACCCAGCTGTGTTTTTATTTTCATTAAAACTGAGGGAGAGTCTCCAGCTGCAGGGGAAGCTGAGGAGTAAATCAAGAAATAATATTCCAGCAGAAATGTATCTTGGAGGTACCATTCCACCTATGCGGTGACCACATCAGTGTAACTTAGATACTGTGACAACTTTTACTCATTATGTCCCAGTACTCTGCTAGAAATGATTTTCAGGCTTATTTCATGGGTCCAGTGCTGCTTTTGCTTTACCCCAGCTCTTTTGCTTTTAAAATTTCATGGAGTTGAAATTAGTAGTGTTGTGCAGAAGCTTCTCAAGAGAAGATTTAAAACATGTCTATGTATTTGCCACATCAGGTTTCTTGGTTTTATGTTATTCAATGTAACTCGCAGCTAAACATAGCAGGCCAAAATCTCAGATGGTGTCAATCATATCAGGTCCTTTAAAATCAGTGGAGCTGGGCTGATTTGTCTCTACACCCAGATTTTTACTGATACAGTGTGCTGGTTTTGGCTGGGGTAGAGTTAATTTTCTTCATAGTAGCTAATATGGGGCTATGTTTTGGATTTGTGACCAAAACAGTGTTGATAATACAGGGATGTTTTCATTATTGCTGAGCAGTGCTTACACAGAGTCAAGGCCTTTTCTGCTTCTCACCCCACCCCACCAGCGAGCAGGATGGGGGTGCACAAGAAGCTGTGAGGGGACACAGCTGGGACAGCTGACCCCAACTGACCAAAGGGATATTGCACACCATATAACACCATGCTCAGCATATAAACCTGGGGGAAGAAGAAGGAAGGGGAGGACATTTGGAGTTACAGCATTTGCCTTCCCAAGTAACCGTTACATGTGATGGAGCCCTGCTTTCCTGGAGATGGCTGAACACCTGCCTGCCAATGGGAAGTAGTGAATGAATTCCTTGTTTTGCTTTGCTTGCGTGACTTTTGCTTTCCCTATTAAACTGTCTTTATCTCAACCCATGAGTTTTCTCACTTGTCCTCTTCTGATTCTCTCCTCCATCCCACTGTGAGGCGAGTGAGCAAGAGGTTGTGTGGTGCTTAGTTGGTGGCTGGGGTTAAACCACAACATACAGGAAAATGCTGTTTTTATAAATATGCAAAATATGTAAATGAGTAAGCTTGCTTTGCTTAATTTTGATGCCACATGAACACTGGTTCCAAAGACAGCTGGAGCTAGTGTTCCAGATGTCTTAACACAGGATCCAATCAACATATTATTTAAGCTAAAATTTGCAAAATATTCTTTAGAAGCTGGTGAATGAGATTCCCCCCCCCCCCCCATATTGCAGAAGTTTGACATTCAGTAAGTAGAAATATGAGTGACAATACACATATGTTAAAAGAAACTATCTCGAGATGTTTAATGTCCACTGTGGATATTAACAATGGGGATTCAACAATTTTTTTGCCTTGATCTTCACCAGCAAGTGCTCTAGCCGTGCCGCCCAATTCACAGAATCCAAAGGCAGCGACTGGGAGAATGAAGTATTGCCCACTGTAAGAGAAGTTCAAGTTCGAGACCATCTAAGGAAGCTGAATGTGCACAAGGCCATTGGACCTGATGAAATGCATCCAATAATCCTGAGGGAATTGGTAGATGAAGCGTCTCAGCTACTATCTATCATATTTGAAAAGTCATAGCAGACTGGTGAAGATCCCAGTGACTGGAAAAGGGGAAACATAACCCCCATTTTTAAAAAGGGAAAAAAGGAAGACCTGGGGAAATAGAGGCCAGTCAGTCTTAATTCTGTGCCTGGCAAGATCATGGAGCAGATCCTCCTGGAAACTACGCTAAGGCACATGGAAAATAAGGACGTGATTCTTCTTCTTCATAGAAACAACCAATATGGCTTCACTAAGGGCAAATTGTGCCTGACAAATTTGGTGGCCTTCTACAACAGTGTTACAGCATTGGTGGATAGGGGAAGAGTGACTGACGTCATCTGCCTGGACATGTGCAAAGCATTTGACACTGTCTCACACAACATCCTGGTCTCTAACTTGGAGAGACATGGATTTCATGGGTAGACCACTTGGTGGATAAGGAATTGGCTGGATGGTCACACTCAAAGAGTTGTGGTCAACAGCTCAATGTCTGGGTGGAGACCGGCGATAAGTGGCGTCCCTCAGGGGTCTGTATTGGAACCAGTATTATTTAACATCTTTGTTGGGGACATGGACAGTGGGATTGAGTGGACCCTCAGCAAGTTTGTGGATGACACTAAGCTGAGCGGTGTGCTTCATACTCTAGAGGGAAGGGATGCCATCTGGAGGGACTTTGACAGGCTAGAGAGGTGAGCCCATGCGAACCTCATGAAGTTCAAGGCCAAGTGTAAGGTCCTGCACCTGGGTCAGGGCAATCCCAAACATGGATACAAGCTGGGCAATGAGTCAATTGAGAGCAGTTAGCCCTGTGGAGAAGGACTTGGGAGTATTGATGGATGAAAAACTGAATATGAGCCAGCAATGTGTGCTCACAGCCCAGAAAGCCAACAGAATCCTGGGCTTCATCAAAAGAAGTGTAGCCAGCAAGTTGAGGGAGGTGATTCTCCCTCTCTACTCTGCTCTGGTGAGACCCCACCTGGGGTACTGTGTTCAGCTCTGGGGCCCCAGCATAAGAAAGACATGGACATGCTTGAGCAGGTCCAGAGGAGAGCCACGAAGACCATCAGGGAGCTGGAGCACCTCTCATATGAGGACAGGTGGAGAGAGTTGGGATTGTTTAGCCTAGAGGAGAGAAGGCTCCAGGGAGACCTTGTAGCAGCCTTCCACTACTTAAAGGGGGCCTACAGGAAAGATGGGGAGGGACTCTTACGAGGGAGTGTAACGGTTTTAAACTGAAAGAGGGTAGATTTAGATTAGATATTAGGAAGAAATTCTTTACTGTGAGGGTGGTGAGACACTGCAACAGCTTGTCCAGAGAAGTTGTGGATGCCCACTCCCTAGAAATGTTCAAGGCCAGGTTGGATGAGACTTTGAGCAACCTGATCTAGATGTTCCTGCCCATGGCAGAGGGGGTGGACTAGATGAACTTTAAGGTCCCTTCCAACACAAAACATTCTATGATTCTGTGACATCGAGGCTACCTCTGCACTATGGAAGCTCCCATACTGAAATTGCCATGTCTGACCGTGAACACAGGGAGGGAAGATCTGGCTGTGTACTGCTCTCCCTTTCTGCTCCTCTCCCTCCATTCCTCTCCACAGAAAGAGAAAGAGGCAGACAGTGCCTCAGACAGATTTCACTGCATGCTCTAACTGGTGACCAATCTTGAGGACCACTTACTGTGTCCCAGGTACCATGGTAGGTGAGTTTATCTGCCCATTGAGTATAGATCTAGCCTTATAAAATAACCACTGAGCTCAAGATCCAAAGACCTGCTCTGCCATTCCCAGGGTCAGAACCCTAATATGTGAAAGTTAGCTTTCTACAGGAGGAAAAACGGTACAGTCACAAATGCATAAAAACAGATAGAATCACAGAATCATAGAATCGTTTAGGCTGGAAAAGACCTTTAGGATCATCCAGTCCAACCGTTCAACTAACACTACCAAGTCCACCACTAAACAAATTAAGGGTAGAGTAATAATTTCATGTTTCCTGGCTTGGTGGCTGGATTATTTTTTAATGAAAGTCAAAACTAGGAAACATTAAGGTTGGAAAGGATCTCTAAGATCATCAGTGCAACCATCAGCCCAGCACCACCATGCCTACTAAACCATGTCCCAAAGTGCCATTGTCTACACATTTTTTGAACACTTCCAGGGATGGTGACTCCACCACCTCTCTGGGCAGCCTGTTTCAAATAGGAAACTTTAATGAGATTCTGCGAGAGCCACTCTTTGGCTCTACCATTTGCTTAGGTGGAAAAAGACAGACATGAAATTTGTACTTGTATTCCTAAATAAGCATGTCCTACTTTTCAAAAATGCTGAGTCCTGACAGCTTTTATAATCATCAGAGGTGACAACTTTTCGATTCCTCTGAAAACTAAGTCACGTTTACTTTGTCTTATAAGACTGTTTTTATTTTCCTCCTTTACCCAAAATTGGAAAAGTGGTGCCTTACCTGTTATTTGTAGTTTAATTATATTATTTTTACAGGCATTTTCTTACTTTCCTAACCTTACTGTATATCTGTGTTTGAAGGTATAATTCACCAATATAGAATATGAAATAAAAAATGTTTAATTTAGAAAAATTTATACGGGAAAATGCTTATTTTAATGGACTGTGATAATTTTACATCAACATCTAATTAGAAGATTAAAGTATGAATTAAAGGAATTTTATATATATATATACACACACACATGCTTAACATACCTTATAATCTGTAGGCAATTAACAGCTTATTTTTGTGAGAATATCTTCAGTGCCATCTGATATCAATATTTCAGTAGTTATGTTAATAAAATACACAAAGCAGACTTTCAAATCTAAATATGCACTCCAAATAGAGGAGGACAAACTATTTTTTGTTTCTTTACCCTTTAGTGAACAGGAAAACATGTTTGTTTTCATATTTAAATGACTTAGAAAAATTGAAGAGTGGCTAATATTCATAATTTCTAACAAGTTTGGTTTTGATCTATTTGGAAATGTCAGGAAATGACTGATTTGGCTTCTAGTTTTATATCATAGAATCACAGAGTTGTTTGGGTTGGAAGGGACCTTTAATGGTCATCTAGCCCAACCCCTCTGCAATGACCTTGAATGTTTCCAGGGATGGGGTATCTACCACCTCTCTGGACAACCTATTCCAGTGTTTTACCACCCTCATGGTAAAAAATTTCTTCCTTATATCTAGTTTGAATCGATCCTTGTTTAGTTTAAAACCATTACTCCTTTTCCTATCACAGCAGGCCCTATTAAAATGTCTGTCCCCAGCCCTCTGATCATATACCTGACTAGTTCCTTTCATGATTTCATTGTGTATCTATTATTACTTACTAGAAGGTTTGTTTTAAAAAAGTCATGATGAACATGATGTATTTCCCATTCTGCAGATAATGTTTCACTTTCTGCCATCCTTGTTCAGGCAATCTGCTTTGCAAGTAGCACTAATAATTTAACTAAGAGTGGTAGATTTTTACTATAATAATTTACTGTCCTTCATCAAAGACGGACTTAAAAAAAAAAAAGACAAGCAGACTCAATTTGCCCCTGATTTTCTTTCTTTCTTAGAAGTGGGATTTGGACCTGCATGAAGGTGGTGGACAAAGACATTATGTAACAATCAGGCAGTCCCATTGACCTTCAAGTGAAGGAAAGAAAGCATGTTATAACTTCAAGTGCAACCCACTCACTAGCCTAATAGAGAAAGAGGCTATATACACAGCAGCTCCCCAGGACACATGATTTCCTCCCACTACTTTAATCGAGATAAAGTGGGACAAACAATGTTAACTGCCACCTACAGTAGAAATAGATGTTTCGTAGGAGGAAGGAATAACAGGATGGCAATACTATGTTACTTGCTTTTTCTCCCAGTGAAGAAAGGCAGAAAATGATAAAGTGAGACCAAAAGTGTTTCACACTGATACTGTAAAATACTTTTATCTTGAAGTTAAGAAAAATTATCTTCACTATTCTTCTGACTGAAATGTAGTAGCTCCACTTTTGTTAGCCTTAAAAAAAGCACTAGAAAGAAACCTGTAAATAGCACAGTAGTGTTCAACACAGGACAACCATGAAGAATAGCCCCTCTCAAAACGCTTGTACAAAATGATCAGTGAGGACAGTAGGACTAGTTTTCTGGAAAGAGAATCTATTACCAGTTGACCAGATGAAATTCAAAGAAGCGAAGTCCACAGTATGTCTATGGATAATAGCAATTGTTTCTGATTTCTTTACCAACACCTTGCCAATCTATACAGCATGAGGACAATGCATCTGGAGCACAGAAAAGTGATACTGATTTGAACTCTGAAGTGATTTCTGGTGTTTGAAACAAAGAGCAGAATCCAGCACTTGACAGTAAGGTAATTCTGGAGAAGCCCACAAGAAAGGAATTAAAAGAGTTTAACTTCTCAAAGTGAAAGTATATGTAGACAATAGGAAAAGAATAATATTCCTAACTTGCAAAGTGAATGTGGAAACATTGATTTAAGGATGATGCCAATCCAAGACAGTGGAAGAACAGAAATCAAAGAATCTGTTACTGACTTTAGGATGTCCTACTTGTCACACAAGCCACACTGATATTTATTTGGATAAATGCAAGAATAATCAACTGCCGGATGGAAAGAAAGGAACAGTATAAAGGGCATAAAATCTTAATTAAAGAGGGATGATATCATAGCAGAAAGGAACTAGAGAGGTGGGCAAGGAAGCACTCCAGGAATATAAAATAATCCCAGTGTCAAAGGACATTATGTTGGAAAAATAATTCTTGTAAACCAGCTTATTCACAGTGTGAATGCTACTTTCCAAGTTACTCTTCAGTTACAAACAGAGGGTTTGCAGTCAAGGTCAAGAGAGAAGAATACAGTGGCAGAGAAAATAACAGATGAACAAAACTGGTAAAAAAAAGAGCTGGAGGTAAGTCTGGAGGTGTAGTTGATGAGATGGGTAAGGGAAAAGGAATACTTAGAGGCTTGAATGTCTCACAAAACTCACATAAGAGGAAGAAAAACTGTGAAAGATGTGGGGCGGTAGCAAGAAAAAAAGAAAATAATGGTGGAAGGGAGAAAAGTCCTGTTTGAGAACTAAAGGCTATCTGACTGTTGCAGTGTTATAAGATGGATAATTATATATATGTGTATAGTTTTATATTTGCCACTGTATAATGTATCTACAGTGGCCCACAGTTTGGGTTTAAATCCTAATTTGTTAAGCATGGACACTGTTTCATTGCTAAGCTCTTAAACACCTATTTCGAAATCTCTGGAGCAATCAAGGCAAGCCTGCCATCCATGTCAAGCCCTGACACACATGGTGGGTGGAATATCTCAGTTCTCATCTGTCCTTTCCCAGCAAAGAAGATGATGTGGCTACGGGAGTGCTTTCCATCCTTTCTGTTCATGGGAGATGATTGCTAATCTCCTATTCTCTAATCTGAGACCATTGCTGAAACAGAATGGCCTTCCAGGCACAAAGCAGAGGAAGAGGATGAGTGTCGTCCGGCTCCTGTCCCAGCTGGGAACTAATTTTACAGCATCCAGGACAACACCCAAGCCCCGTCGTGCAAAGGCCTCGTTCCCACGCTGCTCCTGAGAACAAACTAGCAACCTTGGCGATCAAGAATAGGAGCTAAACCCAAATGCTTAAATGAAGCCATCTGGAACCAGAAAACTATGCAGGTCTGAGCTGAAAAGTGACAGTTACTAATGGTTGCCACAACCTGGAGAATCTGCTGCCATCTGCCTCCCTGCTGACTTTGGATGCGTTTCCACCTGGTAGGGCCACAGCCTGCAGCTGAACCTTTGCTCAAAAGCAGGATGTAAACAGAGCCGCATATTAGGATAATGAAATAAAATTAGTGCTCCTGTCCAGAGACAGCGTGGGAGTGAATGGTCGCAAGCATATATAAGAAGTTCAGCCTGCACCTCACTTAAGGAACAGTGCAATCACATCTTGCAGTATTAAATGTTATCTGATACCGTTTCCTTTTCCTGCGGTGGACAAGGTGATAGCAAATTGTAATTCTGCCTTTTAAGGTGCTAGGGTTGAACATGAGCCTTCATAGCTTGCAAATAGCACAGGCTCTGTGAACAGTACAGGTCAAAATTGTAAGCTTTATCACAAAGAGCTGGTTGCTGGGAGGGATTTACATCAAATCAGCCAGTGTCTCTTCCCTTAGCAAAGCACCTTGCATTAGCATTTATTTCAGTAGCACTATTTTTCAAACTTACAAATGCAGAAGAAAATAAAGAAATATATAGCAATTATGAATTGTTTCTGAAATCATATTATCCGATTACTTAAACATAGTTACCTATTTGCCTTTTTTTCTTATCTTGTTTCTCTTTGGATTACTTAACAAAAGCCCTGTAAGGAACAGCTGAACTTTTACTTTGCTAATATTTAATGACATTTCAAACATTTGGCTTTTAAATGCATTGAAGAGTAACTGTTATGAAGCCAACTGCACATTTTTCAAAAATTTCAACCTTTTATTCCCTTTTATAATGAGCAGAGGACTGAAAATGCTGTTTTGTGTTGCACCTAGAGCATTCACAAAAGCTTTACAGAAGGCTGCACACAAGTGATTATTGAGTATTTCCAAATATATGGTAATTCAGTGTCTACAGTCTCCCACAGAGCCTTGTCTCTGTCTTGCTCTTGCTTTCAACATGAAAAAAATCCTGCTGCTTCTCAGCAAACAATCCAAATACAATCATGGTTTATTATGATATACCGTTTGTGCTATAAAAGATAAGGAAAGACTGTAAGTTTTACATGCTTCCCACTCACAGGCAAATGCAACAAGATGTTCAACATGATACAAGATCACAAGTTACTGTATGGATGACATTGCTTTAATATCCAAATGTATTTGCAAATGCCATTTACGTAAGTAATTTTAATATCCTATGCAAGGTTTTTAATAACGAATGCCTCGTTCAAATCTCCTGTATCATTATTGTTGCTGAAATAAGTGACCTGATTTTTGAAAGTACCAAGGATGATGTCATTTATTTAAATGCTCGTAAAGACTTTTGGGCATACATTTAGGTTGATGCTTGTTTAAACCTTAGTGTCATAAATGATATTCAAATTATTTATGTAATCTGACATTCATAAATAACAAATTGTTCCTCTGATTCAAATATCTATGTTTGCCCAGTCACCAATGCTAAATGCATATTTAAAATATCTTTTAAACTAATCGGCAGTGCACAGAGACATTTTTCTAGCCTAGTTCACTCCTTAATCATTTTACCTTTTTAAGTCCAATATGCAGTTTGTGTACCTAACATTGCAAGAACTGACTCACTGAATGAGAAATATGTGTACCTCATTAGATAACAGAGGGTTTTTTAAAGTAGCAAGGTGATTCTTTCCAAATAAAGGTTATTAACTAGTCCCCTTGAAGGGTGGGTGGAATTTGAATAAAGACATTTCCCATTTGACTAAACTGTTGAAAAGTTTCATCTGAACTGAAAGAGGAGAAGTCGTTCTACCTTTTAATTCAAGCAAAGGTCATATCAACGTCAAAAAGGGTTTATTTTTCTAATGCTTTCTTTGTGAATACAGAGGCATACCTCACATGCCTCCCATTCTGGATGGTACACTTTCCCAAATCTTATTTCCAAACTTGCATATGCTTTGAAACTCCCAACAGCGTATTCTGCTGCATTAATCTAGGTTATACTCTGCAGTACAGCTCTGCAGCTCCTGTTTGGTAAACAGGAAGGCCCTACTTCTTATCAGCAGGCTTACCCTGGAGACGAAGTCCTAGAGATCATGCCCTCCATGATCTAAAGATCTATTTTACGTTATGAAATTAAAAGCAGGAGGAAGGGATTTTCTCTTTTATGGGCCCTGGGCACAGCTGATAAAATCCACTTAGCCTAGATGGGAAACAATATCCCTGAATTAGAAACAATATGAGGCATAGGCTTTGCTTTGCAGAGACTTGGTTTGTTCTGGTATAGTGACGTGGACAAAGCAAGATGGACATTTGTCCCTTCACACACATAGTTTGTGAAAGGAAAATCTGCATTTCTACAGTACCCAGCACACAGGGTCTGTAGTCTAGGACTGAAGGCTTATATACATTATAAAATTACAGACTATTATTATTATTATCAGCATTAATAATAAAATCAGGCAGCCCACATAGGTCACATACCTTCTACTAAATTACAGGCTGTTAAATTATTTTGTGAGGGTCTTTTAGTTCCCTTGAGCATAGGATCAAAATACTACAAAAATGACTTTAAGACAAGTCTCCCTCACTGAACCTATTCTGTGCTGTCTTATCTGGGTGCTCAAAGTGCAGCCATAGTATTTAGTAAATGAGTGCGATCAGGCTAATTTTTCGCATAAGCTTATAAAGTAGTTCTGTTCAGTTCTTTCCCTTTTTATTGATAGCATTTTAAACCCAGAAAGGGCCATTGCAGTCATCTGGTTTAAAGACTAGAAAAACACAGCCAATAAGTCTTCTTGGAATTAATTCCTACTTCAAGTCAAATAACTAGGTTAAAAACACAGCAGAGCTTTTTGAAAAAGCTATTTTGAAAAATATCCAATTTAATATTCAAAATTTCAAGTGCTAGGGAGGCCATCATAACCTTTGAATAGCTGTTTCTATGGATAATTACCCTCGCAATTAAAAATGTGTGTACTGAATAGAGCCTAAATTTGCCTAGTTTCAGCTTCCAGCCAGAGGATCTTCATGTATCTTAGTCAACTAAAAGCAAGCCTCTTCGATCATCAAACCACTGTTCCACACATATGTGTGTAAAAGCCATGATTAAATCACCTTTTAGACTGTTTTTTCTCTTAAAGAAATAGACTTAACTCCTTCAGGCTCTTCCTACAGGGTATATTTTAATTACCTCTAAATATTATTATGACATTCCTCTGATTTGTCATCACTGTTTCAATATCTTTCTCAGAGTGTTGACACTTGGATGACAGGAGCACATTTGCAATTCAAAATAGGCAGTGGCCAGATCTTTTTCAGACTGAACTAAATACAACCCAGTTACACCCACTTGAATCTGAGCAATTTTATCCTTTCTTTTTATGATCAATTCATGTTTATTTGTCAATACTCAATCATTTTTCATCCAGTGCAGCCTTTTTGAGTCAGGAATCATAGAATCACAGAATCATTTATGTTAGCAAAGACCCCTAGAATCATCGAGTCCAACCATTAACCTAACACTGCTAGGTCCACCACTAAACAATATCCCCGAGTGCCATGTCTACATGTCTTTTAAATACCTCCAGGGATGGGGACTCAACCACTTCCCTGGGCAGCCTGTACCAGTGCTTGACAAGCCATTCAGTGAAGAAATTTTTCCTAATATCCAATCTAAACCTTCCCTGATGCAGCTTGAGGCCATTTCCTCTTATCCTGCCACTTGTTACCTGGGAGAAGAGCCCAACACCCACCTCACTACAACCTCCTTTCAGGGAGTTGTAGAGAGCCATAAGGTCTCCCCTCAGCCTCCTCTTCTCCAGGCTAAACAACCCCAGTTCCCTCAGCCGCTCCTCATAAGGCCTGTGCTCCAGACCCTTCACCAGCTTCGTTGCCCTTCTCTGGACACACTCCAGCACCTCAATGTCCTTCTTGTACTGAGGGGCCCAAAACTGGACACAGTATTCCAGGTGCAGCCTCACCAGCACCGAGTACAGGGGCACAATCACCTCCCTGCTCCTGCTGGCCACACTATTCCTGATACAGGCCAGGATGCTGTTGGCCTTCTTGGCCACCTGGGCACACTGCTGGCTCATGTTCAGCAGCTGTTGACCAACACCCCCAGGTCCTTTTCTGCCAGGCAGCTTTCCAGACACTTCTTCCCAAGACTTCAATGTTGCATTAGGTTGTTATGACCCAAGTGCAGGACATGGCACTTAGCCTTAAAATACTTATTTCTGCACTTTTCATATATTTCAAAGGAGTCCCCTATGCCCTTTCTTTCTTTTTCCTTGTGTTTTGCAGATAACCATTTGAAAAGGCATGTTTCTAGCGCAGGTACCTGTGGTGTCATAAACTTTCTGTTGTACAGAGATCTGACTGTTCTTCTAGCCACTAGCCCTATTTTTACAGATAGGACAATTCATAATTAAGCAATAATAAATCTATGTTTTTAGCTTGGGTTGATGTAGGAGAAACAAAACAAAGAACAACAAGCCAGAAAGGAAAAATGAGTAGAAATAAGCTTTATTCTAAGATCCTCCGCCTCTAATCACCAAGCTGCTGGTTTTCCAAACACCCCAACCTGGTGCTTATGCTACCAAACTGCTCTGGAAAAAAAAAAATGCTCTGAGATTGTTATGTGTGAACATGCAAATGCTTTCAAAATAAGGAGAAAGAGAACGTCCCAAAACTATCAGGTCAGCTTGCAAAGCCTAGTGAAACAAATATAGATCAGCAGTCTAGACGTGTGGACTCTAGATAGCCAGGAGTTTCCTGAAGTAAGATTTACATAGTCTGGAAAAAAAGTCACCTCTGTCTCAATCTAGTAATCTAGAGCAATTTCTGAGGTGTCTGCCTTCTATTAAACATTAAACCAAGATTTTGAAAAGTAATTAAGGCATCCAGATGCCCAGACAATGAACATTTCAGAGTCCAAATTTTTAGCAACTGCTGAGTTGTTTCAGAATACAGGGAGTCCCACTTCTGTGGTGTCTTAGACTGAACTGCCCAAATTTCTAGCTGCTTTTAAAACTCTTAGTCTTAATGCCATCTATGTAAATTCACTATGCAAAAGTGAATCTTAATTTAGTGACTACAATGAAAGAGTAACAGCTTCCATTAGAGAGATCCAGGTTTCTCTTAAAAATTAGAATAATTTCATGTTACCAAAACATCAGTCTATATAATTCAATCATCGTTTTTCCATCAGCTTATTGTAAATATCATATTAGTCCCAATTCTAGAGTATATTAGTCTCAAAATTAACCACTGTTTGTATTTAAATTAGGAAAGATTTAGCCTTAGCAATCTTTTTTTCTTTGTCTTTTAAAAAAACTTAAATTAAATAAGTTTTATCTTTAATCCCTACTAATGCTGCCATAATAATGAGCATGACAGTACTCTCTGGGCAGTAATTATTTAACATTAATTCTGATAAGGATGTCATCTTGTCCTGGTGTGTTATAAGCCATGAATCACTGGTTGTAGAAAAAATACATATTCTTTCTACATGTTTTCCACTGAATAGTAGCTAAACACTCCAAAATCCCTGTGCGAAAACATTAACAAAACTTATTCACTTTAAAAACAGAAAAAGACATTTCTGCAAATTCAGTATTCATATTACATTTTATTTGTGAAGCTCATGGCCCTGATTTAGAAAAGTATTTAAGTGATGTTCTTAGTTTTGAATTAGTACCTCAAATTCAAAGCTGAGTATTTTTTAGGCCTTTTGTTGAGTCAGAACTAGTGTACAAAGTCAACATATTGAGATATGTTACAAACAGTAGCAGAACAGCAAATACAAAAACCATGGAGTGCTCATTGGCTAGAGCAATAAAAGATGTTTTTGAATTTCATATTCGGACAAAAAGTTTATTAACAGATTTTTCTCTTTCTGTTTCGTTTAAGCTACAAGAAGGTCTCAGACATCCACCTGAGATTCATAATACTGTTTTGTACTGATTGTCTTGCCTCTCTGTGTGTAATATATTGGTTCCTCCTGTGAATCATATCATCAAGATCTCTTGTATACAAGTCCAATTTGCCAGGGAAAAAACCCCTTATAAAAAGAAATTTACATAACCACTGCATACAAATAGGATTAGTGTACAGTTAGCAAGAACTGCATTCAAGAGGAGTCAACAGCATTTGCAAGATGTTTAACAGCCAGCATATGAAGTAATTCTGAGATGCAGCTGCATCTGGATCATTTTATAGTTTCTTTGTTCTTAACAGGATGCTCTCCCATATTACTATTTTATGTGCAGTTAGTCAGCCTTAGAGGTCTTGTAAACTCATGGTAACAGCATTCTTATCTATGCAGTGGATCAAGAAATGTATGGAAAGTCTCATCTCTCTCTTTAAAAGATAAAGTAATTGACATCTATAATCCCTTCTGTGCAAGGATAGTGTGGAAAACACCATAAAGCCAAACTCTAATTCGCTTTAAAATGTTGCCAGAATTATTCATAGGCATGACGTATCTCTTGGAGGAGCGGCTCAGTGTCCCAGACAGACATTGATTTATCACGATGGGAGCAGAGAAAGCTTAACCTTCCCATTAGTATGTGGAATAGGTACCCGCACACAATATCACTCCCACATCGCCTCAGGTGCACGGCCCCCTCCCTGTGATTATCACCACCTCCACTCCCTGAAATAAAGGCCTGGAAAACTTGGAAAACAGCAAATGCTTATTCTCATAGTGAGTTCACCTTGTTGGCTTAGTAATATGGGCTGCCTTTATAAAACAAAAGGGCATAAACTTGGACACCTCCACCTACTGACATTCCAGTCATTTCCAAAAAATGGCAGTTCTACGATTTTTAAGGCTGAATTCTCATAACCCTACAGTGGGCTGTGAGCAAAGTGCTGACAGCACATTCTTTTCCTTTTGTAAATTTGTCACTGCTGGAATGCCCATAGATTTCATACTGTTTGCACTGTGTTTGTGAGAAACCTGCAGCTGGAGAGGCTGCACTCCAGAGACCCTCAGAGCAGCTGGACGAGAGCAGTGCTTCAAATACGTCCTTCCATGTGGGGTTCTTGTGTACTTGCCCACCCTGCTGTGAGTTTTCTCAGCCCAGTTGGCAGCCAGCTTATTATGTATCACTACTCTGCTGGCAATTACAACACAGAGCCCAGCCGAAACTTGACATGATGATCATGATAACACACTTCCCTGTGAAAGGAAGGAAAGGTGCTGAAAACTGCCACATAATATATAATCCTTTTTTTCTAGGATGCAAGCTTACTCATCCCAGTCAGAAATTTAGTTTGTACATGAATGTGGAAGGCACCGTTCACTCTACATAGTGACAGCGGCATGCAAATGTGAGTTAATCTGTGCCACTTAACCTTGAAGCCAGTGTTCAGTCCCCTATCCTTTTGTCTTATCCACGTAGCTGGGGCTGACTGGTTAAAAATGCTTGGGAAAAGTGCTAGAGGCAATTAAAATGTTCCAACAATATTGGAAAAAATTTGGGGGGGCGGTTCATTAGTCTGCTTAACAAGGCTAAGGCTGACCCAAATTTTTCATAATATAACTAAATGTGTGAGCCCAGCAATTTAAAACCAACCTTGACTTTCACATTTTCTAACAAATACCACATTACAGGGAAAAGAGACTTTGTCAGCTTCCCAGGGATAAATGGAGGTAGTATTTAGCAAGAAGTCAAATAAAATTACCCTAAAAACTGTGTGATAAATAAAAATTCATTTCCATTCTGACAATACAGTATGCAAAAGTGTCATCATGTTATTAACATTCTAGCCAGTTACATGCATCCAGTACCATATTTGTATGGTAAGAAAAATCAAAGACCAGTATTCTTCACTCTTCTTAGCACTATAAACTGCACAGAATTATGGGAGAATGAGCTCAGTGTTGTTCTTGCTTCTAGGTCTCCACAACTGTTCAGTGCAGCATCCTGCTCCTCATTACATGTCCCATCCAGCTGGAGACAAAACAGAACTATGTAGGGACCCTGGCTCAGTGAATCTTCATAAGAGCCAGACTGAGCCTATTTTAACATTCAGGTTTACTAATTCAAAGCTCCTTCTATTTTGAGTTTTTTTTGTTGTTGTTGTTGGTGGTGGTGGTTTTTTTTAAGAAATCTGTTAAAATGGACTAAATATGGTAAATAAATCTGTGAAGAAAAATTAATTCAAAATGGGTCCAAACATACTTTTCTTGATCAAAATCACATTCTTAAATGGCAGCTAAATTTGCCTGGCATATACTTTTTATTGCATTATTTTATTGCATTATCTGATTTCCTGATTAAGAAGGTATGGTCTGCACCCATGACTATGGGCAAGACTCAGACCATTCATTTCTTTCCTATCTTTTGTTCTGAAAAGGCAGCGGTATGAACCACTTATTTATTAACCCTGATAACAGCCTAATTCACTACTGACCACAGGCTGCTTCTCGGAAGCATGGGTAAGATAAGACATCAAAGCCGAACATGTTTAACATATTTTCTGATTTTTCAATTCAAAATATTCCTGAAAACTGCGTATCTCCTTCTATTCATGCAAGAGCACAGATATCTGTGCTGTAAATATTGTATGGAGAATTATTCTTCAATCTAGACTTATTTATGTGAAAGACAGCAGGCTGTGTGCAATAGAGACTTCTGCATTTAGCAATAAAGAGAATAAAGACTTCATGCTTCTAGCCAACCCCAATGACTTGGAATCAGTTCTTGAACATTAACAGCTGATATTCATTTGTGATCATTTCGCTGCCGAGGTTCCTGATTGTCTGTGGATGGCAATATGCCCCTTGCAAGGTAATATGCCAGTTTTCCAGGACACAGCTGCCAGTCAGCTGTGGGTTGAGGTGGGGAGAGTATATTGCACTGCCAAGGCCATCCCATCTGCATCAAAAGCATTGTTTTTTGAGAGAGTGGCATACCAGTGCCAAATGCCCAAGCCAAAATGAGCTACATGAACAATAGAAGAGAGGATGACGTGATGGTTTCAGGTACTTGACTCTGCCAGAGAGAGGTTGAACTCCTATAGGTACCCTCAGCAGCCCATGAAGAGCACAGGTGTCCAGCATATGCAGCAAAGGGTACAATCTTCAAGTGCTCATACAACACACATTTATGGGAGAAGACAGTCTCAAACACTGATAAGCTAAACAGAGCCCAGGATTCACATATTACATTTGCTTTGAGAAAACTGAGTTAGTCCAAACACATGCTGTGACTGATTATGGGATACTAGGTATCAAAAAAGCAACTTCAATAGGTACATTATTCACACCTTAGTCATGTTTCCGGTTCCTGTTGGTCATGAGTTTTTCTGCCAGCCAAAGTTATGTATCTTTTTATGTACTTACATAACTTTTTATATAACTCTTTGAACTTGTGTTTTAAAAACCTTTCCGGCAGTATAAATTCTTAAGTTGTACAAACACGAACTGTATTCCCAGGATATTTAACACTCATGCTAATGTTATGCTTTTAATGTAAGTGCTACAAAGACCTCTGTGCTAATTGCAGAATGATAACCACGAACACATCAAAAATCAGAAGTGACAAGATGAATAAAATCTAAGCACTTTCAATGTCATCAACAAGTGGGGTACTGCAGTAGTACTGCATAAACCCATGCCTTGAGCTTGATCCATTTCATGACTTTCCTGCAGCTGTTGATCAACATTGGTACATGTGATTTATACCTATACTTCTTATTGGAAGTAACTGAAGTCCTAATCAATAAGCCATCTAAATCTGGTTGAGTCAACAAGTCCTTTCTTAAAAAAAAAAAAAAAAAAAAAAAAAAAGCAGCTTAATTAATTACTGTTTTAGTTACTTGGGATGTGGGGGAGCAACAAGAGAATGTGAGATACAGACCGTGATAAAAACAGAAAATGTATTACTCAATGAATTTCATGGCTAGAACCACATAGGCACTCTATGTCATAACCCTTATCAGTATATCTGACGAAATTTCATTGCAAGTTGTACAGGTTTTGAGATTCAGGCTGTTTTTCTAATGCTGGTCAATTTCTATTTCTGTTGATGTCTTCATTATTCAATAGCATTTGCACACCAGAATTTAAGAAATTATGTTTACCATTGACTTATTTACAGACTCTGTATTTTAATTGGATAATTGTATTCCTGACTAGTTAGCCATGTATTTAGATCCTTTATTGAAAAACAAAGTTCTTCCACTGCTAACCAACTAAAAGCAGGCTCCTCACATAAATACTGAGATTAATTCATTTACAATTTACAAAACTGAGGCTTTCAAAGCATTTGCAGAAATACTCCTTCCAATAAAGTAAAATTGGTCTACTTTTACTCAAACATACTCAACGATCTATTTTTTACTGTTCAGTCAACTCTGCTAATACGTCAGAACACTGAACTGCATTAGAAAGTGTATTTGTTACCTTTAAACCAGATGATTTCTACAGAGAACCATGATCTTGGTCTGTTCTTCTTTCAGAAATAATTTCCACAATGACTAACTAATAAATACTGAATAAAATGTCATTAACAATTGTATTGGAGTTATTTAATTAAGAAGGAGTAGCTAAATGTAAGAATCCATGATCAAATCCTAACAGTCTCTAACTTAATAGTTACAAAATACTATATTGCATATTAATACTGACATGCTGGATCTTTTCCCACCTAATGTTGTGCACATAACCAAAGAATCTAAAGGAAGAAAATATTACTTTTAAGAGTTATTTTATCCTCTACAGTTGGTATAGAAAGACAGCAACATCCTGAGGTCAATTTGTGTGACTGGTGATGGGAACTGCTTTCTGGAGATGCTTGTCTCTTTTCATTGTTTATTGAAGAAGCCTATGGCAAATGCACTCCAAACCAACAGACCTTAGTTAACCTAAAGTTAGGATCATCTGAAATTCTGTTGAAGAAAGTAACACTCTTTTGCTTAATGAACCAGACTAGCTGAGCTAACCCAAGGGGCCTCCGTGTTTGGAGAAATGTGATTCTGAATAAATCTCTATAAAAATAAGTAAGTCAGTAATGGTCACCTTTCATCTACAATTCTTAGCTTCTTAGTTTAGTAAGGCTTCTGAGATATTTTTTCTTCCAATGAGAAATATACTCTAGTACTTGTGTAAAGAGAGTAAAACTTGTATAAGAGAAACAGGAACATTTTTTTTTCCCTATTGTGGAAACAAAGAGGTAAGAAATCTTTCAATTTGTGTAATTAATCTCTAGCTCAGAATGTAAATTTTGACGCAATGTAGTTTTCATCTCTTGAGTACATGGTTGAAACTCTATTACTGGACATATATAATATCAGACTGATAAAATTTTTTTTAAGTACTCTTAAGTCCACCACATCGTGAAGTAGGGTAACTGATAAGGGTGCAGAGAAGAGACTACATGATCAAATGCTCTTTCCCCCTTGCAGTATGGCCAGCCTAGTGTAGGCTGTTACTTCTAACTACAGCTCCCCTTTGAACCTCATGAAAAGGGGGCTGAAATTACACAGCCTGTGATCTCCATACCTTCCTGAGGCAAAAGAGATTTCTCTCACAGTAAATCAGTTTATACCTTTCTGACTACGCAAGAATATAATTTATGGAACAATCTGAAGTCAATTCTCCCATTAGCTAAACCACATGCTTTGAGATGAGACCCATTAAAATGCTCAGGCACATCCCGAAAATGGCTGTTCGTATTTACTGAGGCAGTAACTCCTTTGCCAGGTTCATTTCATGCTCTGTAACAAAAAAGAAAACCCAGCAATGTATCAGCTCTTACAACAACAACAACAACAAAGGCAAAAAAAAAAAACCCTAATGAAAATTATGGTCCTGGGGTAAAAAACAACCACTCCCCTTCTCCAAATTAATAATACTCAAAGGCAAACGGAATATAACTATTTGGGAACTACCAAATACCAAGGCAGAACTGTATTGACATTCAAGTAGCACATTTATCTGCACACTTTTTTTAGTGGGGATATTTGTTTTAAATAATCTGACACTCGGAAAAAAACCTCTCTCACAAATAGCTCAGCTTTATTCTCCTGAAATTACACGTGGTTTCAGATTGTACCAGTAGCAAACCTTACCATTTGAATATTGACAGGAACATTCTTGGATGCTTTACACCTGATAGCTGCCAATGTCTATTTCTGACCCACTTCACTCACAGTAAAGGGACGGGGAAGTGAGAGTTTCACTTTTTTCTCCCCTTACTGCTTTCTGACTACCGTTTCATTTGAGGCAACTGCTCAAAAATCCTCACCTTTACCTTGTGCCAAAAAATCAGGAAATACCTTTGACAGCAATCAGAACAAAATTAGTTGCATTGGGATATAGATTCCTGTCTTGGGAAAAGAGTAAGTCAATAATATTAATGCTGACAAAAATTTAAACAGGCAGACTGAAATGTCTAGAATCAGGTATTTCTTGTCTCAGAAGGTACTAACCAACAGCTGTAACTTTCTTACCGATTACATTTGTAGTTATGTTGTAATGTCACTAATTTAAAGGTTCTTCTCCCCAATGATTGCTAAGAAAATCAAATTGCAATTCTGTTATATGTATGCATAGCAGCTGAACTCTATAAACCATAGACTTCCTCTCCTCTTTTGTCATGTCACCTGTTCTTTAATTTACAAGGTCTCCTTATTCTAATAATGAATAATCTACATACACCTGGAGCAACAGATTAAAGAGGACATTTTCCATTTCAATTCAATAGCAGTCCCACTTTTTATAGTCTGAATTCAGGAAAATGCATTACGAAGCACCACATTTTACATATAAAGGAAATTAAGGTTGATTCTGCTTATTTTAATCTTTATACATCATCCACAACATTAGCTTCTGATCACTGAGATATTATATACTTGGATGAATACAGGTTATGAAAGCAGAAACTATAACTGTGAGTTTAATCAGCGGGTTTTTTTGGTAAGAAATAACTACTATAGATCTATATGGGAGTCAAAAAGTAACCTTCTGGGCTATTAAGGAGTGCATCATCACTATTCTTGACTTCTCTAATGAAATCCTGACCATAATAAATAAAAATCAACTTAAAGAGTAATTTAAAAATGTGAACTAGAAGTTAATTTAAAAAAAAATTAAATATTACAAGCAAAATGCACAGGTGTGTTTTCTGCAGTTGAGTGGAAAGTAAAGAAAAGAATGTAAGGCTTTTGTTACAAATGTTGGCAAGAACACCTGAGGTAATTCCCATCTTTGGGTGTAGAGGAAATTTCATTAAGTTCGTGGGATGTCACATTATCAGGCAGTTTTGCTTTGGACTAGTTATAGGCTGGTCCATGCATTGAAGAGCAGCTAGTGATTCTCTCTGTTCCCTCTCCTTTGCTGGAGAGAGACTCTCAGCTCTAGAACATGACATAACCTGCACAAGATGTGAATTCCCCGTAGAGGAGCCTATTTTTCTCCAGGAATTGTATAAACAGCACCAGGTCACTCTATTTTTAACTTAGTTAACACAGTTAAGGGCCTATCCTAGGCAACATAAATTTCTTGTTATTACCACTCTTGATCTTAGCTTCCAAGAACACCTTTCCTCTACTTTTTCCACACCAAGCATTCTGCTTCTTAGTAACTTCTCAACTCATTTAATATTCTCTGCACTAGAAGCCCTTAACTTTTCTTGCTAATAAACACATTTCTAAGCATTTTCACCTGCCAAAACTTCCATTCTTCTTCTCACGCCTGTCCATTTGCCACTTTCACATTAAACATAGCATTATGTTTGAGTTTCTTAGAGCATTTAGGAAACATTTTACTTCTGAAGCTTTTTGGATCATGCTGCAAATACATGTCAGTAAAAGCATAATAGTGAAAAATGGCTCCATTAGAAAGCATTTGTTTATTCTCACTGTTTTTAAAGGATGTCAACTTGACAGCATAGCAGTCTCAAGTTCTTACTCACTGATAAAAATGTGCAAGAAAATGTGACTCTCAGCATTGCTTCAGCTTTGACCCCAAAAGACAAAACCAAAGCTACAAAAGTTAAATCTACATGGTACAGAAAACCTAAAGTAATTTTCTGTACTTGTTGATGGAATGTTTTCCTCTGTCTTAAGATTGCCTTCAAAGATACTGGACCAAAGAGTGCTTTCTGTGGTCTATATACAGATGTATCAACATTTCACATAGTGCAATAAATACCCATCAGATGGTAACAACACATAGTCATTAGAAGCTCAAACAGCAAAATTTGTATACTATTACCTGCAGTCAGATTGAGTGCTCAAATGCATATACACACTCCAGGCCTCTCTTTCTGTTTGCATGCTGAAATACATTTGAGCATAAACACAGGTGAGTGGATCTCAACAACTATTAATTTATGCAAAGGAAGATAGTCCAATCCACCTCTCATATAACACGATGAGTTCTCCCACTACTTCAGTTGCCAATGTGGCACTCCGTCAATCTGTGTGTGTGTGCACACGTGCACGCACTTGCAGCAACGTGAAGACAGGACAAGAGATAAAAGGGTTGAAATGGATCATCACTTGATTAAGCGGTAAGCTCATTCACTTTATGGAGGTCTAATCTTTCTTTGCTAGGAACTCCTACTGCTAAGGAGCAATACATAGTCACCAGGAAAAGAATTTTGATAATGAAAAAAGACAACAATTCAATGCATTTCTTTAACACATTTCTTTCTTCCACCAAGTGACAGTCTGTTCTATGTCATTTCTTAGCCAGTAGTAAGAATACCTTAGTGCTTTACACACCGCACTGCATAGGTCCTACCTCACTACATCAGCACTATCAATGCAATATATCTGTCAAGGCTTATTAAAATTCTTTTTGATGTGTATCTTGGCTCATAAACCTCCACAATGTATTGATATTGCCTAAGGGAATGTCCTTGTAGCACTGAATCTCTGCAGATGGGATGATAAAAGAGAAATGTTCAAAACTTTAAAAAGTTCAGTCTCTAGCAGAGCTTTCTCTTCCAACACGTCTTTTGAATAGTGTTTTGTGTTGTCACTCTATAGTCATTGCTGAAAAAATGGCTATAGAGCACATTTTAACTCAAAGAGAAAAAAGTTTCTTACAAATAAATAATTGATGGATAAAAAGCAGATGATGTATATAAATTCATTTTCATACATATAACCTTTTCAGTGTTTTACATAGATGTGCCTGTACCAATCCTTAGGTAGCAAACAAACCCTGGCAGGCAGTTCATTCACTAGAGTGAGAAAGAATTTACCAAGTCAGTTGGAGAAGTGAATTTTGTTTGTGTTCTTCTTCTTGTGTGTAATCTCTTCTGCTTTTCTATTTATAATTAATTGCCACAGGGCACAGGAGTTGCCCCTAGGGACTGCGAACACTGTGCTTCACAATTCAGAACACGTCTCTGGTGGTAGGTGACGCTATATGCTTCAGAAACGTATTAAATTTTTACAGTGTGTTTAAATCACATGGGTGAAATTTCACTGATGATGATTTTATGTGAATTTAACTACATATACTGATAGTCTATAAACATTTTACCTATGTTAACTTGTAGTGCTGTTCTTATGCCTTTAAATGGTCATTTCTTGACTGAACACCTGTTATTCCACCCAAATTTCCTCAGCAATAAGTTTCCATCAGTAAATTCTTCAGACTCCCTGTAAAGGCCTTTGCCTTAATAAACTTTGTTTTCTACCTGATTTTATACAGATCTGAACAATCAGACCCTAATCAAGTTCAGATTGAAGTCAATGGCTAAGGTATTTTTCACTGATTCAGGAGGGAAAGTGGGAGGAGGGAGAGGGAGGCACAGACTGAATCTTAAATAGGGAATTGATCTTTACATATAAAAATGTGCACTGTACTGATGATATATGTACATTCACAGTGCTTCAGTACTAGGCTAAGTCTGGAAGACATTTCTCTCAGAAACTGTTCTGGGGAATCAGACTGGACATGAGATATGAACATAGGATGCTTTCTTTGGGTCAGGGTAAAAATAAGACAGTCAAGGCATTTTGGGTTTAACATTTACCTCTCCTGCTCGCCCCCCCCCCCCCCCCCCCCGCTTTTTCATTTTTAATAAACTTTATTGTATAAATTATTTTTTCACATTTTTTACCTTTTTTAAATATTCCTGTAACTATATATAGAAGAGTGTAAAAATAAAGTGGAAGAAAATGTAAGTGTATAGTAGTAGAGATTGGCAGCCAGCTTCCTCTGTTAGCTTTGGAGACTCCAAAGCAAAAATTAATCTGCAAACATTCTTCGCCCAAAATTTTAACTCTGATTTAAGTGAAAACCTGAATTACATTTCTTTCCAGTTGGCACATTCTGTCTTACTTTGAAATGCTGAATGCTACGAACAATGAATTATGTAACAATAAAAAAGTTGTATCGAATTAAGGGATTTCTTTAACCTCATACTTATGGCCAGGAAACATCCTGAGGGCTCCCAAAAATACTTCAGTTTTGAGGACCAGTGTGGAAGTTTCTGACAGCAGTTTGTCCTGTGGTTTGGTTTCTACATGTTTTTCTTGAAAAGTAGATGTGCACTGTTCTTTACAAACAGATGTGTGAAGATGAAAGATTCACAGGTGCTTATCTTTCTGACAAAACTACATCTTACACATGATGGATAAGTTGCCAGGATGGATACGTTACCAGGAGCTTTCTGACAGAATCTTTCGGTTCTGTCTTCCTATATTCTATGTGGTAGCAGGTTACTCCACTGAAGTTTACCTTAAGATCTCCCGGACTAAAGGCCACAGTGTGCCTTGAGCTGTCTCTGTGCTGGATTTCAAAATAATTGTTAAAATAACCACCACTTACCCAAAGAAAATGTCAGTGCAAATTCAAAACTAACACTCAGATTGGAAGAAAACTGGGTTTTGTTTTTTTTTCAGGTTATCCTTTGGACAGTAGCGTACAAAATTAAATTGTTGTTTCAAATAAACAATGAATTGACTGGCACTCTAATATTAATATAATCAGGTTGTCCTGGTTTCGGCTGGGATAGAGTTAATTTTCTTCCTAGTAGCAGGCATAGTGCTGTGGTTTGGATTTAGTAGGAGAAGAATGTTGATAACAGGCTGATGTTTTAGTTGTTGCTGAGTACTGCTTATGCTAGTCAAGGACTTTTCAGCTTCCCAGGCTCTGCCAGGGGCACAAGAAACTGGGAGGGGGCACAGCCAGAATAGTTGATCCAAACTGACCAAAGGGCTGTTCCATACCATATGACGTCATGCTCAGTATATAAGCTGGGTGGGGTTGGCCGGGGAGCAGCGATTGCTGCTCAGGAACTGTCTGGGTATCGGTCAGCACGTGGTGAGCAATTGCATTGTGCATCACTTGCTTTGTATATTATTATTATTATTATCATTATTATATTGTTATTAATATCATTACTATTTTACTTTATTTCAATTATTAAACTGTTCTTATCTCAGCCCAGGAGTGTTTCTCACTCTTACTCCTCCGATTCTCTCCCCCATCCCATCGGGGTAGGGGGAGTGAGCGAGCGGCTGCATGGTGCTTAGTTTCTGGCTGGGGCTAAACCACGACATAGGTAAAGTAAACAACAACAAAATAACAGATTTCGCCTGAAGAAATTAAACACATAAATGCCTCAAACAGCTCCCTCCTCCACTGGGAAATCATCAAGTATAAAAGGGGTTGTGGCCAGATCTAAAAACCCCATTCTGATAGGGAAAATTGCAAACATAGCAAGGGGCTACCAGTTTTGGGTGTGGAATTCACAAGGAGGAGTTTGTAATCTAATATGGGGTTTGTTTCCAGCATAGTGAAAGGGGAGAGTTAGGCACTGATGGCCACATCTATATGGGTGAGAATTATGTCAGACTTCCTCCAACCTAATTCCCTGTTCCATCAACAATGAAAACCATAGAGCTAAAAGAAGATGGTGCTTGAGTGAGAAGCTTTTCCTTATACATTTCCATGGCTCCTAGGCCTAATCTGGTTTGAGTTCATACAGCTTAGATGCCACAGACCAAAGCTGATCAATTATTGCATTCCCCAGACAGAAAAGACCAAGTGCTTATATTCATATGCATTCATTTGCTTTGGGTCATGTCTGAAAAACAAGGTTCATAACAGCTGCCACAGTGTGCCACAATATCGCAGTGAGTGGCGGTACTGTTGAGCCAGCAAATTGCCGAAGAGAAGAATGCAGTTTGTAATTTCTCTCTTTCTTGTACTTAAACACTGAACGCTACTTTTGTGAAATTCAGATCCATATCTTTGGCAGCTCAGGCTTCCCTCTACCACCTGGGTGAATAAAACTTCCATTTGAAATAGAACAATTAGATCAATGTCTTCTATTGTGGAAAGAACCGCTGATGCTTTGGCGTAACAACTCAGCATGCAGAGCACTTACTCAGAAAATGCGAATTAAGTGTACTAGCCCTGTTTAGCTTTGTCAGCTTGCCAGATATTGCCTTATACACACCCGCTTTTGGATCCACAGACAATGTCAACATATGGATGTGAGTGAAAGAACCATGGGATGAAAAGTACAAACGGTAAGTGTACGTGCAATTCTGTTGCTTCGTGATACTGAAAATCATGTAAGCAGGGGTGAAGCTGGGAGTCTGCATATGCTTCCTGAATAAATCCAGTAATTTCTCCAGTGGTGCATTCATGCAAATTTGATAAACCTTCTGAAACCAAAGACCAGAAGTCAAACTTACAAAGTACCAGGAAAGACCTGAACATCAAAACATCTCTAGCAGTTTTAAAAGCAAAACCATTTTCAAGAATGGGGAAGTTGTTCACAGGGTAAAACTGCGCTGAGGTGCTAGGGAAAGGCAAAGCCTCGTACACCAGCTGCCAAAGGATGGCAAACTGTTATGAAGCACAAGTGGGCATTTCTTGTATTAAAGTCCTCTTTCTATATACTTAGTTTCTGCTCTTGGCCATGTAATGGTGACAGATGTGTATAGCTGACGTCAACTAAATGCTTGTAACCTTATTCAAAGCTCTACTTTTCCACCACTCTGTCTGGTATATTTAGTTTTTACTCAAGAAACGAATTTTTCCTCAGGGCTTTAAAAAAGAAAAAAAGAGAAGGAGGAAAGGAGAAAAAGAAAGAGCAAGGATAACCTTAGACATGTGGACTGAAAAAAAGTGACATTTTCTCTTCAGAAAAGATTATGGAAGGAACTTGGCAAGAAAGGATGGGGATAAGTTTAAAATTTTACAGATGACCAGAACTCTTATTTTCCTGACAACGAAATGCTTCATTTTGTATTCCTATATTCATACCATCTTTCTTTTGTTTGAGATATATTTTGAGATGCAAGACTTAAGCAGACAATGAAGCCAACTGTCACTGACCTCTGAATAACTGAGAACTGAACTTAGATCCACATAGTTGATTTCAGACTTCATTATTTTAAAGTCTCAAAGGAATTTGACATTTTCAATGTGTTGCTGATGACTTTGTTGACTATAACACTTAAGCAGATATGGATTTAAATTCCAGTTAGTATTTCTGAATGAGTTTTAGGTAAATCAGATATTTCCTTGACTAATGTTTCCTGTAGAAACCTGAAGGCAGAATAACCTATTAGTTTTTGCGCTTCAGGCTCACATGAGAAATAAAATGAATTGCTTTTATCAAATCCTAATTGGAAAATGGTGTTTCCATGGGCTACCTTCGAAACAGGATGAAGACAATCTGTAAAAAGAGTCATTCTAAAAAGTCAGCATGTTGCAAGATGATATAGATCTCCTTGCATTGCTTAACCTTCAGGCTTTTTAATCTCCTTCCTATTTCTATTTGATTCTTCTGAATTTTCTTTTACTCTCCTGTGCTAAAACAGCAAAAACATAAAACCTGCTGTAAGATTAATTACAGAGAAGGTCTACATCTAGCAGGGTCAGCAAGCTTCTAGGTGAGCTTTGCTTCTTTACCATTATTTTTATCATGACTTGGCTGTGTATCTTGACATGCATTAGGATACATCCTTTGTTCTAGGAATTCCTCTGAAAAAGTTCTACATTTTCTCTTTATATAGCTTCTGCAGGTGACATATCAATATCTTTTATAGGCAGGAAATATAACTAGTATGAAAACTTTGAAGGATTGTCTATAAAATGTGCTTTTTGGCAATCCTAAAGAAAACCTTGATTTGAATAATTGTTTTTCTAATGTGTCATGACAGTGTTTAATGACATTGTTAAACTAAAATTTTGGTTCTTAATATATAGGTAGAAGTTTCATGTAAAGCTGAACTAAAGGGTGTTTTCTGTGCCATAGGCATTTAAAAAAAAACCCACAAACTGAGCAAAACCACTGTAATCAGAAGATCTTTGCTCATGAATGATACATAAAATCCAGGATGACAGGACTAGTACAAATTTTGAGATGTGAAGTAGTACATAGTAGGAATAAACCAGGTTGGTAGACCTATTTAAGGGATACTAAGCAAGACTGAATGTCTTACTGAGCAGTACGACTCAGTTAAACTTGGGTTATTAAGGTCGATACAAAGCTAGCTGAATGACATTTAACAACCTAAGAAATGGAGAAGCCAGGCTGAATTGTATCTGACAATTCTAATAGATAGGACATGGAACACAGCTTTTGCAGACTTTCTACCTCCATTTTCTTTTAGTTGGAGTTGCTGTTTCATTTTAGGCCTTTTCTCCTGAGCTGCTCTCCTAGCATATCTGATGTTCCAGTGCACACAAAATGGAAAATAGATCAGTTCACCTGCAGTAAGTCTGGGACATCTGGAAGGCATCTGGTTTATTTTCCCATGAAATGTCTGCAAATTAACTAGATCAGTTTATGTCCCTTTTCTTTCCAAGAAAGGAGGCAAGATTTCCTGCATAGCTGGAGAACGTCAGTTCAAAGGATACTTCCCACAGAGCTCTCCAGTGTAGGTAATTCACTCTTGCTTCTATACCACAGAAATCTCTGAGCCCTGAAACCCCCCTGGCTGGATAATCCCTGGACTCCCTGCCTGAGGAACACCAAGGGACAGGAAGACGAAAAAAGAATGTGGCCTATTCATGGCATGGTATGATCCAGTCCTTGGAAACATATATTAATCCAGTTAAAACTCAAAGAATGAATGACTGACAAAACCTTAAAACAATAGACACAGAAGCAATCATAAAAGCTGCGCTTGCTCTACTGGGCTGTTTCTAAACTAACAATTTGAACTAAGGATTAAAATAATGAAAACCATAGTCCTTTTCAGACCAACTTTCCCTCTGTGACTTTAACAAGCCAAATCTCTTCAGCCAATGAAGTTAAAATATACAGGACACATAGCTCTTTATCTGTCATACCCTGCAAATCACATTTTCCAGCATTAAAGTACTATTTGTTTTGGCTTTTAATTACTTGACTTATCAGCATGTCATATTCCCTCCCCCCCCCCCGCAGTAATTGCATTCTGAATCAGTGTGACATTCAATATTGACCTTTATTTATGGCTCTCAAAAACTATTGAATGTTTATTTATAAACCATGGAAAGCAGAGTTTGTACGAATATTGATTCAGCATATTAGAAAAGCAGTGGCCTGGCATTCTGTGAGTAGAAGTAATCACGGGCAATTACTAGAGGCTGCTTTTCACTACTAATCTTGGGCTTAACCTTATAATTGTATTACTGAATTTGTTTCACTTTGCCCATATATCACCATGTTCCTAATAAGAAGTCAGATATTAACATAATTTAATAATATTCAGGGGAAGAATAGTTTTAATTGGTTTAAAAAAAGGGATATATGTAGCCTATGCCACGCAGTGAGAAAAGTATTGTAACAGCCTTTTTTATTTTGCAGTAAATGATAATTAATATTTAAATGCATTAATGAAATAAGTTCTTAGTGGCTGGGTCACAAATCTTTGATGTTTATGCCACTAACAAAATCACTAATTGCTCCTAATGATGCCCCTGAGCTAAGCTTCACTTTACTCCTGCTATAAAAACTACTTTGGTTGCTGGTAGCATGAATTTGCAAGTGTGAAAGAGAAAGTCAAACTAAGAATAATTCTTTTTGTCCTTATCCCAGTATATAATGGGAAGAAAGTGGTCAAATTCAGAAAAAAAAAAAAAAAAAACAACAAACCACAAAACAGCCAAACTTAGAGAAAAACAAAACTAGCAAACGATAGCTAAACCCCCAGATCTATTGAACTAGGAGTACTCTGCACTCCCTTGCTGTTCCTAGGGAGCCAGATTCAGTGCAAGAGCCAATGAAGATGTAACCGTCTGGCTGGGATTAAATTAGAGCTCTGAGTAGCAGTGTGGTAATGACAGCTGGCTAACAACTGTGCTTTTGGATAGGACTGACCAGTCATACTTCATTTGGTTTTTTCTACTAAACTCGTATGTTCTCAGTGTGAATTTACACTGAATTAGTTAACACATGACATCGACACAAGTCAGGCTTGAGAAGTCATGCTCATGAAACATAAAAATTGTGTGCTTTTTTTCCTCCTGATTTCTACAGCTTTCATTGAAAGTATACCAAAAGAAAATGCTTCCAGGAAAAATTTTCTTTGGGTGGAATTTTGTCCTGATGCGATAATACCCTATTAGGGAAACAGTACTGCCTGTACAGCTAGTATGTTTTTTTTAAAAAAAATTGCATCCAGTAAGGGTTTTACACTATCTTTTGAAATTCAGTCTTAATCTTTTCTTGGGAACAAGTTCTATTATTTACATGCTGTGTTTGGTCCAGAACTCCTCCTTATTTAACGAAAAAAATTCTCCAGTGCAACAAGCTTTATAATTTTTGTAATTCGGTTATGAATATATTTGGGAAAAGTATTTCAGGATTCCTAAGCTCCTGGAAAGTCATAAAGACCCTCCTTTTTTGTGATTTTAATTGCTTTATCCTCCCCATTTTTTTTCTGCTTACATTTTCCACCACTCACTGACAGTTCAAAGAGAGTATTATGATCACTGGAAATGTTTTGTTTAGAGTCAGAGAATAACTTAGCATTATTTACTTGTAAAATTTCTAGAGTTCAGACACAGTAAAAGATGAACATGAAAAATATGCATACATCTTTTCTATCACATTATTGGAAATCACAGCTAGCAGCAACTTCAGAAATATTTTCAGTAGTTTCTTCAGTGTAACATTAAATACTAAATCACAGCTGGTCAAGAAGGTTTGGGTTTTTTGGGTGGTTTTTTCGGGTTTTGTTTGTTTGTTTTTTTCTCCAGGACAAAGTTGAGAAAAACAAAACAGATTTAAAAACATTGACATTTGAATATGCTATATTTTTATGGAAAAAAGAAAATAATAGCACATTTTTTCCACTAAATGGTACCAAAGAAGAAAAGCCTATCCTACAAGGTTTTAGAATCTGACAAATTAGTAGAAAAACAGGTGGTAGAAAATTTTAGCAATTATTTCTGAACCTGTAGCTCAGAAAGTCCATAGACATCTACTAGCTATAGCTTAAGAAAGTATACTAGGTGAGAAACTCTGCTGCTGTAATGACCTTTAAACTACTGGACACTGAGGTAAAAATCAACTAAACAGACCTTTGGTGTGCCCAAACTCAGCAGTTCTTATGTCATATATTGAATATTATATATTGAAGCTGTGTCAGGGGAAGTTCAGATTGGACATTATGAAGAAGTTCTTCACTGAGAGGGTGGTCTGCCACTGGAACAGGCTCCCCAGGGAAGTGGTCACGGCATGAAGCCTGTCAGAGTTCAAGGATCATCTGGACGATGCTCTTAGTCACATGGTTTAGTTTTAGGTAGTCCTGCAGGGAGCAGGGAGTTGGACTCGATGATCTTTATGGATCCCTTCCAACTTGAGATATTCTAGGGTTCTATGATTCTTTTATATTAATGAATAAATAGTTTTCATTTTTCTCACTTTAAGAAATACTGTAATTACATTTTTTTCATACGCATATGCAGCTTTACAAAGCATATATAGAATTTAGTGATCTGAAGTCTACTCAAGCCAGTGGAAATACACTGCACTGAGTGGAGATTTAACAAGCCCTTAGCAAACAAACTGCCAAATTTTTAATGCATTAGTATGAGAAACAAAAGAATTTTTAAAACTCTCTGAAAATTAAAAAGTGCAATTGGACTTTGAGATTATGAAAACACTGTTCGACTAAAACTGTACAATTTCAGATAGATGTAACCAACTATGTGTGCTTATGATTGAAATATAATATTAGAAAAAAATACAAAAAAAAGACATGTCCTAACTGCCCTCCCTCCCCATTTATCTAAATGGGATTTATCTAAATTATAATCTCACTGACATAATCAAATAGCAAAATACTATTGTAAGAGGAAAATGTTTGAGATGTGTTGCCTATTTTGAGTGAGCTTGACTGTGTACTTCATTAGAAAAAGAGGGGAATATAGCTCTTTTGCAAGGAATACACTGACTACATTGTTTTCAGTCAGTACTGACATTACACCCTCTCTGAAGAGAAATCTTCAGAAAGGATGTATCCCTGACATTAGATAGGGAACAAATCTTTCTGAGTGTGTGACCCACCAACTCCTTTACAGGAATGGGCCAGAAGGGGCTGAGAAAGTAAATTAAAGGCCCAAAGGAGATGTTGTTACCAACTTTCTCATTAATAAATCTTTTCCTCATGGCGTTTAAGGTGTAGGCTCAACTTTTTTCTATGCGAGTGGCCTTTGACAGTGGCAGTTCAGTGAGATAATGGGTCCGCAAATAGAAAGCAAAAAATCTTTTTAGCTTGTGATGTTGCAGCGAGGAGATCCCCGCCCTGTTCCCAGCCAGTGCAGACAATGGACAAAGATTTCTGTAAAAGAACTGCAATAGTTCTTTTCATTTTCTCTTTTTTTTTTTTCTCATTTCTCTTGACTTACGCAGATGTGGCATTCTTATCACAGAATCTCTCAGTATTAGAGTACAATGAAAATGAAATCCACATTGAATCTGGGTGACTTCCAAAACAGCAACCAAAAATATTTACCTGCCTCTTTTTTGGTTGCAAAGTTATGTGCTAACTCTAAGGAATGGTTACAGTCTTTTAAAATGATGTTTAAACAAAGGGATTTTTCATTTTCTACAGTAGACAAACCAGCATAAAAATCCACAGTTATGATAAAAAAAGCTTGGATCTCAAAGTAACCACAGCCTTTCCACAGGATATTTTTTAATCTAGAACATTTGGTGTCACCTGGGGTTCTTCACATCTGCCTCACCAGGCTGCATATGACACAAAGTCCCTAAAACCAGCAATCGTTTACCATTTGCTGTGGGTATGAATATAGCCACGGAGATTTTAATACCAAAGCCAGTCTTGAAGTCAAAGCATATTCTACATTTAAGTAAAAATGTTCATTTCATTAAACTTTTAATAGGATCATAGGATAATTTGAGTTGGAAGGGCACTCAGATCTCCAGTCCAACCTGCTTCTCAAAGCAGGGTCAGCTCTGAACTCAGACTAGCATGACCTGGTCATCTCAAAGGGCTTTGTACAATCAGGACCTCCATGGATGGAGCCTTCACAGGCTTTCTGGGCAACTGATCTACTGCTTGAGCATCCTCATGGTGAAGTTTCTCCTTACATCCAGTCTGAACTGGCCCTTGTTTCAACTCCTGCCTGTCATATCCCACCATGCCCCACCGTGAAGAACTTTGCTGCATCTCCTTGATGACCTCCCTACAGGCACCAGAAGCTGCTGTTAAGTGCCCCTGAAGTCACCTTTTCTGCAGGCTGAACAAGGCCCAGTCCCACAGCTTCTCCTCACAGGGCAAGTACTCCAGTTCTGACCATGCTGGTGGCTTCCACTGGACTCACCTCAGTTTGTCAATGTCTTTCTTCTATGGGCAGGGCTCAAAACTGAGTGCAGGATTCTAGACGTAGTCTAACATAGTGTCACTATTTGTGTATAAATAAAGCAAAGAAAATGTATGATATCTTGCACCAACCACCAAGCACTTTTAAAGATTTTAAAGTGTTGCTTTCATGTTAGAAGAAAAAAATCAGAAGTGTTATTGAGCTATTGTTATCATCTTTAAGTGACATTACAAAAAGGCTCACTGTATGATTACAGCGGTAGTAGTTCTCATTACAGGATCATAGGTTCATTTACCGATCTTGTGATGAGCCCTATTCTTGAAAGGGCTTATCTGCCCAAAACCCAGCAGGTGAGATGAAAACTTTTCCTGGGTATGTGAAAGGGGAGACACCTGCACATTCTGTACAGTCAGGTACATATGCAGGGAAAGTGACATTTCAGCAGACAATTCATACCTTAATCTGCTTGGGATTCACAAATTACACATCTATTGAACAAATTACATGACTTACTCCCTACAGTCTCATCCAGTTGATGCAGCAAGACCTAATGCCTACTGACAATAGTGACATCAGAGCTCAGTACTTTCACTTAAAACCTGACCCACAGGGACATCACTGCTCTTCAAAGGAAATCTGGGGCTGCAGATATATGCATTCAGCACACTCGGAGGCTAGACAGCTATATCTGTCACCAGCTAGACTAGGTGGGCTGGGATTTCATGGTGATACCCTGCTACTGTTCAGAAAGGACTGCAAGAATTGACAGTGCCAGAAAAAAAGGAAAGGTAACCCTGTAGTCCAGGAAGGCACCTGGGAGGAAGAGACTTCGGTTCTAGCTGGGTAACCAGGATCATGTATTTCATTCACTGAGTTTTAAGTGCAAAATGACCCTTTCCTCCCATGCAGTCTCCTAGGCATAAAATTAGGCTCTCACTTGTTGACTACCTCTCCAGCTTCATGGCTTCTGAATTCGTAACTGCAGAATATCACATCACACAGAATGAGAAAATTTAGAAGCCTCATCTAGCTGAGCTCTTGAATTGCAGTCTACTGTACAATATATCATCTCTACCTCATGTTCTGGCTGTGATTTAAATGAAGCAAGAGAGCCAGTCCTCTTGATGAAGAGGAATGGCTTAGGTTTGTAAAAGCAGGAAAGTATTGCAAAGGGCAAGTGTCAAAATCATGCATGCACTTATTGTCCAGAAGTGAGCATCTGACAATTGCATAGAGGATCTCACTAGAGCACTTCAGAATTCAGAATATAGTTAAGGTCCAAATACAGTACAGACTAGGACTATGAAATAGCCAGATCACAGAACAAGTATCTAGTTGGAACAGCAATTCAGAAAAATATACCTGAGTTTGAAACACTGTGTAAGAGAAAGTTATTCAGGCACATTTTTGGTACCCAGATGGGTTATTTTTGTGTATGGGTTTTTTTTACATAGCTTTAATTATGTGAAGCCCTCAAGGATTATAATTGTCCTAAATATTTGCATAGATAAATAATTAAAACTAAAATAAATGTGAGTCAAACCGTCCTTTGGGAAAGCTCAGCTCCAGAGGTGTCACTATTCATGCATTTTCTCATCAAAAACATGACAAGACATTTCTAATAAAATCCATCACGCAGTTGCATGATGATTGAATGCTGTGAGGGCTATACTGCCCTAATGAACTGCAGCATAAATTTACTTGAAACATTTAAATTCTGTTCATAATAATAATCTTTTATATACATAGCCGGTTTTGAACTACTAATGACAATCACTATGATGCTATAACATTGATGTATATTGGTATTTCTTTGTGTCCTAAGCACAGAGGAATGCTTTCCAGTCAGTATTGCCTTATTATCTCCAGAAAGAATTAAAAACAACTGTTGCCCCTATTTATAAACTTAGGATGGGTGTACCAGTAGACATAAAAACCAACCAACCAACCAATCCCCCGTATCAAAAAAAAAGCACACAACCAGATTTCAATTGTCTAGTAAATGTGAAACAAATTCAAGCTTAAAATCCCCTGATTTTAGATTACCTTGGATACTCTGTTTGCAACCTCTCTGCCTACTGTCAGCCCCTGAACAAAGGTCCGTGCAGCAATGAACGCTCTAGTCACTTGAACCTTCAGCTTCCTGGGTACATCTCCAAACGGCTTCAGCTGGTCTGTGTACTTGCTTACACACTCCAAGTAGTCCTCAGTAAAATGGTACTGGGGGTTTATGAGCTGGAACATCCGTTCCAGCAGCCGAGCCCAGAAGTCGTTCAGCATTTCCTCCAAGTTCACATTGCCTCCTGTGTAATACCGCTTCAGCTCTGTGAAGAGGTCCTGGAACACCTCTGAGTTCTGCATGTACAGCATGCCATACGTCCGGACAAACATGTCATTTAAGGATCTTTCTGCGTTCTCCAGAAGTTCTCGGAAAAATTCTGCAGGGAAAACAAGCAGATGTTAACTGTATATATTAGTAAGGCACCAAGGGTTTTCTGATTGCATTCCTGTGTTAGCATGAGTAAAGTTTGTCCTAATATGCTGTTACAGCAGTGCTTTAATAGTGAAATTCATCTATTTGGATAGGAAATGGCTTTATTCAGAGGTAAATTAAAATAGAGTATAACCTGAATTCCCCAACAAGGTAGAAAGATGTAGAACCTATAACACCAAACATGAAAAACCCATTTAAAAGAATCTCAGTGAGGGCAGTTCTGCTTCTTCTTCATGTACGATTTGAACATAGAAATACCCGTTCCTTGCAATGCCCTCCATAGCCAGTATACCAAATCTTCTATGCTAAATGTAAGGTCATTAATATGATTATTTAACTGAAAATGTAATGATTTTAGAATAGCTAGATGATGATAAGTTCCACTTTGCTGAAGTTCTTACAGTGTAGAAGAACGCCACGGAAATAAATCTGAAAACTTATTTGCAAATATTCTTGAAGAGAACATGAGAGAGACCTGAGTGGAAATGAGCAGAATCCCTTTTAAAAGTATTACATGTCTAGGTAATAATAAGGAAATGTTAGTATTTTCAGTAATTTGCTACTCTACTGAAGAACAGTACTAGAACCCTCCACCAGCTATGTCACAGCCAGTCTACCAATTCCAGTTTGTGCTAGTTGTTGGTTTTGAAACAGTGGACCTGTCCTGGTTTTGGCTGGGATAATTTTCTTCCTAGTAGCAGGCATAGTGCTGTGTTTTGGTTTTAGTAGGAGAAGAATGCTGATAACATGCTGATGTTTTAGTTGTTGCTGAGTACTGCTTATGCTAGTCAAGGACTTTTCAGCTTCCCAGGCTCTGCCAGGGGCACAAGAAACTGGGAGGGGGCACAGCCAGAATAGTTGATCCAAACTGACCAAAGGGCTATTCCATACCATATGATGTCATGCTCAGTATATAAGCTGGGTGGGGTTGGCCGGGGAGCAGCGATCGCTGCTCAGAACTGTCTGGGTATGGGTCGGCGGGTGGTGAGCAATTGCATTGTGCATCACTTGCTTTGTATATTATTATTATTATTATCATTATTGTATTGTTATTATTATCATTACTATTTTACTTTATTTCAATTATTAAACTGTTCTTATCTCAACCCAGGAGTGTTTCTCACTCTTACTCCTCTGATTCTCTCCCCCATCCCATCGGGGTAGGGGGAGTGAGCAAGCAGCTGCGTGGTGCTTAGTTGCTGGCTGGGGCTAAACCATCACAGGACCTTACATGTTTTGGAAAGGATTTCAGACTTTAACTGCTTCTTTGCTTTTTATCTACTCAGGCCCAAACCATAACATATTTCTAAATTTTGGCTTGTGGAATTTATTCTTACTGGAAATCGAGCCCATGGGATACACTAGAAATATATAATTATCACTTCTGTTAAGATCCTTTAACTGCCATGTGATGCTTAGGGTTTCCCAAGAAATCCACTGAGCATGTACAATAGTTCTTTAAACACATCTGACAATAGCAGGCATAGTCTCCTGGTTTTTAGAAGATCCCATCTTCCTACAGGGTCTGCTTGTCAACCTTCTTAAACCTCCTTTGTAAAAGCATTCAATGACTGCTGTGGCCTGTAAATGGGGCATTGCAGACAGCAAGGCAGAGATGGCAATGCCTTTGGCAAAACATGTATATTTGCTGTGATTAAATGATATGCACTGATGCAGGAGTCACCACACTGCCAACTCCAGCATACCAGATTCTAAATATGTGGTCATTGCCCATAGACACATCTGCATGTGCTAACTGCAGGGACATGCTGACTTCTTACAGTCTTGGCTAATGCTATAATGTGAATACTCTTTTAACATAGGGCCTGCTGTGGCTACAGTGACTCATAAAAATGCAGAACGACTGCAGTGCTGAAGACAGGATGGCAATTAAGACTGTACAAGAAAAAATCTACCCTAAATTTGAGGATTTGCAAATGTGATCAGCTGAAGGCAGAATCCACTGAACACTGTGGACGAGTCTACAAGGAATCAGTAAGAAAAGAGCCTTTTCTTTTTGGCAGAAACTGTGCAGAGCTGCAGTCTTTAATCTCCGAGATAACTGCGAAGGGGTTATCATGAAAATGTATACACAGAACATTGAGAACATACTTGCTACATCAAAGCACTTATTAAAGGGAAAATATATTCTAATAAATGTATCAATGTCTAAACTGTCATTAAAACCACACTTCTTCATATGGAATAAATTCCATCTGGAAAACAATATGCTTTTGCCTAGTTTATGCAGGGAAAAGAAAAAAAAAAACCCAAAAAACCAAACAAAACCCCACAAAATCCACAACCAAAAAGAAATAGAACAACTTGAGGTCCACAACATACAGTCTTCTCCATTGTTTTTCCAAATTAACCACCACTTCTGACAAAGCTGTTTTAGAGAAAAGCAAAACAAAGCTTGTTTTCACCCCTAACCCTGACCTGGTGGTATCCTTGATGTCTGAATCATCCTGATTACTATTTTACACATTCAGCATTTCTTCTTCTAAGAAATAATGTATACTGGCTGTACTGTGGAATACATCTAGCTCTCTAGTCACACAGTCTGGAAAGCAAAAAGACAGCGGAGAACTTGGAGCTCAAATTAAAATTTGTTTTGAGGTTGAAGCCAGGCTTTCAGACCAGTGCAATTGAATGACAACTGGGAAAAGACAATCATGAAAACAGTGAATCCAGGGCCCTTGACTTCTCTCCTATAAGGCTCTGTATGCTGGGGGTTGCTGTAAGCAATTCACATGCTGGCTCCTCCTAATCCTTAGCTATACTGGGAATCCCACTATTTATCTTAAAAGATCATGCCATTGCATAAGTCAGTCACAGCAAAGCATAACTGAGTTTGCTGACAGCTCCTCTTGTCTGAGATTGTTAGCCTATTATTTCTTTGTGCGGGGGTATTATGTAGCAATCTCACAGTCTGTTGGAAGCCAACCAAACTTTTCAGGGAGGCGTAGAAATTTATGCTGTGCTTGTACAGCATCTAGCACAATGTGGTCCATGCTGGTCGCAATCTTTATTTATACTGTGGTACAAACATTAACAGTAACTCCACGAACTTAAATTTCATGCGAGTCCAAATGGGATACAATACATATGCATTCTACAGGAAAGCTAATGTCCTCTAAATAGCAGTACATTTATTTAATTTTTAGTCTTCTTATAGGTCTCTAGTCTTTGAGAGCTATTGCTTAGAGTAAGTTATTATGCCATTAAAACGTTAGACTGTTAGTCTTCTGTACACTTTGATAGAAAAGACAGTTAAAGAGAGTTATCTGCATCAGTAACCCTATGCAGGATCAGGATAATAAAGCAGCAACAACTACAAAATTGGACACCTTTGTAGTTCCAGAGAGAAAGAGATCTCCCCTGTGGTACTAATTAGAAAAATTCTCAATCAACTCCTGTCCAGCAAAATGAATGCTGCTGTGAAGGATCACTTGCTTTTTTAGTCCACAAATCTTCCATACATCAAGAAGGTAGTCTGCTTTGCAATGCTTATGTACAGAAACTGTGTCCTGGCATAATTGGGCACTTGTCCAGTTACATCAAGAGAAACTGCACTTGCTTCTGCAAAGGTTGAATTTTTCCATGGACTTCACAGTAATTTAAAGATTTTATGTTCATTGCAAAGATGATATTTCATCAACTTGCAGGTAGCTTTTGAAAAATAATATAATATTTCAGCTCAAAGTAAAAGAACAAAGATGAGACAGACATTAGTCATGTTGCTTAATGTGCTTCTGGAAGGCACTCAAGTACTAGGGTGGGAGAGGAGAATCTATATAAGACAGAGCTGTGCAGTGTTTTAAAATATATATCTTGTGAAATTTTTTGCTGCCAAAATAGGCTGTCATGAGCAGTGTTAATGCTGGAAATAATTTTTCCTAATTTAAGTGGTGATTCATTTATATGACAGAATACGTCCTGGGTATGTCTTATGTTGCAAGCACATTTTTATACAGCTTTCATTTATTAGCCAGTCTCAGGAAGCCCATTCAGTTCTGCTTTGGAGGTAGTTGAAAAGGACAAGGTCTAAGGCACACTGTGCTACTGAAAACAGGGAGAGAAGATTGCTATTTCAAACCATTACATACTCTATGTAGGCTTAAATGGTGGGTTTCCTGTCATGGATAACGCTTAAACTAGTTTTTATTTTAAACATTATTTGTAAATTTAGGATGCAAGATTGATTATAACAGTCTCTGAAAATGTAGTCTGAAATGTTATTAAACATTTTGTCTATGATAAGACAACTCACAAAGTGAAAGGACACAATGCATTGCTAGGTCTCTTACTGAATGGTAGGTACTGCTCTCAGATTAAAAATACATTCTTGTTAGCTCTCACACTACCTTGTCAACTGAAAGCTGACTTTCTCATTATATTTTAACATAGGTAATCTAGTGTCATAATGCATTCAACCTGGGAGCTAGCCTAATTCCAAAGTGATGACTAGTTGTCACCATAAGTCAGTGGATCAGGATTGAGGATAATACTGCAGCATGACATTAGGCAATAACTGCCTTCAACAAAATACAATCACAACCATCTAGAGGCAATTATTAGATAAACAAAGTTGTATTATGTTAGAGCTGATGTTCTATGATCATTCCCAGCCTGATAAACTCTCTTGTATTTTCTTTTCCATCTATAATTTAAGCAAAACCAACATCTGATTGTAGGACAAGATGCCAAGCTAGAAACAGTTGGTTGTCCGATTCCCAAAACCGAAAAGATATGCATGAGCTTTAAGACCAAAAAGACTGAAAGAAAATTTCATTTAATTCCCATATATTGTGCTCAGCTTTCCTTTTTAGGAGAACTCAAGATCTGAATGCTGTACTATGGTGCATCTGATAAACTGGACATGCAGTCTCACTGCTACCCGAGAGAAAACAGCACAGCTCCACAGAGCTCTTCAGAGGTTCTGGACAGGGATATATATCTGATTTTACATCAGCCTTTATGGAAAATATCGCTCAGGGAGACATACTGATTTAATCCATCATTGACTAACACCACCCAAAACATACAGGCCATTATAACGTTGTTCTCATGCTTGTGGGCATTGATTTTCAAAGAGCTCTGAGGATTTAGACATGCAAATTCTAGTGATCTACCATTTACTGTGAAGATGTGCATGCATCTACACCCTATGTGGACTTTAGTTTCCTAACTTCATTTCACGTCTTTGAATTTCCCGGTCTGGTGAGGCTGATGGTAAGAAGGATATTAGAATTCATGTAAGCTGACTACCTTTTTGGACAGAAAGTTTCTTTGGGGGTTGTTTAGGTACAGATACTTACATTCATGACATACATCAAGGCTAGCTTTTTTTTTTCACTGCCCTATTTCTGTCTGTCTGTCTTTGTTCATGAAGTCATTAATGAAAAAAAATGTTTTTGTGAGTCCTTCATCTTTTTGCAGGATTCTTGTAAAGGCTTTTATTTTTCTTTTTCTTTTTTTTAAAAGATATTCCACAATGGTATCAATTAGTGAAAGCTGTGATTTATCTCAAGGAAATTCAAGTGAAATTAACCTCTGTGGTTTCTATGCCTTTTCATTTTCCAACTGTTTTTTTAGGTTTCCAGAGACTTTCTTCTCACAATAACTAACCTTACAAACCAAAAAGAACTCAATTTAACTTCCTGATTGAGAAAAAATTGCTGTAAGGAGAATACTTACAGCAGATTTTTTTTCCTGTTTTTGACATTACATTTGTATTTATATTCAAGACTGAACAAATTGTATGCATCAGGCTACCAGTACATTGGTATTACTTTTTAGTGAGCCTGAATAACTAATTTTAAAATTCCCTTATAGCTTTGACCTTTAGAAACACTCGACAGTCACAACTGGGAAATGAATTTCAGCTCCCATTAGGAACAACAAAAGCTGCAGTGTGATGAGGTCTGTTGAAAATTGCTCTCCTTTTTTAACTCATTTTGAATATATACACATTGCATTTAAAGCTAAGAAATACAAGTAAGATAATTAAACATGTCCTATAATTACAAATTTCAGAATAGGTAATTTACATTTTCTATTTATGTCAGGTAAAATCACCTATGGGTAAAATTATTTAGCTGTTAATGGATATCGATACCTTTCTAGAATGTACTATACCTATAAATATCATGACATTATGAAATCTTTTGGATGCTACTAAATTTTTTAGAGGCCAGTGCAGTCTCAAAGGTTGTGAGTAAAGATGAGGTTTCGCTCCCCTCTTTAATCTCTCAATTTCTCAGACTACTGCAAGACTTGATAATAGAAGATAATTCACTGCAATTTTCTTCTTTGCCTCCTGTCCAGAGTCCATGACTTCTTTCCCCTTAAGGGCCAGGCTGTTGCAAGGAAAGAAAAAGATCCAGGGGAGGGGAAGACCACTGAGGTTCCGTCCTTAACCACTCCCTGCTGTGGAGCATGGAGACAATGCAAACAGCACTGTCCTGCGCTAAAATGAGGGACATGAGGATGGGAAGGTGTCCTGGCTCCCGCTGGGATAGAGTTAATTTTTTTCCTAGTAGCAGGCACAGTGCTGTGGTTTGGATTTAGTAGGAGAAGAATGCTGATAACACACTGATGTTTTAGTTGTTGCTAAGTACTGCTTACACTAGTCAAGGACTTTTCAGCTTCCCATGCTCTGCCAGGTGCACAAGAAGCTGGGAGGGGGCACAGCCAAGACAGCTGACCCAAACTGGCCAAAGGGTTATTCCATACCATATGACATCATGCTCAGTATAGAAACTGGGGGGGGGGGGGGGGGGGCAGGGGGTGTTGGCCAGAGGGCAGTGATCACTGTTCAGAGACTGGCTGGGCATCAGTTGGCGGGTGGTGAGCAATTGCATTGTGCATCACTTGTTTTGTACATTCTATTATTATTATTATTATTATTATTATTGTTGTTGTTGTTGTTGTTGTTGTTGTTGTTGTTGTTATTATTTTCGCTTCTTCTGCTGTCCTATCAAACTGCCTTTATCTCAACCTATGGGTTTTACTTTTTTCCCGATTCTCTCCCCCATCCCACCAGGGGCAGCAGGGGAGGGTGAGCGAGTGGCTGTGTGGTGCTTAATTGCCAACTGGGGTTAAACCACAACAGGAGGAAACACAACCACATCTATCATGGGCTGGCTTGGACAGGTTAGATCAGGTGCAGGCAAATGGAAAAAAAACCTAGGCTGATATTTATACACCAAATACCATTATCACAATGGGAACTTAATCTGACAAAGAATTTAAGGTGTTATTTAATGTTGATGTACAAAGAAGTTATTGTACAAATGAACATTAACATAGAGTTAAAGGATCTGTCATCTACTCAAAGCTGATTACATGCATTGACAAAGGTCTGTAAGACTTTATTCTGCAACACTGAAATCAATGAGAACATTATCAACAAGGTCAGGGGATGCAGGTGCAACCTTTAAATGCTAAACTTACTGTTTCTTCACTGCAAAAGGTCACTTACTAACACTTGAGTATGTCTAAATGGGAGACTTGATCCTACCACTGATTCTATGTAGACAATCCTGCAACTAGGTGAAACACATCACTTTCACGAGAACTATTAAATTAGATATTAACACATTTTGAAATCTGTACTGCTCTCTAGAATCTCAGTTCATATTCTGTTACATTTGGTGTTTTATACTGATGATGTATCCTTGATTATAAATATGAAACCTGAAATTCCCAAGATCCCCTCAAAGAATTCATTGAACTTACAGCGATAACCAAGAAAGAAAATGCTAGGAATAAAAACAAAGTAATGAGATAGCTTTACACATAATTTATATATACACTAATAACTGTCCCTGAAGGTTCTACTTTCATTATCAAGTGGAAAATACCAAAGTGAAGTAGTCATAAAACGTAAGCAAAATGTTACATGGCATCAAAAGATGACATTCTAGAATATTTATGAATGGACATTTAAACGCTTACAGCAGTAGTACTGTTGTGAATATCCATGACCGAAGAGACACATGTAGCATTTCATGGATATCTGTGAATTTCAGAATGATGAATTTTACATCATGTGTTCATAAAAATGCATAACGCCTCTTGAAAAATTCATGAGTCACCACAGTTTCTTCTGAAAAACATTTAAAGCTTTCATGAAAATGATATTAACAATATATAAATTATGGGACTCAGTGCAACAATTGTTTTAAAATATAGAGACTGTTCTGTTTTTCCCTACGCACCACTAGAGGCTATTATATATCCAGTTCAATAGTTAAGGAGATTTACCATCTAACATTTTGTATGAAAATTCTTGCCATGCCTATAATCTACAACAATCTTCTAAATGTATTAGAAGTTTGTTGCCTTTTAATACAGGGAAGTGTGAGGTGGGCCAGAAACAACATTTAACAACAAATTGCCTTGCTACAAGCCAGATAAAACTGATTTAAACCAGAATAATTTATATATTCTCTCTGAAGAAAAAAAAAAAAAAGTATGTTTTTTTTTGACAAGCAGGTCCCAAACCAGAGGCAGTATTTGCTATCATTAGATGCAATCCTGCAGTGTTCGGAGGTCAGGTGTTGTGCTTGGGAGGAATGTGGCACTGAAGTCACTGCACGCCTTCATGCTTGTTCTCAGAGTAGACAGCTTGAATTGACTAAGGGCAGGAGTCATTCGTCTGGAAGGAGGCTTTGGCTGGCCAGAGGAAAACACTGAAATGTTCACTGACTTTTATTTACAATGTGGTGATTAACCACAACCTGACAGCAGCAACAATTTGGAACTGTGCCTTGGAGGCAGAAATCTCAGCCTGGATTTAGGCACGTATAGGATTGAGGAGGGCTGCTGCTTCTCTTTTAGAATAGTGTCTTTTTTTTGTTTCTTCCTCCCATTTTAAACAAAATAGACTACTGTGAAGAGCTGTCATTGAGGAATTTGAAAAATGGTTCTTGGGCTCTATTCAGCTTCAAGAAGGGCATGTTTTCTGAAGCATCTACTGGATCACATCACATTTGGCGACGTACCCAGTAAGGAAGTGCAGTTCCTGAATCCCAGTTTGGAAAGAGGGGTATCAAACAGCTCAAACTGGATGCATCATGATATGTTTAAAATTAGAACTGCAGCTACTTTTATGTCACACTTGCAAGTGCAGAGAGCTAAGAAATATTTACACAGTTGTATTTATATTTTGTAACTGCTGTAAATCCATTGCAGTTTTCCCTTCCATTTCGTTTCACCTTTCTCTCTCTTTGAAACAAGCTCATTTTAGTATTTACAAAGAAATCAGTATACTGCATCAAAAAACCCTCTATGAGACCTGAGACAGATAATACTGCAATAACTGAAAAGACTTCTATTTGAGCTAATCGGCAGAAGCTTGCTGTAAGACCAGTTTGAAGTTTGACTTGCTATTGAAATTATTATACACATAAAATCAATTTTGCATATAAGTCTGCAGTTTAAGAGGTAATGAAGTCATGTTGATGGTTTTTCCAGGCACCTCTGAATGCAGCTAATAACTTCTGTTATGGTTTAACACCACTAACAAAAAAGATAAAACTACCTCCAAGATAATTTACTTATTTTTGAGCTTATCCAATTTTCCTACATCCACACTCAAAGGAACCCCATGCACCGTTACGGCCAAGCAGTGTTAAATCCAGGCTAGTTTCCCAGTTGTTTCTTGACTATCTGGACACTGCGCACAGTACTATTTGTTACTATAATAATACAGAGGTATGATTTAATTTGCTTCTAAATTGAGCTACATGGTCCAACTTCAGTGAAGTGGCAAACTTTCTTTTTCTTTTGTGACATCAAACCAAGTTAACTTAAATGTCAGGAAGTCAACTTAAATGTTTCTTAGAGGGATGATTTTTTTTTTTTCTAACGTAATAGTAGGAAAGTTAAGGAGCAAAAATGATCCTAGAGATCAAATTTGGGCCATCAGTGACTTAAAACGAGACATTGCATAAAATCATAGATTAAGGATAGGGTTAAGGATTAAGGTTAAAGATAATACAGTTGGCTTCAAAGAAGCTACAAATGTAGGAAAAGATCTATTACTTTTAAAGAAAACAGTCTTTCAGATCCTGGATCTGCATTCATGTGCTGGTAGAAAGACCTTGGGTCCCCTATGGGGCTTTGTGAACTCAATAAACTTTCCTACCTGGATGTTTCAAAGATCAGGGATTAAAAAACAAAGTTTGTATTTGAATGACTTTAAAGTCAACACAAATATTCATCTGCAGACACCAGTTCACTGGATCAAGATGCTGCATGATTGATTTTTATCTGACCTACCTTCTCAACAGAAACGTTTTTTTTCTCCTAAGAGTGTGTCTACTGGGAAAGTTTTCCAGTCAGAAGGAAACTTAGATATAAGATACAGTACAATGAACTGAAAAACTATCTTTGCAAGGTTGGTATATATTTTTGTGCTTCTGTGCTGGTCTGCTGGTTAGTTGCAGAATCTATTGAACATATTGACAAGAATATTTCAATGAACCCACAAGCTGTTGACTCTCTAAGCAAACAAACAATACCTCTGACTCCTTCCTATGGTCCTGTGATGAAATGGTGTGGCTCAGTAGGAGCTAGGAGAACTAGAACTTATTTCTGGATTTTTGTATGGGTTTTTTGTTTGTCTGTTTGTTGGGTATTTTTTGTGCAGAAGTCACTGGGCTTCCAGGCCTTCTGCCATTTACTGCTTCTTCCATCCTCTCTGCAGTCTTGAGATCCAATTGTCTGCCCTCCTTACTATACAATCCTCACCCTTCTCTCTCAGACAAATGTAATTCCTCACATTACATGGTTTTATCTGACAGCTTGATAGGGGAATGCAAGCATAGGCCATGTTTTCCTCATTGGTGTCCAATGCTTCCTCCTGAGCCTAGTGGAGTGGAGATTCTGGATCACTTTGGGTGTCAAAGTCTTTCCATTCAGTGCCTAGAATTTGTGCTAGACACTATTTCCTTGTGTAACATTCTGATATTTCTCCAGCTTTTTTGGCCATAATGTTAATGCTGTGCCACGTTTGAGCTGAAACTCCCACTGACTGTTCTTCTCATGTAAATCTTGCCAGCTGAGAGCGACAGCCCTCCGAGATGAGGTTTGAGGAACAAGCTGAAAAGCTGATCAGTCCTACTGAGCAGCAGGTGGTGAAGGGTCCAGGGTGACCGATGTTAACTAGAGGCCTTATATTTCTTTTTCTGCACTATAATACTGCAGAAACATATGGGAGGATAAACAAGCACAAATGAGGCAGTACAGGTGAAACAGGAAAGCAAAAGATAGAACAAAAATAGTCAGAGAGAAGATAGAAAAACAGGGAGATGGCAACAGAATAAAAGCGAGAAATTGATAAGAAGAGAGTTAAACTTCAGTTTTCCAGAGGTTCCTCAGATACAGTCTCTCAATACCGCTAAAACCATCCCCTGTGAACACACGGGCAGAACAAGGGTCCTGAAAACTGTATATCTTGTCAAGCGCAGGAGGACCTGCAGTCCAGGCTACATGCCCCTTCAGATACCCAACCGAGGAACCTCAGACTGAAGCCTTGCTCCAGCTCTGCCTTTATGTTCTCCACAGGGAGAGCAAGAAGGCTTTAGATCAGAAGTCTGGCTTGGGATCTAAAATGGGGGCTCCAAAATGGGGGCTCCCCTTCGCATCCCTCAGGAGCCTGTCTCTTCGTATCGACCCCATGTTGATAGATCTACTAGATCAGTGCTAGTATTTTATTTAATGCACATATGAGTATATGTATTATTGCTTGATAAGGTGATTTCAGGGCTTCCACTACTGTATTATCTGAAAGACTAAAGTTTTTAGCAGTCTGGTGAGATAAGGAAGTAAAATTGTAAGAGATTATTGTAAACTTTTTATCCAATAATTTCTTCATTTATGTTTTCCAAATGTATATATATACTTAGTCATTTGGCAGAAACATTCAGCCATGTAACACAATAAGGGGCAGATATCTCAGTACAGCTAGAAAAAATAAGAGATTTCTTTGAAAAGGACACAAGAAAGAACACACCTTCTGGTTTTAAATAGAGATGACATACTTCCTCGAATGCGGACCTAAAAAATTGTGAGAAGACTTTAAAACTCACACTAAAACAGTGATAACTGCTGAAAAATGGAAACATTAGGTATGTTACATATTAGGTGTCCCTAATTACACTGCTCCTTTTCCATAATAAGAAACTTCATAAGTACATTATGAGTTTATGTAGCCTAGATGGCCTTATACTTTAAGTGCTTCCACATTTATAAACAATATAATTAGAAATGTGTTTCCAATAGGTGACTTTTATATTAGGGTTCAGCGTTAAATTATATTGCTCATGCAACCCATTATCTAGAATATATTTTCCACTTTCACTGAAGAAGCATTATTTTATTAGTCACATGTTTCTCTCTTGTAAAGACCATGTGTTCACTCAGACTTGCCCATAATATGTGTATGTATAATACATTTCAATTGAAATGTTTATGTTTAATGTCACAATAATTGCAATAGGTGCCATACAGCCTACCTAATATGTATTTAGTCCTTAAGCGCTTTAATTAGTGTCACACACCCAAGTATAGTTTATAGTGTTGGTCCCTTAATACAGTAAAAATTAGTTAAGTAGCGGAAAATATAACTGTAGAGGGTACTGAAAAATCTTTTTTATTGATTACACAGAAACAATATGTCTCTGGAATCAAGAGTTGTACAGAAATATTTAATAACACCACAAATGCCCTGGATTTTTTTGTTGTTGTTACTACCTTGTTTTATTTTAAATTTGGCCTCTTCTAAAGATTTTTACTTATTCTGAAAAGCCATCAAAGTTCGTACATTCTGTCACAGGCTCTGATTTAATCTGATTTAGCTGATGGTCTCTGAGCATCAGTATAATCTATTACAAATTGAAGTTTATTTTGGCTTTTTTTTTAAATTTTGTGACTACACTGTGCATACTACCTAAGAACTAAACAGGTTCCCTTTTTGCATACAATCATTTCTATTTCCTTAACATACCTGTGCCTCTGGAAAATCTCAGACCTACCCTTTATTTCTTTTTCCTTTGTGATGTTATGAAATTTGACAGCAAATAAAAGATTCAGTCTCATGTTATTTTGCTGCTGGCTGATACATTGGCATCAGGTCCAAAGGGCTTCTTGTTATCCTTCAAAGCCAAATGTGAGATCATAAATACCTGGTCTGCTCTGGATGGATAGAAAAGCCAGAGGCGCAAATCCAGACCCACCAGGAGGAACTAAAGGATTAGAAAAATATACACATTTTAATCTTTTGGATTAATCCTATATTCTTGAAGCAATGCATAGGACTGGAGTTGACATTGCCACAGAACAATGATGAACTTAATCATATTTCTGTTTTTAAAATGAGAAGGAAGGTCACCACTGTTACTAACTTAATCATATATATAATTCAGAGCATAATATAAAATTTAGAAAGTTCAGACAAACAAGGACATGGAAAAACGATGCCTGTTCACTAAAGCTTTTTTCAAAATGTCAGGTAAGCTTTAAAAAGACATAACACTTGAGAAATGATTTTTACCTGAGGTAGGAGAGGGAGAACTTCTGAATTAATAAAACAGAACATTATTTTTTAACATCACAGCATATGCATTCTTCACTTCTATCTATGTATCTCAGGTGGACATTAACCTGGTCATGAGCCCTGGATTTTTTTCTTTCATTATTTTCTCATTTATTTCTTCAGTCTTAGCTCTTTCTTGATAGATGTACCAAGGAAGTGATTAGCATTTCAGCCTAGTAGGCAGCAGCCATTTGGGTCTGCTAATCTGCAACACGAAATAAAAGGATGGGAATAAGGTAACATTGCTTTGCTTGGATTATTGTTAAAAGGTTTAAATCTTTGCTGACATTCTGCTCCTTTGATTTCTGCTATCCTGACCTGGAATATATGTGGTCTATATTGCGAACATGCTTCCCTGAGCATCTGTTTACCCAATCTTTCTTTGAACTGCTGATGGTAATGAATCTCGTTCCTCCAGCCTGAACTGCTGCATTCGGTTATCATCAAGCACAGGCATCAACTAGAGCTCTAATCTTGCTCTGATGGATGGAATACTAACCTTTCACAAGATTAGAGACACAAGGTGCTCTAGAGATAATAAAATTCAAATAGGTTTATTTCAAAGGGCAACTCAATCTCGATTTTGTTCATGGGTCACTTGACAGATCATTTGCCAATGTAGTTTTTGTGTCCTTCTGTGTCTGGCTTCTGTGCAGTGCTCCAACTATTTCAAATTAAGTGGGCCCCAACAGGCAGAGTTCGGCAAGGGTCTAGCTTCAGCTAAAATAGCAAGGTAGTCATTCAGCATGGAGCTGGCAACTTTGCTAAAAGTGCATCTTAGGTGGGTGGTGCTTGGATGGTGGAAAAGTTTTCTTAGCATTTTCAGGAAGGCATAGAAATTACAATGATGATAAGCATCTTGAAGGCTTTGAATTATAAACTCCTGTTTGATCATGGAGCAAAAATCTTGCTAGCCAGCTGTGCCATATATGCAGTAGCTGTAAGTTAAGAGATTTGTAACTCATGAGCAACCATTTTTAATTTGCTTGTCAAGCACACCTATGCAGAAGTGTTTACAAATCAAATATTTAAATCAGGTATCTACAGGCATGAAGATAAAGCTCTTACAGGTGCTGAAAGAAGATTCCTCTAGATGACAGTTTTGGTGTTCGGTGTTACATACATCAGTTAGGGTCCTATGTGGGTAAAATAGGTAAAATCTCCTGCAACCTCTAAGGTTGTAGCTTGCACCTATTAAAAAATACTAGTTGACCTATCTCTGTCTTAAATGATTATAACTAGTCTGTTTAGAGAACGCATATTATTGAAGCCAGTGAGTATAATGTCCTTTATTTAAGAGAAGGATAAAAATAATTAAAAGGCCCATATAAACCAGACAGCTAAAGCTGCAGGTGTATCCATTGCCTACAAACTACAGCACTTCCATGAGTTAGCCAGGAGGCTAGAGGCAGGGGGCTGGCTTGTGTGTATGGATGCTAGCAGCTAGACTCCTCTCCAGGAGAGAGAGGGAGAGAGGGGACGAAAAGTGAATGAAGCACTTCAGAAGACCTTATAGAGGGAGCCATGAAAGCTCAGACAAAGTCAGGGGGATGTTGTATGCTCAGATCCAGGATAAAACTGAAAAGGAGTACTATCTAGAAATATTTAAAAAAAAAAAAAAAGGGTCAAAAGTATTAAACATTGTCTTTCTTCTACAGAACTTGCTTCTTACATATTTATAGGGGTGACAATTTAGAATAACAAACCCTTTGGAGGTAAGACTGCTTTCTTTCAGCTTCCCAAAACAAGGATGACTACTTCATAATTACAATTCTGTGGCTGATGAGTTCACATGATAACTAAGTAGGACAGATCTGATGGAATATGCATCTGAAATGTGTACTGGACTAAGTCTGAAATCTGGAAAATGGAAAAAAAGTTAAAGATTTTTTTTACTGTTTTTAAAGCCTTAGGACTACATTAAAAATATATTCTCATTTTGAATGTTTTAGCTGTGACAGCTCACAAACTAGTCTATTCCTAGAATTGCAATCATATCTCTGGAGTCCATTTATATTGTTTAAATTTCATAATTGATTGAGTTCTTAATATTTAAAAAACTGTTTCTGTTTTCATAAAGTTTTAATACACACAGTTCACTTGTCATTATTGTCCTTTATAGTAAGAAACTCTTGAAACTAATTTTATGGCACATGTTTTTAAAAATGCCAAGAAATAACTCACTACACATGAATCTTGTGATCGATTCAGGAACTTGTGCACTTATGTGTTTCTTTCACTGGTTTCACTACTAAGCATTGGACATTATTTTTCTGTAAATATATGTGAAAGTAATCTTTAGGCATACAAGGTGGGAGGATGCACACATCTGAGGAGTTAAGTCTTTTTGTTAAAGGATGTGAATTTTTCAGATAATCATCTGTCTTTGCCACTTCACAGCCAACTCTATCAACCTATGCATAATTTTCTACCCATGATAGATGCAAAATGGGCTATGAAATTGCCATGGGATCATACAGGCTAGAATAGAGAATTAAGGTCTGTGTTACCTAAATTGTTCACACAAAAGAGTACTACATCAAATCAAGACCTTTCAGGAATATTAAAGCTCCCAATCAGCTGCTGTGGAGAAGGGTATGACAACTAACAACCCGGGCTGCAGGCAGATGCTGTAACTCTCCAACAGTCAAGGACTGGGATGGAGGAAGGAGAGATGGGGAAGCAGTCACTATGATCAGCCTGCCAGATTAATCACCAACTGACCTCAAACATTTAACTACACAAATTTTAGTGGCACATTTCATCCCGATAATATGTCTGCATAGACTTTTCTATAGGGCTTGAAATCTTCAGTCAGTATATATGGGTGAGATAAAAAAGCTGAAGACACATGAAGCAAGACAGGGAAGTGTGACCACGGAAATAATTTAAAATTATCTCCAGAACGCAGTGTGTATTAAAACTTCAAAGATTTTAGCTTCAAGAAAAGCACTCCTTCAAATAAACCAGATGCTTCTTCTTCCAAATTATACAAGTCAAAGAAATAGCATTTTACTGCAAATCAAAACATGCCATTTAAATGTACTAATACTAGTCTGGTAGGCTTTCAGGAAATGTACTTGCAAATAAAAGAATTACTGAGGAGGTCATCCTCTGGTTTAAAGCCAGGACTAAGTACCTGGAAGCATGAAATCTACCATCAGACCTAGCTCCAAATATAACTGCTGAGCTGAGGGCTCAGTAGTCTTTTTTATAAAGCATGATCTGCAAGCACACACAAAGAAAAGTCAAAGGACTTAATTTGTTTTAAATGCAGCTGCCCTAATCACACACAGAAAACAAGCACAACAGTCAGACTAAGCTCTTTTATGAAGAACAGCACTTGGCCTAAAACATGCAACATTACGCTCTTCATCGTTAACTTTGAATTTTCTTGCTTTCGTGCGATTAAGTCAGACCCTTAACATTATGTTAATGTAGCTTTTTGTGGTTTAATTACAAGGTTTCCTCTAGAGTGTAACATAATAACAATTAATCAGCTAGTTCTTAACTTCCACAAAAGGAACTGTCATCTGTTATTATCTGCACTGCTAACCCACCACAATGTCAGCAGAACTACAAACAAACAATTATATGACAAAAGCTACATGCAAATAGCATCTGTAGCTTAAACAAATGAAAGCAAAAATCTCAGACTCAGCCCTGAAATTCTCCTTTGTTCATTCCGTTTTACATAAACAACACACAACTAAAAGTATTTAAATGCATACCATACAGTAGGTATGCCCTAGCAACACACAGACTGACTGACACGAGTTGTGGATGCAAAATCATCTAAAAATGCAGAAGTCAAAGCTGATGCTATTTCAGGATTTACTGCCTTCTTCCATGATATCTAGATGTTAATTGTCTGGTTTATTTTTAGGTCAGGCTCATTTGCAGAGCCACGCTGATTATATTTGGCAGAAAAAATCATTAATGGACACAGATAGTAATTCATGTAATAGACTAAAATAATGCATTTAAAATACATGAATGTGAAATTCAATAAATGCTTTAATAAAAAATATGAAGGCAGGATGTTGGAAATTAAAAGCAAAGGAAGAAACAAAATGTCACTGAGGGCATTTAGAATTTAAAAATATGAAAGACTCAATCCTATCAGCACTGAAACATTCCCAGGTTACAATTCTCTCCTCGTTGTGGACTGGGTACAGAGATGGATAATATTTCCAAGTAGCTGGACTGCAATGGGAAATGAGAAGTGAAATTCTGCTGCTGTTATTACTTTTCTTCTTCCAGAGAGCAGTTTTCTCTGGGGTGCTGTCCGACTCTCAGAAGTCACCACTTAAAAAATGGCAGTTTGAGTCAACAGATTTGTTCAATGACAAAATATGTTCTTAGCACTCTTTAGTCTTGTTAGCCCTGAAGCAATAAGATGACAGAGGGGGGCAGAGAAGGTCCTAGTAACTTTTGTTAGGCATGAACAGTCTCTCTCTCTCTCAAAAAAAAAAGAAAATGGTTGATCATAAGACACAGCTGGAGAACTTGGAAATAATTGGAGATTTCCAGAAACTGCTTCCCAATCTTAGGTATAGCTACTGCTATCAATGGCTGTTACAGTACATGAGCGAGCAGTTTTATAGAGTGTTTCGTTCTTTTAGAGCAGTTATAGTATTCATCATTCATCATGTTGCATTTTCCTGATGATGTATATCTAAGCATTAGGTGGCTTTTGTAAAAAAATGTTTGAAACATTAGCAGGTACCTGTAATGGATGGACCATAACACCTGTTGTAATGCATTTTTTTACGCGTAACTATAGCAAGTTTCAAAATCACAATCTAGTTAACCAATCTAGTTAACCTTTCCCTACCATTAACTCTAGTATTACAGATATAAACTCTAGCTACAGACTTTCTGTGATGGTGGACTGTTTACACCAGCTTTTCAAAAGTATCCCATCTACTCTCTGCTGCATAAGTCACAAAGAAAGATAAATCTCACATTGCAACAACAGCTATCACTTCATTCATTAGTGACAAACACCTGTAGCAGTGGGATCCATGTACACGTTAGTTGTTTTTTTGCACCTCTAAATTGCTTGTCATCATAAAGAAATGACAGCAGTTCAATAAGAGAAGAGTAATGAGGCAAGAAGACTGGAGCCCATTTTCAATGTTTAATTGCCATAAAAAAAGCTAACAAGTGATTAAAAAGATAAATCAAAAGTTTGCAGAAAGACTAAAGTGCCCAGTCAGTTTTATGGTTTCATTTGAGCTACAAAGACGTTATTATACATCCATTTACAAAACAATGAGCTCTTACTGTTTATGAAAGTTTAATCTCTTGGTTTATTGCTTTAATATATCTAACATTGGTAAGGTTTACTTTAAAATGAAATCTCTGACTATATGATGTGGATGTTATTTTTTACCTTCAGTCTGCAAAGAGAATGAATAACATCATAATTGTACTCATCTATGAAACAATTAAGTAAGGGTAATTGCTTCTTCTCTCATATCTGCATATAAAGTAAAAGAATTAATATTTTATCATTTGGCAATGCTTCTTGTTAGCACAATATTCTGACATCAATTTTTTGTTTGGCCACAGGCATTTGAGCAAATGCTGGAAAAAGCTCTGATGAACCAAAATGCACATTACCAGTGAACTTGTGCTTAAAGAACATATCACCTTAAGATCACACCTCTGATAAAATTTTGGCTGCGCAACTAACATCAACAACAACAATAAACAAATACAGATTTCTTTAACTACTAAATCCATAATTTAAGAAAATAAACAAACAAATGAACAAACATGGATTTGATGACAAATCCCTGCCCCTCAAATGATATCTTTATCCTAGATTGAACTACAAAATGACAACAATTCATTATGATAGCAAGTAATTGTAGCAGTTGTTATTAAAGAGGATTTTAAACACAGGTTTAAAAAGCTCAGAAAATAAACTGTGTGAATGCTTTCACTATTGTAAACTGTCTTATCATTCTCTGAAAAAAACCAAAAAGTGTCCAGAAAACTATTTGCTTTTCTTTCCTGCCTTGTCCAAGAAGGCATTGACCTTGGCAGTTGAATTTATTTTTATTTTATTTTTTTATCCTCTATTTCAGGAAACTGCTAATGACAGGCTTTTAAATTCCTAAGGTAAGTCTTAATGATGCGATTGTGGGAGACTGTCTCTCATGCACCTTGAGGATTAGCTTGGGGAGGACAAGGAGGCTCTGAAGGACTAGAGAAGGGAAAAAGGAAGCTGCTGGTCCTCTGAAGTGCTAGAAAAGTTTCCGGCTCTTCAAAGTTATCAGGTCTTTTACTCATTTGCTGTCTCATTCTGCTTCTCATTTGCACATAAAGTCCTGTGGCCTGAGTTTGGTTATCTTTAACACGCATGCTATAAGGTCAGCAATGCAATCTAAAACCTCAGTGGTCTCTTCACTTTGCCGTGTGGACACAAAGCAACCATTATAGACCTCTTCAAAGATTTATTCTCCATATACCTACCAAGTCAGAGTCTCAGTTCCCCATGCTTCTTCACCAGAAATGACAGAATGATTATTTGGGTTTTTCAGACTGAGGGCTGCAACCAGCCTAGTAACTCACATATGCATATAGTATAACAATGCAGGCATGGTTGATCAGATACGGGTAGGGGATGTAGCTGTTGATATCGAAGGCTGGCTTTCTTGTTATCTAATTAGACTTTGCACTGAAGACATAGGACAACAAAAGTGTGGGGAGAATGAACTGTCCCAAAAGGTGAACTTACTGTGCCTATGCTTAAAAAAGAGTCATGTATCAAAAAGGATTAAAAAAAGCACCAAAACCCACCACTTGGATACATTCATCCACAACCTCAAGTTTTCTTAGCAGTTTTACTAGTTTTTCACATTTGGCCATTAATGAAATATGCTAATAACACATGCTTTGGGTAACCTTTTAAAAAAGTTGTGTTGTCTTAGCAACTCATGGTTGGCCACAGAACTAATACAATTCTCTTCCCTGTTCCTATTTATTATAACCGTGCTGTAGCAAGCTCTACAGGCAGTGTGTGTTTGTGAGTGTCTGAATGGTGAGAGCAAACACATGCTTCAGTAGACAATTCTTGCAAAAATGCTTAACTGCTTTAAAATGTGATATAAAAATCAGATTCCTTTAATTTTGAGTAGAGCACACAGTTTTCTTTTCCATGAAAGTTTGCTAAAATTGTTCACAATGCAAGATGTGCATAGACAGAAGGAAAAAGAAAATCATAAAAAAAAAAATGCAAATGTTTATACCAAATTGTAGCAAGAAGATAATTCTCACAGTCCTTTTGGAGCTGGAGGTGTGGAACCTTGAAAGAAAGGTTACACCCATCACTGTCCAAAACAGTGAAGATCACTATGAAGTAAGAAGAATCATGATTAGTTTTTTAAATAAGCATGTGACTGACCCTTTCTACACACAAAAAATAAACCCCCCAAAAACACATAGCATGCACAAACAAATAAACAAAAAACAGGAGCTGAGGAAGAAGTGCAAAGCAACCTGAACTGTGCAGAGTGAGTCATAGAAATCAAAGCAGTTGATTCTTTCTCATTTCCCTCTCAGCATGACTTCTGACATATCAGTTATGCTGTTAAAGAAGGCAGTGGTATAACATTATGTGGCTCTAAAACTTTGGGGAAAACATAATAAGCTACTGATCACCGTGACATTATTACATACCTTCCGTGTTATGCCGTCTCTCAAATATATATATTTATGCATCTGCTAGAGATGCAACTTTTAAAGTCAATATTGCACATTTTTATACACACTAATGTAGTTAGCCACAGCAATCCTTAGTAAGTGTGCATAAAATACAGAACTGTGCATCAATCAGAATATGTCTAAATCTTTCTCATAAAACCTCAGAAAGTAATAAATCTATGACTGTTAAAAATAGACATGGTTACTGATTCATTGCCATCTTTAAGACTACCATTACTTAGATCCACACTTGTAAACTTTAAATGCAAAAATATTCATGCCACAATAAAAATAATGGTAAAAATCTTGACTTAAACTCACCACCGTGGAACAACAAGCATTGTAGGCATCTTCTAACTGTATAGACTAAAAAATTAAAAAATGCATTCCTCTCCAGAAAAGTGCCTAGTTGGCAAGAAAATGTTTATTTCTACAAATACATAGTCAGAATTTCTGACTGATCCATTATTTCGTGATAACCGTTTTTCTTCATTCATCACCATTGATGGTACTTTAAATATTTATAGTCAGTGACTGAATGTTACATTTTTATTGAGTTCTTAACCTCTTATGACTCTCTTTTCCTTTTTTGTTCTAAATGTTTATTTCCCTAATACACCACTTCCAAATTGCCTCTGGAGAAATACCTAATGATTGCAATAGAGAGGAGCACTTCCCCAAGCTGCTCTCTATTATAGTTACAAAGCATCCAGGTTACAATGACCAGCTTGCAAACAAGAAAAAAAAAACTGATAAAGCTAGTAGGGGTAAAAACTAGTAAACCCCTATTTTTTTACTGATAAACCTAGTAAAAAACCCCCAAACTTTCCTTTTTCTTTCTTTCATGGTAGAATTTACCCATGGTCAGACATGTTCAGCTAGTGTAAACTGTGCCGCACAGGAGAGAAATCTTCATGGATGTGCATATGTGTACCCCTTCACTGACAAGGTATAAAGGTGGGTGATGCCTGTGCTGATTATGTACAGCTCATTAAAGACATGGTTGCTCTCTGACTGATGGGGAAATGCTGTTTTCACTATTTTGCCACAATTCATGACGCAGAAGCAGAGGTAATACAATATTAACTTTCAGAAGTCTATGTTTATACTGCAAGGTAAAGAGTGGGGTTGGGAACAGACTTAGATATGCAGCAGACTCCAACCACTTTGATTCATGCCTTAATTATTTAAAAGTTTGGATTCATTTCACTTAACTTTTGATGCTGTCAGTGCTGATAACTGTACCCAAATTGGTCACAGTAGGGTCTCTTTTTAGTTAGGGAATAGGATTAGTGTTTCTTAGAATACATTTGGTTTGGCCTAATGTGGAGTGCACATGAAGGACATATAAACTGCACCCTGAAGTGCTTATTTCTCCTCATTGACTATAAAAGTACCAAGACTGACTACTACAGATGGAGATATCTACAATGTACATGGTCACATGAATCACTCAGAGTGTTTGCTCTCCCTATTTGAAAAGCTAAGCTTGTGATTATCTGCCAGTTAGATTGCTCAGCCCTTTTAATCACTTGATCTGTCCAGATAGCTCAGATAGAACTTGGGCTTAGAACTTAAGGTGCCAGGAGTTCCCAAATTTTCCCCTCCAAGAGAGTTCTGGAGCTTCATGCCATTTATATAAATTAGAACAGAAAAGAAATATCAGGCTACTAAAACAGTATTTCTCTCCATATGTTGTCATTTCTTACTATCTATATCAGTTCCATAGTATTTATGAGATAGTTAGTCCACATATTGTACTGAAATTCTTCTTCTACCTCCTGAATAAGCATAATATTATCACGCATGATGCTAGCCCAAAGAAAAGCAACTAATACTTTGCACTTATTTACTGTTCTTCATCCAGAAGTCTTAAAGCACTTTATAAGCTGTTTTCAACTATGGGAGCTTCTGAGGCATTTTTATAAAGGAAAAAAAAACCCAACCCAAACCAAAATGGTAGCTCTGGCAGTTCTGTATGTTGTTTTTATGCCATTACCATTGGAGTTTGATTCTGGCAATCACATTTCTGGTAAATATTCATAGAATCATAGAATCATAGAATTGTTTAGGTTGGAAAAGACCTTTAAGATCATCCAGTCCAACCATTAACCCACACTACCAAGTCCACTCTAAGCCAATCAAGGGTAGACTAGACTAAACCATGTCCCGAAGTGCCACATTTACCCGTTTTTTAAATACTTCCAGGGATGGTGACTCCACCACCTCTCTCGGCAGCCTGTTCCAATTCTTGACTACCCTTTCCGTAAAGAAATTTTTCCTAATTTCCAACCTAAGCCTCCCCTGGTGCAGCTTAAGCCCATTTCCTCTCGTCCTATTGCTAACTACGTGGGAGAAGAGCCCAACACCCACCTCACTACAACCTCCTTTCAGGGAGTTGTAGAGAGCGATAAGGTCTCCCTCAGCCTCCTCTTCTCCAGGCTAAACAACCCCAGTTCCCTCAGCCGCTCCTCATAAGGCCTGTGCTCCAGACCCTTCACCAGCTTCGTTGCCCTTCTCTGGACACACTCCAGCACCTCAATGTCTTTCTTGTATTGAGGGGCCCAAAACTGGACACAGTATTCCAGGTGCAGCCTCACCAGCGCTGAGTGCAGTGGGACAATCACCTCCCTGCTCCTGCTGGCCACACTATTCCTGATACAAGCCAGGATGCTGTTGGCCTTCTTGGCCGTCTGGGCACACTGCTGGCTCATGTTCAGCAGCTGTTGACCAACACCCCCAGGTCCTTTTCGGCCAGGCAGCTTTCCAGCCACTCTTCCCCAAGCCTGTAGCGTTGCATGGGCTTGTTGTGACCCAAGTGCAGGACCCGGCACTTGGCCTTGTTGAACCTCATACAGTTGGCCTCGGCCCATCGGTCCAGCCTGTCCAGGTCCCTCTGCAGGGCCATCCTACCCTCCAGCAGATCGACATTCCACCCAGCTTGGTGTCATCTGCAAACTTACTGAGGGCGCACTCAATCCCCTCATCCAGATCATCGATAAAGATATTAAACAAGGCTGGCCCCAAAACAGAGCCCTGGGAAACACCACTCGTGACCGGCTGCCAACTGGACTTAACTCCATTTACCACTACTCTCTGGGCTCGGCCACCCAACCAGTTTTTTACCCAGCAAAGAGTACGCCCATTGAAAAAGTACACCCATTGAAAGAGTACGCCCATATTGAAAAATTATAAACCAGAAATGTTAGTTCTAATTTCAGGGTAACTATTAGATTTGGGATTTTCCAAGGAACAGACTTCATCAACCTGTAGCTGGAAAAGCATAGCGGGTAATAGCAATTTGAGAAACAAACTGTCAAGCAAATGTTGTGCTGGGGTTGGCTTAAACTAAGGTGGAACTTAGTGTACTGGAGTTAGATTTGTGTGAACCACTGTTGTAATTGCTGATTTGACAGCTGATAAAGAGCAAAGAGTCTCAGTGGGCAGCAACAAGCTGGTGAATCGTAGCTGCCTCCTGATGTTCATTTGATTATAACCACAGGTTATGAATGTCATAATTCTGTTCAAGGGTTATTTGCTAGTTAGGGAATCTGGTTTTCTATTAAAATAAGGACAGGCAGAAAGGACCACTGGAAGGAAAGTGCAATGAATGGATTTCATTTATTTATGGTTATCTTCTCAGCACTTCAAAAAGAAATATAATAGCAAATTAAACATATCAACAAGGGATTTATTGGTCATTTTAATGTGACCATTAGGATAATCAAAAGAACAGAGAACCCGTCATACCACAGGACAATAAAAGAGCTTGTCATGCTTAACCTAACATTAGGAAGGTTAGAGAGGGGCCAGATACGATGACTGTCTAGTACATATGAGAGTTAAACACCAGGGAGGAAAAAAGAGCTTTTTAAGATGATGAATAAAATAGCCATAAGAACAAAAGGTCATTAATACAGCTTGTCTCAGAATTAGATTTCTATTAGACAGAATAGAGAGTTTCTGCAACAAATTTCCAATAGAATTAACTGGGCAATAAAGCCAAGGAAGGGTTTTAAGAAGAGAAGTTCATGCCATAGATATGGAAGACCTATGCTCTTTTGATTTACACTGAAAATTTATGAATATTACCTATAGAAAATAATCTATTACAAATTACTAAAAAAAATTATCTTCATTCATTAACATAGTGATGATTTGAAAATACTGGTAACACTAAAAGCTTACACACACAAAAGAAAGACTATTTTGCAGTCTAGTAACCTTTTCTTGATTTTGTAGAAGACTGATCCCTTAGCAGACAAAAACAGACAGTAGATTTTTTTTTTTACTCATTAAATTGTAATGGATAACACAAAAAGATTTTTTTCTATTTTTGTAAATATTTATAACAATTTAAAAACCTAATGATTTGTCTACAACAACAAGAAATAGAGATATGGAATAAAATGGAGCCAGTTTTCTGACTTGTCATGTATTATGTTAACACAGATGTTATTTACACTGAATTGTCCTTATTTTACAAAACATGTTTCACATACTTGGTTTACAGATAAAATAATTTGCAAGAAAAAACACCACATTTTTGTAGGTATAAGTGAGGCACAACATATTTTAGAAAATTTACCATTTCATAAAATATTCTATATCAGTACCAATTAGTTTTTTCAATAAGACAGCATCACCGTTTTTTTCTAATCTCTTTTGCAGCTGAATCCCCTCTTTTTCTGCCCTACAATATTTACTTAAGCCACCTTCTGACATAACACTGAGCATATTTATAGCATGCTCAAGTGATCTCATACATATCTGGTAGGTGACCTAGGGATCTCACTTACTGTTCCATCCATCCAAAACCATCATTTCTTGTAGGAGTTAATACTTGTGATAAATTAGCAGATTCCACAAGGAGGAAGTTTGTGTCTGTCTGGGGACACTGTTCTTTGCATTTCAAGGGTGAATCTACATTAGATGCTTTAGTTTGGATCAGGCATGCACTTTTGGTGCACTTAACCATGCTTTCTTTCACATGGCAGGATGGTCTTGGACTGTGCAACTAGATTCCTTTGAAACGAAACCAAACCAGAAGATGTTCTCTGAGAGCATAGCTAATGTGCTCCAACTGGTAATGGGATCTCTGCCAAGAAAACTGCCTTTTACGTTTTTTAGGTATGCAACTAAATTTGTATATTTCAAGGACATTTTTGCTGGAAGATGTTAAGTTACCACAGCATGCAAGAAAGAAAGATACAAAGAAGTTGCAGTAGGAAAAATCATCATTTAGCTTCAGGAACTGTGAAAAACATGTGTAATTAGGATTTTACAACAGTGTGACACCCTATGAGAAATCAACAGCAATTGTGATGCAACATCTGGTTCTTCCAAAGACATACATCCCAAAACAAAAGCTACTAAGAACCAAAATGTAGACAGAATAGCAATGAACAAGAAGGAAAAGAGACATGGATTAGTTCCCAAATTCTACATTTTTTTGGAGGTTTGTTTTTTTTCCTTCTATAGCACAAAGTCAAAGCTTAGCACAAGAAATGTCTAACAGTAAAAATTTTCTTTTTTAATGATTGTTAAGCTTTGTGATGCATGTTACAGATACCTGTTTATCATTACTAAGTGTCTCTGACATACTATCATGAGAAGCCAAAAAGCCCGGATCTCTGACTGTGTGGTTAAACCCAGAAGCACTTAGGCAGCCCGTGTAAGCAATGGTGGTTTAAAATTTAAGGAAATGGTGATGACTAGTGATTTTGTATGAGAAATAAGCTGTAACTATGAAAAGGCTTTTTATGCTGGAATTCCGTATGTTATTTCAATTACCATTGGGTCACTGTCTTTGGAGAAGATAGTAAATTCCTACGTTACAAGAATGAGTGAAATCACAGTAACTGGATAGGAAAAGGAAGTTTCTGTACACTTCCAGAATGTGTAATGACCATGAAAAGTCACAACTCATTCCTTCAATGGATGCAGGTATGGGAATCCCATTATATGCAGCATTTCATATTGCTGCCCCTCAGTACTTGACTATTGGTACTACAGGATGTGTAGTAGGGAGTAAGTATGTCTCATTTTAAGCAACATCAGAGAAAAACAATGTTAGATGCTCATGTGGTAGCCTCAAATGTAGGTGTTCAAGGCTGAAATCCTAGCTCTTACTCTGATTTTCTTTGCAGTTGTGACTAAAGAGATGAGCACACAACCTCCTGCAAGCAGACTCAGGTGACGTCTGTCTGCATTCTGGTTCAGCAGAAGCTGTAGAAGCAAAGTACATTAGGTTTTCCTAAAGATCCCACCAAGGAGGCTATTTGTAGGTCCAGCAGAGCGAGGTGTCTGCTTGCAAAGAGCTATACATAACTTCATGCTTTAGTTTCTCATCAGAAAAATGGGGCTAATCAGATTGCATGCCTCAGAGAGGGTTTGAAAGCCTTAACAACGTACCCAACCAGTCTATGAAGTACTTACATATTATAGTGCAGAAGACATAAAGTATACTTCAGGAAGCTAAATGTTAAGCACTATACAAACATTTAATTTAGCCAAGCTTTAATATAGCTTGGGGAAGGAGCAGCAAACATATTTGGACCTTGGAGTAAAATGCAGCACAAGATTTATATTGCTTATGTGTTTCCTCTGATGCAAAATCTAACAGAATTGGATTAAACATTATCACTTGCTGTTTAATTTTGGTTTTACAAAGTGTTGGTTGCTTGACCTGATTTTAAAGGATTTAAAACTCAAACCTCTTAGCCTTGATAGTGATTCCAAACTTCATAGATTTGAAGCAGGGAGAGGAAATAAGATCTGGTACATAGACATTGAGATTAGCAGTCTCAGTAAGTATTCATTCCTGTCATGTTCAGAAAGACCTATATGGCTACACACTGGGATACGTTACATGCTATTTGTGCAATTGAAAACTGAGAAATGAACAGGTAATTAGGAATTCAAGCTGTCCTGTTTGGAATTAGATGTGTACAAAATAATAACAGACAGATCTCAAGGTTCAGGTTAGATAAATGAGGGAGAATAAAATAGAATACTCAGCCCAACATTTTCTGAAATGCTACTTGAAATTACTGTGGGGAAATAACAACCCTGTCTCGGTAGGAATCTTATTTTTTCATTTTACTCCTACTCAGAAATCAGAAGCTGAAAGCAGTTATTTAGGACTTTTGTTCTTAATAAAGGGGGTTAACTGGTACTCAGAGGTGGGGGGAATTGTTTGCATTAGCAAAAGAAAGACATAATTTTCAAGAGTCCTGCTTATTTATCAAAAATGCAGGAGCTTCTGCAAGCACCACAGGGCTCAAAAAGCACAGAAAATTGTTTTGCTTACAGAGCTAGGTATGTTTATCCAGTCACCATCTCCACCTGAAAACCTCTTTCTCAGCTTTTTCTTTGGACTGTGTTAAACGTACTTCTCTGCAACTCTTAGTACTATCTTTCCTGGGTGGATCTATTTTAAAATACATTGGTTTTCCAAGTGAATATCACTGTCCTGTAAGGATTTTTCCAATCCCTCTGAAAAGCACTATGCTGCAAGCAGCTCATGATTGGTATAATACGGGCATTCCTATTTCCCTTCACAGTCTGAATTGGTAACTAATCCTAGGCACATTCCCTGTTAAGTGCAAGTTGAACACTAACTCTTAGCTCGTACAGATGTAGAATATTAATCTTCCCTTCTGATTTAGGATTATAAATACTGGATAAGGTCCTGTCCCATGTTTCCAATAATAATTTCTTATAATGTCACTGTGAAATTGAAAAAAACCTTAAAGTTTTAAGGGGTGAGCTAGGGAGTCCAAATGCAAACCCATCTACAAGCATCATCTGAACTGGATTATTATCAACCTAGCAAGAATCCCATTGCTTCCAGTGAAGGATCAGATTAGTCTTGGAAAAGATAAGTGCTTCTCTGGTACTTGCTGGACAGAAATTGATGTGAAGAACTGAAACCTGGGCTAGCAGCAGCAAAGAACAGTGTGTCCTCTCTCTGGATGGGGCAGTGGTGGCAGAAGGCAGCAGGAGCTGGCTTGTCGTGTGGATATTACATGGAAAAACTACCCCCATTCCCATTTCAGTAGCTGACTTGGCTGTCGTTCAAATTCTCCAGTTACTAGGCTGAGGCATCAAGCTTTTCCCATGAAGGCTTCATATGAAGGATAAGAAAAAATAGGGGGAGAGGGATACAGTGGGAGAGAAGACAGGAGAGAATTGAAAGGGTGATATGCCATGTAAGAAAAGAGGCTGATGGAAAGAAGCAAGAATTACAGGAAATTTAAAACCTCGAAACAAAGGCCAGCAAAATATTAAAAATATTTCTTCCAATTGTATGAGGTTCAACAAGGCCAAGTGCCGGGTCCTGCACTTGGGTCACAACTACCCCATGCAGCGCTACAAGCTTGGGGAAGAGTGGCTGGAAAGCTGCCTGGCCGAAAAGGACCTGGGGGTGTTGGTCAACAGCTGCTGAACATGAGCCAGCAGTGTGCCCAGACGGCCAAGAAGGCCAACAGCATCCTGGCTTGTATCAGGAGTAGTGTGGCCAGCAGGAGCAGGGAGGTGATTGTCCCCCTGTACTCAGCACTGGTGAGGCCACACCTGGAATACTGTGTCCAGTTTTGGGCCCCTCACTACAAGAAAGACATTGAAGTGCTGGAGCGTGTTCAGAGAAGGGCAACGAAGCTGGTGAAGGGTCTGGAGCACAGGCCTTATGAGGAGCGGCTGAGGGAACTGGGGTTGTTTAGTCTGGAGAAGAGGAGGCTGAGGGGAGACCTTATCGCTCTCTACAGCTACCTGAAAGGAGGTTGTAGTGAGGTGGCTGTTGGGCTCTTCTCCCAGGTAACAAGTGGCAGGATAAGAGGAAATGGCCTCAAGCTGCATCAGGGAAGGTTTAGATTGGATATTAGGAAAAATTTCTTCATTGAATGGCTTGTCAAGCACTGGTACAGGCTGCCGAGAGAGGTGGTGGAGTCACCATCCCTGGAAGTGTTCAAAAAATGTGTAGACGATGGCACTTTGTGCCATGGTTTAGTGGGCGTGGTGGTGTTGGGTTGTTGGTTGGACTGATGATCTTAGAGATCTTTTCCAACCTTAATGATTCCTAGTTTAACTTTCATTAAAAAATAATCCAGCCACCAAGCCAGGAAACATTAAATTAATTATTACTCTACCCTTAATTAATTGGTTTAGTGGTGGACTTGGTAATGTTAGGTTAATGGTTGGACTGGATGATCTTAAAGGTCTTTTCCAACCTAAATGATTCTGTGATTCTGTAAAATATGCATTAACCCCCTAACTGGCATGGACATTTCAGGGCTGCCTCACTCCTTTCACACGAAGAGGAAACGGCTTGGGTGAAGCAGCTTTGCTGGTGCATTTCACTCGAGACAACAGCTAACAGCTAATCTTCTCCAAACCTGCTGCAGCGAGGCCGCTCAGCCAGTCCTCACTCACTGGAGCTGGGTTCTCCTTTCCTCCCTTGCAGCAGAGAAAATCCTTGAGGGAAACCATCATTTGCCCTCAGCAATCATCAAGCAGCAAAATTTGCTTGTTGCCTGTTCGAAGGCGCTTATCAATTCACTGAGAATTGAACTTTTGGCCAGGCCAAAAAGTGATGCAGCATTCGCTAAATCCTTAATCAGTGCCTTTTTGAAACAAGATGATTGTTCTAAGGAGAGACAGAGTAGGGGAGAAAAGGCTTTTCCTAGTGGTTAAGCCTGAGAAACATTAGCTGTGTAGTGAGAGATTTTTTTGTTTTTTAAATATTTTTTTAGCTACATGAAATTTCTTATCTCTTTTAAACATAGTAAATCTACAGCGTGGTACAGGAGGCAGTAACATGATTTGGCACGTGCTCTTGAAGTGAGACTAGGGAAAGATTATCTCTTCCAGTAAGGAAAAAAAGGGGTTGCTAGTCTGTTGGATATTGCTTCTTTATTTCTCAAGGAATAGAGGACTGGGATATCAGTTTTCCTGTACCATACCCTCTGAACCACCTTCTGTACTTCACAAGACTTTATTTTACAGAGACACAATCAACATCCCTAAATACAGAAATGTTTTGGAAAATGCCAACAAAAAAATGAGTTTGAGAGTTTTGTTTTTGAATTGGCACCATATCCAGAACACATGTATTAAATGTTTTCCTATATTATAAAAAGGAAAAATGATCCTAAAACTTCATGGAAAACAAAATGCTATTCACTTCAGATTTCACCAATATTAAAATATCTTTCTCCCAGTTCCTGAAAACTCACAGGCAAGAAAGCCTCTGAACTTTTACTTCTGTTAAAGTTCTGAAACTTGAGGCCCATTGTTTTAACAACTAATTTCCATGTCTTATGGAAACACATATTTCCAAATGTCCTTGGTTTTTTATAATTTCATTTTTTATAATTTCATCTTTTATAATTTCATTTTTTATGATTTAATTTTTGAGCTGGTTCAGCAGTCAACAAAATATAATTTGCATTATGCCTCTTCCCTCAAATTCCTGAAAGCTAACTTTTTCCTTTAAAAAAATCAATTTATATGTAAATTATCACATATCTTTCTATAGCCCTAAATATTTCTCCATGCAAATCTTTTCAGCACAGACCCTCAGTGTACCTGAACCCACTCAGCATGCATTGTTTTTGATAATTCCAGTTTTCTTCCTTTCACCAATTGCAAGACTTACTGAGTGAGGGAAACCAGCAAAATTACCAAGGCAAAAAATACCCCTTTATGTTTTTCTTTAATGTAAATACTGCTGAAATGCAAGTACATAAAGAAGTAAAATGGACTCTAAGCCCTCCTAGCTATTGATACTAGAATCCTATGAAATAGGCAGCACAAAAAGATCCCCAGTTGCACATCATATCCCATATCAAAGACTAAATGACAGTCAAACTTTATAGCATATCATCTAACCAAGTTACCCTGAAACAAGGTCCCGTGGCAGTGTATTCAGAGATGTTCTCTTCCTATGAGTAAAAGTGTTGATTTCTTTGATTGCAACTGTTCATACTCTGGTTTCTAAGGATTTGAAAACTTGCAGGGATAGAATGCTGAGTTGTGGTAAATCATGAAAAGTCCACTTCAAAATAAGATATAAGGTTAGAATGATACATTTTCTTAAAATGTAACCTGCAATAAGAGTACAAAAATACAAACCAAAGCACATTACAAGAAATGTAATAATATAGATTGTCTTTAGTTCTGCTACACTTCAAGTAGCTCTTAACACTGACTAATTTTCATTCCATGTGTTTTGTTATCTCATCTTTTGCAGAACTCTTGAAGCATAAATGTGCTTCTCCTATTGCTCTGTTGTAGACACAGCCACCCATAGGCAATCTCTAGTTCTATCAGGAATCATTTCATTTTTTCTGTTCCTATTAATCTGCCCCTATTTTAAGAATGCATGAATGTAGCTGAGCTACATAATATCTCAGATTATCTATTCACTATTATAATTCTGGACATGATACATAGATTTAACCCCAACAGGGAAATACAATTCCTCTTGCTGAAGAAATATATTTTAAAATGGACTACACCCAAGAAATACAGCCAATAACAGGAACGGTAAAATTTTCCAAAACTATTTCTAAAGTCTGCATAAGCCTACAAAGGTGATCTGTTACACAGGTTCTCTGTACTGTCCCATTTTGGTGAACCAAATTAACCACTTTTTTGGTATTGGTCAAGCAGTCAGCTCAGAGGAATCCTGAAACTCTCATGCGGTCTTGCAAGAACCCCTCTCCTATCCCCATGTTAGCTCTTCCAATTTGCCACTGGCTCCCAGGGCTCCTTATATGCCTTACTACAGCCCAGAATTCCCCATCAGTCAAGCATAATAATGTCTGTTACTAGGTTATTTTCCCTGTAAAAACCTGAGAGCTAAACAAGAAAAGCAGCATTCAGATCTCAGAATAAGATCTACATGCAGGTTTTTATATCTGAGCTATGGGTCCAAACCCATGTTACAGTCAACGGATGACACCTGGGGCTATTCTGTCTGGCCTTTCCACTGCGCAGGACATCACAGGTCACAGCTACTGTGCTATATGTGGCTCTAGCTATTCTGTCACTTCTGCCAGTCTTGTGGGTACCCTAAGGCACCTCAGATGAGCATAAATGGCCCAGAAGGGTAACCAAAACAAGGCCCAGATCTCTCCTGACTAAAATGGGGCCATAGATACCATATTGCATATAGACACCTACTTTTAAATACATAAATGCAGACACCTACAGTCTGAGATTGAAGACTGTCACAAGAACATACTGAAACTGATACGAGCTGCACGAGCAACATCCATTTCTAGTATATTAATGTTAATGTTATGTGATATCACATTGTAAGTACATTAATTTAATGGGTGCAGTCTTGGATGTCATTGTGTTTGTCTGCCCTAGAGTATTCAAATAACTTAAATATTCCTTCTTGATCCATATTTGGCAACATTAGAAAACATTTATAGTGTCAAAAGGTAATGACACAGAACAATATTTCTTCTTCTCAAGGTTCAAAGCAACAGTTCTAAATGAGAGCATGATAACAGAAAGTGCTTGGCAGTGGCCTTTTTCAGTCTGCATCTTCATTTCATATTTATCTCCTTAAAAACACATTTAAGAGGTTGGGAAGCACAGTGAAAAGAACTTTGAAGAGGTAACCTACTTAAAAGTTGTTTTACCTAGAAGCATTTCCTTGTACTGTCTTCCCTATAAGCAGTTATTCACTGTCAATATACAAAAAAAGTTTTTAGCACCAAAGCTAGTTTGAACTATGTCCAAAAGTAACACTGAGTGACCTCTACCTTGAAAAATCTATGCAATCAGCAGAATGTCTCCAAGTCAACAGAGATTTTCATATTCTGATCAGGAAAGTGGACAAAAGAAGAAGAAATTCATTTTAGTAACATGTTTCAATGTCTTAATAAATATATGATGCAAAGCCACAACAGACTGAGATATTCAGGAATAGTGTCCAAATTAAAGAATACTTCTTGTATGTTTATCATGGCAAAGCAGTTTTGAAAGATAAGAAAGAGTCCTAAGTACTACTTTTGGTTACAGTGTGGTCAGGTTCCTCTCAATACAAATTTCTAGTGTTTTATTTGAAAAGGTTGACAGCTATTCAGGTTCAAGTGTAATTAACTTTAAAATATACTTATCAAGTAGGAGCAACTACCCTCTCTCTCAAAAAAAAAGCCTTTAAAAAAAACCCCAAATATAGGCAAATTGATTGTAATGGTCACTTCTGTTCTTTAGGCCTATGGAATATAGACTGAGCTGAGGCGGGGGTTTCCAGACTGGGCCTGGGAAGGTTTGTAGAGAGATCCAAAATCCAGCTACCCATAGTGGGAGAAGTGACACTTTTAGAAAATGTTATGCAAAACACTATATAAGCAAGGGTCCAAGTTACCTTACTCATTATCGGGTTAAAACAATGGCAAATCCAGCGGACAGTATTCATCTGTCACTTCAAACATCTGAGCCATGTCCAGCAGATAGAGCACAAGAATTCTAGAGATCAAGAGGGATATCTCACAGCACTAAAAATTACATGAGGAGCCTATAGTTAGGCAAATGTTCCCCTCTGTAGAAAATGTTGAGGACCAAAGGGAGGCTGAAATTTCTATCTGTTCTTGGGCTTACGCTCCTTATACATAGGTTCCCCCTCTGAATCTTTGCAGCCACACAGCTTCAAGAGGAGAAATGTCAGTACTCTGGTATTGAAACATCAATATCCTCAGGACCTGAGTAATCCAGAACTGTATCCGTGTATACCAAAGCAGATACAGAAGCTAGGTCCTTCTGGGAGAGTGGAAGCTACAGCTACAAACATCTATAGCAGACAGAACTGTTGTGGTGACTACCACTGCTTCTGCCTCCCATATGAAGAGAGAAAGCAAAACCCACCATTGCATTCTGTGGGGAAGCCCGTCCTAAAGGTGGTGTTAGGGATGCTCCAGGAATAACCATTAGCTGCAGCTTCTGGGGATTTGGACAGAGATGGACCTATGTTTTGTGATTCTGACTTGTTCTGGGACACTGTGCTATTCAGAGTGGTGTGGAAGTGCAAAAGTTTAAGGTCAGAAAATAATGTGCATGCGATGGGAGCTCTGTTTCTCCAAGTGTTGGGCAGGAAAATCATGCAAAACTTCAGAATTACAATTTTGCATGCACATGCTTAAAAGCTGTCCAAATCCTTCTTAGGTCTTTTATCAGAACTTGCTAAAAAAAAAAAAAAAAGAATTCATAGCATAGCAGCTTGTAATACTTTGCATCTGGGGGCTGTGACAATTCCTATCTTTTATTAGTAGGTATAGGATTGTGGTCTAATACACTTTCACCAGTGAGCTGGTCTCTGCACGACAAAATCACTTCTGTTTGCTTACCTTATTTTATATGACAACATCAGTTTAAAAAAGGACTAGTGGAAAGCAGTATTATGAAAGTGTTCAAAAGGCATAGGTGTTCTTCATGAGTGTAATCATTCTTATCAAACTTATGTAGCTTCTTATGTCTTTGAGACCCTCTTGACCTGTACTACAGTCAGTGGAAATTTCAGCACAGGGATTAAATGCAGTTTTGGATTTCAAAAGTCTGCTGCCAAACTCCAGCACCTTCTCTTTGTTCTCTTTTGGAATGGCTTTAATGGACATACTTTGTCTACTCAGCTCTATTCCTGAAAAATCACTTTCAGCATAGGAGTTGAGACAATTTTTAATGAAAAATTAAATCTAATGACTTTTACATTTAACAATATCATCTGTAGGATCTCTTTCTTCTATTAACAGGGCTGTCCAGATGTTTGCACTCTCTCCCACATCACCATACCTATCCGAAGACTGAAATGAGTACTTTGGTTTACATAAAGACTTCTATAATCAAAGAGTCATTTTTATATGACCTGTTGTTATTTACAAATCTGAAAGCACCATTCAGTACTTCCTAACAATGTACCACAGCAGGAAGTTGACTTGCTGAATTGAAAATATTTTGCCTGGACTTAGTCCAAATGGCTCACAGGCATATCAGAGCCTGAGAAGACACACGTTTTAGAAGCTAACCAGGATGAAAGTAATACTGTGGTTCTACACAACACATAATTTTGAAGTGCCACCCATGAACCCAAGTACAGGTAAGCTTCTCTTCTGCATAAGCTGTTTCAACAGCTAATAGTTAATTGCTAGCTGCAGACTAATTCCTAGCTGTGACTCATACCCAAAAATGCAAATGCTGCACAGATTTTAAATCCCTGATTTCTCAAATGTAAAAATAGTTTGCTACCTTGAAATGTATTACGCATTTTTGTGCCTTACACTACATATAGGTACAATACATATATACATACATATATATGTAGAAATATATGTACAGTTTTATGGCTCTATAACTTTTCAGAGAGGGATGGAAAAGAGCTATTTAAGCTTAAGTTCCACATTGGTGCAAAACCAGATGAGTATCAACCGGACATAAATTGATCTGGAAACAGAAAAGCAGTTCATAGCAAATACAACCAAGGAGCAAGGCTCTGTAAGAGTCTTCCATCAGAACTGGGGGTGGTAAAGGGAAGGGAACATCCTACTAGCAGCTGCAGAAATTGCTGTTTGCTGGAGGTTGGAGACTGTTTCAGGGCCCAGACCTCAAGCTTTTGTCCGTCTTAGGATGAGGCCATGAGATGACAAGATGAATCCTTTTAGTAAATGTTTGCATAGCTGCAAGAACTATTTTTCATTTTAATTCAGTGGAAAATTTTACTCACACAGTGGAAAATATTATGAAGTATTAACCAAAACTTGCAGTTCTTACCATAGAGTCATAGAATCATAGGATTGTTTAGTTGGAAAAGACCTTTAAGATCATCCAGTCCAACCATTAACCTAACACTACCAAGTCCATCACGAAACCAGTTAAGGGTAGAGTAATAATTTCATGTTTCCTGGCTTGGTGGCTGGATTATTTATAATGAAAGTAAAAACTAGGAATCGTTAAGATTGGAAAGGATCTCTAAGATCATCAGTCCAACCAACAACCTAACACCACCACACCCACTAAACCATGTCACAAAGTGCCACGTCTACACATTTTTTGAACACTTCCAGGGATGGTGACTCCACCACCTCTCTCGGCAGCCTGTTCCAATGCTTGACTACCCTTTCTGTGAAGAAATTTTTCCTAATATCCAATCTAAACCTCCCCTGATGCAGCTTGAGGCCATTTCCTCTCATCCTATCGCTTGTTACTTGGGAGAAGAGCCCAACACCCACCTCACTACAACCTCCTTTCAGGTAGTTGTAGAGAGCGATAAGGTCTCCCCTCAGCCTCCTCTTCCCCAGGCTAAACAGTCCCAGTTCCCTCAGCCACTCCTCATAAGACCAGCATCAGTGTAGGCTCAGCCTGACTAAAGAAAAAAAGCAACACTAAAATAATTTCCATTGTGGACTAGTCATTTCTTCTAGAGAAAAGAAGGGTCTTTTTTTTTCCTTACCATGCGAATACTCACACACCATTCCTCACTAATTGATTTTGAATTCCTAATAGAACTACTGTTCTTTTTAAATATTTGGCATTTAGACCTCTTACTTAATTTAATTATAAATAAAATAACACTGGCTTCTTCATTCTTCACCTCAATATTATACTTCGCATCTGATATGCAATAGTTACTCCATGGCAGTGAAGCCTGAAGTTATGTTTGCAATCTCTGCTAGAAAGAATCTGATTACCAGACAAGCCCTAAATGCCCTCTCCCATGAAATCAGAGTGTAAAAGCATGAAAAATGTGCTGTAAGTCTCAAAATTACTTCTTGTTTCAGAACAGGAAAGAGTATTCTCATGGAGAGAAGGCACTCAATCCTCAATTCTAGTTTTATTTTTTCCGTCTCTCACCTTCCTCAGAATTTCCTGAAACCTATTTTCCTACAATGAAAAGTGAAGAATGAGAAGTACCGAAAACATGTAATTTTGTCAAAACTGGTGTCTTAAGTCAGTGATGTAAATGGCAGGCTATTTTCCCAAAAAACAGTCATAGGAGAAGGGCTGGCTCTGAGCAGCTAGATTCAATTGGTTATTTGTCTTATGAAGATCAAACACAAAGCTTCCTATCTTCCTATCAGCTTTAATGGGATGGAATCCCTTTAAAATCATACTATTCACATTATTCTCTCCCTTCCCTAAAAAAACACAAAAAGACTACAGCTATCTTGGAAGGAATGTAACTGCCTCTCTTGAAAAATTAAACATTCATACAAATTTTTGCTTTCTGCCTTGATAACATTTTTTTTCCTTTGTTTCAATCTTCTCTACCTACCAACTAAAATCTTTATCTACAGAACCCTTGTGTCAACAAGAAACAGACTATGCAAGCATGTTAAATGGAGGGATCCTGACTTTTCAGTAAGAATGTCGCATTATTAATTCCTTCCTCAATCATCATTCAAGGAATTTAAAAAACAAGTAATTACTGATTTACTGGACAATTTTGATTTTAATACTATATTTTCACCATCTTAGCTACTAGGTCAAACAGTAAAAGTTCCCTGAAAATAATGTAATTCTGCAATATTTGAAGAGCTGTTTTAACTGTCCCTTCCAAGCCAAAGGTCACCTCCAAAAGATGTCTCTGAAAGGAGATTCTGAAAGCTTCCTCTCAATTATTTCGAACTGAAATCTGAGAAATGGAAAACAAAAGACTTTGTGGGTAGCCTCAATGTGAAAAATTTACTGTGTACGCAGGTCAGAAAATCAATGTAGCCCACAATTTACTGCTCAGAGCTTTTACTCATTTAACTGTTTTGTGTTGAGACTGGATATTCATTAGAGAAGTTTCACTGCATATAAAGATTCCTGAAAACCAATGGAAAACAAATCTATCCTTTCAGCAACTCCTTTTTTTTACCAGTTGTTTATGTAGAAACATATTAATTTACAGATTAATATCAGAATATTAATATATTATCTGATATATTAATCAGATGTATGTTAATCAAATGTTCTAATGACACATTTAATTTCTCCTTAAAGTTTCATCTTAGTCTCATCCTGAAGGGCAGAGAAACATTTATTGCATACAGTTTCAGGACGAGACTTTAAATTTGTTCCTTATCTTGTAAACCATAATGATGTCGCAACGAAAAATCTGCAGTTATTTCCCGTTTGAATCCTACAAAGACTCCTACCATTCCACCAGCATATACAGTCTTAAAAAAAGGAAGAATTCAGACACTAACACAATCAGATTTTCTGTGAAAGTCTCTGCTGGCCTCAGCATTACTGGATTCCTAAGCAGGGTGAGAACAACCAAAAGGCTCCCACTGACCTACCACACGAAGCCACGTGCTTTTGTGATTATATGCAGTTGCTCTCCTTTCACTCCTTTCCCTCACCCTACACTAAGGATTATCCAAGAAGCATTTAATGCTATATATTTCCCAGGGACAAAGCACTGTGGTTTTGACTCATTCGGCATCAGTGTTCTCAGCACGATGGTCTCCTGATACCCACTGTGTCTCCTCTGTTAGAAGTCTTTCTGCTAACACTGCTCTTATACATATCCTTGCATCAACCAGGGTGCCAGCCTGGTTCTCTCACCAAGTCCAGTGCTGTGCTATCACAACTTTTCTCTATTTATTAAGTCAAGAATGAAACACAGACCCATGGCTTTCTTGTATAGAACTACCATTTTCTGTATTGGGGATGTTCAGATGCAGGCATGCAAAACTCAAGAATTTAAGTTATTTCTGTTAATCTTTTTATTTTTCTGAGCCTGTGCTTCCATAAATATGCTACAGGTCAGCAAAGCTTCTAGTGTGTCTAGCTGTGAAGGTGGTCAGTGCAGTGTAAATCACTGGACAGCTGTTCTGCAGAGATCACAGCTCAGTGAAACAACAGACTCAGAGGTATGTTTTCTCCATTTAGCTTCATAATAATATAGGTAGAAAACAAGGGAAGACAACAACAACTAAATGTGCACAACTTCTGAGCTTGTCTTTTTCCTTAGCTGTATCATGTTTCTGTGAAGGCTGCAGTTTAGGTTAAAAATTTACTTCAATTGCAAATGTGTGAAAGAGAAGGATTTTAATCCTCCTTTCTGTGAAAATGCAACCCCAACTCTAGAGTTGTGGCCTAACTTCTATAATCCTTTGGTTTTATGTACTTCAACTCTTCTAAAAAAAATACTCCCCTTCAGCAGAAAAATTCCTCAGAAGAAGTCCCTTAAGCTGGAATGTAAGAAAGTGGAATGTATGAAGAAAATATTGAGTTACTGGAAAAATAAAACCCCCAGACTTTTACGGGATCTTTTGATAACAACAAACTGAAAAAATGCTGAAGCAGAGACAAAATGCAGTGTGTGTATATATATATATATATGAAATGAGGCTAATCTTCAGTGAGTGAGTCTTTACCATGACTAGTGTCTGATCATGTTTCTGTGTTGCCTGAGCACCTCTGTTGCTACTGTTTATCTAGAAAGCAATTAAGAATGCATTTACATGATTAGGTGACTTGGCTGTCTATCCTGAACTCATTCACAATATGCTGGTTAATATGCCAAATTGACATGGATGCCCACCCACTCTGTTACAGTCATACCACTTTCTCAGTGGGAGATGCTTCCTGAAGTACTTTTTGATTATAGCTAGTGTGTGATGTATTCCAGTCCCCTTCAGTGCAAAGGTGAACAGCTTATTTTAAATGCTTTTCAGTTGAAATCTTCTAACTATTGGAAATGGCTAGGATCAGCCTCCTAAATCATCAGTTATCACTCAAAATAAGCAGTTTGACTTACACCAAATGGGATTGAAGCACTCACAAGTCACTGGAGATGGGATTTATCTCATTCACCTGTAGGTCTCTGTAGACACCTACAATGGATTTAGCTTTCTAGACCTCCTTTTTTAGTGGTAGTGAGAAGTAGGAAATTCTAGAGAGCAATTAAAGTGGTCTGTGTCAGATCTCTACCTACGAAATGAGGGAAATGGCACTCTAGAAGTGCCTATTCTTTTTCTGTAAGGGAAGCTTGAATGACCACTTCAGATACCGCTAGCACATTATAGATGCCTACATAGACGAGAGGCTTCCTTCCATGGGTTTTTGCTGAAAGAAGAAGAGAGAGAGCTTTTGAAACTCCCACTATTTCTTGAGTGAATGAGTATTTACAGTACCTTTTACAGCAGAGTCAAGCAGGTTAATTTGAACAACTGATTTCGGAAGCTGCTCTCACTTCACTAGCAGTTTGCTACCAGCTCTCCCCAGCTGACACCAGGGAGTGGAAATTTTCAAAGTTACTGAGTCTCTGGAATTGATTTCTCATGTGCTACCTTTACTCTTCATGCACTTGTCTTCAGCCTTAGTATGCACCTGAATGTTATACCTTAGTATATATACTAAGTATATACATATAGTATATATACTAAGATATATATATCTTAGTGCACCTCAGTATCGTCCATAACTGTCTGGATACACACCTCCTAAGTCTTTTTTATTTGCAAGAAAATGTCTAGAACTGAATAAAGATGTTAGTGTCTATTCTCCTGTATCACTACACTCTCTTTTATTACTACAGTGTCACTTCTACCTGTTAAATTAGACCTCAATAAGGGGTCAAGCTCACTATAAAATAAATATGACATAAGGGAATATGATTTTTCTCATAACTTAAATTTTAGAGTAATTTTTGTTTAAATTTCTGGTTCTGGCTCTGCATTTATGTCTAGACTTGTACTAAATATAGACAGACAGAATGTATTTTAAAATCACATGCAAGCAGCCAGTTCATTCCACCAATATAATACTATATTGGCAACTTGGGAATCGAAGGGAGCCTAGGGTAATGATAATTTAGCATTGTTTTTCTTTTAGAAATGCATCTCTTGATTCAACAAGGAAAAACAGACAAAACGTGATGAATCTCTAGGTTGTTTTTATTTGGCTTATTTATTTTTTTATGCAGCCTTCAAGTTGATTTATAGCATTACATTAAAATAACTTGGTGGTGGCAGTCTTTGTTGCAAAACAAATGGATCAAATTAACCATCCTGTGTACTACAATTCGGACAAGAACGTGCCAAACAGTACATGGGTGGGTTCAGCACTTTTAAAATGCTCTCTATATACTGTAATGCTTACTCCAGCCATTGATTGATTAGACTACAGTTATCATGTAAAAGGATCAGCCCCATTACAAGTTAAAATAAGAAAAAACCCAGCTATCAAGTACTTGGACCTCTATTAATATTGCTTGAGAAACACTCAGTATGAATGAGAGCCTGAAATGAGGGACAAAGGTGAACCTTTTCAATGCTAGTAATTAATTCTTGCTTTGCATAGGGTAATTGAGGGCAATCACAGAATATTGCATGTCATTTCATTACTGAGCCATCAGATGGACTTCCACTTGCATACCCTGGTAAATGTGTTAACCCATGAGTGCCTTGGCTGCTGGACCCATGTTGAAGATAAAAGCCTCCTTAACCTTCCTGTCATTCCCATCTTCCTTTCAAATGTTCCTTTCAAATGTTTCACTAACTGCATTTTCTGTAGACTAAACAAACAAACAAAATGCAGAATCCCATGCTTTCCTTTGCTTTAGGATGAAAAAGAGCAGGAATAACTAAAATAAAAACATTCTGGAATGGCACTAAGTATGATCTAACATTATAATGAAATTCACTGTCTGGGATTTTCATGCTGTTGTGGTCATTGCTGTCACAACCCTTAGCTTCTTTTCCTATGCCTGTGCAAATCCCTTACCCAGCTGCCCAACCCTGGGGAGCAGGCTGTGAAGAAAGCCAAAGGCAGGTGCCAGTGTAACAGATCCTAACTAGAAAAATATCAGGTCTGTGATGGAAATCACCAACGAGGTTCCTCATTTCTTCATGAATTCCATGAACCCCTACGACATAAAATGCAACTCCATTGACAGTTCAATCCACGTGTTCTGCAAAATTTGACATATACTTTTCCACAGACCTTTCTGTTAGTGATTCACCCACTAGTGATACTTTCAAGGCCACCATACATTGTTTGACTGAGTACACATGTAAATTAGTAAGAGAGTTTAATCTTCTTTCTGCAGGATAATTTGTGGGGCATAGAAATATGCCTGCTTCTTCAGAATTTTGACACAAATCTTATGTTCAGTGTGATTTGAGATAAGAATTCATTTGGTTCATTCCTACAAATTATTTCAGTTATTGCCGGTGATATAAGCATGGGTTTTCAAAAGAGATCAATGTACACTGGTAACAGATTCACACACCTTTTGTTTAGGAGCTTAAATGAAGAGCATAACTTCTGTAGACTTCTTATACAATATGGAGTTTTCTGCAATCTGTTGACATTTAAGAGCTGAATCTCTGAAATTGCATCTCTTTATCCTCATTGGCCTTGTGGGATTCTAGGAAAAAAGTTTTCTGACTTAGATATTTTGGTCAGATGCCTAAATCACCTGGAATAAACGTAAGCTTCAGTGCATCAATGAAGAGGATAAGGATTCCTATTAGTAAAGTCCTTTTAAAATAAATTTGGCCTAAGTCAAGCGCTTTGAAAAAATTCCATACTGTTTGCAGTATCTTGCAGTGCTGCTTTATATTATCACCATGTTAGATAGCAAATGGTGATGGGATCAGAGACATAGAGTTGATATCATACATAATAAACAGCAAATTGTGGGCGAAGTCTGCCCTTACTTACAATTATAACACAGGAATTTGTGTCACAATATTTTTAAATAAAGTGAGTGGTATTGCAGCGCATGCTTGCTTTGTGCTACGCAGACACAAGACACAGCCTTGATCACCTGAGATGTGCATGTTTGTCAAAGCTGAGGGTAAATTCTCACCTAGGAAAGAACTGAAACTGCTGTACTCATGAGAGAGCCATAATCACGAAACTATTTTGTAAAGTCTGTTACCACCCTCCTGCCACCAGCTGCTGACAGGGGGACCTTTCTGTTTCTGCAGCAACATACAGCAGCCTTTGTACTAGGCAGCAGTCCTTCTCACCAAAGCAGAGTGGTTGATTCCTTCAGTTTGGTCAAGAGTGGGCAAAAGAAAATTTAATCAAAACCAGTCACAAGATATGGCCAATGTGAGATGGGTATTTTGAATTCACTGTACCTTTGCTGAAAGCATATCACTTTTCCTGCTGACAATGTCAGCTCTACAGATCACATTAAATGCATCTCTATTCTCGATGGGTTTGGATGGCAGCTTTGCATAGTGCTTTCTGAATTCATCTTGTATATACAGCTGCATATTTACCTGCTGTTTGTGTGATATTGTGTATTGTGCTATATGGAATATAGCTAGTTTGACACATATTAGCGAAACAGCAGGATACAGGTACTAATATACTCAACTTGGTATCTGATGACAAAAAAACCCAAACAAAAAACCAAAAAATTAAACCAACCCCAAACTCCTTTATTTCTGTATTCTTTTCGTGTTGCACAGGGCAGTTTGCCAATCCAAAAAAATACCCAGAAAAAGGGCTCATTGTTTTTAATATTATCAGCAGCCCATTTGTTTGATCTTCAGTTAAACTGGCACCCATTTTTTTCATATAAAGTTACAGGGGTTTTTGTTTTGTTATGATTTGGCTTCATGTAAATAATTTCATTATTCAAATGAAACTGAATAATTAAATAAATATATTTTAGCAAATTTCCCAAGGGGCAATTCTTTTTGCAAAATGATTAATGTATCTTACGGTTTGATGATTTCAGTAGTAAGAAAGGAAAGAGAATTAGTTTCATTTTCACCACAAATCTTTTATATTTGCTTAATAAGTCTTCACAGTTTTGAAGATGTCAGGGAAGATTAACCCACTAGTAAAAGAGACATTTATCACAATTAACAGAGAGGAACATTTTCTTGCTATAACTGACTCACTATTTTTTTCCGTGTACTAAAGGCTGTTATCCTTAGGCCTCATTAAACCTTCCAAACTGTTTGTCTGATGTTTCCAAATATAAGGTATTATCCAAAATGGTGGTTTACTTGGCAAAAATCCTGGATTCTCCACTATAATTTTTATTATCCTTCATTTCTGTCAGATGAACTTCCATGTACTCCAACCGTACACCCTGATATACTAGCGATAAACCTTTTTTCAGCCATATTAATGCTATTGATTTAAATGGAAACTGCATTTTTTAAAAAAGAAAGCTGAATTTAACACTATAGGTTTTCCCAGGCAAAGAAAACATTACTATTTCTAAAATACGACCATAATGCACATTTATTTTGTCAAATGGAATTATCTACTTCCTTAGCTATGCTGACCAAAAAGGGCTTTTGTTTGAATGGATAACAAAGCAAAACATGCCTTGATCTCTCAGCCCTTGAGACTGTGAGGCCTTGTAAATCCAGAATACATGCAGTAACAAGGGACTAGTACATTATGTTGCTGGGATAGATGCTTGTTTATTTATTTATTTTTAAACAGAATTTAAATCCATCATCTATGAAAGACAGAGGAAACAAAATAAGGCTGCTCCTGAGCAGGGGTAAGACTATGTGATTCAACTGAACTTTATACCATGGCTTTTTTTCTGATGGGCAGGTTATATACAAGAAGAATGCAAACAACTTTCACAGCATTATCATATCTGGTATGCCTCTCTTGTAAATTACACAAGAAATCGATACTTAAAGTAAGGCTGTCAAAACTGCCTAGTACTAACATAGGAGTAACTCTAAATTAATCACAGATTATTGATCATCCTATCACTAGAACAGCATCAGTGGGGAATAACCAACTAGTTCAATTTGTTGTCAGTTCTGAGAAATGAAAAACTGGAAAACACACCTACCAAAAGGACCTTGAATATAAATCCTTTCTGAGGACCTGCACGTTATTCTCAGCCTGACAAGCCCACCTCAGCTGAAGGATTTATATAGCGTGTGCTTTCAGCAGTAGCAACGGATCATAGAATCATAGAATGATAAAATGCATTGAGTTGGAAGGGACTTTTAGAGATCATCTAGCCCAACCCCCCTGCAGTGAGCAGGGACAGCTTTAACCAGATCAGGTTGTTCCATCCAACCTTACCTTGAATGTTTCTAGGGATGGGGCCTCCACTACCTCTCCGGAAAACCTCTTCCAGTGCTTCACCACCCTCATGATAGAAAATTTCTTCCTTATATCCAGTCTAAATCTATTCTTCTTTAGTTTAAAACCATTACTCCTTGTCCTGTCACAACAGGCTTTGCTAAAAAGATTGCCCCCATCCTTCCTATAGGCCCCCTTTAAGTACTGAAAGGCCGCAATAAGGTCCCCTCGCAGCCTTCTCTTCTCCAGGCTGAACAACCTCAACTCTCAGCCTGGCCTCGTAGGAGCGGTGTTTCAGCCCTTGGGTCATTTTTGTGACCCTCCTCTGGACCCGCTCCAGCAGGTCCATGTCCTTCTTGTGCTGAGGGCCCCAGAGCTGGACGCAGTACTCCAGGTGAGGTCTCACCAGAGCAGAGTAGAGGGGCAGAATCACCTCCCTCGACCTGCTGGCCACACTGCTTTTGATGCAGCCTGTGATACCGTTGGCTTTCTGGGCTGCAAGCTCACATTGCTGGCTCATGTCCAGCTTTTCATCCACCAGTACCCCCAAGTCCTTCTCTGCAGGGCTGCTCTCAATCCCTTCATCCCCCAGCCTGTATTGATATCAGGGGTTGCCCTGTCCCAGGTGCAGGACCTTGCCCTTGGCCTTGTTGAACCTCATGAGATTCACAGAGGCCCACCTCTCCAGCTTGTCCAGGTCCCTCTGGATGACATCTCGTCCTCCTGGTGTGTCAACCCCACCACTCAGCTTGGTGTTGTCTGCAAACTTGCTGAGGGTGCATGTGATCTCACTGTCTATGTCATTGATGAAGATATTAAACAGCACTGGTCCCAGTACGGACCCCTGAGGGACACCACTTGTCACTGGTCTCCATTTGGACATTGAGCTGTTGACCACGACCTTCTGGATGTGACCATCCAACCAATTCCTTATCCATCGAACAGTCCACCCATCAAACCCATATCTCTCCAACTTAGAGAGAAGGATGTTGTGGGGGACTGTGTCGAAGGCCTTACAGAAGTCCAAATAGATGACATCCGTTGCTTTTCCCTTGTCCACTGATGCAGTCACTCCTTCATAGAAAGCCACTAGGTTGGTCTCGAATCACCTCCCTGTCCTCCATGTGCTTAAGCATAGCTTCTAGGAGGATCTGTTCTATGATCTTCGCAGGCACAGAGGTGAAGCTGACAGGTAGGTAGTTCCCAGGGTCCAACTTTCTTCCCTTTTTAAAAATGTGCACAACATTTCCCTTCTTCCAGCCACCAGGGACTTCACCTGACTGCCATGACTTTTCAAATATTATGGCAAGTGGCTTGGCAACTACATCAGCCAATTCTCTCAGGACTCTGGGATGCATCTCATCAGGTCCCATAGACTTATATACATTGAGGTTCCTCAGGTGGTCTTGAACCTGATAATTACCTGGATTGAGTGTTGCTCCAAAATAGCACAACAGGAGGATAACATTTATGAATCACAATTAGTACGCACCTTTCCACACAGGTGGATCATGGAGCTGCTGTTCATCAGTGCCCCAAAATAAAGTAACAAAATGATCCACAGAGCGTTGCAGGCCCTCTTTGAGTCTGAGAGAAATGGGAACAAATTAATGCAATTTTAGGTGAAATCCATCTCTAAACTACAGCATTAATTGAATGGTGGCATTAATCATATGCTACTGTTGATAGTTAGTTTAAAACTTGTTTAGGAGAAAAGGGACATTGCTTATTACAAAACTTTTTTTTCCCTGATATCAACACAGCTTCTCAGATATATGCATGGATATGTATATGTGTATGCATATTTTTATGCACACAGATATGTATGTATAAGCACCATTTAGTAATTCAGAAACTGCAATTCAGTCATTATAGCTGGAATTAAGAATCTCTCTAAGGGTCTCGTAGAGTTCTTTGAGATCATATGGGAGAAACATATCAGATATCTTTTTCTAGTTTCCTTGCGTAGGAAGCAGTGACAAAAGTAGCCTGGGAGGAAATAATTTGTGTCCTTCAGCAATGGTCAGGAGAAAGATGGTACTGGCCACAACTCAACCTCTCATTTGCCAGAGGCTTTGTGTCTCTCTCAGATAATAAGTAATGATACTACTGCAAAGATTGCATATATTTAGTCATCTGTGAGAGTCAAAAGAGCTATTATCAGTCCCTGACTCTACACAAATGATCTAGGCAAAAGCTTTACCTCCTCCTTTTTGTTTCCCATAAGTAATAATTTCAGAAATAGAGGCAAGGGGTGTCTCAGGAAAGAGGTGATTTTCAGGAAACTTCAGGAAAAAAGATGATTAGAAATTGTAGGACAGGGCACAGCCGAATTTCAGTAAACAGATGTCGAAATAGTCTAATAAACTGATTGCATAACTTCTGTCAGTTAATTTATCCTAAAGTATCAGTGTTCAAAAAGAAAAGAAAAAGAAATAGGTTCTTGCTCATGAGGCTTGTGTCCACAACACTTAGGGCTATCAGAGAGCTAGTTAGAGAGGTCCAAAACAGATCAAAAGACTGACCTTAAAAATAAATTGTGTGGCTGAACAGGGGTTAAATACTCAAGCTGATTTCCTGGGTCTCTTTTATTTAGCAACATTCTTATCTTTGATCATAAGTGCTATGTCTAACAACATTTATCAGCAGTATGCAGTAGTGTGGAACAGAAATATTAAACAATATTTCCCATTCATATAAAGTTGATATTTGCCAAACAAAACCAAAAAAACTCAAAACCCCAAACTGTATTTTAGTCCAAATTTGATCAGAAAATTAGCATTAGTAAATTTGATCAGAAAATTAGCATTAGTATTAGTCATGGACAAAAAGTATGTAAGAAACTTGAATTATTTTTAAAGAAATGAGCTCCATTCATTCTTTTTATTAAACAGCATTTCTTTGCAGTTGCATGGAGAAAAAAAAAATCAATCCAAGATAATATGAATTAATATGAATGTAATATGAATTAAGAAACTTTAATTTAATTTGAAAAATGTTTTCTTTTTCACTTGATTTTTTTGAAGTCAAGAGAAAGAGAGGACCCATTTTTATAACAAAAAGAAGAATATGAAACTATTTGAACCTCTTTGGCACTTAACACTGTTAACTACAAAGAAAGTCTTCAGTGTGGTGTTTTAAAGGACCAAAGCTCCCAAAAATAAGAATCATATCTCCCAAACCAGCCTGCAATGCTCTAGGATTTCCCCCTGCCATTAACTTTCTGTAGCAGTGTAGCTTATAGAACCATAACTTTGAAGGTAGCAATAGTAGCTTTAGCTCTCAGTATTAACAGTTGTTCCTCATCATCCCTAAATTGAGCTGCACTAATAAACCACCATTTGTGTTAGCCTGAGCCATCTTCCACAGTGACTTAAATTAATACAGCTGGTTTGCACTGAAACAGAGTGGGAGGACTCCCACAAGCTGTTATTGGGCCTCAGCTGCCGGGGCTGTAATGATTACCTAGAGAAGCAGCAATAGACAGCTGTGAAAAGTAAATTCAAACTGTTCTAGCTAGATCTTGTTTGTCTCTGCACTAACTTAATCAGCATCATCCTAAGCACAGATGAGTTCTTAGGATTTCATTCATCCAAAGACTGAGGAGGCTGGCCTGACCTTTCTTAGCTTATAAAGCACAATGAGATCACAGTCTATTCCTTCAGGGGAAAAATAGCAAAAGATTAGTTTTATGATGGAGATTTAATAGTTTTGACATGGCCATAGGGCATATTTTGTTTCTAACTTTCATCTTCCAGCATGCTCTTTTCTTTACCTTAATAGTGTGCAGCTATAAAACTCAAATTTTTGCTATTTAAAGTAAAGGAAGATGTGAAACTGCAATAACAACAAGTTGCTGGAAGTCTATGGAGAAGATTTTGGAAAGAAATGCAAATTCTGTAATTCATACCCTAGAGAAATCACAAACCCCAAGGTTTCAAAACCTTATTTGTTAAATGCACAGAGAAACAATAAACCTTAGCAGGGATGAAGGAGAAAGTTGTGAAACTTTAACAAGATCTCCAAGGAAGCTTAGACAAAAAGGTAAAGAAATGATGTTGCTAAAACTTAAAAAAAATACCTGAGGTAATGTTTCATCTGAACCCTGGATAACCTGGCCAAACTGAGTTCTCAACATATTTTCTTAGTTGAAGGACAGTCTTAAAATGTCTAACATTCTTTAGAAGCTCTATTAATCAGAAGTTAGAAAAGTAGAACAGAAGATGCTATAAATTGAAATAACTGAATGCTGCATACCACTGTATTTTGTTTTATCATTATGACTTTAGCTGATATTTTTACAATTATCTGTCCTTATCTGCTATCTTATGATTCTCTATTACTTCACGAAGACTGTAAGGTTTTCACATAGAAAATACATGAATCCACTATGCAACTACCCCTATATGTGATCTATATTTGCCTAGTTGAAAGAGTAATCCAGAAGGTTTAATGATTTGATCATTCCACTAAAAATATTTTAAAAATGTTTTTAAAATAAAAAAAAATTAAATGTGTGTCTAAGGTCTGAAAATCAAACCTTTCCTCCTTCCCCACACACTCCCCAACCCAATGCAACCCAACCCAACTCAACCCAAACCTATCAGTGCCTGGTAATTTGTTAGCATTAGTACAGCTAGCAAGATCATGAAATTTGAATGAGGGAAACAAAAGACAAAAATATCTGTTCTTTGTAACAGTATTTTAAATACACTTTACAGCTGTTGGAGATACTTGCCTGGAAATATAAAGATTATTGCATTCAGAACCAAATTAATGAGAAAGTAAAAATCACATTGTACTATTTCTGTATGATACACTGAATATTTCGTGACTGGAGCTTGGCAAACAATATTTTTGTGCTTTGCTGGCAAATCATGGGAAAAAATGAAAAACCAGCTTGGACTGAATATTTTATGAATTTTAAGTAAAAAAAATGAAGATATTTCGTGTTGAAAGCAAGATCTCATTTGAAAAAAACCTCCAACTTTTCAGTTAATGAAAATAAAAGAAATTTTAAATAAAAAATAATCTGGAACAGAAAATTGAAAACAATTCAAATTGAAAATTCACAGTTTAGGACCAGACTTGGCTTCTAAGTCAAGCTTAATGGTGTATTGTCTACAAAGAAGAGAACTAAATAAATTCCTTTTCTGCCATTTATGCTTAAGCAGAATAATTTCTTTTGGTTTTTTTTTTTTTAGTGATGCTTGTTCTGAAACTCTGTGGTACGGAAAATCCTATTTACTCAGACAGGAGGGTTGGTTTAGAAAACATTTAACTAAATTTGTGTCCAAATTCCCATAGTCACAAGGAGGACTTCCGGATGCATTCAAATTCTGGAAGAGAGGAAGGTGGTTAACTCTTCCCTGACTTGACGTCCTGAATTATTTCTCATGCATTTAAATCTGTATGGATATCCCGCTGGGCTTACGAAGATAACAGAATTTTAATATAAGATCGTCAGTACAGTGTGTCCTGATCCACTCAGGCTCTGGTTTCCAAAATCCCCCTAAGACTTTCAGACCGTGCAAAAGATCTGCCACTCACTGTGAGCACACTTGAAGGGGTAGCTAGCCTCATCTTTGGGATACAGCAATAACTAAAGGTTAGCTAAAGCCCATTTTTTCTCTTCTTCTTAGTCACCTCTGGCTGCTTGCAGCATGTGAGGAGCTGTAACAGGGGCCCAAACCAGTAATTTCCACACCCACAAATAGCTTTGCCCTACCTAAGACTGAAAGATGGGGAGCACAGGAAACAACACTTGAGAGACTTTTCCTCCTGCACATGCTTTTTGTGGAGAACTGGCTGAATCAATATTGCTTACTGCACTGTCAAAATGTGTATCCTCATGCACATTAGGCATTCTCAGAATACTGGGTTTCTTGACTTATATACCATTTAAAAGACTTCAAATGATGAAATTTAAATGCAGAGAGAAGCAACAGCAAGAAAATATGTTACTGGAGCTGTAACAGGTTCTATGTATTTTTCTTTAAAAATCGTCTTACAGGGAACCTATTTTTAGGTAACCATCTTATCAATTTTAAGACAGGAAAATCATGTTTGTCCTTTCAGTGTTAGATATCTGCCTTCTAAACAGAGCAAATAATATTTTTCTCTATATGGTAGGTCTTAATCAATCTGATGGTTTAGATTGTTATTTAGAAAACCCTTTAATCAGCTACTCTGTAAGGAAAGCAAAGGAATGCACTATTTTCTTTCCCTGCATGGTCTAACATTCATGACTGTAGAGGACCTCTATCCTTTCTCATCCCACCTCTCCCAGTGCCAATTTTTTGGTGACTCAGAGCAATTCTAGCTGATCTCTCTAAGCTCCAACTACCCAGTCAATATCCTGAGTGGGTGAAAGATTAATCATTCCCACTGAGATCAACTATGTCAGGATAGCAAAGGCCAATTACAGACAAAAGCTATCACGGAATGGTCACTTCCAACCTCCTGCCAACACCAATCGTGAATGCAAAGGAAAACAGTTTGCAGCTGAATTGAAAAGGCACTAGTTTAAGTACATCTTATGTAGCCAGGACACTGGTGTCACTTTTATTCATTTTCCACAGCTGAAGCATAGGCTTTGCTGAGCTGCGTGACTCATCTTGCAAGCAGCAGCCGGCATGTACGGTGCCCAAAGCAGTGGTAATGCTAGGTGGGAGGGCAACAGACGGCACATCAAACGTGCTCCTGGTACACAAGGGGAACAGAGGTTGTCGAGTAACTGTGACTTCAAAAACCTCTTTTGCACGCTGCTTGTTGACAGCTGTTATTATGACATCTAATCTGTAGTCATTATTCGGGGAAGCAGCTCAGCCAGGATCCTGCAGTCATTCTGCTAAACCCACTTAGTGGGTTACTTTGAGGTGTAGTTCCCAGAAATTCAAGTTCTCTTCTATTTGGCTGCATGTGAGCAGAGTAAAAATCTAGATCAGTGAGTGGCAGCAAAAATTCCTCAAAATACTGAGAAAGGAAGGAAGAGAAATAAAGTTGGGGGCATAATAAGCGCCAGCAATCCTCAGTTGAGGAGTGATTGCCGAAGCCTACCAGGATAGTGCCTAGGGATCATTACTAAAAGGACTAATTTTGAACAGTGTTGAATGGAGTTGAATTGAATTCTTTGCTATCTCAGGTGTCATACAGCATTATCTCCCCACAGGTTAACTTTTCTGCTTCAGCCCTACCACCATCACTGCTTTGATGACAGGAGGATGTGCGATGTCCAGCCTTCAATGTGCTCTGAATTATACCAACATTTCCTGTTGGCTCTGGCTGGCTCATGTCCATTTTTGTTTCCCCATTCACAGATGCTTCATTTAATTAAGTTACTGGTTTTGGATCGTATTTATTATACCTGTCCCTTTTTGAAGAACTTCTACCTTGGAAAAAATTATTAAGTATAAATTCAGTAGGCAGGGGGCTTGCTTGGGACATTGCTGACACTGATTCATCAATTAATACATAATTAGTTGCAGAAGTGAAACTGCTCCAGCAGGAAAACCTGAAAAAGACTAATCCAGAATAACAAATAACCTGTTCATCATGGCACTCTCTTCTCATGCTGGAGACCACAACCCTACACATTAAATCCAGTTTCTCTCTCACTACTGGTTTTGACCAGGAACTCCATTAGGGAGCTGAGAAGACTTTGCCAGCAAAAGCCTCCTATACTGGCACAAACCAATAATGAGCTTCTGTTTCAATTAATTGGATTTTACAGCTAAAATAAAACAAACAAAACATTGTCAGGAAGTTCTTGGCCACTTCTAATATGTGCAAAACAATTCCTGGACCAATTCCATCTCTAACATTAAGATCAGTTACAAGTTAATGTATTACAGTTTGCTGAATTGATTTGAGCATTAATTCAGAAACTTCAGTAGTAGGTTGAACAGGTATATTGCTAAGTCATGCTATAACATTACCCCAGTAACTGTGTCACTGCAAGTATGTATCTAGCCAGTAATTGTCATGGTCCTTGATGGGATTGGGAATAACCTGTTTTCCTATTCTGGGTCCTGAGAAGACAGAGAAAATAATCTGAAATTCCTTTTCAAAACTGATGGGTTCTTTTTCGCAACATCAAGACTTGGAATGAAGAAACTACTTGATTAAGAGTTCTTCAGCAGTGCAAGTCAGGCCATTCACTGAATATCAATTAGCTGAAGAAAACTCAGCTTCTGTACAGATTAACCTTAAGATACCATTGCTAGGATGAAGTTTCAAGATGCAAATACTGTATGTTAGTGGTTGGTCTCCTCAAAAGAAAAACCCCACAAGATCTTGCACAGCCACCGGCTGTCTTTTTTGTGACTAACGTGGGGTTTGTTCAACATGAAATCTGTGACCTTACAGCCTTGACTTTCTCAAAGAGCACCCAAGTGAGATTTTTAATATATGTCTAATAGAATGTAAGATGACTACAGTGTAAATGAGCATTAGTCAATTCTTTATGCTTATCATAATGTGTGATAATTTACAGAAGATTTGAATCACATAAGAAGATTTACACTCAAGCTCTGTAGGAGAGTCTGTAAACAAGGAATCCATTGATTCACAAATATTTACAAAAATCAGGATGATGAGACCAGGTAAACAAGTAAAAAGCAAACAGGATTCTGTCTTTCAGCAACTGGAATGCGATATTGTAGGAAGCAGGTATATGTGGTTTAGGGAACAAACATCTGATTAGAACTAATTACTAGAAATAGCGCCTCTATTTTACAGTGTTAGCATGGTGAATTTCTATCATCTGTATAATGGAAACCAAAGCCTCATGTCAATTCAGAGAATAATTAGAAAAGCTCCCTATTGATAGTCACAGCAGTGACTCAAACACAAGTTAGAAAACAGAATTACTGTTATTCCTCTACAAGAACAAACACCAAGCCTGATGCTATTGGTATCCTCATCTATGTCATCTTAACTTGGAGCATTACAATTTTATTCACTGCATGCAGTTCTAGAAAGTCACATCATATGATAAAATTCAATTTCAAGGAGTGTAAATATTTTAAACTTATGTAAATAACACTTTATTTTATGTGAAAAAGACAAAATGGAAAGAGGCCTGTAAATAGTTGGTGTTTCAGGGGTATGTCTTGGTAGGAACTGAGGAGAAAAAATTGGCAACAAAATGACAAATATTTGGATATGTAATTCAATCCAAACAATGGTTAGATCCAGCAAGCACTTCTGCCAATACAGAATTTGTATGTGTGGGTAGCTGAGCTGAATTCAATTAAATGTTTTTGGGCATTAGATATTACACACATTCGATAATGTCTGAAGGACGGATGTCACCATTTGCAATATAATACTTCTATTTTAAGGTAGCTTTTAAAATCCATCACAATTTGTAATGCTTAATACTTTATTCAATTAATGGAACAATATGGATAGAGCTTGACAGTGGTGATGACAAGGTGGAATGCTTATGGGTAAGGATGAGGGGGAAGGCTGGAAAGGCGGATGTCCTGTTGGGAGTCTGCTATAGACCACCCAACCAGGAGGTAGAGGTAGATGAGGCATTCTATAAGCGGCTGGCAGAAGTGTCGCAATCGCTAGCCCTTGTTCTCATGGGGGACTTCAACTTGCCAGACATCTGCTGGAAATACCACACAGCAGAGAGGCAGCAGTCTTGGAAGTTCCTAGAGCATGTGGGGGATAACTTTCTAATGCAGCTGGTAAGCGAGCCTACCAGGGGAGGTGCCCCGCTTGACCTGCTGTTTACCAACAGAGAAGGGCTTGTGGGAAATGTCGAGGTCGGAGGCCGTCTCGGGCTTAGCGACCACGACATGATAAAGTTCTCAATTTTGGGTGATGCTAAGCGGAGGGGCACCAAAACTATTACCATGGACTTCCGGAGGGCAGACTTTGCCCTCTTCAGGACCCTGGTTGGGAAAGTCCCTTGGGAGGCGGTCCTGAAGGGCAAAGGGGTCCAGGAAGGCTGGGCCCTCTTCAAGAAGGAAGTCTTAAGGGCGCAGGAGCGGGCTGTCCCCGTGTGTCGTAAGACCAACCGGAGGGGAAATCGACCGGCCTGGCTGAATAGGGAGCTTTTGCGGGGACTCAGGGAAAAAAGGAGAGTCTACCGCCTTTGGCAGAAGGGGCGGGCAGCTCAGGAGGAGTACAGGGATCTTGTTAGGTCCTGCAGGGAGGAAATTAGAAAGGCAAAAGCCCAGCTAGAACTCAATCTGGCCAGTGCTGTAAAAGACAATAAAAAATGCTTTTATAAGTACATCAGCAATAAAAGGAGAGCCAAGGAGGATCTCCATTCTTTGCTGGATGTGGGGGGGAACATTGTCACCGAGGACAAGGAAAAGGCTGAAGTACTTAACGCCTTCTTTGCCTCTGTGTTCAACAGCCAGACCGGTCATCCCCAGGGTACTCAGGCCCTTGAGCAAGAGGATAGGGATAGGGACCAGAATGGAGCCCTCATAGTCCAGGAGGAAGCAGTTAATGACCTGCTATGCCACCTGGACGCTCACAAGTCTATGGGGCCGGATGGGATCCACCCGAGAGTACTGAGGGAGCTGGCAGAGGAGCTTGCCAAGCCACTTTCCATCATCTATCAACAGTCCTGGTTAACAGGGGAGGTCCCTGATGACTGGAGGCTTGCCAATGTGACGCCCATCTACAAGAAGGGCCGGAAGGAGGACCCAGGGAACTACAGGCCTGTCAGCCTGACCTCGGTGCCGGGGAAGATTATGGAGAGGTTCATCTTGAGCGAACTCCACAGGCAAGTACAGGTCAACCAGGGGATCAGGCCCAGCCAGCATGGGTTCACAAAAGGCAGGTCATGCTTGACCAACCTGATCTCCTTCTATGACCTGGTGACCCGCCTGGTAGATGATGGAAAGGCTGTGGATGTCATCTACCTCGACTTTAGCAAAGCTTTTGACACCGTCTCGCATAATATCCTCCTCGGGAAGCTGGCAGCTCACGGCTTAGACAGGCATACTCTTCGCTGGGTAAAGAACTGGTTGGGTGGCCGAGCCCAGAGAGTAGTGATAAATGGTGTTAAGTCCAGTTGGCGGCCGGTCACGAGCGGTGTTCCCCAGGGCTCTGTTTTAGGGCCAGCCTTGTTCAATATCTTTATCAATGATCTGGATGAGGGGATCGAGTGCACCCTCAGTAAGTTTGCAGACGACACCAAATTGGGTGGGAGTGTCGATCTGCTCGAGGGTAGGATGGCCCTGCAGAGGGACCTGGACAGACTGGATCGATGGGCCGTGGCCAACTGTATGAGGTTCAACAAGGCCAAGTGCCGGGTCCTGCACTTGTGTCACAACAACCCCATGCAACGCTACAGGCTTGGGGAGGAGTGGCTGGAAAGCTGCCTGGCCGAAAAGGACCTGGGGGTGTTGGTCGACAGCTGGCTGAACATGAGCCAGCAGTGTGCCCAGACGGCCAAGAAGGCCAACAGCATCCTGGCTTGTATCAGGAATGCTGTGGCCAGCAGGAGCAGGGAGGTGATTGTCCCACTGTACTCGGCGCTGGTGAGGCCGCACCTGGAATACTGTGTCCAGTTTTGGGCCCCTCACTACAAGAAAGACATTGAGGTGCTGGAGCGTGTTCAGAGGCGGGCAACGAAGCTGGTGAAGGGTCTGGAGAACAAGTCTTATGAGGAGCGGCTGAGGGAACTGGGGTTGTTTAGCCTGGAAAAGAGGAGGCTGAGGGGAGACCTTATCGCTCTCTACAACTACCTGAAAGGAGGTTGTAGTGAGGTGGGTGTTGGTCTCTTCTCCCAAGTAGCTAGCGATAGGACAAGAGGAAATGGGCTCAAGCTGCGCCAGGGGAGGTTTAGGCTGGAAATTAGGAAAAATTTCTTTACGGAAAGGGTGGTCAGGCATTGGAACAGGCTGCCCAGAGAGGTGGTGGAGTCACCATCCCTGGAGGCGTTTAAAAAACGGGTAGATGTGGCACTTCGGGATATGGTTTAGTCTGGTCTACCCTTGATTAGTCTAGAGTGGGCTTGGTAGTGTAGGTTAATGGTTGGACTAGATGATCTTAAAGGTCTTTTCCAACCTAGATGATTCTATGATTCTATTCTATGATTCTATGGATAGATTCTATTAGGAGTGAGTTGCCATTAATACACATGTATTTGCCTTGGTTTATCTTAGTGACAAAATGTGTGTAATTTCTAATGCCCCAAAACATTTAATTGAATTTTAAAGAAGGTAATACTGGTCTAGATGCTAAAGTGAAGCAGAATAACATAGTTTTGATGATTTTAACTCCCAGCTGAAAATAAGTTTATATTCACAAATATATGAGTGGTTACAAATTACTGACACATAATACATGAACCATACAATACTACTAAAAATGTATGATTTGAAAGATTTTTTTAAATAATGTGGTTGTACAGAGACAATATTCTTATATATATTGGATTTTTTTTACATTACTTCCATCTGGGACCATGTGTAGTACTCATGACATGAAGTCAACACCAAGATACTTCCCTTCAAAAAAAAAAAAAAAAAAAAGCAGCAAAGAGCCATAATGTCAGCCATGAGTAGCTATGCATTTATATAACTAACTATGCATTTATACTGAAATGTGTGGAAAGATACTGCTCTACACCAATCATACACAGTACAATTGTTTCAAAGAAATTACAGAAATATTAAAAATGTTGAGGCTCATTTTCCATCTATTTATAACACTGAACAAGCATCCAGTATGTGTCTTTGACACCTCTGCAAAGTGTTTAAAATTGGCAATGAAAAGTAAATTATGCATTATGGTTGTTATGATTTTGTTGAAATTGTGAGACACTTGTAGAGTGTAAAAATATAGCCCTTAATATGACAAGATGTAAGCTGAGGCTAGTATGCTAAGCTAAAGCTATGAAAAACATATGCTGCTTTTTTTTTTTTTTTTTTTTTAATAATTCTGAGTGTTAATCATTCACAGCAGGAGGTGGTTTAGAGGTCTGATGGTTTGTTCTGATCAAAACTGTCACAGAAAAAGATGATCTCTTCCAAGCAAAAAGAGCAAATTGATTATACATTCCATTCACTAGTGGATGCAGAATTGACAGCTTTTGCAGTGGCTCTTCTAGAAATAAGAATAAGCTATTGCTGATTTTTACCTTTTTTCTGCCCAAATCTGCTTTTGTCTGTTTACTGAGGTAATAAAACTTGTAGTGAGCCAAGGATTCAATTATTTCATTCATTTCTCAGTAACCAGAAAATTTGGAATTACTATTTACTTTAATGTTAAACCTTTTTCTCTATGACCTGTCTTCTGCCTCTTTAATTTTCAACCTTGGGGATTCTCAAACTTTTTTTTTTTTTAATAGAGATAATTTTCTCTCTCAAAATGCCATCAATTCATTTTTTTTTAAACAGTCAGGAATCCCTATTTATCATGGTTAGCAGAAAGATTTCTTGGACTTCTTGGACTGACGAAATCTCTGCTTATAGATCTCACCTCTTTGTTCACAGATCTTACATGTCTTCAGAAAAAGGAAGGAGTCAGATACCTTAATGACAAGGCACTTCAAGTTGTTGAGATTCAAGGCAGCGATGCACAGGAAAATAGAAGGACAGGGTGCTTCACTGGAGTGAAACTTGGATGATACAGTTTTGCATGCTTCCTTTATCACTGTTGATTTTAAAAAGGGAATTTAATACAGCTTGCAGTTGGAGACATAATATCAAGGAGAGCAAAAAGATCAAGTATATTCCTAAGCAAGTCTCAGGCTTTTCTAGAGAGGAATTTGATCAGCTGGGGTTTGAAACAGAACAGGCCTAGGGTCTGTTGGGGGAAGAGGTAAAAGCCACATTTAATCCCAGCAGACTTTTAGTCTTAAGAGGTTCTTAAACAGGTCATGGAACATCCTGTCCAGAAATAATTGACTTTTTTTTTTCTTTTCTTTTTTTAATATAAAAATGTACTAATATAATGACTAGGAGCATAGTATATACCCAAGACCCACTTCATAAAACGTTTACAACTAATAGAAATAAGAATTCAAAATGCCATAATAATTTAAAAAAAAAATTAAGCATGTTGATGCTCATTTTAGTCTCTCTCATTGCCTATTAGTTGGAGGGGAATTGCAATTAACCTCCTGCTTCTACACTACAATTACAACTCTCCATCTGATAGTTTCTTTATAACTCTTCCAGGTTTCTATTAGCTTTTTTCTTCTCGGGAAATAGTACTCTATCCTTTCTCTCTATTTTAGCAAGTCCTCTATTTGGACTTGGTTGCAAATAACCACTCCAGGGTCCAGTGAGGTATATCATATAAAGCAACTAAAGACTTTTGCATCAGTCTACCTCTGTCTCCAATTGACATGGGGTCTTCTCTCACCTTCCTTGAGGAGAATTCCCTGATGTTTTCAGCAGGGGAATTGTAATGGCAATATTTTTTCCTGGCCTTTTCACCCGTCAAGGCAACAAGACCTCCTGCAGGACTTGATGGCTAGGTGCCTTGGAGTACAATCAGCATATTCTTCAAGGTGTCTTCTCCCCTTTCTCTCAGCTTTACCAAACATTCTACTGTTGGCGTACTTCTCCATCTTGAACTCAATACCAAGGGGCTGCCATTATGCTGGGTTTGTGCCAATTTTACATTAACCTAATTAACGCTAAACTTGAGCGTATTTTTTGTTCAGTAGTTGTATCTTGGATTTGGTTGGATTCTTTCCCAGAGTCTTTCAGAGAGACTACAGAGGAAATAGTGTCTAGTCGAACTTTATTCCAATGAAGCTGTAGACAAATTCACAGTGGAGAACTAATTGGACAACATATTTTTGTAAAATTATTATTTTAGTTGTCCAAGGTAACAAAAAAATCCTTACCTACTTGCATAAATTGATTTATAAAGTCAGTCAGCAATTACAATATGAAACCAGAACATTTCAAAGCTAAATTTTCTACATCTGTTACCTAAAAACTATGGAACATACGCACTATGGATCAGAAGTGATTTATTTTAAATTGATATAAAATATGGGACCTAAGTAGTGAACAAAATAAAAAGGAGGAGGGAGTGTCCCAGTCATCAGGATCCATAGTGTGTCAGTAATAGAATGAGAATTACCCACAGACCGTGCCACCTCCTGGAGTTTGTTCTCGTCTCTTTCCTCCCCACAACCTAACACCACTCTTCCTCACCCTGCCCCTCAGAAATGACCTAACCAGACCAAAACAGAAGACATATAAAGCGTATCATCCCTTTCCCTGGCCTCAGTCAGATATCAAGCTTTACTTGAAATGTGACACTTACATTCCTAACATCACTGGTTTTCATGTATCTTTTTCATCTTCACCTCCTATTCGTTCTCTTCAAACCTTTCCAGTTGCAGAGCCACACCAGCAACCCCTAGCATGTTTTCCATCAACATGAAAAACACTGCAGTGGAAAAGACCTGAAAATAAGTGCATGTAGAACAGGAAGGCAGAGAGAGATGACCAGGGCTGTATTTGTACAACTGTGTCCACCAACTCAGTGACTTATTGATGTGATAAACTCTACCCCAGAGTAGGGCTATACTTCATAGACTTGGAGGATAGAAACACTCAGAATATTTAGGCTTTGGTTCTTGCTAATGGCTGAAATACCTGTTTTGCAGCTACTACAGCTACATGATGAGTGGTCACACTGTTACCAGGCAATGTCAAAACAGATGTGTTTAGCAGATTACGACTTCTAATCCATTTCATTGCAAGTCTGCTAGCCTTGGCTGCTCAAAACGTTCTATTTTTGTTCAATTGCAATGAGCTTATCACTAGAAAGGCAGCTAATGATAATATCTCAAACAGCTTGACACTGCCACAAGTTTGCTGAGCGTCAGACTAACTGACTAGGTTGTGTGTAATACCTGTCTTTTTTTCAAAAGCAATGATGCGCAATTCAGCCCTTGTCACTGATGCTGTATTTTCTGCTCTGGCTATCTGTTCCTCTCACTTCTGCATGTGTTTGATTTATTTTGTCTTCAGGGAAACAAGACAGAACTGGAGTAGTGAGAGCTGAAGTCTTTCTCAGCTAACCTTTTTCAGTAGTGACTATCAGCATTACTATCTAAAAACTACGGAGCAGAAAGGATTTTTTTTCTAGAAACTCTTGAGGTCATTAATATTGCAAGACATTGAATACTGTGCATTTTCAGCCACTTGAGATTTTTTTTCTTTCATTTGTTTGCATGTTTAATAAAAGCGAAAAGGTGGTTTCCATGGCGGCAGCTTATTGCACAGACTCAGGTCTTAGTATTTGAATCTGAAGTGCTTGTAGCTGTTCAGTTGTGTGGACACAGCTGTGTAAAAAATTTTTGATGCTGAGCCCATTCCCACTATCAGAAAGTGTATGGCATCTTCTCTTGTACTGGGGATTTCTGCTCTCTGTGTGACAAGCATGCTGCCTCTAATGCTGTTCAGTGTCCTGCAATATATTAGCATGATGAAGGCTGTAAATGCCTTAGGAAGATCCCCACTGGCTGCACTGGGCTTAGGCTTTTTATGTTAAAACTCTGCAGCCTTACCCAGATGAGTTTCTGCCTGGAGTCCACAGCTGAGTTATGCTCCTCTATTTGTGGTGGCTCAGGCAGTGCACCCAAAGGGAAAGCAAACCTCGTCAGGCAAATGCAGATTCACAAGAAGTGTTTCCAAAGATCTGTACAATGTTACCTAGATATTTCATTATATAAATCAACTAATGTCCTCAACTTCCTCCATCAAGTATGGATGTGGAGAGAGAAAGTGGTAGCTTGCTTTGGAAAACACATTTCATAAGACTGGTTTCAAAGCCAAACCAGGCCAAACAAATCGATAAAACCAGGACACAGGGTTATTCCGAAAATACTTGAAGGCTGGAATATTTTGTGTACAATGTGCCAAGAGAGACAGATCTTTCATAGCAATTAAGAAATCAAACATTTTAGCCTGACATACGCTACTGTGTTCTGCTATTGTGGTGTTCCTCAGCTGAGAACTCCAAGGGTAGAAATGCAGGACGTAGGATCCAGCCTCCACTTATGATCTGATTATAAGAAAAGCAGCAATGAATATAATTACATAAAATCCTGTCATACCTACTAGAATTAAAGGCAATCTGTGCTTGGCTTTTGTGGCTCATGCTTCTATGTGTGGTTTTGAATTTCTGTATTTAATTTCAAAATAGAAAATGAAAGATATTTTGCTTGGTGGATTTGGGGATTCTAAAAACATTTTAGGAAGGAAATTAAGGTGAGGGAACTGCTAGTTGCAGGTGAGAATGGACTATGTGGCCACTTCTGTTGGGCAGTGGGTTGAAAACAATGTCTGAAGATTTTAGCATACAAGAATATTACCAGTGTATTAGCTGATGGACAGCAACCGTTCTCCAAACCTAAGGCAAAAGGCAGGTAATTCAGTATCCTCTGTCTGATATCACTGAGAGTAAAGGGCATTCAACCTTGAAAAGCCAGCTCATGTATTAGCAGTGAGACATTGGCCCTGATTGCTTCTTAGTCGTTTTATAAGCTTTGATATGAAATATTCCAAATAATTGTAATGCTGATTTCTCTCCCTTTGTTTGATGTTCCTCCAGACTGTGGCTGTGTGAGCTGAAGGCTAAAATTGCCAGATAAGCAGTAAGGTCTAAAGAATGGAATTTTTCTGTTTCATTTTTCTTCAAGGTTTGCCTTGCTACTGGAGCACGTACAGTGCATATTTTAATAGCTTCTTCCTGCAAACACTTATGCACATGATTAACCTTTTATGTGAGAATAATCTGCAGTGTCTTACTGGCAATAAGTATCAGGTCCTATGGATATGATGATGTTCTAAAAAGATATGCAGGTCACTTTAACAGCTAATGGTCACAAATTTCCTCTTATGGAGGAAATGACAAGGAAAATGTGAAGAAATGTCATTACTTTCTTTTGTCATTTTGCCCTGCACTTCATCAAACCATAAAAATATTCTGTAGTTGTATTGGATTAGCACAAATTTCAGCTAAAAAGTCAAAGGCCTACCAAGGTATAACTGGTGGGGGGGTATCTTACCAAATATAGCTCATGAATGGTATTGCAATTCATTGTTTAAATAAAATATTTGAAAATTCTAATGATTAAAGATATGGTTTAATCTACCATACACTAAAATGGGGCAGTTGGTTTGTGATTATTTGCAGATTTTCATATATATGGAAGACTGCGTTTTATCTTAACAAATACATTTCTCAGATGAATATAGCCATAGGGTCAGACTTCCTTCTACCTTAATGCATGTGGGTTGGAGAACATGAGCGTGTCATGTTCTCCCTATTTTCATACTTCTGCCTTACCCATTTTTTGCTGACATTCAACCCAGTTCCTAAATTCAGCATATCAATCTGTATGCTTAAATGTACTGTTCTTTGTTTTCTGCTGAGAGTCAAGAAATATGATCAGATGACTCTTATCTCAAAGGATCTGCACTGTATTCTGTCTCCGATGCACAACATCCCACTGGAGTATTGGATTGTTTATCTACTTGCACTCAGGCTTATCTTTCTCATCTCATAATGTAGTACATTAAAACAAAGCTGTTGCCCCATTTGTTTGCTTACTGCTGTACCACTGGCAGTCCCCTTGTCATATGTTGTGCAATTGTTGCACAATGCTTAAGAAGCATGTGCCTTCTATAATTATCATGATTAATTATGTTAATTCTTGCAGTGCTTAAAGACCTACAGAGTAGGAGCCCTGACTGTTCTAGACACTGAACAAATGGTGACAGTTGAAATATTAGTAGTTGAGGAAAAAAAAAAAAAAAAGGGGGTAGGTCATTGTCATAACTAGACTTCTTTCAGAAGAAGTTCCGTATTTTTACTACAAGGCTTAAATTGCATTATCTTATGTACTCTAAAAAATATCATTTTAGAGGTATACTACAGATCTTTGAAGTGTATTAAAATTTTTGTAACTTTAACATGTAAAAAGATATATAAATGCATATATCCTTGAGTGCAGTGTATTGTTCTCTCCCTTACTTGATGGCACCCAGATGGATTTTTAACTTTCCAAGGCAGAATCATTACTGCATGTCTATATGGCCCCTCACATACTTTGAAGGCATTATACAAATATACAAATGTTAATGCTAAAATGTAAATTACTGGAGACTTTGAGGACCAAATTATAGTAAACACTGTTGTCTTCCTGGCAGTGGCTAATGTATGTCCCCTCATCAAAAACAGGCATGATGTATTTCTGTTGTTTAATAGCAGTCCCAGAAAAACTGTTTTCTAAAGTCCTGTTTTGTGGAAATTTTCTCCTTCAAAATTATGATCTAGGATATGAGTGTCTTCCTACAGGCTTTACTGAATAAAGAACAACATAAGCATGAGCTTTAATGCTTTCCCGATTAAGCAGTTTTATGAAAAAAATAAGCCTCAAAAACACTCCTTCACCTTTTTCATCATCAGTAATACCATACAAGCTCCAGGGAGATAATTGAGACAGGTTTTTATAGAAGGTCATATTTTCATACAATCACCTAACTCTCTATGACTACAGTGGGACTGATGTACCTGGCATTTCATTAATGTGGCTATACTGGATTAGAGCACTTGTGAAAAGTGGATGAGTGACCCATTCTCCATGTTTGCACATCATATTTAAATCCAAAAGCGCAATCAGGAAAAGACAAAGCTGCTAAGCAGTGCAGAACTGTGTTGGTTATGTAGGAGCTTGGCGAGATGTGTGATACTCTACGGGGTACAGGAAGGGTGCACCCAACACCAGAAAGCTGAAAGCTGTAGAGAACAATTCACGGTTACAAGTTCATGTGCTCTCATACCCTTCCTTTCTCAGCAAGCCCAAGCTTTATGATCTATAAGACTCAATATAAAACAAGTAAAAGAAAGCTACTAGCAGACATAGTTTATGTGCTACATGGTTTAACTTTGAATGACAAGTTTAGAAATTTCTTTGGTGGTGGGAAGTGCTTTGTTTCTGTATTGTGGCCATTCATAGTACATTCTAACTGATAGGTTTAGAAGCTTGTGCAGCTACTTGTGTAGTACAAGGTGTGGGTTGCATCAGTCAGAGGTTAGGGCTGGGAACACCAGTCATGGGGCAAGTGAGCAGTGACAGCACTAACACATGAGTATTGCTCTGCTCTCAGTACAGAAATAAAGCAACAAGCTCCCCAAAGCAACAGCATTTTCCTACACAGGAGTTGTATAATCAAAACTATAGCAGGGTAGGTGTGTTGTAGAGCCATCGAGGGTCCACTTGGCAGCTAACCTGCAGCACCAGCAAGGGCTTCCCTTGCCCAGTGAATGAATGTTTCCGCTCAGCAGCACAGTTGTCTGTTCTCAATAAATTGAGAACCTGTTTCCTGGAGACAAAATTCAGCTGTGGTCATGACATACAACTACAAATACCAGAATTGTTAGATCCAAGTCCTAGCTCAATCCCTTCTCAATACTGAACAAAACATTACAACCCTACACAAGAGCCAATAGAGAAATCTTTAAAAATTTCCTTCTACCTGAGGCACAGACACATTTCCCTTATCAGGCACAGTGTTGTACGGTTCAAACGTCAGAAAGCATCTGCTTAATTTTTTGCAGCCCTCTGTTATATATATACCATCTACAGAAAATTTATTACCATGAAGGGGTAAAAATGCTTTTCTGACATCCAGGTGTGAATTCTGGTTGGTTTTAACCCATGCTAAAATGACTGTGATTTCATCCACATCATGCATGCTTTTACACTTCCAGAACTGTGAACCTCACAGAAATTCAACCCTGACTCACAACTGTGCTTGCAGTTGCAGAACTCTCCTCCTGCCCTTGCTCCTTCCCCTTCTCCCTTTGGAGGCACCAGCAAAGCACACTTGCAGATTTTTTAGTGAAGCAGAGAACTAGCATTTGGGCACGGCTTCTGTTGTACCAGCTCCTTTTTGCCTTGAGGCTACTCTTTTCCCAAACAGAGCTGGAGATATTTGTGTGGAAGGAGGGATCATATGGCACTTGCTCATTCTGTACACTGTAAGTTATGACTAGTTTATACTTCAAGATATTATTAGGAAAAAAAAAAATCAGACAGCACATGACAGATTGCTGGCTTGTTAATATTCCCATTGTGTAGTCTCTTGTCTGACAATGATTCCCTTACACTTGTTTTAACAAGCTGTATAAAAATCTCCCCTATGCAAATTGCCATAGCAGTAGAAAGCTGTAAATTGTGACTGAACTGACCCACACGCAATCGAACTCCTCAGAAGCCCTTGTGTGTACAAGAGCACTCATCTGCTCCGCTCTGTAAAGGCTATCACTTCCATCTTTCTCCCAGTGGATTGCGGCACTCATACGAGGTGAATCAAAGTAGAGGTCAGAGATTTGACTCCTTATGCAAGTTAATTCTCTTAATCCATTCCTGGCAGTGTAATTTTCTAAGGCCTGTTTATACCATCCAGGGATAAAGTGTAGTAATGTCATGGAAGAGCATTAATTCTATCAAATTTGCTAGAACTCTTGGCAGATACCGGCTAAGCAAACAAGAGATTTTTTTTCAAAAGCTCATCTTTAGCATTTTTATGTTGCTCTGCCCAAAGCAAAGTGTAAGCAAAAATAAACTGCTACTAGAGGTACACATTTAATTTCAAACTTCAACTTTTTTGTGTTGCACTTTTTTTCCCCTTTAATTTTAAAAAAACACTTAGAAATTTTGAAAATGACCTTTCAAAATTTTACATTTAAAGAATTTGGAAACAGGGACATTTGTATATATGTTTGTTCATACCTTGCTTGACTCAAAGTAAAGACTGAATCTCTGATCTCCACATGTGTCATTGTTTAGCCCCAGCCAGCAACAAAGCACCATGCAGCTGCTCGCTCACTCCCCCTGCCCCGATGGGATGGGGGAGAGAATCGGAGGAGTAAGAGTGAGAAACACTCCTGGGTTGACATCAGAACAGTTTAATAATTGAAATAAAGTAAAATAGTAATGATATTAATAACAATATAATAATAATAATAATATACAAAGCAAGTGATGCACAATGCAATTGCTCACCACCCGCTGACCGATACCCAGACAGTTCCCGAGCAGTGATCGCTGCTTCCCAGCCAACTCCCCCCAGTTTCTATACTGAGCATGATGTCCTATGGTATGGAATAGCCCTTTGGCCAGTTTAGATCAACTATTCTGGCTGTGCCCCTCTCCCAGTTTCTTGTGTACCTGGCAGAGCATGGGAAGCTGAAAAGTCCTTGACTAGCATAAGCAGTACTCGGCAACAACTAAAACATCAGTGTGTTATCAACATTCTTCTCCTGCTAAATCCAAAACACAGCACTATGCCTGCTACTAGGAAGAAAATTAACTCTATTCCAGCCAAAACCAAGACAACACGGCATAAGAACACCTTATATTTGGAGCTTTTGGCTACTCGCTTTCCCACTCAGACATTCATTCCTTGACTGACCCAATCTTGTTACTGAGACAATCTTGATTTCAAAGCAACAGCATCCGCTCTCGAAACCTATTCTTATGACAACAGCTATTTTGCGTTGCAGCAAGCTTACTGAAAAAATGAAAAAGTTTATAGCAAGTTTAAAATGACAAGAGAGGACAACAATTTTATATGAGAGGCACAGAGGCACAGCTTTTCTGGGCAGCAGGGAGGTCTGGAAAGAGACTTTGATATATATATATAGTCGTGTCCCCCACCACCACCACCCTTCACTCTTCATTTGAACCACATACGACTTAGCAAAGAGGCTGGTTAGAGCAGCTGTAACCCGTTACAGGACATTGTCACATCATTTAGTAAAAATACATGATACTGATAGGACACTTTCAGAGTGGGAAGTGTACTCAGGAAACAGATGTGAGGACAGTATTGCAATAAACCTTTGAGCTCAGATAGACAGTTACATGCACCATGGAAGTTTGCAGTAGTACAACTGCTTTTTAATTCTTACACCCTTGACAACTTCCAGGCAAATGTTAGAGTTCTTTAATACAGGAACATTTGCTGCAAAGCTGGCATACAGTATAGGGAGGGAAAAAAACACAAAACATTTTCCCTCTAACTAATATTTATTTTTATGTAAAACCTAAACCTTTTAATTTGAGAAATGGTGAAATTAAGAAGGAGATGTGGATAGTTTTGTTTGGTTTTGCTGGTTTTCTGTGGCCTCATGACAAATTATTACTACATGTTTGCACAAAATAAAATGAAGCTCATTCAGCAGACAAATAACATTAAGGAGTGGTGTTTCATAAAAAGATAGACAAAAAGTATTTATTAGAAAGCTCTTTTCACATTCTTTTACCCTACCTTCTAGCATATATGTCTGTACACTGAGGCATACCTTGTTATCCATCTACTAAAATTATAACAACTGGTTTGATTGCCTCAACATTGGGGAGCTAATGACTAAATTAGACTGTTGGCAATAACAGAGTCATCTTTTTAAATCATGTCAATTAGCACTAGAGTTTCTTCCCTCAGATGTCCCAGGGGTACCTTTTGGTTGCCTTTTTTGCTTGAGATAAACAAAATCATTGTTTTTACCTATATCTCTGATACTTACTCTTTTTTTTTTTTTTTTTTTTTTAACCTGGTTATTGTTATTGTTGTCTTAATGAGCTGGAGTTGTTGATAGCACTGTCAGCTGCAAACAGTCTTGGAAGAGAGACTCTTAGCCCAGTGGTATACCAGAGTATCAAGTTCCTAAGCCTGTAAAGTACTGCTACCCTTCCTCCTGACCTCCATTTACAACAGCATACTGCTATGCTATTTAATAAAGTGTTCTGGAGTGTGTTAAAATACTGTGCTGTACTTTCTTCTTTGATATTAAAAGTTGACAGTAAAAGTTATTAATAGTAAAGTTCCTGAGACATAAATTTGATGTGTAGTCTGGTTTGGTCACTGCCCATCTATCCACACATTGCAGGCAGTTCTTTATGTGAGTGGTTTTTTTGCAATGGGAGGCACAGATTGTTTTTTAACCAACTGGCGCTTCACCCAGCATGGCAATTGAAAGCATCTGAGAAACAACATATCAGTGTATACTAGAAATAACACATCAGTGTGCATGTTTTTTAGCAAAGATAAGGGAGCATTAGAAGACAGATTGGTGATTCAGTTAACTGTGGGTTATTAAAATCTGAAACCAATGTTATTGAAGCCACTGTTACAGAAACTGTGCAACAACACTAAATATTAATAGTAGATACAGCCATTGGAAATATGTGATGTGTGGATTTCAGATGGGGATAGGAAAGGACATCATGTCACCCTTATTCCCCCACCCACCTGAGATCACAATGGATGTGTGACTTGCTGATGTCAATTATGCCAGCTAATATGGGAAGCTTTACCAGTAAAATGCACTCGTTCCATGTTGACAAATTGTTCCCTATTTTTTATGTATTCCAAAAAACACTAAGCACAAAGGATCCCTTTGAATTTACAGGATCATAACGAGAACTTGGAAGGGACAAGATCTGATCCAATGTTCTATATACCAAAATTTACTTTGACGTATGGTAATCTTATAGGAACTTTGAAATACATTCCAGAGGAAAAAGTAGGAATGGAAACCTTAAGTAGTATAGTGTTGCCACTATATGTTATTTAAGCTTCTGCCTTTCTAATTCAAGTAGGATATCCAACAGTGAAGAAAGATTCCACTGAAGATAAATCCTGAGAAGGAAAAGTTTCCCATCCTATAGAAAAGAAAAAACAAATCCGGCCCCCCCCCCCACCCCCACCCCCCCCACCCCCAATTCTTTTTCTCCATTGTGCTGAAACCTATGTCCTTTGAAAGTTTCTAGATGGACAAATCCATGTGGTTAGGAAAATCTTATGAAAAGCAGGAGGCCCAGCTACAAAGTTAGTGCTTTAAGAAACAGTTCATAATTAATGTCTGATAAATCTGAAATACAGATATTTCCAAAAGAGGAATCAGAGAGTCTTTTATAAGAATGTCCATAAAGTTGGGGGTATGACCAGTATATAGGGAAATATAAATGCAAGCTCCCAATATCCAGGAAATAAAATATTTGAATTTAGGCCACTCACAGTCTCAGTAGATGTTGGACTTCGGTTATTTCTTATTTTCTCTTTCTTCAGAAATATCTTTTTGCAGAAATGCATACACAATTTTCCTACTAAATCTTCCCTATCAGCAATTTGATATAACAACAATCCAACAGTATTGTATATGAAGCATCAGCTTAGCCCATATGTAATCTGACCTCAAGTTAAATCCCAATAGAGAACAGAAAAGCACCCACCAAGCCCAACAGCTTGCAAAGAATAGCTCGCTTTTTGCATGCTGTTTTTCTACAGGAACTCAGTTGTGTCTTGTTAAATCAAAAGCATACCCATTAAAAAGACTGAAAGAACACAAATGAAGAATTTTTTGATCTAACTACATGATACTGATATTCTCTACCACACTTTCACTAAGGTTTTTAAGATAAAAAATGTCAAAAGAAGGTTCTAAAAGCTGCTCTACAGGTTTTAAACCTGGTTATTTTAAGCCTCTGTAGCCAATTGAAATTTATTGATCTGTATTGAAAGTGCTGGCTGCTACAGAAAGCAAGCAAGACAGATTCACGCACCACCATAGGATCCCTACATGTGGCTTGCAAAGCCTTTGCATCAGATCCATGAAGGGACTTTTTAAGTCATGGCTATCCAGACAAAATCCTCTAATCCCCAAGACTGAGCTGGTGACCAAATACCTTGCAAGAAGAGAGTATGAGGGCTGGAGCTTTCTGCTGCCTATTGTTCCCTCTTGGTCTGCTCTCTCAAGACCTAGTAAACAACCAGGACTCAGGAGACTCCTCAGGCTGCATATTCCAAACCCAGAGGCTCCCCATTACCACTCAGAGGAAGAAAAACCCACTACATGATTTGTATCAAGGGTGCCACTTCTAAAGGAATTAGGAATAGGGACAACCAGGCTGACCCAACTTGCTATGCATGCTTCCCATGCAGAGGTGAAGGCAAAAGAGCTAGACTGGGGAAGGCAGAATACAGTGGCAAGAGCTATACCTGGGAGCTGGGGAAGAGTAGTGGTGGCAGGAGAAAAGAATTTTTTGGCTGATGCAGCTGTGACAGGAGAAATGTGACAGAGAATCTGCACTGCAGATTAATTTTGTCATTAATTGTGTTCACCTCCTGTTATCTAGCTCTTCCTTGAGTAAAAAAAAAAAAAAAAAAAGGTAAGTCCCACTGTACAGCAAGCCTCTTTACAGTCATGTGTATGGACCATTTCTTTAAAATTAGCCTTCCTTACTGATTCTGGTTCTGGTCCACTGATGTTACCAATGCTGGAAGTCAATGCCCCAGCACAGGTTTCTTGCTAGCTGCTGCCATGGTTTTAAGTTAATTGGACCTGACCCTAAAAGCCTGCTGTGTTAAACATGTACATGCTCTTCGCAGGAGTAATATCCATATTGTCCAGATGTACTCAGAGAATAGCTAATGAACAGGATAGGATACCTGAGCTGGGCAGTCAACATATTGCCTGAGCACTATGTCCCTTCTGTCGTGGAGCATGCGCTGGCCGGAGGAGCTACAGCACCCAAATGTCTCCCTTTAGGAAAAAGCAGCTTGCAGTTGGCCACAACTCTATGGCCATGATCTGGACTGTGCTTATCCACTGCATTTACAATCTTGCCTATACTATAATAATCAAGTACACACAACACATGTGGAAAATAGAGTACTTCAAACATTTTTCTGTATGCAGAGTTGTCCCACAACAGCTCCAATTAAGTAGCCAGACAACAGACAGAGGGTCAGATTTCAGATTGCTACTGTGGTCCATTCACAAGATGACAAATATAAAGATGTATGCTTTCAACATGAGTGGAAAGCAGAAAGTGAATGCAAGTTATAAATATTTCATGTAAGTAAAATCAAAGGAGGCAATTGCTTTGCATTCTGTTATTCTCTTTTACCTCTTCCAACTATATTGTCTTTGGTGGAAACAAAATCAGACCATGCTCTTTGATTTTACTTGGACAATTGAGAAGAGATAATAAAGTTCAGATACATCAGAGTCAAACTAATTTTTCCCCTCATGCTTTCTTAGATGCTGGGCTTTACAGTCATTCACTGAAGAAGAGATCCTGACACTAGCTACAGGCAGTCACCACTAAATGGATTTGGCATCTGGATCAAGTTTTACAAGTAGTGTGCTACAGTAGCTGGCAACAAATGCTTGTCCTAGTACAACATTTTTGTTTCTTTAATTTGTCCTTTATTCTTACTTTCTAGAGTAAGTTACTTTTCTGGCAGTCTCTTTGTACTGATTTCTGTAGCAACCTTCACTGGCAGATTTTTCTTACTAGATTGACAGGGTGCAGTTTTTGCGCTGTGAACTGCACATTCAAATGGGGGCATTAGGTCTTTGTCTTCCTGTCTGTGAAAGGACCTTGCAAAAGAGTCTGGATCTAGTTATTCACCCTCAGACAGTAGATTTTTAAGACAGCTTGCCTGCACAGGCAGGAGGTGAAATAATCTTTCAAATACAAAGGGCAGCATTCTAATCTGCCAAAGCTCCACAGAGTGTCATGATAGTTTCTTCTCAGTTCCCTATTGACACAGTGCAAGTCAGGCTGAGAGACAGAGAGCACAATTCTGATTTCAGGGGTTCCCTAGATTTCCCTAATTATGGATTACCTCTACCTTGAAGAAAAAATAAAGTATTAACAACAACAACAAAAAAGTTTCAGGAACTAAAGGAAGAAAAAGTGTTAGGCATATTTTGTAATAATTTAGTGTGTGCATTCACCCAGAGAGACCATCATGAACTTCATTAAATAAACCAGCTTACGTACACTGTGTGCCAATTAATGCATTAATCTGCAGAAAGGATATGCTATTTAGGCTGCAGTCCCTAGGCTTCTAGGGTTTGGATGGTGCAAGCTAATGATACATTTATACTCAATGTAAACTCATTTACACTCATTGTATAAATGTTATGCATAACTTCTTGTAACTTCACAGACAAAACATATTTTACCACTATTATGGAAGCAATAGATGAATCATAATTTTATTTCAGATTTTTAATATCTTTTACATCCACAAGAAAATGTGCACTACACATACCCAGAATAGTTTCTGAGCCACTTACATTTTGCATCCTCTTAGTTTTAGGTTCCATGACTATATTCTGTTTCCATTAGGAAGCATTTTAGTTATGATTAGGTCATTTGTTTATTTAATGCAGGAGTGGTTCTACAAGATGCCGTCATTCCTTTAATGCTAAGAAGTTCTAGTGTTATGGTGTTACATTACAATAAATAGAATGCATTCTCCATTAATCTTATTTTGAATATTCAGTTCCTACACACTATAATATGGTAATGATACATGCATGTAATTGTCATGGGCATGCAGTTTCTAGCAGCAAACAGCACAAAAAGATTGATATATTGGAAAAGTCAGGCGGTCTCTAGTCTAATCTCCTGCTCAGAGCATGAGGTCAAAAGAGGTTCAGGCCTCTAGGCTTTATCCAGTCTGGGTTTGAAAATCTCCACAGATGGAGATGTTACCTTGATTTATTTAATTTTGTTTAAGTTAGACCCAAGAAGAATTACGGAAGTAGGTTTAATTTTTTGACAATTCAAAACCCCATCCTGAAATACATTTGAATTTGCAGGGGATGATTGGAAAAGCAGAAAGCAAACATTCTCACATGGAAAATATGCCACTGTAATGTCTTTTTATGATAGGAGTGAATAGAGCTACACAGAAGCCTTTGTTCAACTTTGGCCCTACAAATTATTATGTCTCAAAATATCATGCCTGAATATTATGCCTATTGGAGAAAATCATCTGTGCACCTGAATTTCTTCCATCTATAATGCAGAATAAAGTTACCTAATTATCCTGCAGGGGTGTTGGGACTCCTACTTCATTAGCATCTTCAAGGCATTTTGTCACTTTCAGGTGGAAAGCACTGATACTGGCAACAGCAGCAGCACCACGTCAATATACAATGAGGTCACTCTATAAGGGAGGATTAATGGCCTAGTTTTACCTTTGCAAATGATAGTAAATATACCTTAATGAGAGTTGGCAGACAGTCACTGCACTGCAGGTAAGAATGGCCCCAAAAGCTGATTTAGCAGACAAAATGTTCAAGAGCAGAAATAATTTTAGAAGTCAGAAGAAAAAGTTGAAACTTGAGACACTGACCCGACTTCCACAAACTAGTGCAAGCAGAATACGGAGTGTCATATGCATAGCCTCTGTGCCAGTGAGTAATTTCTGCCACTCCTAACACAGATCTGCCCACATTCAGGCAAAATTACAGGGTTTTGAGAAATTACATTTCTTGTACATTCAGCAGATGCTTAGATTTTGACTCCTAAATTCTCAGAAGATTTTATCTATAATGGCATGGTACAATGAGGACTTTTTCTCCAGCTGAAGTTCAGGGTTCCTGTGGGTAGGTCAGGTTGACTTTATAGGTCTCCTCCATCTAATGTTCTCAAATGTGCAGTAACATGCTGGGTAAGGTTTATCTTTACATGTTACAATAATCATTAAATGTGCAAGCACCCCATTTTTCACAGAAGCCATGCACCAAAAAGGATAAGCTATGAGATTGAAAGGGTCCCATGGAGAAATGCCATGCTTTGTTATCTGCATTGCAGGCATCTCTTATTCTTTTCTGTGAAGGTTCACAGACTGAAAGGCAATCTTGGCACCTGCATACAGTGCTACCAAGAAGGCACCTGAAACTTCACTTCATGGCTCAAAGTGCCTTACACTTCTGGCAATACAAAGACCCAGCTTCAAGAATAATTTACCCCAGACTTTTACCCCAAAACTTCCCGATTTACCCTGGAAAATATGAAATTAAATCCCCATAGAACAAGCAGGTAAGAGGATCCAGGTCTGCTACTTTTTGACACATGTCCTAAATGCTAGATTGTTGGACTCGATGATCTTAAGGGTCTTTTCCAACCTAAATGATTCTATGATTCTATGATAAAAGAGGTCGGACACATCCTCTGATAGAACAGCTTTTTGAAAGAAGAGTGAGACAGTCATTTTGAAAGGCAAAGATTATGTCAAATTAAATTATTTCAAGGAGGTGATCTTTGGAAAATGTCTGTAGTGAGCTTGCATTTACTTAAAACAAAATGTGATCCTACGTTTTGTTTTAATGCCACCTTGGTTAACATTTAATAATTATTATCTAACAATGATTTCATAAAAAACTCAAGACAAACAAAAAATGTTTCACAAAACTGAGGAAAGTTAACTTAGATTATCAGTCTGCCTGCATTTGAACAACAAAACATGAATTTCAAAGAAATAGCTAAATCAAACATTATACTTAAAAGGACAAAATTTTGCCTTTCTGTGAATTTCAATCTTATCTTGAGGGTTTTTTTTTAATTAATGAAGACATTATTTCTCGGTAGGCAGTAAAATTATTCACAAGGACTCAGAAAAAGATATAAAAAACCTTGAGATTCTGCTACAGTGTTTACTACTAATATTTTTGTCTTAACACAATAACCAAACCTTGTGGGTCCTGTGGGATTTGCAATATATGCACAATATACAAACTTGGTGCCTCCACTGGTAACCAACCATTAAATTTTCTCCTCTCCTTTTTTGAAAACACAGTTACAGAGATGCAATGACCCTGCTTTCAATGCCTGCTTTCAAAGCTAATCATGAGGGATCATTTTTCCATAGGAAAGTGAGCCGGGATGTTAGCTCTGGTTTTCTATCCTTTTTTTAATCCCAAATACTCTATGAGAAGGAAATACATAATAAAGGGCATGTAATGAAGAACAATATGCTCAAGCCTTTCCATTGCCCCCTTCTAGGCAACACGTTGAGCAAACAGTGGGAACAACCGTAAGTGTGAAGAGGCTGTGAGGAGTAGAAGAAGGGAGCTGAGGAGAGCCAAAAGTATCTTTAGGTGTCACTTGCTACAGAAAACACTTCCTAAAAAATCCTATTTCCACATTTCTCTGCTTCAGCCAAAACTTAATCCACGCGATTTCTTTCACAGACTTGAAACCATGTGCCCAAATCAATGCATTCTAAAACAGAAGAGAGTGAGAAACATCTAGGAACATTTCAAAGATGGAAAAAAAGAATTAACAAATCAGGAAATTCAAGTCAGTCTCCCTACAGAAATTAGAAAAATAAGAGGAGTCTAATAGAAACATTCTGTTCTGAAAAGTATTGTTGAAATGTTGTTTCAATTTTCACCTGTTTACCCTTCTTGAAAATTTCTAGCCTAATCACTTAGAATTTCAAAAAGAAGAGGTTTTTTGTATTAAAACCCCCAAGTCTTTCCAGTGAAAAAATGGCCCCACTGTGAAGTAAACATGCAAATATACTAAAAGTTGTACTTGAGATACAGTGATTATCATTAAACTGCTGAGAAGTTAACATTATGTATAATTTAATGCAATTGTTTCCATCATACGGCTGATTGCTATTCTCCCTGCTGCAAACAGGAAATGACTTCACAGAATCAATCGGTGACTGCTGACATCTTAATGGAGATGACTATAATGTAATTCTGTCTCTACACAGCACAACTACTCCTTCAAGTATATTTTCTATTGATATTTTGTAAAATTACCTTCCACCCAGTATGTTTCAGGATCTGGAAAGCACGCTTTTGCACCCTGACAGCTTCATGATGAAGTTGTACGGTGTCTTACATAGTATTTCTTAATGTTTAGGAGGACACACACGCAAACAGAGAAATGAAACCTAATCTTTTCATAAATGTCTCTTGCTAGCATGACACTATCCACAACAGTAGTACCTGCTGTTTTCATTTCTCTTAGATTCATTTATACAGATCCTTCATTATCTCAGTACTTCTTATGTAATCTACTTAAAAATGAATGCATATTTGGCCAAAGGATATAAATATGGAGACAACCAATAAAAAGTCTGACTCCGGAGAGAATTACATTATCTGTGCAACAATACTAAGTAACAACACTAGTTGAATAGGGAGCCCCATTTAGCGAGAGAGATATATATGTATATATACATATTTGTAAGTAATTATTTACAGAATTGAGAACCAAAAGATTATAAAAGCATTGTGGTCAATCAAAGCATGTTTGGTTGGTTTAAAGAGGGTACAGAGCACAAAAATTGTTAATTAAAAGACAGAATATGTGGGCTGGGGAGCCAGGTAGGAATGGAGAAAAGTGTTTCAACACTGTAAGTTAAAAAGAAGCAAAGACAGAAACACCTGAGGATGTCTGCTGAGGATATATCAAACCAATCAGCTGCTTGGATTCACTTGAAAAAAGTTGCCTCTGTCCATGACTAGTACTTTCATTAACTAGGAATAGCACAGCAAAAAGGTCAGGGAGCAAGTTTCCAAGTGATTCACGATAAATTCCACATTGTTGTATTCTAGTTCTGCCACAGAAAACTTACAACAGATTTCAGTTGCTGCTTTGCTAAAAATAATAATAATAAAAAGATCCCTGGTATTTTATTCAAAGATGAGAACTAATGTACTGTGAAAAAAGGAGTTCAGTACAATATTATATTAAAGGACATTTGCCTTTTCAATCTTCATTTTACAGGCCGTTTAATATTTTGTTAAATGAAAACTGACCCTGGGAAAAAACCCAACATGTCCTCAACTAAATTAAGATGGATGTAACATAGCATACAACCCTGTTCCTGTTCTCTGAAGTTACCATGGAAATAATACATAAAGTACAAATTACTCCCATGGGAAATTGCTAGAGAACATCTTTTGAGCACTTCTAAAAGCATTTAAAGCGACTGAAAATACAAACTTCTTTTCTAAAATGAGCCATAAGTGAAACAAAGAGTGATGAGGTGATAACTACTTAATTGATTGAATGGGTTGTCTATCTATCAAGAATTCCTGCAAGCCATCACAATTGCTGTGTAGAAGAGAATGGTACGGTATCAAATTTAGAAGATGGAGGTAAGCACTTCTACATCCTCTGAACTTCTCCCTAGCAGCTCTGATTCAGCAAAACACGCATTTTTAAAATCAGGATCCAGACCCTTTCAAAGGAAAGCTTGTAATTTGGAATATATTTTGCTTCCAGCCTATATGTAATCCCATAGAGTCAAATGATGCTCACATTCTTAATTTTATCCCTAGCTTAAGTGCCTTGTAGAACTGGGGCTATGGTAGAGAATAAAAAGAAGCTGATCTGGGTATTAGAATCAGGTTTTCTGCCAGGCAGATGGGAGCATTTCAATGAGAAGGGGTATATGTATGTATATTTTACTTAAGCAGCGGTATATATCCAGGTGGTGATGAAAGACATCATGTGAACCATTATCAGACAGCACTTGGCCATCTGTGCAAAGCTACAGTTTTCTTTAGTTAATTTTATGCTCGTTACATATAGTGATAGATGACAAGAATTAAGTTCTCTGAAATCGTATTATTTATGGATAAAATTAAAGAACAATAAAAGATAAATGGGGTAGCTGTGGCCTAAATGACAACCATATGGATAATAAGATTTAGCACACGATAGGGAAAATTTTCAGTGGGGTGAAATGTAGTCTGATGTCTATTAACAAGGTATATTTTGTCACTCTCTAATTTCCAAAGCAAGACAAGGAAGCTTAAATGAAATTCACTCACAGTGTGGGCTGATCTCCAACTGCTAAGCTCTGTGGGGCATATGTGGGGCTAAATTATCTTCTAATTACTTTTGTTCTATTCTACCTTTTTTTTGGTATAACTTGCTACCCATGGATTGTAAGTAACTTAATGAGGTTTTGTAAATGATATAGCGAACATGTTTCTTGGCTTGAGGGCATGACATGTATTTTTGATTTGCTTCTGACCTGATTTCTGAACTGTTTGCTTGATATGGGACCAACTATTCAAGGAACCATGAAGTTTTGCTGCATTAACTGCTACTGATCTAATTATAAATTTGCTTTAACTGCTTTCTTACTGAAGAATTTCTAGCAGCTGGAAAGTACTGCATTTTCATAATTTTTTAAATATATACACCATCTTAGAAAAAATATTTGTATTAGGATTCAAGTTTCTTCTATTCACTGTAATGTATATAGGAGCTCAGACCTGGACCAAGAATCCATCCTAGTTGTGGGGACTGTAAATTTTCAAAATCCTAGTCTACAGGGCATCCTGTAGACAGCTGTTTTCTTCTTTCCTTTCTCAATGTTATATTGCCATAAAAATGTATTAAATGCCATTTTCATACTACTTTTTCATACAACCATTAGCTTTGATTTTCATATGGTTCATATGCAATCATAAATATGATAAAATGACTACAGGTGCATGGGCACATTCTTTGTAGTAAAAACTAGTCTGCATGAAAAGGTTTTAATATCACTATTTACTGAATTTTATCAATTGAATTATTGAATTTCAATACAATTATTGATAAGCCAAATATAAAAATACCGTAGAGACCCTGAGATTCTTTAAGGTCTTTCAGTAGAAGTCAGACCTAGTAACAACGTTACACAATGTTTTGGTAGACTTGGCAGTGTTAGGTTTATGGTTGGATTTGATAATCTTAAAGATCTTTTCCAACCTAAATCATTCTATGACTCTGATTCCTTTTATTTCACAGGCTACTTATGGTTCATCAGGTATTGTTTTCCTTCAGTGCCGTTCCCTTCTGTCATTGCCAGTTACCATGCCTGCAAAGGCTATAATTTTAAATGTAAAATGTAAGCACCAGCCCTATCACTTGAGCTATCTATGGAGGTTTGGATCAAAGAACAAAATTTTTTATTTTGGTCTGAATTAGGTCTCTGATTGGTCCCGAATCAGAGAATCTTTATGAATGTAGAACTTGTACCAGTTGTTTTTCTGCAGCACTCACATGTTTTGCATGACATCAGAAGCTTTAAAACTGGTAAAAGGGATGAAAGAAGGCAGGGAAAGGGAAAGTATACTTTCATGCCTAATTGGTTAATTCTATGGCTGGGAGATATCATCTCCATCTCTCTCTAGTCGTTAATGACTAGAACTTTATTTTATTATGAAATACGTACAGTCAGGTCTCATGAAAATATACAATTTATTTTTATTATTATTACTTATTATTTATTACTATTTGCTGTTTATTACATTTGCAAATGTATTGAGTAGTATGAACACAGCTTAGCATGAAAAGACTAATTAAGAATCATGATTAAAGGTACATTCAAGGAAGTTCCATATTCAGAGGGGAATGATGCATTTGCATTTTCCCTTTTAAAAAACAGTGCCGAAAGAACCCAGAGTTGGGGAAAACTTTGAGTGATACTTATTTAAGAGGTCTGGTCTAGTAATGTTAAATTCTGATTGAATTATAAAATAAAGATTAACTAGATGAAATTTCTAAAAAGTCATGAGTAAGATAGTAGAGGAGATTTATATCCCGAGCAATTTCAGTAAGAAAATGCAGTTTCAGAAAACTCTGTAGGTGCCAATTCTCTCAAAGTTATCAAAAATGTGAAAGCAGCAAAGGAAGATCTTCAGTGAATTCAGTGAGAACACACAGGGATTCATGTTATTTTATTTTCCTTTTTACAATTGCATTCCAAACTTAGCAGTTAAATACTTAGATATTTGTTTTATAGTCAAGTTTGTTTTCACTTTAGTAGACTTGTTCAATGAGCACACAAAGCCATCTGAACACAGAAGGCAATCTGTTTTCTCGTATTCCAAATAAAGCCATACTGCAGCCACACCTCTTGGGTTTCTGAAACTCAAAATGAACTTGAGAATCCTTGGAATTGGGTCTTGTTTCCCACTAAACTCCAAGACTTGGTTTGAGGTCCTGCCATAGCAAATCCTTTGATGATGGTCACTTTTTAGGAAGGGGCAGTCAGAGGGTGAACCCTTTTGTTACAGCTCCAGTTGTGTCTTGGCTAAGTTAAGGAAAAATATTTAATGCCCATTCCTTTTTTAGGCAATGTAGGAAAAGTTTGTGGTAGCTACATTTTGATTCCAGTCCAGCTAGGAAGATAAGCAATATGGAGATCTACTATCAATATATTCCAGAGAAAACTGGAATTTCATTTGTTATTGCTTGGAAGAAACTCTGTTTTCCAGTTGTGAGGATACAACATTTGTTCTATTTCTAGTCGGACTCTGTTTGCCATATGGTGTAAATAGGATTAAGGAAACTGGAAAGATCACCTTGCTATTTTGATGTTATGATTAATGTTATTGGACCCATGGGAAAAAACACTTATATGAATAATATTAAGTAGTTTAAAGCTGATTATCTGTCTGATTACAAAAGGGACTAAAACACTGCAGAGTAATTTAACTGCAAAGATAACTGTAAATAAAAATTGTATTAACAATATTTTTGTTATCAGAAAAGTAAACAGGTGTGTTTTCTTGGAGCAGAGCTGTCTTAGCAAACACATGTGCTGATTTTTACCCTGATACTTCCAGTCACGTAAAGACCATCTGTTCATTCTTTTAATTTCCAATTAGTGCTACTGACTGATTTATTTCATTAATCTCTCCTACAAGTGTTTCTTCTAAGCTTTGCCTGCATGTGTGTTCTCCTTTGATAGAATAAACCTGGAGGAAATATGGCTGCTACCCTGAAGTAGCTAACTGCTCTTCCCACTCAGGTATCCTTTTCAACATCCCGAGGCATACAATATTAAGATATTGTTCTGAAACCTGTGTACTCCTTCTGCAAATATTGTGTAGCTGTTCATAAGCATTCTTAAAAGGTGCATCAATAAAATGGATGGTTTGTTCCAGTGCACAGCTAAGCACCATAAATAAATAATTTATGAGATTAAGGAGTCATATACCTTCAACTGTACTTTTAGTTTAAAGCCTTTCTCTACACCCCCATGACCCATTTCTTAAGGGACTGAATACAATTAACAAAAGCTCCCAGGAAAAGATCATGTTATCAGGGAAAGAATGGTATGCATACTGTGAGTAATATGCCAAGGAAAGATGTAGGGGAAAAAATTAGCTGTAGAACAGTTACCTTTCTTTTAAAGCACATGTCCATAACTCATCAGCTTGATCCACAGTTTAGGAAAAATCTTAGACTACTCATTGGTAAGAAGATTTCATAAATGAATGAAGAATGTCCTCTTCATTGATGAGAAGAATCTATTCCATTCTTGGCAGATGATGACCTGACATCATCTGATTGTTCTGAAATTACCTCTCCACTGTACTAAAGCAATACAAACAATCTAGACAGGAAGCCTCTGTCACTAAAGCAAATCCATCAAGAATAAAAAAGTGGCTGGTCACGTCTCCAGCACAGTCATTTACCCAAGGACAATAAAGCAGATGTCTCATATCTTCCTCATTTCATCTATGAAATAAAGTTTAAAGCCTCAGTTCCTGACTTCAGAATACCAAATGGTCTGGGCAATTGTAAGTACCTCACTTCAAACTCTTAGACAAAGTCTGTAGTCAAACCTGGATTCCTCTAGAACTGTTAGAGACAAACATAAGGATAATCTGGGCAGCTAAGAAGGCTTTCTCAAGGATGAGTCAGGATCTGAAGTGAGATGCCAGAGGATCTAGGGATTATCACATACCGCCCTAGAGAAAATAACTGACAGTTATCAATGATAATTAGACAAATTCAGAGTTTGCAAACAAAACCAGGACACAAGCTATGATCAAAACCAACATATATGCAGTTGTTTTAGTTTTCATCCTTTTTTTACCTTGGTACATCAGGGTTATGTGTATATATTTTTTTAACTTAAAAAAAAATAAAATCCCACTCATTAAATAAAATATCAGATGACAGTGATGAACATTTTGAATTCCTGAAATGAGGGTCTACAGGGCAAGAAAATTGTTCAGATTTGAGAAAAAAAAGCTATTTTCCTTCCTCCCTGCCCCATTTTCTTCCATGTCCGGCTTAATGGAAACTCCAATTATTGAGGATTCTTGTATCTTCTAGTGGTCATTAACTGGAAATCTATATAAGTTGGTAGAGAATAATATTTACTAATTTTCTTGTGAAAAATCCTAATTAATGCAGTTGACTTCCTTATGAAAGCATCCAAGATTATCCAGCTGGGTGCAGGAAGTTTGCATTCTCTAAATTTTTGTATGATGATGGCATTTTACTAAAGAATTCTGGATTTTTTAAAATTTAAGGGAAGGATTCATAGTTTCTTTTTCCCTTATACATAAATTATATAACACTGCCCATTCTGTCTAATGCATTTTCTGTCTAATGTGTTTTCAGTCTATTCACAGTGACTCTGATGTTAAAAAAAGAAGCTGTATTCACACAGACAATCCCTGTTCTTACGCATATATGCATAAATACACATCCTTACACCCAAAGCTTTGTCCTTTTTTGATTGTTGCAAAAAGAAAGAATAAAACCTCTGCTCTGAGATGATGATTCCTTTCAAATAAAGAGCAAAGATGTATGTACTGTTCTTATCTCACTGGGAGGAGAAAGAAATTACCTTGATGGATTTATGAAGAAACTTCATATTCATATTCAGTATAAATCTGTACTGAGATTATTCTCACTTTACTTACTTTGTGTTGATTACTTGTGTTTAACATCATTTATAGAGAAGCTGTTTCAATACAACTTTTAATGTACTTAGTTACATTCATAAAGTATTCAAGTGGTTTGGAAATAAATATGTGCTATAAATTTCACACTGACAATCAGAATAGTAAAACTCTACTACTAGCAAATATTTTATTTCCACAACTGCAGTGTCACACTTTCACAGAATGAATGAGATGGTGAGATTATCTATAGAACTAGCCTAAATGTGTTGAACTGTATGAAATATCCATCCTTATACAATATCAATACACACGGTAAGAGAACATACATGTAAAAAGACAGAACATCAGGATATTGAAGTTATCTGACCAACTTTTTTTTGTAGTTGTGTCTTTTTGTGTGGAATTACAGCCTTAAATAACTCTGATTTGTAGTATTTATGGCTGTATTGCTGTGAGAGTTCCAAAGCTGTGCTGTTTTGCATAGCATGTGGTGGATGCTTGCTCCCCTAAGAGTGATGCTAGCATCACTTACAGATTTGGAAACAGGGCTGCTACAGTTCATTCACTTGCATCCTCGATGTGATGTTACCATCATCAGAACAAATTAATTAATGTCTCTGCTTAAAAGCCTGATTGTTTAGGTCAAAATACACTTTGCAAGAGTGGATACCTAAGGTTGATCATGAATTGGCATAAACAAGCATAATCTCATGTTTATGCTTACGTCTTTATTGACTTCAATATTGTCACTTTGATTTACATCAAGTGAGAACAAGTTTCACTATGTTTCCCAGGTCTGAGCACTGACATTTTAAGACAGTTTCTGGGGACACAAATCTGAAACAGAGATTCAAATCTTAAAAATGAACTTTCTCTTGCTTTCTGGACATTGGGGTTTCTCATTCTGCACAAAAATTGCAGTTTGCAAATGAAAATGAAGCATATTACCTGGTTACATATTTTCCCATGTGATCTGAGAACCAAACTTGGTATTTTTCATCCCATCCATCTTTCCAAGTAGGAGGGAATCTTCAGTTACATGATGCCTAACTTACAGCTAAGCAACACTTGTTTTCAACATATGACCCTGGTGAAACACATGCAACTGCTGTGCTGCCTTCTGGCAACAGGTTCGTGTCAGGAAGACAGTTCACCTTGATGACCAGAGGCTGGAGTTATTCTGCACCTTGGACAATTACAAAACCACCTCTTTTTTTATGCAAAGAAGACCAATTTGTCTAGAAAAACAGTAAGACATGACGATTGCTGAACACCCTCATGCTGTTTTTACAAACTACTTTTCAACCTATACCCAGTCTTTACACAGCTGAGGATTTGATTGCTCTTCAGTGATTTATGCTGTCATTTCTCCAGGCCAGAAGAATGACTTGCTTCATTAGACATCAAAAATTTGCCATATCATTCCCTTTAGCCAAGAATATTTTAAAGAAAGATTTACTACTCAAAAGAATGCTATTTAAGTATTGAAGCTATGAATATTTGTTAGAGTGTTGCTGTGTTGTCCATAAGGTACACCATAACATTTTGTTAAAAGCTTTTAAATACTTGTCTTTTATCTGCTGCAATAGCTTTCCCCTGGGTTTATACATGACCACTGACATAGCAGAAGTATTAGGAAACCTTTTACTTTTTACAAAACATTCAGTATTTAAATCTTTTCAATTTTAAATCAATGCATTATTTAAACTACATTAACTGTTAATTCAATTCATACCTTGAACTTATGCCAGTATTTAACTGTATTACATTTTCAATACCAGAGGAAAAATGAATTTTTCCTTTGGTTGGAAATGTAGTCCTTGCAAAGAATCACTTCTAATGAAGCTGTACTTTTGTCAGTATTTATTTGGACTAAGAAAAAAATACAGGATATTTTAATTACTAAGTAAAGTGCAGTCTTAGCAATTTGCTTAAAGGATATTTCCTACATAAACCATTTTTTATAAATAATGTCTCAAAAGATGCTATTACTTTCCAATGCTAGATCCAATTGTTAATCATCTCTATGTGAGCCATTCCAACCCAGTGTCCCCTCAGACTGCAAAACCGTTCAAACTATGTTTGTTAAAAATAAGGTGGACATTAGCATATCTCTCAGGAGCACTGTTTAACCTTAATAACTAAGCTGTTTATTGAACCTGAGATCACACTGTAGGGGTTTATCTGTACATTTGTTCCAATAAGATAAGATTCAACACCTGTGGCAGTGCAATTTGAAATTTGTTTTCTGAATTTCCCTTTCTCAAGCAAGGGCAAACCCTCTTCTGCTGCACAAACATAGAAATACAACAGCGAACTCTAAGTATATAATGTATTTTCTGAAGGAACACTCCCAAACCAGCACAATCCTCCCAATAGGGGAGATGCAGCTAGCCGTTGTAAAAGACTATGTGTAAAAGCCCCTAGAAATCCCACCTCCCACTGAAACAAAAAATACACACAAAGAGTGTATAGCAACAGACCTGGAGCACCTGGGGTGGGATTGATCTCACCTAAACCTAACTAACAGCGTCTCCTCCAGCAGAATTCAGGTAATCCAAATTAGACTTTTACAGTAGATTGAGACTAATTCCACTTAAGAGTGCCTGTTTTTCTCCACTGAGTGTAAAGAGACAATACCTGCGCTGCTGAATAAAACAAGGCCACGGAGAGTCCTCTAGCCTTTGGGCCAAGTGGCATATAGGTTGGCACGCTGCATGGCTCTAGCTACTGGATTCCTTTGGATCTCCTTGTTATCTTGCTCATCCTTATACATCACTGCTATTTGTAGTGTATGTTTTTTTCATTTCAAACTGTCTGATATAGCACTGTGGTGCAGCCCACTAGAGTGGACATTTTTATAGTATGAAACTGAGTTGTCGTTTTTTTTTTTTTCACAAGTGCCAGAAGGCAGCATGAGGGCGACATGAGGGAATTACTGGCATTGCCATGGCACTCAGGAAGCGTGTAGGCTACAGAGAGCCAGGCCTGGTACAGTCCTTTTCATATCCTGTGTTGGGAACGGCCCCTCAGATGTCCTCCACAAACAGCTCTTGGGCACTGTCTTGCAAAGAAAGGACTAGGTGGCGTGGGCCAAAACCATGCCAGGAATGTGTGGTAAGGATGAGCAACACTCCATTTCTCAAGCCCATCCTACGGCCATGCTTTATTAAACAGTACAGACATAGCCAGTGACTAGGTCAAGAGTAGACACCTGGCTAAATCTGATGGTTCAATGAAAAAGATGAGCAGGAAGAAGTTAGAGCTTCGTTAAGAAAGAAGTAAATATGAGATGCATGAAGACAAAGAGTGAAATAAAAAGGCAGAGATATTTAGGAAAACATTTGCAAGGCCGATAAATCAACTCACAACATTAATCAGACTCTCCAAATCAATTTGTCTCTTCTATGAGAGTCTCTCATGTGGAATACATAAGAAACATGGGTACAACCAAGCCCTTTACTTGAAAATGACACAGGGTCCACTTGTGCACCATCACTATCTTTTGTAATGTTTTGAAATGCAGACAGTGGTTTGGATCAGACCTTATTATTTCTTATACACACTGCGGCTGTCCTATCCTCAGTATTGTTTGAAGTGGCTACTTAAGTAAGTGTCTGATATCAATGTTTTTCCTGCTCTTCATCCTGAGTAATTTGGAAACCGATATGAGATTATAGACTGCTGTCCCTTTTTGTTTAAATGGAACTCCTAGCAGATGGGGCACCTTTAAAAAAAAAAATAAATCTGGTTTTGGTTTGTTTTGACTTTTTTCTGGGTTACACAGTAATAAGAATCTTGCAGGTGGAACACAACTGACTGCATGTTTTCAAATATGAAGAATCAAGACCCTAAATATATTAGAAGTAAAAAATATATGAAGAAATAATAAATTACAGATATTTTTTATTTTCAGCTTTAAGCATTGCTGACCTGTTTTCTTAGAAGTCGCCTTCTCTATTACCATCAGTCATAGACCTGTGCACAGCAGGCTTACAGACCTCTTTGCATATAAATCCGAATAAAAATCAGAAAGTGCAAATTCTCAAGACAAGAGCGGCTTAAAAACTTGTTTTTTTAACTGGAAATACCAATGTTTCTATGGTCTCCATGCAGTTAATTTCTTCAAAAGATCCTGACACATGGAGAGGATGTGAGACCTGTCCACAAACTGCCACAGTGAAATACACAAATGGAAACCTAGCAGAATTCATGGACTTGTATATGTGTGCATGTATATACACATCTCTCTACCAATCTGTCATCTATCCATCCCCAGAGTCTCTAAACAAATTATCTGCTCAACTCTCTCCAATACCTTAAATTTTGTTTTTATTTATTAGTTTTATAGTGCTGATACTGTGCTGGGTAGATCAATTTTTAGAAGACTGTAGTGGCACTTCAGAGACATTAAACACTCTCTACTAAATGTTAGCAATCACCTTTTACTATGTCCTCATAGTTGAAGTCTTGATTGCTGGTTTCAAAACAATGCACATTTAAATTCAAATCAACGTTGAAATGACAAAGTAGAAATGGATCTAGAAGCCTCCCAAATGCCACTTCATATTGACTCAGCAGCAAAGGGGTAACCCACCTGATGCACACAATCAAAGGCACTGGACATTCTGAGCATGCCAGCTTGATATACACACCTTTCACCTTTCAACAATTTATTTATTTAGTAACCTTCAAAGCTGGTCTAAGAAAAAAAAAAATCTCTTTGATTTAACTGACGATTACTTTTTCCATCATCTCTATCAGAAATTTTTCATGGTTGTCACGACAGCTACTCATTTGGGAGTATATTTGGGAGTACGCATTTGGGAGCAATATTTGCAGGTATAAAACTTTATGAAAGTCAAATTACCTCCCAGAATTCATAAGGCAGTAACTCCTTTTTTGTAGGATTACCTAACTGAACATGAAGCATTTGGCAAGCATCAGGACTGGAAAGGGAAATAGAACAAGTTTCATCAAGGAAAAGAGAAACATTTCTTAAATCATCATATGGTCTATGATGGCATAACATGGTTTGGAACTGAGTTTAGTGTTACCCTGTTGAAAGTCACATCTAAGAGCTTTAACACCTTTTAGGAAGTTGGTTCATTTTCATGCGCGGTTCCATGTTTAGGTTCATGTAAGGCTTCAGTCCTTAAAAACAGCTGCAAAATAAATTTAATTAATTTATGTATATAATGACATACACAATGGTGTGTGTATGGACACAAGTTCCTGGTTTAGGTACATGATGGCTCATATACACTGTTTGGGAAAGAACTTCGTGGTATATTTGAGTGTAAAGCAGAGGTGTTTGTGTTTCCCTAAAACAGAGAAGAATTTACTGACATGCTTCCACTTAAATTACTTCTAATTGAACTTCAGAGGCAGCTTTACTTTAAGCACCTTTGCATATGCTTTCCTCAGTGGGGATATTTTTCTTAATCAAGATATTTATAAATACCGTGCTTCCAGCTCATATGTAAAATGGTCACCTGCTAATATAAACTTCTAACTTCTTAAAATGTGTCCTTTCCACAAAGTTATTCCAGGTAGTTAAAAAACATACTCTGCAAGTTAAGCTGTGTGTAAAAGACGAGTTTATGATTTCCCATCTATTCCATTAATCCCCAATTACTCAAAGTTTTCCCAGTTTCAGTGAGAGAAACATTTATATCTCTGGGAAATAATGATTTCTGTCCTTTCAAGTACACTCACCATATTCAGGAGGTTACAAAACTTCATTAAAGAACCTATGCTTAAGAATGAATAATTTTCTTGGATTACATTCTCATTACAGAATGTTCAGAAACTCTTACCTTAAGCCTAGCCGCCAACTGCTGCATGCCTTTGAATACATTTTCACAGACAAAAATACCTCAGCCTCAGCTATTAGAATATTAACAGCATAAGATTAACATTTTTGAATATAAATTTTAATAATAACAAGAACCCTTTTAACCTAAATTTGCCCTATTTTAACAAAATGGTTCATCAAAACAGTAATATCTACAACATAAAGAAAAATAATTGTGTAAGGAATCTAAAAATAATTTAAATTGTGTTGTACTGTGCATACAGCAGATGAACCCAGTAAATTAATACTTATCTAACAAATAAACTCTTGAAAAATAGGTCTTTGGTTTTTTAATTGTTGGTGAGAGACAAGTCTGGTAGCGTCATTCGCAAACAAGTCTGTATCGTGTTTAAAGCCTAGAAAATATAGTAGGAATGAAATTTTTTTAACATTAAAAAGATTGTTAGATGCTGAACCACTCAGAATACTTAAAGGAAAGACTAGAAATAAATAGGGTTTCCTAGGCATAGATGACCTATCTTTTTTAAAAAATAAACATAGTCCAGTTTTGAAGACAAACAAAATAGACAACAATAATGAACGTTCATTGTCCCACATTTTGTGAACCACCCTGATTATACTTAGCTTTTCTGATGTCTAAAGAGGAGGTAAACCCTGAACAATTTTTTACTGGGGTTAAGTGAGAAATTATTCTGTTAGTTAACATTTACCTGTAAATGTTCCACATCTAACGAGAAAAAAACCTGCTATTTTGAGTTAGACTTCTCACAAGTTTGGTTTTGTCTGAACATGGTAACAAAAGTAATTTTATGACAATGTAACTATCAATTCTCAATTATGTTTTTCCCAAGACAGAAGTTTTTTGTCCTAAAAATTTTCTCTCTCTCTCTCCATAAACACTTCTGCTCCTTATGTGGACTTGGCCTTTGACACCTCCAACTTTTTGACGTTTGTAGTGATCTTTCTGTCAGTTTCTTCTGACTTTTTCTCCACTTTGTGCCTTACAGTGAAGATTAAATCAAAGGCTTGGAGAGTGTGCATAGGGTAAATTTGCAGAATATAAAGTAATGAGACATGAAGTCTTCTGTTATTTCTACAAAATTTTAAACAAATCCAGCCTTCATAAAATTAAACTCATCTGCCATTAAAATTAATAGAATGCAAATGTCCTTCAGCCTTTTCTGGAAAAAAACCCACCTCAGCCTGTATCCAGTTTTACAGTTTCTAAACCACAATGAAACAATGCAAAATTAACATTCCTAAAGAAAACTTCAGTCTAGCTAGAGAGACATTACAATACCAGAACAATGTCATCTTTAGAAAAAAAGACTGTTTCTGTATGTAAAATGTATTTCTTTTGTATATCCCTTCATATTAGTAGAGTGTTAGTAAAAAATTCCCAGCACAGTGATAGGCACCATGCACACATATGTAGAAAGTACATATATATACATTACATATAGTAAACTTCATAATTCCAGTGGTAGACTATCACACATAACACTATAGTTCATAGCTGGAATCTGCTCCCAGAACTATATTTTTAGGGGTAACAAAGAAGGCACACAAAGGGTTCCTTTCTGGTAAAAATTTCCCTTTGTCTACAGTTGGCCTATAGCCTTGCAGCACATGCTCGCATGCAAAACTGATTTATTCAAGTGTTTTCCTTGCTGGTGGAAATCCAGGCTGAGGCCCCATGATACCCAGCCGCAGGGTGGATACAGGGTGCCCTGGCAGCTGGCTCTGTACTTGCGCGTGGTACGTGTCAGGGAGCAGCAAAGGGTACAAATGCCAATTCACGCCAAGATGTGGGTGTACGGTCCTGAGGCTACAAGGGCAAACTGAATTGCAGGCCTTCCCTCCAGGTTCCAAGGTGTTTAATAGAAAAGTAAATCTGTGCTTTTGTGTATTTAAGTAAATAAATAATAAACCATGAAGAGGATATTTCTTCCTGAGTACATTCTCATAGTCCATCCTGAATTGCGATGCAGACAACGTAAAGAATGAGTGTATCATGGCAACAGATTTCATGTTTATGTGTAAAAGAAAAGGGAACAAATAACTTAAAACACAACCTGATGAAGATATTTATAGCTATAAACATTTTTGTGTTCATGGAATAAACCTGCTTTATCCTAACTCCTTATTTAAATTTTTAAAAATAAGGTCTTTTGTCCTTTACCAATCACAGAGAGACTTGCAACCTATTCCTGAAAGAGTAATAATAAAGCAATTCAACTCAGGCACAACCAAGGTAGGGGGTGAAAAACAAAGCTGGGGACTCAGCTATCTATCTTTATTATTCTTATTATTGTTAAAGTCCCTGTGGAAACTTAAAAAGAAATCAATGAGTATAAACTGATATACAGATTTATGCAAACTCCTTTTATATGATTTGAGATATTTATACATCTACTTGTGCTCTTGCACATACTTTAAGATTTTCTTTTGACTGATTAAAAAAGCCAGGAATTATTCAAAGAACCAACAACCATCATTCGGTATGGTTTTTGTTGAGAGTTATTAAAATAAGGATGGAAAATATTGCTACATTCCACATTTACTGATAGTGTGCCCAAATCTTTCTTCCTCTGTGACATGGAAAGAAAGAAACAGAAGAAAGGGAAAATAATATGGTAAATGCACAGACATAAAAACCGTAATTGTGAAGCAGGAAATTTTATCAATTTCCCACTCATAAAAAAAATATTTTCAGTTCATGTGTAATTTCAGTGAATACATACTAGGAAGGTTACTTAGCGTTAAAGCATTCTTCTCATTTAAAATGACCAAGTTATTTAATAAATGTAATTTCTCTTTCACTTTGCATTTATCTGTAAATAAAGTTCATATTTTTAAGCTGACATGTATATGTATCATGTTCTTGGACATTTATGGAAAAAAAAATTATCTCTGCCTACTAGATTCTGAACTTTTCTCTGTGGCATGCAACAAAAGTCTGCTGTTCTCTCTACTTGTTTGGTCATGAACATCACAAGAGTTTGCTACAGTTCCCAGGCTGGCTAGCAAAAAAGGCAGAGAAGAGAATTTAGGTAAACCACTCCTGGTGTGATGATTTGCACACATTTTTTTTCAGTTGTAAATTCAACTTTCTTGGGAGAACTTGAAAGAAAAAGTACCTGTATAGCTTACAGGTTGATATAATATTTACTTTTTTATGTACCACATGTTACTATTTTGTTGCTTGTAACTTCTAAAGTATAGGACAGATCATTGTACCTTGTCCGCAGTGTCCAATTGACTTTCTGTATTCTACTTGTGTTTATCACTTCTCTCCTTCCTTTTGTAGAGTTTTAATCCTTTCATTTGTATGTTTCAAGTGAGAAGCCTTATTCTTTAATTTTTTTTTTTTTTTTTAGCTTTATCAGCTCTTGCCCATTCCATTATTCTCTCTGCTTTCTTCACAGAAGTTATTAAGTCTTTTTGGTTTCCTCTTTCTCCTGAATCTGCGCAATTAAGTTTGAGCCAGTTAAACACCTCACATATTCTTTTAATAGATTTCCTAGCATTACTCAACAGCGAACTTATCTGAAACCATGATCCTATTTTCTTAATCTGTCTAGCTTTCTTTGAGGTTCTACCCATTTCTTTTTTTCTTGAATAATCTGGATAATTTTGTTTCACCTTCAAATATGGAAATTTTTCTTTTAAATTATTTGTCAGACATCACTGAGCTTACTTCTGAATCTTGTCCTTGACACCCTACTACTAACAGCCATTGGTGAAGGACTTTATTGGATTCTCTTTCAAAGTGAAAATGGATTATGCTATTGTTTCTCTTCATCCACCACTTTAATCTACTGAAGGTTTGTAGACAAGAAATGAGAGAATGTTTGGTTTTGTTTTTCTCTAGACACTACTGAGAGCACTCTGTAGTATAATGTTTATCTTTTTCATAATTTCACTCTCCATTAGCATTTCAACTATTTGACTGGTGCTTAATTAAGATTCACTAAACTGTTAAAAAAAAACCAAAACAAGGTCCATGCATAAAATTTTATGAAAGAAATCTTTTTTGACATAGAAAAGAAAAGACCTATATACATATAAATTAGGAAAAAGAATATACTGTGTTACAGTTAGTCAGCCCAGGAAGTTGTTTATTTTGTGAGCTCATGCTTTGTCTAGTGACATTTAAAGAATGGCAATAAATAAGTCATTTCAGTAAGGGCACTAAGCTAGGCATAACTACATATGCAGTAACATAAGGATATAAAGCAGAAGAGTGACACCTGAAAATAATATTGCCTCAGCAATCACAGCTAGGCACGTTTTAAGAAAAGTCTATGCAGCCTCCCTCTCATAGTTTTCCTCCTAATTTCAAAAACTTTTTTCTGTATAATGGTTTTTAATTGTTAGTACTGAATGTTAAAACAGTTTTGTGTTATTCAAAAGTGACATATAGTGCTGTTGCTGAGCACTGTGTTTTAAAGAGCAACAGTAATAGTCTGCTAAGATTCACTGGAGCTCTAATGCTAGCTTTACACAGTTAAAAAGAAGTGTATATTTTTACATGAATTTTTGCCCAAACCCTGCCATTCTGCATCCAATGATGAGTCCAATGCTCTCATTCCATGGCTGGTTCTGGTCCAGCCTACACAGACAAAATGAGCATCTCATCATAAATTAAGTTAATGAACCTGGTGTAACTTCCATTGTTACCTTTGATAAGCAAATGAACACTATTAACAGTAAAATCACAGGTGAAAGGGAAAATATCTAAAAGTTCTCTAAGGAGGTAATTCACATTTACATTATCATGACTTTCATAGATGTCTGTAAAACTGACACCTCAGTCCTACTGAAAGAAAAAGAACCATTCACCCATTCACTTCCTCATGCCTGCAACTATGCCACATTTTTAGATTTTCAAAACCAAACTTTGCCTTTCTGTCCTGTGCATATACATATATACATATATATGTATGTACACATTTGGGTCTTTGTGATACGCTCCAGGGAGTGATCCTTCCCTTAACTAAATGAGTCCTGAATGATTCAAGCCCATCCTGCTCTTTCTAAATCAGTCTGGATGCATCTTCAAGCTATATATAATTTGGATGTAATAGGTATTTCACAAGCCTTTTCAACATACTCAGCGCACCATACATAGCATTTCTCTCGCCGTGTGACACCAGCTCTCATCAAGGGCTTAACAGAGGACACTTTAATTTTAGGGTATGAAACGTTGTAGCAGTGTTTTTACAACTCGTTAAAAATTAATATATCTATATGAAATGGACAAGCTAAATGGCTTCCTTGGTGCCTGTCAAGTTTTTGATTTGATGGCAGGAAGCTGAAAGCATGTGCTCTGTGCCGAAAGGCATGGCAACCTTCCCGCTTGTTGGAGCAATCCTTGGACCAGTCTGCACAGAGCCCCTCCTGACTCTTATCAGCAGACAGACACAGTTGGTCCACTCCAAAAGGGATTCCAGGAGTGATTCTGCATGCATGAAGTGTGAACAATCAGGAAGAACAGGTTTCTGGACTGAAAAATTCAATGATTCAAACTGACAGCGTAGGTGCAGCCTTTGTGAGAGCAGCATAAATCCATAGCACTGGCATAACAGACTCCTTTCATCACACACCACTCCCGTCTGAGCTCTAAGGAAGGCTATAGTGCGTGACCCCGATCAGAATTAAAATGGTGTAAAGTTCTCCTCGATCGCAAGATCTTCTGCTATGGAATCTATAGTGACAGACACAATATCTGAAAATTAGGTAGCCCACTTTTAAGGATATGGTGTTATAAATATGGTTGCAAGAATATTTGACATTTATCAATCTTATAAATGAGGGTTAATATTTAATTTCTAACAAAGTTTTATTCTCACAGTTATGATTATTAAAGGTACATCAATGTCCACAGCAGTCAGCATTTTCCACCTTTTTAAATTCTTCCCTCTTAGAAGCAGGATAATGACAAACTGGAACTGTGGACTAACCATGAAAAGGAAAGAGGAATTCAGGCATCTGCTGTAGAAATACACCCCAGCCACTCTGAGCAGCTGAGCAGTGCATATTAATTAAAAGACAGGCAACTAAAATCAAATATTTTCAACATTTTTGAAGTGTTGAAGTGTTTTCACTGCCTGTGTGTAAACTATTGATACTGCACAGTGAAATGTGTCTAAGAAACAAAATGTAAGCTTAATTAAATTGTCCTGACAGCTTCTTTAGCTTAGACACAGATACAGATTAGAAAGACATATTTACATCTCCCATTTTCTCTTGGTCTCCAACAACTTTACAAACAACTTGGAGCATGCACAAATTTTTGTACATCAAAGTGAAGGAAGCATTTAAAAATCACCAGGGGAAAAAAAAAAAGTTTATTCAGGCAAGGAACTGAAAATGTGTTCTTCTAAAATTATTGACTCAAAAAAATCAATGCAATTAACTGCGCTTAAGTGAATATAAAAGTATGAAAAGCAATCATAAGAAAATAGAGCACACAAGAATAGTCTGTAGTCACTGAAACTTACAAAGATTATCCATGTATGGGAAAGTTAAACACTCTAAAATCTGAAAAGTAGGGTTATCATGAAACTCTGGGACTACAAGAATATAGTTATTTAACAAAAACTTTGAAAACCAAGAAAGAAATATTGTATTGCTTTGATCCAACTGAGACATAGTTTGCTTTGTTTCTATACTCATCTCATGGATCAGAAATGACAGACTTTTGAAGACTTAAAAAGAAATGCTAAATGAACAAAGAGAAATGAAATCATGCCAAAGGAGGTGGCCTGAAATACTTATTTTCCATTCGGTTAAAACCTGAAGAATATCCTTTCTAAAACCACATCTCTGGAATGAAATAGCAGAACTATCATTCAGAACAATTTAAAAAAGATTTAAAAGAAGTTTAAAATGTCTTCCTGTGATTAAAGTTTAAATTAAGTTTCTTAAAAGTTGGCAATAGAAACTCTGGGCCCTTTTCATGTTAATTTGGCAACTATAAATCACCTAAGTAGTAAATGTCATTATTTTGTACAGCAACTGGATTTCTAATATTGTTCCAATGTGGAGAAGTTGGAATGGTTCCTTTTTGTTTCAAAAGAGCACAAACATGGATCCTTACCCAAGGATCTCGAATGCTGTCTAAACCTTTATCTTAGTATCTTCAGTGGCTCTACTGATTTTACTTTAGGGGATAATATAATATATATGCAATAATAATTCACAACAACAGCAACAACAACTTGGATGGGTGGGTGGGGTTAAAGAAAACCTAATGGATTCTGGAAGATGCTTCACTTGATTTGGGGAAGAATATATGTCTGGTGGGGTCAACAAATTGAAATCAGATCATTTGTCCTGCTCTATGCAGCAGAACTGGGCTGCAAAGTACAGATACAGAAGGCAATGCTGTCATCTTGACAGAGCACCTGGATGGCCTAGGAGCACTGACATCTGCACATAGGTACCACATCTTCAAGAATTTATCTTCTGTATCTTTACTGTTCCTTACCTGACTGAAAGGCTGTGTAATAGGGAGTATTCTCCCCCAGGCAGTACCACTAGATAGCTCTTGCACCTGCCATCAAAGCATGGATTATAGAGCCTGTTAGAGTACATTCATCATTGCCTCCCTCAGAAATTAGGCAAGCAGCAGGAGGTAAACTCTATTGTAGTGCACTGTGTGTGTGTGTGTGTGTGTGTAGGAAACACATTATTTTTGAGTTAAAGACCAGACTCTGCAAAACTAAATGTCTATAGTGATTTCAGCCTCAGAGAATGCAACAGAGCTGAGAAATATTGTTTCTACAAGAATGTGTTGTCCGGTCTGTGTAATAGAAACCGTTTTCTATTCCTCTTTGAATATTAGCTGTGAACTCACTTGCACATATTTGTGAGTCATGTTGCTTTAACCGGTTCCAAAGTTCACAGTAAGTATAAGGACACAAGAGCTGTTTTGTAAATGTAATGTCTCCCAGTGGACGTGAAGAGAACATGGATGAGTAGTATTCATGGAGCTCTGCAGGTTCCATCACGTAGGAGCTCACTCCTGTTCAATCAAGGGTGCAAAGACACCTAGAAATCCTGTGGTAATACCTGTTTATTGTTTTTATTTTGCAATCAGTCTGGAAACTCAGTGATTCATCTTTCATGGTCCCCAGGTTCTCTGAAATAAAGACTGAGTGGCTTTCATCCCTAAGGTATGCCAAAACCAGGATGTAGAGGAAGTCTGGATTGTTACAAGCAAAGGTCATTGATTGGTGCTAGATGGTCACACCAATGGTGGTCATGTCAATAAATCTGTTTCTCTTTTTAGCTTGGACCCTATTCTGACTTCAGAGCACCCACGGTACTTCCAAAGCATATATTCAAAGCAAAGGCAGATATCGAAAATCAGCCCCTTCCTTTTTTTTTGTCTATCCCTGAGATTTCCCGTATCTGCTTCTGCTGCATGTCTTCATGTCAGCCTGATATCCCAGTTCCTGGCACGTCAGAGCTTCTTGGCTCCTAAACTTAATCACTTTAAGCTCAGTGTGGTCTTACCTGAGCTATAGCAGTTTGTGAATGTCATAGATATGAAAAATTCAGTGGTGAAAAAGTGGTATTATTTTTAGAAATATCTTCCAGGTTGGTTTTCTGACATAGAGTCACTGGAAAATGTAATTTGAGAATTGATGGTCAACTTTTTGTTCCAAACTTGTAACACAGCAAAACAGCTTGTTGTGCCTGTCTCTCTTATATTTTACATGTACACACATTAACCTTTAGTTGTAGTAAGTTAACTATTTAACTTGACTATTTCAAGAGAGAAATACTGTATTGCATTGATTTCTCTGACACATAGCACATTTAGTTTTCAGACGTACTCCATTTTCATTTCGATGTATGCTATTAAAATAACGTAGGGCTGATACAAGAATCTGAAATTCTCGCTCCCTGTACCTAATGGGCATCAGGAAAAATCGTGGTGTCCTCCTGAATCTGCTTCAGCAGCTGTCTACTCAGCAGGAGAAACAAGCTTCCACATTCCAGTAACTGCTAATTACCACTGATGCACCACCACTTCATTTCAAAGAAACGCGGGAATGGCAGTGGACAGTACCCAAATGGGTGTTATCTCTGCCTTTGGGTGAGCATTGCGTGTCCACTGGGTCTCAGCTGGGGACATATCTTTTGCTGAAATTCAGGAGCTTTACCTAGAATGGATAAGAAGGTTTGCCTTTAGATTTCTACTTGATATTTTATGAATGTGTCATCCGATCCCCTCATGGCTTTATAGCTCTTTTTAATATAAATGTATTTTTTCACTCCTCTAAGCCCTATATCAGGGTTTCATGTTTAATACTTTACATTTCATATATTTACTAGCAGCCACATCCTTTTGTAGAAAGCCATCTTCTGCAATCCGGAGTGACACACCATGAGCATGTAAAAGTCCATCCTGCATTGTCTTTCTTTTCTAACAGGTCCAACATGAAGCAGTCAAAAGTTATTTAGCAATTGACATTGACATAACTTTGCCACAAGCAACTGAAGCAATTACAAGACCTGGGTTGGGTGCAGCTGAAACACCTTGATAAGAAAGCAATGAAAAATGACACATCACCGAAACAGAATGGTTTCATCAGCGCAACACTAAATCAACATGTATGTTTCTGGCACTCCCCATTCTTTTGATAATAGAATAATCAAACAGAGAGAAGGACTGATATCCCCAATTTTTCCTGACAGACTGGAAATGAACTAAAATAAAGCGTGCTTGTGCACTGTCATTTGATTGTATTTTAACCAAGACAGTTTCAATTTAGTGCTCCATAAACCACTTCATATTTTAGTCTGGCTTGCCTGTGGTTGGTATAAGAAGATAATCTGTGGGATTTCTCCTTCATTCCCTAAAAAAATCAGTATTTACTATGACCATTGAAATCAAGCAGGATATCACAACAACAACAACAGAAGAACAAATAAATAAAATTTGGAAAATAGGTTACCTGATGTTCTGTGCCTTATGCAGGCGGTGTGTCTGAATAGTGGTAAGAGTTAATGGGAGGAACACAATACTCTGGCCACTTAGGCAGAAAAGGCATCTCTATACCACAGAATTAGCTGTTTCCCCCTTCCTATTAAAAGAATGAGATCTATCCACAAGTATTTATTTTTGAGACATTTCAGTTTACAGAATAATTTTGTGTTTTTAAATTTATTTCTCTTTCCAAGGTTAACCACAAGTATCATTAGATGAGTAAGCTGATTTTATATTTCTCAGAAGGAATTTAGCATTTCTAATATTTCACTGTAATTTTCCCTTCCTTTTCTCTTACAATATCAGCAAAGCCCCTTTGATAACATATCCAGATGAAATGTCTTCTTACCCCTCAAATGCTACCACATATGACAATTACAGGAGTTTTTGTGAGGCAGTAAGGTATTTTATTGCAGCATAAAAGGGAAGCCTTACTTCTTTCAATATTTCCATCTCTTGCCAGGCAAAAAGATCTTCTTATTTATGCATTTCCATTACTGTATCATTATGCAGTGATATATCAGCTACCATAAATAATGAAAACCCTATATTAGAGGAGGAGGTTTCCAAAGCTGTGAGTGGTAGAAGCAATGCAGCATGGCACTTGCAAAGTCATCCTTCCAAGCTGCAGGTTAGAGCCTGATAAGTGGAGGAAAATCTAAATAAATCTATAGAATCTATATACCAAAGATAAGCAATTAAAGAGAGTGCAAGAGAGAGGCAAAGTATAATGAGTTGGTTTAGTAAGAAAAGTGAAAATTTTCCATTTGATTCAATATCTTAATGATGCTACTACACAAATCTTCATGAAAAAATCAAAAAAATACAGCAAAATGTTCTGACACTACAAATTTCTTTATAACAATACTTCTACATTTTTTTTCTTTTGAAATCAGGTATGCAAGTCTTCTAGCTATTGCAGTAGGAAAGTGTGTAGTAAAAGCTGCACATATTTTGATAGCTATCTCTAACAAGGTATTTTCCTCCCTATTGAATTATGCTGCTATATAGGATGAGAAAACTTCCATCCTTCTCATAAGGAGAGTAATACTTCAAATTCAAGAATGTACGGCTTAGAAAGTGCCCTAAACAAAGATGAATAAAACTTTTAAAAGACTAATATCTGCCTTTAGCAGAAACCAAATTTTGGTTGATATCTCACAGCTACTCAACTGGCTGAAGACACTGTAATAGGAAGCTTTAGCATCAGTCCCAGCTCTGTCTACAATAAAAGCAGCCAGCAACCATATAATTCCTAGTACTCAGTTTATTTATATGTAACCTCTTTATATTTACCTCTGTATACATACGCAGCTATTGATTTCTGCTGAAGATTCACTGAACTGACATGCCCATTTCTTGGGCACTAAGCAATATAAATATTATATCTTGAGATTGGACAAGAGTAAGATACAGTCTCTGCCACTGTTTATTACATTATCAGTTACAACAGAAGGCTTTTTTTCTTTTTAAAAATGCTTCTGCCTCACTGCACCAACCTGGTGTATAGGATTTATGAAAAAGAGTGTTAAAAAGGGTGTTTGAGAGAATACTTAACATCAGAGATTAAAACCATTTCATCTATCATTTTTTCCAGAGGCTTCTTTTAACATCATTATTATCATCTTTCCCTTTTATGCAATGATTATCATAACATGTCATAGTTTTGGTTCAACCCCCTGAGATTTACATTCACCAGAAAGACAGCTTGTTTATATTTTCAGTGTTAATGACTTCACCAGTATGTTGAGCAATGTGTAAAACTCCCATTTATGCTTTATCTACCAAATAATTCTCATGACAGACAGTGATATACGATATTGACATATTTAAATTCAAGAGTACAAAATCACTACTGGACTGTATATTGAATAGTAATGTAGTTTTCCTTCATAGAAAAGGATCCCAGGAAATGATGACAAGTACACCGAGCACAACAAAAGAAAAGTAGCTCACAGCAAGATGTAGCTAGATAATTCTAATCTTGAAAAGGGCACAGAACAGGAGAAATTACAGACGAACAGAAGAAACTCTCTAATATCAACAATAACTTCAAGGGGTATCCCATGCCCTATTCTGGCTAATTTATAACCCTGACTGCGAGGGGTCTGATCACTTTGCTCTTGGCATAATTTTTCCAGCAGCCCAACTCAGTTTTGGAAAAGAAAGTGATAATACATCTGAAAATTAGTCTGGACCTCACTCCTACTCGTTCGAGTGAGGCACCTGAATTCCACTTTGGGCATGCTATTTCCAACATATGGGGATATGTAAGCTAACTGCTTAAAACTGAACTAGTGATCTAAACTTTTCTCATAGGCTGAGAAGACAAATAGATCAATCTAAAAGGAAATTAATTCATCCTAAAATAAGGGTTCAAAACATGGAAGGTTTTAAAGATGTCTACCTTAAAACTTACAGTCATTAGCTGAACTTGAGACTTCAAACTTGTAGACATCTGTTAGGTCTGGGGACTGTTATCGCTAGGTCTAAGCAATATCCTTAAACACTCCCCATACAGTGGCTGCCTAGCCCTCTACCACCCTTAAGCAGCACATTTTTTTACAGGACAGTTTATATTTATGTATACTTATATATTTATATATACTGTCCCACAATATTTAGGACCAGAAACAGGTGTTTGGCGTTGAGACTAGATCTCAGGTTTTCTTCCAAAGTCTCATTCTCCCACGAATTTGGAACAATACCTTCAAGTCAGATAATTCTGCATACTGGAAAAATGATCAATACATTCATAAACACTATTAGGTAATTTGGAAAGAGTCTTCCTTGGTCTCTTCTAATAAAAATGTGTCATTATTCATAAAGATGATCCCCTGAATCAAGTACTTAAACACTAGAGAGGTATGTGAGAAACAAAAAATAGAAAAAATAAGAGGAAATGGCCCAGTGCTAGGTTGCTTTAGTATAGCCAGAAATCTCTCTTTGCTAACAGAGAAGCCATCCTTTGGTCCAGACACTTAGTAGATAAACAGAAAAATTGCACAGTCCATTACCACACATTTGTATAACAATTCCTCTGATTTTCTTGTCTATTATTACTTTTTTATATTATTATTTCTGTTATCATTGTAGGCACTCAGATTCACCCGAGCTGACCCTCTGGAATTGTTTGAAAGCAATACCACATTGACACAATGTGGTACAGCCATTTTGCTTTGAAACTTCTTAATACAATTTGAAGAAAACCTACCATATATTTTAAGAAAATATTGAAAGTATTTATCATTTTCATATGCAATTTGACAAACATACAGTAGGGATGTTATCATTATAGAGTTAATTAGGTATTTTAATGCCTACACTGATTATTCATTATCATGGTATTTCCAGGGAAACTCAGATCCTTATAATATGTGCTAAGAGATAGTTTATTTTGGTCTTTTAGCATGGTATTTCTGACCTAAGATATCTGCAATGTTGTCTGTATCTGTGCTAGTCACTGTAGGATCCTTGATGGGGAGAAACAGGTACTGTAGTCCTATAGTCAGATTTAGAAGTCTATTTTAGGATGCAGTAAATCACACTCCAGAAGTTCTGTTGTTCTCCACTGATTATAAGTGGAAGTATGATTAACTCAGATGAAGACAACTGTATTTTAGTTATCTGTGTTCAGTTACACGAATTCACCCACAAACTGTGCACATACACATTTACACATCTGGATATTATTCTAGAGAACTGCATAAATCAGCCAAAAACATTTCATGTCTTATTTAATGAACAGAGGGAGCCCTCGTTACTTTTCTTAAAGCAATATTTCATCATGCATTGATATTCTAATCTATGACAAACACATTTGTGAGCACCCAATTCATACAATTTTCTTTAGCATATTTGTATTTTTCAATGGAGCAAGTCATAGAAGCATGCAAAACATCCCTAAAGGAGACAGATTAGATAAAGTTGGTGCAGCACCAGGTCAAAAAAACCACCTGAGGTCCCAAAAGCAGTCTAAATCCATTAGCGTGGTCCTAATTAACTGTGCTGCCTAGAAGGAGTTTTGATGAATTCAGATTCAGTTCTACACCAGCACGACTATATTGCTTGCAGTTGTGCAACGAGTTAAGTCAGTGCTATTTTGCAGTTCCCTGCTCGGAACTTAATTGTATGGCAGAAGAAAGCTTAGTGATGAGCATAGCAAAACAGCCCACTGCACCGAAACCTAGCAACAGACAAATACTTCGGATGATACAGTCTGTAACGTCATAGACCTTTCTACGGTCTTAAACTAAAAACTTGCACATTGTAGTCTGATACTTTAATTTCTCCCATATTTATTTCATCTTGGAAATGATTGAGAGAACACGTATTCAAATGGAAGTTCTTCAGCTATGAATTTCGTATTGCTGTGAGTCAAGATCTGTCTGAAGAAAGTTAACCAAAATGGGAGAACAAATGATTACTCTGTTATTACGAAGCCATCATTTGGTTTAATTCTATTATAGCTCTAGAAAGCTCAGCTGTGGATAGATGGAGGATAGATGGTCAGATAGGATGGTGCCACAGAAGGGGGAAAGGGCATGGCTTGAGTAAGGAGAAAGGGAGTAGCTACTCTGCTTTGCTCTTCACTTCATTATCATGAAGGTGTGTATGCACTCTGCATCTGTACAGGTACAACATACACAAGCCAGTCATTACTGTGCTACGCCTGACCTATGTCTTATTCAGGAAGATAATCACTTTTTCTCACCAGGACACGTACTCATGCTTATGCCTATCACAACTCAAAAGCATGGGAGGAAAGAAACGGTGATATTCCCTTCAGTAAATGAAAAGCTAAACTTTGTAAGCAGTAATAAAATGAAAGATGTTGTTATAATGAGACCTTGTAAAAGGAGTATCTTTGGTTCAAACTGCTGATACAGACTTATATAGTATTCTTTGTCCTTTTAGAGAATATTTTAATGATTTACAGTAGGTCTGTATCTAACTTGCATCTGTTCTATTGTATTTTGACAAAACCACTGGAGTTTTCTCTATATTACACAATTCCAAATTAAATTTGAACTGAACAATCTGTATAAGCAGATTTACAGAAGCCTGTGCTCTTAAAACATACTGTAAAGTCTATATATCAGAGCAATTAGGAAGACTATTTTCTCAGAATAACATAAAATAATTTTGACAAGTAGAAATTAATTGAAATTCATAAACTCATGCTTTTATATTTTATTTAAACAATTTTTCTTCTAAATGTCATTACATTAAAAAAAAAAAATCCCTACTGTAGTGGGTATTTAGCTTGGAAATACTCACAGAAGGTTTGTATAATTAAAGCCTGCATGAACTTCATTGTAAAACTGTTTAAAGGCTTCAATTAATTCTAGTATATTTTCTGTTCTCTTTTGAAAACTTTATTAAATTTATTCAGGTATTTCAAGAGTAAGTCTGTTTTCCTATACTTTATCGGATACACAGTCACTTTACAGTCCCTTTACCCACGGTGACTTTGTACATCATCTCAAGAGAAAAAGAAGCCCAGAAGACTTCCAGGAGACTCTATTTTGGAAAAATAGGTCGAGTGCTAAAATTGCATGTTTTATCAAATAAAGTAATATCTTTATTTGCAGAAAGGCCAGGGAAAACCTCCCTTCTGTTCTTACCTGTGAGAACTGTTAGATCAGAAAAAGGGAAACTCTAAGCTCAGAAAAGTGATTTGTCCCCTTCTCTCTGTGTTTGTATCCTCAGAAGCTAAATCTTATGATTGGTGGTCCAACTTTAAATTCCCTTTGATTTTTTTTTGGTATTGGAATTTCACAACAGTGCATCATGATTGAAATATTTATTTATCTGTACTAGGGTTACCAATGAAGGCCACACAAATGAAAGCAGGTATAAAGTGAAAGTGATTTGCATAAGCATCTTTTTTTTTATCAAAGGAGTTTGATAGTGATTAAAAAAAAATTCCACTGTACAAACATTTCAATTGATGTGAACTCAATTCTTTCAAGAATCATGTTTTCTATAACCTGAGGTGGAAAACAAATGATTAGGTCAGTGACATGTTGTCTACTCTTATGAAAATGTTTGAGGCAAAGAAAAAAGCAAAAGAGATAGGCTACACTTCCTCAAATTTTACCTGTCCAGAATGTAGGCCTGTGTGTAGGTTTGTCATGCATGTTACCCATCTCTTGGCATTGATTTTAGAAGTATTTCCAGGGATCATTTCTCCCCTATTCAAGTATATGAGTCACTCTCTTGACTATAAAGGCAGCGCACAGGTTTCCAATGCCATATGAGAAGCCCTGCCATACCCAGAATAGTCACGTGGCATGAGCAGATATGACGCAAGATCTATAAAAACACCACGGTGAGATATCTGGTGTGAGGGTGGGTGTCAGGACAGATCACGTGGCATTGGATCTTGTGGTTAGGTAACTGAATTGATCCTAGATTTTCATTAACTATGGCATAATTTAGACACGCCATTCAAATGTTTGCATTTACCTTTAGACACCTCCATCCAGTCTAGGGTGGTGATTCGCTGCAAGACTGCAGAAGCTGTTATTTGGGTTTTTAAAAGCAGGCTGCGTTGTCATAGAGTTGCAAGCATAGCTGCCTTCCACTAGAGCACCAGAGCTCTATCAGTGTGTTTTGCCTCTAAGTAGTTTTCTTGCTTGCATTATGTATCAATATCACATGATACAACTCACAGAACATATAACAAGGCCAGACTTTTCCTATTTATCAAGACAGATTTTGAACGATCCTTGAGTAAGAAAAAAAATCCCAAAATGTAGTCATATACAACATGCTTTTACATGCTTTTTGAGGTAAGGTGAAGTCTGATGGAAAACATATATTTTGGATTTATTTTTATGTTGTGTTTCAATAAAGCTCAAGGCTTTAATTTGCAGGCATCGATTTTAATTTCCAAGGCATGGAATTTCCTCCGCGTTTATGAACAATCTGTATTGTGATATCAAACTTCTACTATATGGCTTCATTCAGAATTGGTATGCAGCATTTATGTTAAACAGTATATTTCATGTACGTTTAAATTTAGTCTCATGAAAACAGGGTGGACTATGATTCCATGTGAACAACAAATGATAGTATTCAAGAATAACAATGAAGTGGATATTCACAAAATAGGATTTGATCTGTATTAGCACAACACGTAATGACAACATTTACAACTCCTATAATTTTTCAATCTACAGCGTAACTGGATATAATGGGAAAGGTCAAATATGTAGTCATTTACTGTCCTTAACAAGAATGATATAGTAACTGCAAGGTCTCATCAACCTAAATGCCCATGATGTTTCCATTTGAGTCCTGGCAGTATAAAGGCAAATGCTGATTAAATTAAAAGCCTACTGTTATTCAGAGCACATGCTTTTAATCTGAATAAAGAGGTCATACAGAACAGTCCCAAAACATACTTAGTGATATATTAATCATATATACATCATCATCTCCTTATCATAGTCAACATCTGTCTCTTGTATTTCCCTATCTGTAATCTGAAAATCACCACACCTGTTTCTCCCTCCAAAAAAAGAAGACACCTCCTCCAGCAAACCACCTTCACAGCAAGCTGCAGCATGCTCCTTGTATATTATGTGTAGTATTTCAAACGGGTTCAGAAAGCATACAGTTCTGTGGGGATGGTTTTATGTAACTAGATGAGGGGACCTTATACTGTACTTTTTAATAAAAATGAATCCTACAGTGCCTATTTTAAATACGTATTTCCTGTTTTAGAGAACATACCATTAAGTAACAGATTGTCGAAAATATAATAGAAAATAAAATCTGATTTTCACTTTTTTAAGAAATTCAAAACTCAATTTAATCCTGATTTTCATAAGGCAGTTACTGTTCCTGTAGCTGTAAAATATTTTATGTTCAAACCTATCTCTGTAATTTAATTATAAACCCTTCTGTATAATGTTTCATGTTGATACTCTACAATGTTCACAAGTTGTAGCAGAGCCCCCATAGATCCTCATTCCTGGACTGATGGAAAAGTCTGTCATTACAGCAGATCTTGTCATTCCTTAACATTCTATATATTTCATAGTAAGAGAAAAAGTCTGAACTGCTGAATGACACTGTCTCACATTTCAGCTGGCTTAATTAGCAAAAACATCCCAAAAGAATGAAATCATACACAACAGGGAATGTCTTATTTCAGTCAAAAATATTCAAGGGGATGAAATATCCAAATCAGTAATATTTTTCTTAATACTATTAAAAGTTCTTTCCATTTTAGAATCTGTTCACAAACAAATCTTTAAACTTAGACTGTGTGCTCACTTCCTACATTGGCTGAAAGCAAAACAGTAATAAATATTTTAAGACTTTAATCATTTCCAGACCCCTTAAAGTACCAATTAGCATATTAATGCAATGGTTCATTGGTCTTATCCAAGAAGTTAAACTTCTAAATGACTAAATAAAAAGCTTTTATTACATGACCATGTGAAGACTGGTATTACTAGCAAAGGAACAGGGAGAGGAGAGGAAAGAATACAAACCCCACATTTGTTAAATTGTTCAGTCAAATAATTTCAAAGGTCCCTTGTCTTTGTGTAATTAGTCTAGCAATTAAAACTTGATCTATATACTGAAAATTATATTTGACTTCATAATTACGTTTTAATCTGCTAGTATCCTATTCAGAAAGATCGTGTAATTAATTTCTATGTATACTCATTATTATGTGTGTCTAAAAACATTCAGTATATTTTCACTGAGTTCTCAGGGAAAAAAAAACAAGCAAACAACTGTGCTTGTTCAGATTTGGTGGGTGAGAGGTTTTACTGGTACATGAGTTCAGTGCTGGAAAATAAAACAGGTGGGAATGAGAGAGAACTGTTGGAAGTTTCTTGATTTACTGGCCAACACACATTGGCTACAGTACCCATAAAAGAAATACAGAGGTTTCCCCAAACCCTTAAGTTGCAGAAATCTTCATGAAACTGAAGACTCTTTAGATGAAGATGCTGAAATTTGGCTGTCTTTGGTCATACAAAGAGCTCTACCTGTCACCATTACCCCATAGGCAGGAAGAGTGCTGGCAAGTTTTCTGAGTGCACAGCTGTGATTTCCCCAAAAAGGTCCAACTTGGTCTGAACTAGTGGCTTTTGGTGTCATTCAGGGCTACAAAGCTGTGCATAAGAGAGGCTCTAAACCCTGCAGATTAATCAACTGCACCATAACTTTTGTGTCCCAGGTTACAAAGGCGAGATCAGGCACAGCTACCTGCAAGAAAAATTCCTAGGGCATGTGCTGTTCCAAGCACAGAAATTCGCTGCTGTGATGAATGCATGTCAATGTTTAAAGCTTGAGTTCATGTCCTGCAGCAAAGGCAAAGATGTAGTAGAGGAGGGAATTTTTCTTTACATGCATGTAGCTAGTGCTTCTACTGAAGTTGTAGAAGGTCCTTTTGCAGACAGACATACATAATGAGTTTTCTTCCAGATGGAAACACCTGATTCTGCCCTGACCCTTTATTATAATATTTTTGTCATTGGTGATTGAGAAACTTCTGTGAAGCAAAGAAGGATGCTCATACATGTCCCCATTCTCAACAAAGGAGAACATAGACTTGTAGCTGCAGGAAATGGTGAAGATTTCACTTTGCCTTTTAATAATCAGATTTCTTTTATCTTTCTCTTGAACAAAATTAGCAGGTCTGCTTCACTGGTTCATTTTTTCATTGAGTGGTCTCCTTATTTTCATTCCAAGTTATTATGTCTTATCCAGTAACAGCTTTGGAAAATGAAGAGCTAATATTTCCAAATTGTTCAATAACAGCAGAATGGATATTGTCTGCTCTATGGATTGTTTTAACACATATGAGTCTGCTGAAAACAAACAGTGTCTGCCAGGACCTGTAACTACAAACTTAGGGATGGGAAATCCAGCTAGTTTTCTAATCCAATGAAGTCTCCTCTAGGTTTTATAAATAGGTCTGTATTATTAGTCCTTAAGACATCACAGCCACAAAATGTCCACATAAAATGCAAATGCACACAAGCACACGCATGTATAGCAAGCAGACAAGGCGAAATACATGTATGTACTATGGAGCCTCACAAACTGAAGTTGCAGTTGGTGTGGAATCAAGACATTGTGGTAGGAGCAACCAAACTTCGTCTGTTGAAAGGTGTCCCAAGTGCCTGAGGTAGGGATGCGCACTGTGGAGTGATGTGACGGAGACTAGCTGGAAGAGGAGGCTCTGGGTAGGCCTGGGAAGATGAGCCAGCTGCGGCCGCTGATGTGGACATCAATGGCCCTGTGAGGCTAGGTTTCAAGGCGTAAATAAAGGGTCAAGCAAGTCATATCATCAGACACCAGATTATCTTGTGAAAGTTTAAATGTAATCTCCTTATGGAATACATTAGATTACTAAACGTCTCCAGAAACTTTTACAATGCTTGTTATTGAAATTACACGTCAAGCAAACTGTACACTGAGGGAAGTAATATGGCAAGAGTCTGGGGAATATTAGCATACATGAACAAATCATCTCACTAATTTGATTGAACAAGTTCTTTTAGTTTTGTGCTTTCTGTCTGACTGTACATTGTGTATAAGCACAGGCCTATACAAACAGACAGCCCAAAAATGTGGACAGACTCTTAGGAGAAACAGCACATGAACTGAGAACATAAGCATCTCTTTTTTTTTTTTTTTTTTTTTTTTTTTGGTAGAGTAAAAAGGGAATCTATTTGCCTTCAATATTTAGCATTATTAAATGTCCTCAGAACTGAGTGAAAAGTGAGGAGGCTGAAACCAAAGGCAAACATTTCCCAGTGAGAGAATTTTGAAGAGACTGGATGATGAAGCAAAGGCTTATACTGTTTTGGAGGGAAAGAAGAAAAAGTGTCTTGACATTGCCAAGACTTAAAAACTTCCTGTAAAGAAAGTGTAGGACGCATTATTACGTTTGCACAAAAGAAAATAAGACCAGCAGAAGGGGAGTTGGGGAAAATAAGGTGTTAATGATTTTGAATATGCCCTTATTAGCAGAGCAGAATTTAATAGAGGTTGGTGGGAAGATGTGGTTTTGAGCATCACTAAAGGATGCTGCTATCTCTTGTTACTCTGCCATGGAAAGTAAGACTTCAGTGTACTTCCTGCATTTAATATCTAAATCTGCTGATACTGATAACAGCATGATCACACTTGGCCTCATGCATTACAGAGTATGAGACTACCAGAGTATGAGATTTTTTTTTAGCTGCTGTCATTAATGGGCAGAATAAGCCAGAAAGGCTTCAGAAACACAGTATTTAGCCCAGGCCTCCAGTCAGCCATCTCTACCTTCTTTCTCCTCTTTCTTATTTTTTCATACTTTTCTGCAAGGCAAAAACTTTACAAAATAAGGACGTGGAAACTCAAATGCCATGTGCTTTTTGATATAACTTTAGAGCAACTTTCTTTTGCCCTTTTCCAGCCCATTAAAAATCAGTCCTTGTTTTCTTATTACTTTTGACTTCCATATTTTGTTTGATTGGGTTTTGTTTGTATTCTTGGGGGGGGGTTGGGGTTTTTTCCCCATATTTGGAATGAAGAAAAGGGTAGCTCTTTTTTTAAAACTAGATTATCACCATATAATCAGAGATATTGATTTCACTGTCAACTTCTTATGTTTCCTCCATAGGCATGGAGGAAATCAAAGGATACTGTCACCTTTCTGCTGATGATTTAAAAACTGCTGCTAATGGATAGTGCAGTGAAATTACATTTTCTCTCCCTCTTCCTCTTTGTCTAAGTACTATTAACAGGTGCTGGATTTCTTCAGTAGGGAGAAAAAAAGGCCACTATAATGAATGCATTAATTTTTTATAATCTGATTTGTTTTCTTCTTGTAAAGCTATGGTTTTGGCAATGATAAAAACATTCCTAGCAGTAGAGCACAGTTAGGGAGCATTAGTATTCATTGGTAAATACAAAGTTGAGTATCACAAGAATTTATATGTGTTTGCTATATACAAACATAGATCTACATCACATATTTTCCTTATGTTTACATACACTAGTTATGTTTTTTAGAGACATTATGTGGAAGTAAATTGTATGAACATGAAATACATTAGTCCAGTGTAGGACTTGTCAGAGAACACAATGCTTTATTTCCTTGCCTGTTCTGGAGATAAACACCCATTTCACTGAGAGAATTACACTGATCTGAAATCAACATGACAAAGGACCATTATATTTAAGGCCCTAAGGTCCTAAAATCTCACCTATTGATTCTTTTAAACTCTGATCTGACTATTGGCAAAATGTAGTCCATTTATACCACTGTGCAAATATGATCTCTTGGTATTAAAAGGGAACTCACAAATCAAATAGAAAATAGGACCGTTAGTTGCTGCTTTTCACAGCTGAGAAAAACATACATTGAGTAATGTTACAGGAAATTTGCTATATCAGTTACTCTCTGCGGTTTTTACCATATCTCTGCTGATTCCAGCATAAAGCTGGTATTTCAAAAAGTCATGAGAGGCAGTATAGCAGACTGCTTAAAAATTATTCAAATGTCAAATTTCTGATTTACTGTAATGCAAATGCTAGTGTTCAGTTGATAGGTGATTGAATCTGTACATGTTCATATGTCAACAAACACCTCTTTCTACCTCTATTAATGACATAGTACTATATAGGTTGTTGAAAACAGTACACCTCTGCATACACTGTTCCCTCCTGATTGACAAGAAAACATTTCAGAAGCCCTGTAAAAGCTATTAGTCCACAGATATTCAGTAGAAAACCTTGCATATTCTGAAACGAGCTAGCAAATATTTCTAAGGGAGCCAACTGCACCCATGGGAAAAGAATTGGGGTTACACCACCACTGACCTCATTCATCACTCCCTGACAGTGGCCTAGATAAAGTTTGCAGTTTTTCCTGTAAATGCTGCTTTGTGAAGTGTAAATGCACCAGGTGCAGTGACTCAATTTCAGACTAATACATTCGTTCAAATCAACATGTAAAGTATATCGCTTTCACTAACTGCATGCAGTCCATATGAACATATAAAAAATCACACGAAGAAAGCTATGGTTTACATATGTGATGGTAATTACTTTGTTTTGGATTCATAGCATACGATTATATGCTTTCATTATACATTTTACCTGTATCATGTCCTAGATCTGTGCCCTAAAACCTTGTTTTAACTCTTTAACCAGTATGTCTTGAATGTTCCAATTTTCTCAGATGCTAACACTGTTTAATTACCTGGATATCACCCACAACTGCAATCTAAAGACTGAGTAATTACATATTTACAAATGGCAATGAGAATGAAATGTGCGTCTTTGCTCAGTTCCCTAGAACAACTACAATCCTGACTGACAGAAACAGTTTTCTCCTCTTTTCTCTTACCTCCTTATCACCTCAGCAATTGCTAATAAGTTATTCCATAGTTTCTTATGTAAGTGAAATGGAGTCCTGCCCACACTGATGCATTTTAACAGCAATTATATTCGTATTCTTACGCTAATGCCCATCATGATGGTATCTGAGTATTCTCCAAAGATTCAAAGTGACGTATGACACGAAGTATAACTTCCACTTTGCTGACTGAATATCTTCTTTGCTGCTGAAGTATTTTTAACTTGCTTTCTCTTCTCCTTGTGCCTTTTTACTTCTATTTTTTACACATTTATATTTAGAGTGTTTTAAAGGAATAAAAATAGAAGGGAGCACTATCCATTTTACAAGGATATCTTTGTATATAGATAATTTCCATGCACAACTAAAAACATTTAAAGCACAGAAAAAATGTGACTGCAAAGGATGTGAAGGCAGCTTGCCGAACAGAATGTATTCAGTCAGAGATGAGCTCATGCATGTGTTACAATTTTAGCATGTTTAATCACTAATTGGTGCTAAAGGTAAATAAGCAGATAAAAACTTTTTTCTTCTGAAGAACAAATGTAAAGACAGAGCTCTGTGTATGAAATGAGTTGAGACTTCCTCCTTGCATCCTTTCATGTTTCCTTATAGGCTGTCTTGAAATACAGAATCATATCCAGCACAAATTATGTACATATCCTCCCATGCTGTCTCCTACATTCCAGATAGTAGGCCCAGATGAAAGATAAAGTAAAATACTAGCCATATTTTCTTCAGGATTTTGCCATAGAGGAAAATGATGATGGAAACTGTAGCTTGACTGTACAGTTTCTCCTTCTCTAGAAAATACAAAAAGTATGATCCTAACCACTGCATTTCTATGCAGCCTTGACCACATCCCTTCCACCACATAGTGCAAACATTTGTGACAGTTGAATCATCACTGTGGCAGGACTGCTGTTCCTGAAAAACCTTATCCTGTAAATCAGCATAAACCAAGCATACATGAGCCATATTCTGAAAATGGTAAAAGAAAAGAACACTTCTCTGAGGGTGAACAGCTTTTTCTGATAATCTCCAGCACATGTTTTACTGTATTCTAGTTTGAACTGAGCATCCCCTGAAAATTCAGTATGATGCAACTGGGTTTGTTCACCCTTTGCTGTAACAGGATTACAGAATGGTGGTGTGGTTTTGTTTCCAAACTGTTTGATTCTGGGGTATGTTCTTTTTATGTTTTTTTTGTTGTTGGTTTTCAGTTGTTTTCAAGTTAATTTATATTCAGTTTCACTTGAATATGTGGTAATAACAAGAAACAAAAATAATAAAAAAATTTTCTTTTTTTATTTCATTTTGCAAAATATTTTTCCAATAAGCACATCTCGAAATGCATCACTTTTGCCTACCTACTCATGATTCATGTGACATTTTTTGTTTGAAACTACTATTTTTATTTTGATTACCCTTAGCCTTGTTAATCATCCTGATTTCACAGCTGTTTGTCATCTTCTATGTCTGAACTGATAACATAGGACACAACCTAGCTCTTTGTAGATTCATCTTGTGTATAGCAGGTTGGAACTTACATTCTTGTGTTCTTCAAACATTCAGGAAGTCACATAGCTATTAAACTCATCATGCAAGAGTGAAGTATTTTTCTTGCTCTCATCTTTTTCTTTTGCAAGATGTAAAACCTCAAAATGCTTAAACAATAGTAGAAGGCTACTTCTTCAATATACGGCATGATACTGAACCATTATGTCCAAATGAAATGTGTAGCTCTACAAAAGAAAAAAACAAATCCCAAGAAAAAAATACCCTAAAAGAGTCTCAGTGAAATCTGCTTTGGAGCAACAGAAAGGCTTTAACAATATTTAGTGTTTATTTTTAAGACAGTGGGATTGGAAGAATCCCCTGACATCTCAGATCAAAATCGTTTCTTGATCTTTCCCCACCGACTTGCTTGATTAAATGTCTATGACATCCTGATGCTGAAATGTTCCTCACATAAAACATAATTTGCAAAATTGCTGGTAAGTATCCCCCTAGTCACTTTTCTATACAAGAAAGGTTTACAAAAGCTAATAACTTTTAAAAGCATGCATTGCATCAGACTCTAATTATACTCAGCCACACTAAGCATGATACACTGTTGCATTAAATGTTCCTTCTTACTGCTTTCTCTCACTGCTCTTAGTAGGTACTGCAATGAAGAGACATTCATTTCAATCATTATGTGTCACATGTTTTGTTGTTTCTGTGTTACAACTATTTTGTAGTTAAATAGAAAACTGCATTCTTTAAGACTATCGCTTAAGGTCTCAGGAGCACCAGGTTTACCAAGTTGTGTAAATGGGGGGAAAAATACTAATACAGTAATTGAATTCACTGTGAATTTCACTTCTGATGTAGCTACAACTGCATCCTGATCTCTAGTCTTTTGTTTCAATAATCATTGCTAAATTCAGCTGGAGAATAGATATGAAGACATAGGATTCAGGAAAAAAAAAAAGATGATTCCTTACTTGTAGTAGAGCTTAAAATGTGATCTGCACGTATTTTATGTAACAATGGAGGAAATATGGTTGTTAAAAACTGCCTTCTATTCAGAAAGGCAAGATATGGAATGCACAGCTTGAACCCTTTTGTTCACTTCTCAATTGCTTTTTACCAGCTCAGGTTTGTCAGTGATACACAAGTTGTGTCGGCTAGCAACTTTGCTTCATAAAAGGTAAAATATGCCAAGAGATGTAACATTTCCATGGAACCCTCTTGCTTGCAGACCCTCTTCTCACTACAGCAGCTACGATTTTCAATCTTTTCACTAATTTCCAACCTATGTTAATAACTAGATCTTTCAAAAGCATTGATGGTAGCAACAGAAATGCATGTCCAATACCAAATTATTATTATACTGCTGTTCAGTTATTTGAAATGTCAGCTTGTAAGTATTGTGCAACAACTTCAAAGACAATAAAAGTGTGGATTAGAAAAACAAAAAACCCGTTCTAAGTCCCAAGCCTTCTCTGCTAAGCCAGAGAGTGACATATACTAAAAAATTTTCTCTGCTTCCAGCTAGAGATGTTCATAAAAATATCATATGCTAAACCATTGGAGGTCATCTTCAAATGCCAGAAGCAGCAATATTAGAACCTGATGACATCCTCTATGCTTCTCTTGGTGTATATAATATTACAATATAATTCATCCTTATTATTTCAGTGAGATGGATCTTGCTCTTATTTGAATGTTATAAAAAGGAAAATAATAATTAATTCCATTTGAACAAGTTGTAGCTACTGACAGAGGTACTGCAAAAAAGTTTTTTAGAACTGGAATATAATGCCATTTTAGCAACAGGTTTCCTCTGAGTTAAAAAAATGCTTGACTTTCATAGCCAGTAATTTTTATAATCTTCAAGCCGTCAATAACATTTTTTCACGTTTTGCTGGATATGAACCCTATAGTTTATTTACACTTTCTGGTTCAGTGAAGGAATGTGACTAGCACAAAGTGCCTGCAGAGAGAAAGAATGCAGCATCGTTTATTTTTTGCTTACTCAGAAAAATTCCCCCATTTCTTCATGTTCTATATTAACTTCCTTTTCAAAACCAAGGTCATAAGATTATTATCAGAAAAGGGTAGCTGTAAACTCCATCTTCAAAACTGTCTTCTCTGTCATGATGGTCAAAGAAGATTTTGTGATCTTTAAAATCAGTAGTTGCACTAATTCATAAATGCTTCTTTACTCTTGGAGAATGTCCTGCGTATTAAAAACAATATAATGTATGAGGTTCTGCTTACTAGTATTCCATTAACTCACAGGGAGATTGTCTCTTTAAAACTAGAAAGCAAATTCAGAATAAATTCAGTCTAATCAAGTTATCTTTGCACCTTCAAAAGTCAATATCACACCTTCAGCTCACTGGGAAGAAATATTTCACTATGCTATCAGCTCATCATCAACTGACAATTCATGGAAGGCAAGCAATTCCTGGGGGTTGTTTCACTGGTTTTAATCTCTGGATATTGTGGCAGCCTTATCTGTGAATTTTCCTACATTGCCTAGTTCCTTAAAACCTTTAACATGATTTTAGCATAGATTTTGATTGATATTTTAATTTCCTTTATTAAAATATGATATATAAAAGGAAAGGAATCTTTTAGGCTCCCAGCTGACAATGAAATAGTACTCACATTGTCATAGGGAGCTAACTTCCTATTAATACAATTGTATTTGACATTTCCATTAAAAAATCTTCCACTAGTGTTATATTATTATGTCTGCGACAGCTCACTGTTGGTTCTATGGTTACATACCAATTTTAGATTACCACTTTACTGCATTTTTTTCAACGTGCATGAGGTCCACTTTAGAAAAACATTAATTTGTTTTTGTTCTAGAAAGGATAGTAAGAAGATATTCACTAAGTTCAATTAAACTTTTGCATAATAAGTGTATGTGAGGATCTTAATTTAAAGACATTTAAAGAACCTCTTGCTTAAGGGAGAGTTGAAATTAAGCTCTGGAAGCAGTATAAAACACTTTGCTAATTCTATGTCAGTTAACTGTAAGCGTTTGGACAATATAAAGGGACACCTCTCAAGAGACACTATGAAACACAGGAAGCCAGACATAAGTGAAAAAGGAATATGCAAGGAAAGGCACTAAACGGACCAGAAAAAAATCCAACAACCAACTAAGATTAGTTTAAATTCTGAAGAATATGATTTCTGTCATTTTCTCACCATGAGACACTTTTAAGGATACACAGCAGCACAGAAAACCCAGCCTTCAGACTTTCAAAATCATTAGACCTTTAAACATATGTGTTTAACAATAGCTTTAGTAGCAACATATGATTTCAAGTACTACCTTATAATGCAATTCAGACAATTTAAAAAGTGTTAACAGTAACATCACAAGGTCAGGTAGGTATCTCAATAGCAAAAATTAGTTTTCATAGAGTATCATTTACACACAAATTATTTATTCAGGTACATGATATATTCTGTCTGGGAGCTTGACCTCTGCATTGCCATCTGCTGATTGTAAATTTTGTGAAAAACATTGTGCCAACCTCAGATATTTGCTTGTTCAGAAGATTATCCTTTCTACATTATTTAACTACCTGTCATTTGACCTTGTCTTGAAAATCATTGTATGCTTCTCATGCCACTGCATTCACTGGTGACAGCTGGTGTTTATCACCAGAAGCTGTGGGGGGAAAATTACTCAGTGTACAGCCTAGCCCACTTACAAAAGCAGATCGAATAAAAAATAAATAGAAATGAGGAGTCCCTAAATACCAGCAGCTAGCACTTCAACAAATATGGGGAATGCACAATGGTTATATCGGGTTTCATTGTAAGCTGCTGTCAGCATTCCTACTGCTCAAGAATATGGCTGAAGTGATACCTGCGGTTTCTAATATCAGAAAGCGCTAGCTTTAAAATATGTCAAAATGCAGCACGTTAGTCTGCAGTACTGCTATTTTCTATGGTAGGCTAAAACCTAAACAAGGTAGTGACTGATCACTATTTGCCCCTCTCTTATAATCATCCATTGCTGGCAACTGTCAGAGACAAATTCTGGGCTAGACGGACCTCTACGCTCAGCTGGTATTGCTGCTCCTCTGTTTTGATAGAACACCTGTCAGATGCAGAAAGCGGCATCAGGACGGTGATGCAGTGGCCATCGTATTTCAGGTGTGAAATACAGTCCCAGGTCTGGCCAAGCTTGGTTTGTAAAACTACACTACATGTTTTCATTTAAAGGCATCAATTCTTTTATCATAGACAAAGAATTTACCCTTTGGTGACTGAAAATACACTCGGTTGCAGCTCAATGTGTTAATTCAGCTGAGTTGCTGCCAATCATTTTGTACTGAGGACATGAGCTGCTGGAATAGCCACATTTCAGTAAAGGCACGATAGACAGTTTGTGGTGGTACATCTCCCTCCCCACTGCTCTGTTTTTCTGTTCTGTTTTTCCCCTTTACTTCAGCTGCTTTACAGTCTCAGGAATTCCAGGCCGCAGCTTTTGTGTAGCGAGTTGGTCAGTTAAGTGCCCCTTAATTGTACCAGAAACTCCTACATGGCTGGAGCAGAGAGCGGCCCTGTCCTTATCAACATTCATATTATGGCTAACGAGGGGAACGAGAGCAAACAGCTACCCTGGACAGCCTTGAAACAGGGTGGTATCATCGCTGCTGGAATTCCAGCAACAAGCCGACCCGAATTGTGGCTCGGATGGAAATTTACTGGTGATTAAAGTCAATCACCTCACAATCCTATAAACGGCAGTCCCAGGTGAGGCCCTTTGAGCTCTCCCGGACCGCCACGGGCTGCACCAGCATCTCCCTCTGATCAAAATGTCTCTCGGAGTCAGCGAAACTAGCAGATTCCGAAAGTCTGCTGCCACCAGAACTCCATTGCCGGAGATCGACAACGGAGCCTGGGCTGCTGATATTCTTCACTCCTCGAGACTCTACTCTCGCCCGTTGAGAAATGCCAAGGCATTAGACGTGAGTATTTCACTAAACTCGAGGGGAATTTCTAACAGGTATACTATTTTCATATATGCATTTATAGTTGTGAGTGTGCATGCATGAATCAATTTAAGTCGTTTGTAGATGTATCATTTAATTTTAAAGGGCGTTCTATATTGCTGTACTATTCCTATAGCATTACTCTCATAATCCGTTGACCAAGTCTGAGACCAAGAGTGGGCCCAGCCGCACCTCGGCTCCTCTCTGAGAAGGAGTTTAGAAAGCAAAGGGGTCCATTCTGAACCTCATCACTCAACGGGAGGGTTTCCGTATCCCCTACATACGATTTCTCTCTCTCTCTCTCTCTCTCTCTCATATAACCCAATTTCCTTTATACACTTTTCCTATGTACTAGATTTACATATATACATATATATATATACACACATTATCCTTATCCATATAAACCGTTGACCAAGTCTGAGACTAGACCTAGCCGCACCTCGGCTCCTCTCTGAGAAGGAGTTTAGAAAGCAAGGGGGTGTAGTCTAAACCTCGTGACTCAACGGGAGGGTCCCCCTTACTCCATATATACGCAATCCCTTTATGAATCATTCTAACTCAGTGTGATTTAATTCTCTTTTATGCGCTTCTATGTAGTAATAGAGTGAACCTTGCCATCTTCGAATCTGTAACTAAGTCACTGTTTTGATCAATTTTGTCTAATCACTTTATTAATCATTGATGATTGAGTGCTATTAAAAATATTATAATCAAATTCTGCGATTTGCTACAAGTAAATTCTAACTGTTACTAAATCAAACTGTGTAAAGTCACTCATTCATAGTGAATTGACATAATCAGCAGGATTCACAAACCTGCATTCGCGGCACGGTTATATTTAGTTTTCATATTTATACGTTTAGCTTGTTTTGAAGGCTCATTAGTGTTGTGTAGAAACAGAAGGGCTACACATACAAAGCACTGTTAATATAGTTTTCCTAAATTCTGCTTCCTACACTTGGGAGGTCCCTCTCCTTCATTTGCACTAGTTGATATTCATTAGCTGCTTTAAATCCCGTTTTCCTCTTTTTACCTTTCTGTCATCTGAAAGCTGTGAATGGCATATGCCTAGGGCCAAAAAGGGCCCTATTGATGGAAATGAAAATCCATCAAGCAGCTTCGTGTACAGACAATACTCCTGGCTCATGAAGTACCTGATTATGGATCATAGGGTTGTTGGAAAGCAATGTGAAGTATTGCAAAAGCTTGATCCAAGAGAGTTTAAGACTACTTATGTTCTTCCCTGAACATCCAACTGACCACTGCTAGATAGATCTTTGTTTTGACACACTAAAGCTTCTGACAAATTGAAAAGAATGTGAAATTATATTCTCTCCAACAAGCTTTTGTTCCGCTTTCTTGACTCATCTTATTTGTTTATATTACACCTTTATGATTTAGACTTGCAAACTGTTTATGACAGTGAAGTCTGCCTTGCTTATAAAGAGATATGTGCACTGCATCTACAGAACAACAGAAGGCTAATTCTATATCCAACCATAAAATTAATTAGGCTTTATGAAAATTTCTTGGATTATCACACAAATAATTAAGCCAGCATGGACGCACATTACTTTGAACATGCAAAGCTGCAAAACTGCAAAAGGGTTTGCATTGCACTGCTTTCACATATCAGTATTAACTTTAAGGGGCTCAGCCGCTGAAACAGGTAATCCTATGTATAAAAACACCGATGCGGCACTCACTCCTAGTTGGTGAGTAAAACTAGAACAAAGAAGGGACAGAGAAATGACTGATGAATATGCTTGCACATTAAAGGCTAGTGGGTTCACTCACATGTGACTCTTAATAGATTTTTCAATCTTGTGGATTGTGGGCTTGTGGAAAGTGAACAAGTGGCACAGAATGTAATTCCTGTTGTAGGAAACAAATAAAAGCTTTAATTGTTCTTTTAAAGTGTGGTCATCCAAATAGGATGAACTTTAGGATGATCCTGTGTATTTGGTTCTGTCCTTAAATACGCTAAAAGTATTCAATAAAAGAGAAAATAGCTATTAATTAACAAGATTTCTAAAAGATAATTGACAAAAATTTCCCACTGCTTTTTCATTTGCTCACAGCAAAGAAGTTTTGGAAGCTTGCGTCACTAGCAAAAGATTTGCATTTCGTACAATGCTTCAAACATACTTTTAAAACAGGAAATAACACTTGTGTGTTTCCTTGAAATGAATTTAAGTCTTCTCAAATAACATTTTGATTAATTACATGTAAATGAATTCTAAGAAGTCTATAAAGGGATTTCTTCAGTTGTCAAGGTGATTTTTAATTAACATAAAATGGGAGTGTCTTTCCTGGTTTCCATCAGTACTTATGATGCTACTGGAGGAGCTATAGCTCACCTTCATAAGGCTTACTTAATGCTTTAAGCATTTCTGTAGCTTAGTCATATATATAAATTAGCAAAATAAATACTACAGCACTTGTCTGTTTTTACATCAGAACTAGTACTACTAATTCACAGCATCTAACTTCAGCTTGGATGGTTCATAAGCAACATAATTTGAAAACATCTGATTATTTTTCCTAGACAAACCATGGTTAGATGCAGTAGCAAAACCGCCTGAAAAGTGCAAGTTTGACTAGACAGCTACAGCTTCCTGAGGAAACCTTCAAATACCCCAGCTCACCTTCCTATGAAATTTTCAACATGGAATGATTTAATTCAACTTAAGAAAACACATCTAACATCTGATAATTTTGGTTATGGTATTTTGTTACAAGTACGAATCTGATATTTTTCTAATGTACAAAAGTAATAAAGGCAGATCTAGAAACTGATTTAGTTAGATGACAATATTACATACTGCTATGCTCTGACAATCAGCAAAAATTAGTCTTTTTATGAATTTGGACTGTAATTTGAAAGCTTAGGTGTGTGGGATGAAATTAGAGAATACAAGAGAATGTTAATCTTCTCCAGTAGACCAATATTTCATTCATTTTATTTCATGTGGTTTAGATTCCAGTGTCAGCTTCAATTTCAGTGAGCTCTTTTTTCAGTAGCTTCTTCACAGAGGCTTGGATTTAAAGGCCAGAAGGAACCCTTACAGTCATCTGGTCTTTTCATAACACAGGCTATAAAAAAGTCATGCAATAATTCAAGAATTAAGCCCTTCATTTCTTTTAGGGTTATCATATGTGTCTGAGAGAAATGCGGTGGCTTGAATTTAAAGTCACAGAGCAACTACCGTATCACTGAGCACATTTTCCCAATGACTACATATGAAAGTATAGTGCCTTCATCTAGGCTGATCTTCTATCTGGTTTCAGTTTCCACGTACAGGTTATTTTTACTTCTGCTATATTAGAGAGCTGTTTATTGACAGAAATAATTTATTCATTTGGAGCCTTAGAATGAGCCACCCTTTGCTTTCTACTTGTTAAACTGGAGAACTACTTTAAATTCATTATATGAGAGATAAATCAGAATTTAACCATTCTTTTAATGGTTGGCAATTCATCTCTAGTAATTCATCTCCATCAACAGCTTTTAAAGCATCATCACCAGAACTGAACATAGTACTTCAGTAACAATATCACTGATGCTGCGTACTAAGTAATACTTCTTCCCTGGTCCCATTTATTGTCCTGGTTACCGGAAATCACTCCCAGTAATTACAGTCTATTGGTTATCTGTAGCCCTGCACTGGTAACTCATGTTCAACCCTGACCTCAAGACCCTTTTCAGTGTCATTACACTTGAGGATACATCTAGCAGGTACAAGCTTCAGTGTTAATTTCAAGAAATATTTTTTTTTACATTTAACAGTACTACAGCAGATGCTCCTCAAATGAAACTGCACTTTTAAGTGATCAAAGACAACTGGCCATTCCATGGTTATTTTTTCTTCTTTTTTTTGTATTTTCTCTTTTTTTCCCTCTTTTTTTTTTTTTTTTCTTCTGTTTCATTTTCTTTCAGGTCAGTAAAAGGTATTGTGTACCTTTTGTGTATTGAATAACACAGTCACACGTCTCATTTTATTATACATCACTATTGTAACTTCTCAGTCATCCAACTTCTAATCAACAATTTATTAATACATAAAATTGTTGTTGCTTTTTAAAATAAACTGCTTTTTTAGGAGGAGAGTTATAGCCCTTCTACTTGTCCACTTCTTGGCAGTAATTTGACAGGACTCTCCATCTACGCTTTTCCTTTGTCAAAGCAATCTTTGCCCTGAAACCCCTCCTGCTACTGCAATACCTTCTTCTCCCATGGAGGAAGCCACAAGCCACAGCAACCTTAATGCCCCATAAACATAGGAACAGCACTTTAACAGCAAAAAGTGCTTGAAGCATTCTTCATCCTCAATGATTCCACATATAAAACCCATCAGACTAAGACAAGTTTAGCAGCACATCCCCCGCCCCCAAATTCAGGCAAAGAAGATATTTTTCCTACCTGATGGATTGAGAGGTACTTCAGAGACCAGATATAGATGACAATCAGATTAAAAATGAATGTAAATAATTAAGTATATTAGTCTGTAATTAATCTGATTGAAATACCACTAATTTCTTATTATGGGAACTAAGCCTACGCCCCACAGACAGTCTGTCTGACTTCTGTTTTTTAAAGAACTGGGCAACATTTCAGGCTCTTTATAACTCCATTCATTATTTTTGTTCAATTTTTCTATTGGTCATTTTCAATGGCACTAAGATCTATTTTGTTACATTTGATTTGTCTAATTAAGGAGAAACTTCTTTAAAAAATATGCTGATACCTTTTACAGTTGTACCATGCCAAATCACTGTTTGTACAGCAGCGTCTGTAGAGGGGGATCTATGTAGCCCTGAAAATCTGACTGCAGGATTATGGTCCAATTCCACTATTTAATTATTATTTTTTGTATTTTCATGATTTTTTTTTCTAGTGGAAAGTTTCCATGCCAGCCTACATCCCAGTCAGCTTTTGTTCCCTCCTGAGTACTACACACCCTCTGACACCCTCACTCCTGGGTAAGCTTCACTATGTTATACAAATGGTGCTGCCACACATTATACATCACCAATCATACCTACCTGTGTTTGAAACATATTCTGAGAATTTCTAAGGGCAGAAGGAGTATAGAGTCTCTGGAAAACATTTTGTTTCTCCATCACACATAGAGGTGGACAGCATTTGTGGAGCAGATCTAGGTAGATATGGAGGAGATCTGTGCCTATAAAGTTCTACCTCTACACAGGCTGTAAGAAACTTCAGGAGATCAAACAATTTCAGACTCAGGAGGCAGCTGAAAGAAGGCTTTCTGGTCACTGACACTGAATTACCTTTAACTTGCTGTGTTTAGTCAGTAGCTCTCCCATGTGTCTATGATACCAACATCAGAACCTCTCAGGAAGGCAAATCTCAGAAAGATAATAAATCTTCTAGTAACTCATCTTCCTTTGAAATTATGCTAAAGGAGCTTAATTTTCTATATTTTTGGTGTGACTGGAGAAAAACTTATCTGCATTTATGTATTAAGAAATAAAGAGAACTGAACATAAATAAAAAAATTTTTACTGAACATTGTTTCAAATATTAGAATATCTGTATGTTACAGTCCATAAGAGCAGTAGTTCATTTCAGAACCTAATTTCAAACACAACATTTTATGATGCAGCTGGGAAAGCTGAGTAAAAGGTTCTATACATAAAAGGAGAGAAAATAAGATCTCCAGAAAATGGAATGCTAATGCCTATTCTTTCAAATAGAAAAAAACTGTTTAGAGATAGGGACAATGCAGATACTGACCAACATACCTTCCTCAAAATTATTTTCAGAATCTTTATATTTGAGTTAAGATGGCACTTAACTGTAAAATACAATACACAGAGGTACATCTAATAAGTAATGGTTTTTCTGAAAGGAATGATGAGAGCTTCCAAATATTATATAATATTTGGGAAAAGAAATGAGATGTCAAGCACAGAAAATTGTGGGATCTTTTTCTTTGAAAATTCTTCCCTCCCCCCTTTTTTTCCCCTTCCCTTCCCTTCCCTTCCCTTCCCTTCCCTTCCCTTCCCTTCCCTTCCCTTCCCTTCCCTTCCCTTCCCTTCCCTTCCCTTCCCTTCCCTTCCCTTCCCTTCCCTTCCCTTCCCTTCCCTTCCCTTCCCTTCCCTTCCCTTCCCTTCCCTTCCCTTCCCTTCCCTTCCCTTCCCTTCCCTTCCCTTCCCTTGTTGTCTCTTTAAGAAAACAGATATTTCACTGCCCTCACAAGGCCAAAAACTCATAGTGCTAAAAAAGCTTTGAAAAATCAAACTCCATATGATGCTTAGGAAAATACGTCAGTTTAACAGACAATGATGTCTGCTGAAGTTTAGAAGTCAGAATTACGACTTCCAAAAATCAGTGTTAAGATGAAACCAGAGCAAATTTAAATAGAAAAAAACCAAATATGTTTAAAAAATTAAACGCCCACAAGGAAGTCCATATATAATCACATAAATAATTTAAAGCAAAAGAATGATAATCCAGTTCAGTCAAACCTCTGGAAATAAAAATGGCCTTGTGCTACTCCAGATCTCCCAATTAAGTTGAGAGCTGTGTGTTCAATGTTATTAAACCAAATAAAGAAAAATGTATTATATATCACCCCCATATTTATTCTGAGTTGTCATGAACAGAATCTGTCTTACTGAGTATAGCGGTGCATTATCTTTAATCCATTTTTAAACATAAAGACTTTTAAGGTCATTGTTAATTAGAGAAAGGTACAAACTCTTCCTAACTTAAGGCTTTGGATGCATCACAGTGGTTAAGCAAATTTACCTGTTTGGATTAATATAAACATTAAAGAATTAGACTAGCTTATCCCACTGGGTTTCCATCATTTAACTAACGCTTATTTCTGGGCAGGAAACAAGATAAACTTCTTTCATCCAAATAATAAGCAGTATTGCCAATAAAAACATAATACTGAATGAAACTAAGAGGGGGAATCTGTTAATCTGTTAATTTCTCACAGAATTACAAAACTGCTGAAGGGAGTAAAATAAATGTCAAAGAAGGAATGTCAACAGTAGCATTATAAGGACAGAATCAAGGAGAAGCAAAATGTCAAGGCAATGTTGTACCTAATATACTCCCTTTTAAATTGCTTCACGTCTAGACATTAGGCAATTCGACAATATCTTTAAATTATTTGCAAGAAACCTGACTGTGGGGCATTTTGCTCTTCATAAGCTACACGCTAGATATCATTCAGCACAATTTACGGAATACCATTCTGATTTAGCTTACTGAATAATAGCTATAATGTTACAGACAAGCAACTATCACCTAGACACTGCCTTTCCGCCCTGTAAAGTGAGAATTCTGTGGAGTCTCTCCTTCATTCGATGAACTCCATTTGGTTTGTGATAACACATTTTATATTTCCTCATTCCTCAGTGCCATGATTGTCTTTGTAAATTGCAAAACCCCATTTAGACTGGTCGGTGCTACCCAGCCATGGAGAAGAGGTTTTACCTTGATTTTGCTCTCAGTATCACAGTGAAAATAGACATATATCTTAGCAAATATTTTCCTCTGCAACTTAATTTTCAATGCTCAGTGGCAAGATTTACTCCATAATATAAATAAAAATTCAAGTATAATAGGAAAGTACTGTTTCAGCTGTGGTTCCAAAACCTTTCTTGCAGATATTCACCCAGCCTAGCACATATCTCTGAATGAATTTCCCATTAGTTCTTGTCATTGCTACTTGTTGAAAACCAAAAAGATCAACTAAAAGATGAGGGCCTATGCAATGGAAGAAATATAGCAAGATTAACCATACACCTCTAGCTGTTGTGCCCAAAATGGAAGATCCAATGACCCTCTCAACCTCACTCCTTAGAGGTCTTGAGCTAATATACATTTAACAGCAAGAACTTAAAATACAAGAAATACAAGAAAATGTCAGCTGGAAGTCTGTGGTGCAAAATTCTGAAGGAGAAGGAAAATTAATATAATATTCTTAGCCCAGATATTTCTCCAGTATGATAGACCTGTATACTCTTCTCCTCTGAATGACTGCACACTTTTGCTTTGACATTTTTACACTTTTAAAAATACAGTTCTACAGTTCCTCTTGGTTTAATGAGGCATACATGGAAACTGGATTTTATCTGACTACACTGAAACTTGCATTTGCAGAGACAAATGTCAGGCAGATTTTCCTCTCCAAGACATTCTATGAATCAAAGAATTTGTATCAGCTTCAATAGAGGATTGATGTGTGAATTTCCTTCCATGGTATTAAGCATAAATTAAAAGCAAATGCTTTGTGTTGACAAAATAAACAAAGAATATTGAAAAAATATAGTGTAGATTTTTTTTTCTGAAACTTCAGAACGAGTCTTTAAAGATTCACTGCTATGGCTACTAAACCATGTAATTGAATATCTTTCCTCAATGGAAAGAATATTTTTCTTCTTTATGGCCTACTTTTTACCACAGTGGTCATACTACTGACCAAGTTGATTGCTACAGTCTGCAACTTGAATTAGCGAGAAGGAAGTGACTAGCGTAGCCATGAAAATGTTTACATTAATGTTATATAACTGCTGGCAAAGAGTAGGAATCTGTAGATGAGAGTAACTTCTAAAATGTCCCTTACTGCTCCACGCTGTTTAAGACGCATTGCTGGTTTCTTCACATACCAGTTAAAGCCAAGACAATAGGTAAAATGATTATGCTTCAGTAACTACATTTTTATAGTTTTTTTCAAGTACATGTTCAGCTTCTCAGTAGTGTTATTTGTCATACAGCATTAAAATGCTACCTTTTTCTTAACTGCATGTACAATAAAATAAAATGGACAGTTCTCATTTAAATAAAAACTACCTTTCAAGGAGACCTGCTAAGAATGAAATGCCTTTAAAATAAAGTGCTCTCTTAAAACACTTTTTATGAACACCTAGAGACCAAGAAACCATAAGGCACAGTTCCCACAGTCAACCTGAATTTGTTTTTATGATGCATTGTTCAGTAAAAGTAGAAATCTGCAAAAACTTCCAAGTCCATTATGTTTATCGCCACTCAGCAATATAGTCTGCTTTCATAAATTATTGTTTTACCAAAAGAATCAAAATTATTCTTTGATGAGGAATCTTTCTGAATCAGATATATCGCCTTTTCATCAATCAAAAATTTTATTTTGATCTGCCTGACTTGTTCAGACACCTTTTTTAGTTGTAAAATAATGAAAAATCAAAAATATATTTTTTCTATTTTATTAGTATTACTTTATGTGAACAACAGTTGACTCATTTCAGTTAGCAAAAGTGCATGAAAAGTACATGGACAGAAGCCTATTTCATATTGAAGGGTGTTTAAGCAAAATAAGAGTTTTAGCTTTATTAGGAACAAGAATGAATGCTAAAACTTTAAGACATTTTTATCTTAAAACCCAGGAAATTTACTAAAATTATTCTAAACTGGCTCAGACAGTCAAGGTCTAGCTTCAGCTGCACTGACTCATCATATGTTTCATATCCAAAGGCAAAACTAAGACTTTGAGTTCTCATGTCATATAGGAATATGGACTATTTTAGTATTTTACAAGTGACATCTTTCCCTCACTTACTTGCAACATTTAAAAGTTTAAAAAAAAAAAAAAAATCATACCCCCCCACTTCCAACAACAAACAAACCCTATTGCCTTACCTCTAGGATTTCAAAGTAATGTCACCAGCAGCACCACTGGGACAACAGTAGGTTTTACATTATGAATGTGCTGTGGAATGTGCACTGAAGCAATGCTAGCCTTGCCAAAATTAATATAGAAGCATATGGCTGCCCAGCCCCCTGGTGTTGCCAGAATACACATAGGAGGAGGCACTGAATTAGTCCCAGACATTGCCAAAAGTCCAGATGAGCCAACATACACTAGCACATTTACACCTGGATTCAGAGACCATAGCAGTAAATGTCAGGGGTTTGGAAACCTTCCTGAAACCTCATCAGACTTATCCAACTTTACAGTTCTGAAATGAAATGAAAACATGAAAGGTTCATAAAGGTACTGAAGAGCTGTGTTAAATCACATTTGTAACCTTCTTTGTTTAATTCTCCACCACACACAAGTTCCCTGAACAGTTACTTTCGAATTTGGAGCAGCAATCCCTTCATTTTTAAAATTCCCTCTCTTACTGAGTAACTATGGTCCCCAACACAACTAATTTCATCCAACAGAACATAATGGAACACTAAAATGAGTTCAGCGTGCGAGGTCAGGAACAGGTGTGTAGATTTAATGCATGTCTGCAAATTACATTCCAGTACAGCATTCAGGGACATCTTGCTACCACCTACTCCTTGTAGATACACAGAGGGAATCATGAGGCTGCCTTCGGTTCCTTTTGGAAATACTGGGTGGCTGTTACCAGCAATTGCCAAAAGAATAGTTTTTCAATACAGTATTGCTGGCTTATCATAATTAAAATGCTTGACACTTCGTATAAGTGCCCTAAAAAAAATCAAGATCATACTGATTGCTAATTTGGAGGCTGGAGGGAATTTCTTCCCCTCTTTAAGCTAAGAATCAGATTTTTTTTTTTTTTTTGGCACCTTTCTTCCAAAAGGAAAGATTTGCTGTGCTCAAATCTTGCACATCTCATCTAAATAATCTTCTTCCTTTGCTGCACTTCTGATTGCACAGTTTTCTTCCTCTGGCACGCTGCCTAGTCTCCTGAAGGTTTGAGTGGTTTTATCTAACTAATGTCTTGCATAAGTATTATATTGTCACATATAGCTTTATAGATGAATATCTGCATTGCATTTAAGATCTTGAGATCCATTCAAGGCTTGGATATTGCCAGGACAAAGACCTAAAGGCCAGATTGCATTGTTATTGTGTTGTCTGGGCTTAAGCTCTCTGATACTTTAGCAGATAAACTCTGCTGTAACTAGTAATAGTTACCACCTCTCTTTTTACTCAAATTTACATGCCTGCTGTTAGCAACACATCTCTACTCCATACTAGAGACAACTCTCTTGCCTCACAGTTGCAGTGACTTTTGGGATTTGTGGCACTTTGCTAAACTGATGGAAACAGACCTATTGTAGGAGTCAGTTAAGCAGCCCTTAAATAATGTTCATATGTTGCCTTGTTAATGAAAAACAAAACAGTTGATTCAAAAGTGGATTTGTAACATAATAGTTACTCTATTTTAAATTTTTTTAAAAAAATTTTGATGTAATATTTCCTCCAGGTATCTTAGTCTTGTTGGTTACTTTCCTTCTTTATAATATTCCTTGAATCAAGAGTGTATCGCTGCAGAAGATGTAACTCAAACATAGCAAAGATTTGCAAATTACTTTAGGCAACTTGATATATTTAATAATTCTCTGAATTAAATTCTGTCTCAGATTGTATGGTGACTTACATTTCAACATATAGGGGATATAGCTCAGCACACAGAGTAAAAAAATAAATGCATTCAAATTCCCTGCTTACATATAGTAAACCAAATACAAATTGGATTTAAAGGGAGTGGGAAGTGACTTAATGGAGTACAACTTCCTCCTCCCATAAAATAACCCAAACAAAATGCTTATGAATCTATATTTATCTCCTGTGTTAAGAGGAGAGGGAGAGATGGTTTCTATGATTAAAAAGGGAAAAAAATATTTCCCAGAATAATTGGATAGTACCAAATATTATGTAATATGTTACATCAGTATTTTTCATAATGATTAAATACTCACACAAAATATGCCAAATCTATATGGCATATGGTATAACCCCAGAATACACTTAAGTTATCAAAAAGACAAATTTACCCTTGATCTTATCTCCTCTGATTTTCTTCAATCCACAGATTTGCATAGTATCATGTAATAATATTAGGAAAGTTTTAATAGCAAGCTTCTCATATCATATATGTTATCGGCCTTCACAACATGTTACAATATAGTGTGTGACTTAAGTGACAGATCCCGTCTTTTGAAGTAAAATGAATTAATATATACACTGAAGCTGCATACAAAGTAGCTACTACTCAACATAATATATAATAGTAATAATCTGACAGTTTAAATCATATCTGTTAATTTGCTGGGGGGGCGAGGGGGGCGGTTATGACACCTCAGAGGACCGATATATATAGCTAGTCTTCTGCCCCTTTAGTGATATGCTAATTCATTAGATATTTTTTTAATGAAATGTGAAGACTGAATTTTTATTTATTTAGAAAGAGGCTTTCAATTTCCATTAAGTGCATTCTCACTTTTAAGGAAGCGCAAATCTTTAAGCCTATACTGTTGACTGATTGAAAAACTAAGAGACTGACTGAGGTCCTCATTGCTCCATAGCTTTCCAAAAGTGGCTGCTCACTCCCCAGTGTACTGTAACTTTTCCATTACAGGATTTCATAAAAGGAATGATTGCATCTGGTGGTTACCCTAACAGGCAGTGAGTTGCAAAACTAATCTAAAAAGGGTGTGTTATTGTCGTAGGTTAGCCCTGGCTGGATGCCAGGTGCCCACCAAAGCCACTCTATTACTCCCCTCCTCAAGTGGACTCGGGAGAGAAAATAGAACGAAAGGCTCATGGGTCAAGGGAAGGACAGGGAGAGATCATTCACTAATTACCGTCACGGGCAAACCAGACTTGACTCGGGGAAATCAGTTTAATTTATTACCAATCGAAATTGAGTAGGATAATGAGAAATAAAGCCAAATCTTAAAAACACCTTCCCTTCACCCCTCCCTTCTTCCTGGGCTCAACTTCACTCCTAATTTTCTCTACCTCCTCCCTGCAAGCCGCACAGGGGGACAGGGAATAGGGGTTGCGGTCAGTTCATCACACGTTTCTGCTGCTACTTACTCCTCAGGGGAGGACTCCTCACACTTCCCCTGCTCCAGCCTGGGGTCCCTCCCACAGGAGACAGTTCTCCATGAACTTCTCCAACGTGGGTCCTTCCCACAGGCTGCAGTTCTTCACAAACTGCTCCAGCGTGGGTCCCTTCCACGGGGTGCAGCCCTTCAGGAGCAGACTGCTCCAGCGTGGGTCCCCCATGGGGTCACAAGTCCTGCCAGCAAACCTGCTCCAGCCTGGGCTCCTCTCTCTCCACGGGTCCACAGGTCCTGCCAGGAGCCTGCTCCAGTGTGGGCTTTCCATGGGGTCTCAGCCTCCTTGGGGCACATCCACCTGCTCCACTGTAGACCTTCATGGGCTGCAGGGGCGCAGCCTGCCTCACCATGGTCTTCACCACGGGCTGCAGGGGAATCTCTGCTCAGGCACCTGGAGCATCTCCTCCCCTTCCTTCTTCACTGACCTGGGTGTCTGCAGAGTCATTCCTCTCACATATTCCCACTCCTCTCTTCTGCTACAATTGCTGCAGTTGCACAGGTTTTTTTTTCCTCCTTCTTAACTATGTTATCGCAGAGGCGCTGCCACTGTTGCTGATGGGCTCGGCCTTGGCCAGCAGCGGGTCCGTCTTGGAGCCGCTGGCATTGGCTCTATCGGACATAGGGGAAGCTTCTAGCAGCTTCTCACAGAAGCCGGGACCCATGTAGCCCCCCCCAAAACTTTGCCACGCAAACCCAATACAGTTATTTATTGGAATTACCATTGAAATGATCCCATGTGCGGTGAGGAGGTGCGGCAGGGGAGCTTGCACCAGCGGATGGGAGCTGCAATGGGTGGACACAGGCTGTTCAGGAAACACCAGCTGGGAAAGCAAGGAGACATGAGCTCTGTGCAAAGGAGTGCACTGAATGCCTAGAGCTTGGCCTTGGGACTGGTGATGAGCCAGTTCAGAGCTTGCAGGTAAGGAACAGAGGACAGACTGACACAGCTGACACCCTGGTATGCTTCTGCTACAGGCCACCTGACTGAGCAAAGGAAACAGGTGAAGCTTTCTTTAGAAAGCTGGAGGAAGTCTCATGATAACAGGCCCCGTTACTTACGGTACATAACAACTCTCATATTTGCTGGAAGGGCAAATAGCTGCAAACAGAATAGAACAGAACAGAACAGAACAGAATAAATTGAATAGTTGAGGCTCCTGAAGTGAGCTGATGACATTTTCCTGGCACAGATGATGGACAACTTGGCTGGGGAAGATGGTCAAAAGCAAGCAAGAAATATTTGGGTAGCCTTGACTGCAGTAACCATGAGATTGTGGAGCTTAAAATGCTCACAGGAGTGACCAAGACAAATAATTACCATACTGAACTTCCAAAGAATTTGTCTTGCTCAGGGATCTGAGCAAGGGCTCAGGACAGCTTGTTCATCTTTGAGGACAACCTCCTCAGAGCACAAGAATAGACCATTCCAATGTGCAGAAAGTCAAGCAAGCAAGGCAGAAGGCCAGCATGGATGGACAGGGAACGCCTGAATAAGTTCAAAAGCAAAAACAAAGTACAGAGAAGGTGGAAGTGGGGACAGGCTCCCCAGGAAGAATACAAGGGCACTGTCCAAGTGTGAAAGGATGCTGTTAGGAAAGGCAGAGCTCAGATGGAATTGAAACAAACTAGGGAGGTGAAGGGCAACAAGCGGAGTTTCTGTATGTGTATTGGCAGCTAAGGGAAGTGGAGGTTCATAGCTCAATGAAGCAGGAAAACTAGTGGCAAAAGATGTGGAAAAGGTCAACGTACTCAATGACTTATTTTTCTCAGTTTCCATTGGCCAGGTTTGCTCTGAGGTGTCCCAGTTTGTGGAGTGAAACAGTACCCACAGGGCAGAAAGTGCCACACCTAGCTTCCAAGACAGCAATGAGGATTGGGGAAACTACAGGCCGGTCAGTGTCATTCAGTATTTGGGAAGGTTATGGATCAAATCCTCCTGGAAGCCATTTCCAAGTACATGAAGGACAAGATTTGGTCTGCAACAGCCAGGTCGGGATCACCAAGGGTGATTTGTGTCTGACCAGCGTTACTGTGTTCCATGATGAGAAGACTGGCTATGGCTGGGAGCTCAGCTATTAATCTAAAATGATTTATTATAACTCCCTGGCATAAATGTAAAATGAGAGTAGAAGCAATTGCCTGAACACTCTGCAGAAGTGTGAGAAATAGGGAGTTGTGACAGAGAAAAAAAATATGCGGGTATATAGAAATAGAGGACCAGATTAGCTGACGTTATATGGGCAGAAGTGCCTCTAATCAGTAAGGTACATTTCCTTGAAGAAATTGCAATTGAACTTCAAAGGTCCTCAATATTTTTATACTTTGGATTCCTTATGTCGCATTATCCATAGCAGCTGGTACATGGATGATGCATAGCCTACTACTGCTACTTGTTACTCCACTGCCTGAAGCTGAAGCAGTTTGTGACACTGACTGGAAAAATGCTGATGATCCTAATTCATTACCAACGCAGTTATAACTGATCAGATGACAGATCGTTTTCTAAGAAGTTACAAATATGCAGAATTCTTTTAATCTGGAGTACACACACCCCTTTGTGAGCAGAATGTCATGGTTACGTATTCAAGAACTCAGAAGTCTGTCAGAAAAATTGCCTATGCATATGCAACTTTATAGCGTCTTTGACACGTCATAATATTTTAGTTACATGACTCATTATATTTCTTCCCCAAAGCTTCTAGTTGTGTTTATTGTTATTCAATATTGTTATTGTATTTTTTGTTGTTTTCGTTATTCGGTGTTTGACCCCATACCTTATTTAGCGCACATTATTCAAACTTTGTATTGAAAGTAAAATTATTTTCTTCATCACCATTTCCAAGGTGTTTTTGCTATAGTGAATGAACGCTTCATAAATACAAGTTCCTAAGATTCAGTTTATTGAAGACGTTTTTCAGTTTGAAAATTAATCACAGTTGTACTAAGATGCCCACTAGTTTTGGGTATGCAGTTTTGATCACTTGAGACCTGACTTCTTCATACACTAATTTATAACATTGTCCTCAGTCAGAGCCATCTTAACTGATTTTATTTACAGCTGGAAACACAACATTTCTGCAAATCTGACCCCACATTTTTCATGGTGTATCCAGAAAGTAAGGAACATAGTTACAAGAGTATTTCACGCACTAGATGAAAGGTATATTTTTGAAATCCAGGTGTAGGTTCCAGGAATTTCCTTTTCCTTCCCTCCAGACTCTGCCGTGCTTTACAGCTTTGTCCCTGCCTTTCCCTTAGGAGATAACTAGTCTATCACCTCTCACTTTCTCCTCTGGTGGCTTTCTGCTCTGTAGGCTACCTCTTCCTACCAAAGATGGTCTGACTGATAGATATCTGAGCAATTGTTCTCAACAGGGGCATTCAACTTTAAAATCTGCTGCTTCAATTTAAGAATGGAAAAAGGGCATAGATTCCTGAAAGCTTGTCTCATTTTTTCACTTATAAAGATACTACTTTTAACATGGCTGCATTAATGATGGTATCATCCTTTTTCACAGCCATCAGTTCCATTTCTGGTCTTACACATCTTCAAAACAGAAACAAATGCATTGGGCATCCTACAGACAGCATTTTCTTTCAATGCAGCCTGAGAGAACAAGGCATTGACTTAAGGCTTCTGTTAAAAATGTATGTGATCATAAAAGCAAAGACTGTATTATTATTCATGTGTGCAGACCTTAATTTTAGCATTCACTAATGCTAGGTATTCTAAGTTCTAATTCTAAGTAAAAATTCAGTAATGTCCCCCTACTATAGTTTGCATATTTACATGTAAAACACATATATATCACAAAGTATATATACACCTATACTCTCATTTATATGTTTATACTGGCTAGCTATGAACATAAGCAAATCTCACTGAATCATCTGGAAGTGTATTTAGAAAGATACTTTAGTATTGTCATTCCCATTGGTTAGTACGAAGCGCATTGTCTTTTGAATGGATATTAGTACATAAATAGCAAATGAATGAAGCTAGAAAGTCAAAATACACTGACTGGTAGAAACAGGGAACTGCTGTGTCAAAGAAAATAACCAAACTTCCTACTTGTACCATGTACTTGTATTCCTGCTAAATAAGAACTAACTAGAGCAGCTGACAGCCAACCTCCTGCTAACTCACCTAAATGTATACGTTATTTGCTCCCTTCACCCCCACCCCCACCTTCTCCCACATACTTGTGATTCTGCTGTATATGTAGCTGTTTGGATTTCTTAGACTTCTGAAGGTACACAGGCCTGGTAGATTCAAACTTCTATATTTCTCATTTAGTCATATACAGATTCTTGTTTCTTCTCCATAACTGCGCATCTACTTTTCCCACCTGTGCACCGGCCACTGCTGGTGGGAAGGATGAGCTGCTGCCCAAGCCCAGAGCCTTCTACTCCCAGGTGCCATGGGAAATCTGAGCCCTGATGAACCCTGTGACTCCAAGTGTGTTAGATGCTGATATTTATCAAGTGGGACAGCATCTAGGGGTAAAAGGGCTGTAAACACCACTGTATTACTGTGTATACATATGATAGTGATGGGTGATGAGGCTGGGAAAGTTTAAGCTGCCCTGTGAAAGGTGAACAAGCCAGAGGAGGAGGCTAAACAAGAGTACATAAATCCCAGTTATGCTAAGCAAGGGTTTGGGATTTGCATAGATGTCTGCAAGCAGCTTGTGTCCCTTAGGCATTCTGGTGGTGAGCCTCTGGTTTGAGGAGTCAGAAGTTGACTGAAATTAGTGTGATAGGAATAAAAGCTTGTTGCCATACTTACAGGTCAGTATGAAAACATGACAAACAATAAGAAAAAAAAAAAAAGGATAATCTTCAGGCATAGGAAGACTGTCACCTGTCAAGCTAAGAATACATCTAGATGTATAGCAACTGTTGCATATTTTAAGTTGTCCTATATTTTGAGACAATGATACTAGATGACCAGTCAACCTTTTGAATTTGCCTCATCCAGAGACCAAGCAAAGTCAGTGATTTACTGAAACTGAACATATTTTAAGAACCAACCCAAAACACAGCATGTGATTTCCTGAAGTGAATGCTGACTATTACATCATAAATTAAATCCTAGATATTCTCAGTACTAAAATCACAGACATCAAAGGCTTTCTTCACAGTAGACACCGTGTGCTTGACAGGCTAAAAACTCATTAAAAATCTCCAGCATACCTGTGTTCCTTAAATGTGGACTTGAAAGAGAGGACAGTGTCAGTTTGCTGAATTTGGATCATAGGGTAACTCTGCAGTCAGAGCTACAGCTGTTAAAGACTAAATCCAGCTGATAATGAGGACATTTCAAATAAGCGTCTGATGCATACATGCCTAGATGGAGAACTAGTGACACGTGATAAAAGGTGGTCAGAGAGCCACAGCATACTGGACCACTATTGTGAAAGCATTTGTAAGGGGGAAAAAAAGCCACTTTTAAGTCTATAAGAAATTCTATAGAAAGTTAGTAAAGAGATTTTTTGAACAGGTGTAATGTAATGAGACAGACTGGAATCAGACAGGATTTAAGCTGCTGCATTTGGTATTAACTGAGTCTCAATATGGCAATATTTTGAAGGTGGGAAAATGAAACTTAAGATACAGCAAGCACCAGATTCTCAAAAGCAGATTGGAAGCCATAGCATTCAGAGCGACTTTTTCGCACCTAATACATGGAAATGGTGTTTTGAGAGGATATTGAAAGTTATTGCCCGGGAGGGAATGAAGTTACTGCATGTGAAATGAACAAAAAGCTGTTTGAAGCAGAACAACTATTTGCAACAATTATTTCATGTCTGGAACCAGGCCACAGGTAGGCAAGACAATCAGCTAGAATGAAACAGGGTAGTAGCTGGAATAGAATAATTCTCTGTATTCATCATTTACAATCAGAAAACCTGGCTCATTTGCATAGGAGACAGATTTTGTCGTAGCTTAGCATCACAGACAGAAAAATAGAAGGCTGAGAGTTCACCCATCCACTTTCTTCCAGAGGCATGTGTTCCAGTACAGGTTTTGGAGTTCAGGTTGGTATGTGATGACAAGAGCCTCTGCGATAGATGAGCTAAAGCTGACCTTAATATTGCCTCAGCTTCATGTCAGCTTTAGCTGAAGCTGATGGATTCAGCCACTGAGTGAAATGTGATATATAGAAATTCAGACTAAATGGACTAACAGCGTCTTCTGCCTTAAATGATGGGACAGATTAGTTAGCCCTAGTTTAGGCATCTTCAGATTGGGCATTTAAGTCTCAACTAGTCATTCTAGGCTCCCTTTACAATCCACGAAGGGAAATTAATCTCATGCTAAGAAAGGCATCTAAGAAGAGTAAGATGAATTACTCTCTGGAATGCTTATCTCTGCTGACTTTAAAAGAAGCCTAGGGAACTAGCTGAGATTTACACATCTGTGCTGTGGATGTGTCAAGGCTGAGTAGATTAACCTCTCTTTTCAAGTTTGGGTGGTGGGTTTTTTGTTTCCCTGAGTTTGTGTTTAAAAACATAAGGAAGTGTTTCTATGTTTGCTACTGAATCCTATATATAGAGAAATTAAAAGTAAGTGAAAAGCCCATTCATGTTTCCTGTTCTTTCTAAATACACTGTTTTGCTGTATCTTTCCTTCCATCATTATGACATATAAAAACTCTAAATATATAATTCCTGTAGCTGAGAGAGTACTATTGTCACACATAAATGTGCCAAATGAATAAACCACAACAATTAAAAGTTAAGAGCTCAATCTAAGAAATGCAAAGAAGAAGAGGGTTTGAGAGAGAAACCTTCTTTGACAGCTGTCTCTTGATGAGCCTGGAACTCTTCATGAGAATGCAGAATAATTTCTGCTTTACATGGTGTCAGCAATACCCGAATCAGAAGCTTCCTATTGAGGGAAATCTCCAGATACCTCCATAAAGTTTGAAATTGTTAATTTTTCTTCTTCCATTTTTCTTGGGTTTAATTATTTGTCAATTTTTTTTAGTAGATACTTGATAGTGTCATATCAACTCATACAGAGATGGATTTAACTGGGATGTCTTTCATCCAGAAGAACAGCACACAGCCTGCAAATGCATACATATTACATATTAACAAGTAATATGCCTCTGCCTGCCTACACTAGAAATTAAATAATTCCAAGGAAGAAAGATTTGCGATAGCATCTTGCTTGGTCCATTTATTTGCAAATCTAATAATAAAACAGACTCATAAAGGAAAAGACTGCCCCAGCAATAGCTTGATTACACAAAACCCCTCTGCTCACTGCTGTCACTAGTCTGTCAGTCAACAGGCTCCATTGCTCAATGGATGAGTTTGATATGGATTTCAGTGCGGCGTGTCATGTTCTGTATTCTTGCACATTTCTGGTATGTGTCACGTTGTTGGAAGGACTAGCTATAAGTATGTTTTGCTTTTTGATACAGATGTGGCACATTTTAAAGCTCTCTTGCTGTTTCTGTGACCATCAAAATCAAAAAAGGTCTCTTTTTTACAAAAGGTGATCATCATTGGACATTGATACACTTAGCACTGATAAAATTATGTAAAGATTATGCCACAGTAAGAATAGTAATAAGTATAGCTTAACATAAAGTAAGAGAGCAGATACAAAAGGTGATACTTTGGAAGAAGTGCCCCTTCAGCCACCATCCTGTCTCATCTTCTGAGGTCTCCCCAGAACCTAATTCTGTAAGTAACATAGATTCTGTTTGTCTGGACTGCTTTTCTATTATTTGTTAGATTATAATAATTATTTTAAATCTCAGACAGTCCTTGATATAATGTTATGTGCAAACAGAATCTAGTCTGGAGACGAAAAATCTGCATCTCGTCCTACCTGAACTGATTTTTTTCTGCATCTGCATCCCTAATCAGGCAAGGTTGCATCTCCCTTATTTACTGATCCCTAAAAAGAGGCAAACTAACCTCTTACTGTGAGTTTCTTTAAAAAAAAAAAAAAAAAAAAAAAAATTGAAGTTCCAGCCTGTAACTAGATCAACGTGCATAACTCCTTATTCATGCACCCAGATCATTTGTCATTAATGGACTGTGTGGAGATTATGATGGAAAAACAATTTATAAATGGAACAAAATCACTCAAGTGTAGAAGAAATACTGATATTTTTATACAACTTGAAATCACTTGTTTATTTGTTTATTCAAAGAATTATCAGTACATGCAAAAAATCAGATTATTACTGAATATGTTCTGAAATGTTACATAAGCCACATTTTTGACTCATTTTTATTAAAAAATGAGAAAAACAACATACAAATTACCAACAACACACATCATAAGCTTCTCCGTTGTAGAATTCTTTTTATCTTCTGTATTAATGAGATAACTTGAGTAATATTAACATTTCAGTTTAAATGTCTTAAAGACTCAGAATTTTTTTCAGCATTGCCACATTCCATATACTAAGTTGACTTTTTTACTGTACAAATGAAATACTGCGTTTGTGTGATTACTACATGGCACTTGCAGGAGCTAAAAGTCAGCAGTTTAAAGTTTGTGGTTTTATTTCACATGGACTTAATATATTAGTATGTGTGGGTGACTGTCAGACTTTATGGCATTTTATTACATCCAAGCAAGAAGAGAGAAAGAGAGATTCTGAAATGTAAATTTGACATCTTGTTGGAAATTACCACTAGTGCTTTGATTTTTCAAGGTATGTGTCTTGTTGCAAATGTAAAACCTTCAGGAAAATTTGAAAACACAAAAGAGAATGCTGTATGCTTTTGACATTTGAGTTCTCTGCGGTCTAGTCTAAAGATACCACCCTACGTCTTGTTGTTGTCTGTTTGAATCTTTCATAAAACACTAACTTGCAGTGTCAAGGCCACTGGCTAACATCCATTTTGACACTGATGAAATTACCTAGAGTGATGCAGTCTCCCAAAGCACACCCTGTCACAAGTAATGAAATATGAAGGGACCAAAAAAAAATTTCTGTCTCTGCGTAACAGAGCAGAGGAAGAAAAGGGTAAAAAGAAGACAGAAAATAAAAAAAAAGGCAGAAAATACTTTTAAAGGTATGAGTGAAGACAAATTTGCCTCCAAAGTAATCTTCAAATCCTAGAGAAGCAAGACAGATTTGCCAACAGTCATGGTCTAGAACAGTATGCAAACAGTGTTTTGGCATTATGGTCATGGTATAGTGTTCTAGAAAGGCAGAGCAATAGATGATAAACGATTCTTGCTGAGTTAAAGAAGGAAAAGAATAACGTTCAAGACCACTTCTCCTTGCCATGCCTGAGCAAGTCCATCTGGCTTTCTGAGGCCTCCTCTACCAAAGCAGTCTTCCCTTATAATGGAGCTGAGTATGCCAACAGTCATTACACTTGCAAAAATGACAGATAACTGATTGTTCTAATTCCTTACACAGGGGCTCATAATTGCATATGAGTCAGATGGAAATTGCACTGAAGTCAAGAGGCTCCCAGTAACTCCAGAGGACTTTGGACCAAGCCGTATGAACTAGCATCCTCAGGAGTCCTGAAACCACAGTCTCAGGAGTGCCTCAGTTATTAAGGAACTTAGGGGACTTTCCCAGCTAGAAAAGTTGCATGCGTATAAAACAAGATACAGATATAAACGGTTACAATGATACTGACGTAATTTCAATGCTATGGACAGCTCTATTTGAGTATAGGAATCTCTTTATTTTTAATGCAGTTCATGAGGCAAGAATGTAATGTTAAACCCGCCCTTGTACTGGAATATATAAGGAGGAAGGGAAGGTGTGATACGTGTCCAATTAGCTAAGATTTCCTGGGACAAGAATGACTAAATTGGTGCTGTTGACCTTCAGTTCAATTGCTAAAAATTTTACCCAGCCATCACAGATTTATATAAGAAAGCAGTGAACAAACTCAAAAATGCAAGGTACTTTTTAATGCAGTCCTGCCTTTTCCCTAGCCATTTATCTATCTCATTTAAAGATTATTATAATTATCATTTCAAAGGCTTATATCAGGCCTTTATCACTGCTTTAATCGTTTACAGAGATCCAGTGCCTGAAGTATCCTGGTTGCTAGTTACTGAGTGCGCATCTCACCGTAACCTCCTAAATGCACACCTTCTCATTCATTTTTGAACATTGCCTTGGGTCTCTTCATTTCCAACAGCTTTACCATTGTAGATCTGTCATATTGAAATATTAGTTTTGGTCAAATTGGTCATTATTTTAGGGTTCAAATGTGTGGTGGGTTTTTTAAATTATTTTTTAAAATAATTAAAACTTTTCATGCTTTTGGTACTAATATACTCATTAGTTCCCTTAAATCCTTTAAAACAATTGTGGCCAATGGGAAACATGACAGCAAATGCAGAGCAGAGCAAGTCTTCAGCTGCTGATACTCACAGTGTAATTCAGACACAAGTACAGTGTGAGACTACTGAAAGATCATTTTCACTCTTTTTACTTATAATCCTTACAGCAAACAGATTTTATGCTATCACTTAAAAAAGCAGAACTAATCAATAATATTCAGAGGGACTAATGTAGCAGGCTTAAAAGCAAACTTTTGTGCATAGTTCTAGTTGGAAATATTATTTCCAGCATAAAAAATATGAATCCAGATGGAAAAATGCAGTTAAATTAAATAGTAATCACAAGCCATGTATTTATGCCAAACAGTTACAGATTTTGGACACTCCCAATGCATCACTGTGAATTTTAAAAAAATTAGCCATCTGATTAACACCCTCGCACCCTAATACTTGTTCCTCTGTACAACTTACACAACATCTAGGTAGAAGTCTATTGGACTATATAAATGTAGGCATTGCATTACTGGTGCTTCAAAGAGCTGTGCTTATTCCAGTGGTTAATCAAAATACCTAGTGATTCACAGGACTATCCAGAAAGTATGATTTTGCCCAGAGCTGCCAGCATCATTATCAGAGATATATCAGCACACCAGAATATATTTTTTCTACTTATTTATAAACTTCTGGTATTTCACACAAAGGGTATTTCATAGAATCACAGAATCATAGAATCATTTAGGTTGGAAAAGACCTTTAAGATCATCCAGTCCAACCGTTAACCTAACATTACCAAGTATTTAATTTTTTAATGTAAGTGATGTTGATTTCTACCAAAGAATAAAATGTAAGCAAGTTTAGAACATGAAAGAATAATTTCACACTGCATTTCTATGTATTAATTTCTATAGAAACTTTAGTAAATTAATGGTGACAAAGCTGTTATGTTTCAAAGAGGACTGACAATTTTAGACTCCTTCATTTTAAGGTGCTCCAAGTTAGGCATGTGTCATGAGATCTTCCTCCCGCATTAGTAGGATGTTTGAAATTTTCTTAAATTGAATGCCCAGCTGAATGCCTGTAAGCCTCTTGGAGTATTATGCATGTATAGCACCAGCAGCCACCCAGACAAATCAAAGAAAAAGTGGCTCTTCTCAAACACAAGAGCATTTGATTTGAGGATAACACTACCTTAATAACTGAAAGATGACTTCCACTCAGTACTCCTCTGACAAAACACCACATGTGCTTTAGAACGCACCTGAATTATATGTGAATCCTATGTATCTTTGTTACACTACCTACGCCTGCCACAAAAAAAGACCTTCCAACCTTGCTTAACTGAGCATTTGTAGTGTTACGTATCATTCTACTCTGAAACCTATTTTTAAAAAAAGTAATTAACCTCTTGCAATTTATACAGAAAAGAAGATTGTACATCGGAAGAAAATCTCTGGGCACTCTGCTTTTTCCTAGCCTAGAAAGGCATCTTCTAACTTCACCTAACACTATAGAGGGAGAATTCCCCAAAATTAACAAACATCAGTGACATGAGACCAACAAATGTAAAACTTTTCAATTTATCTCCTAAGTTATCATGGTTAATTAGTTGCACAACTGAGTCATCCAAAGCTGCATGCCCTATAGCCGTTCATCCCAGGCTGTAAAACATTTCAGTCTCTGCACAGAATGTCCTTGTAGAAGCCATATAGTTGAAACCAAAGGAATGCTGCATCTCAAAACAAAGAGCCAACTGGCAGAAGACAGAAACATTCAGTTGTCAGAGGAAACCATTTTTCACAGAACAGTCTCTCCATCACTGTTCTCTCTGTCCCGAACCTCAACTGAGACCTATAAAATACCTTCAGTGGATAAGCCAGGAAACTAAACCCCGTTATTATACTAGACAGTAAAAGTTATGGACTGAATAAAGATATTGCACATTCCATTTTTCCCTGTGACACCCTGCCAACTACCCTTGAACATCTCATAGGCATTTACCACCCACTTCTGTCAGCTCCATGCAGAATAATGATCTTCCCACCTTTGCTTTATTAACATCCCCTTCTTTCACCAACTGCCAACCGCCTTTTTCTCTCAAATTGCTTTACTGATTAGCAGAATGCAACTAAACACAACTGTTTCTAACTGGTAGCTAATTTTTCACTTTTCTCTTTCTGGTCCACATCTAAACAGTGTGCTTTAGTGCCCTGTTTCTCTTCAGCTCGGTCAGTCAATATAACAAAAGACACTAATTTTAATGTTTTTTTTCTGATTTGTGAATTGTGATGATATATGGACACAAAGTCCCACAGAATCTTCCTGATTTAATAAGGTATAAGTGCAGTTAGCTCTGTTCAGAGGGAAGAATAAATGGGAGTTGAAGATACGAGATGAAGTACTGGGCAGGAAGTACAGAACTAATTTTCAGTATCTTGGTGTATAAAAATCATCTCCTTTGCAAAACATATAGCCATTATGCCTAACTATATTTATATTGATTATCCTGGACTCAAGTGCAAATACAGAAATATATTTGAAACAAAATGCTTCCATTTTATTTTTTTTGATTCAGGGCCTCAATTTGAAAAAACATACTGAAATCACTGGGAGTTGTGGATACTTGGCAACTCTGAAAATCAAGTCCTTCTTTATTTATTACAGTTGGTAGTCATCTTTAGAACCATTTAACTATGTTTTGAAAGTGACATATCAAATGAGAACTAATAAAATGCCTGAATCCCCATTATCAAAAAAAATGAAAAAAGATGTAGGACCAACTGTCTCCAGACAAAGTCAGATACAAAGTAATAACTTTCTCTCTGCAGCACCTGCATTCAATTTCTAAGGTACATCTGTCATTTTATTTTAACAAACTCTAACAAGATCAGTTCACAGCCATCTGTGTCTCTACCTTGCAAACAATTCAGGTTGCGTCGCTTTATAAAATACCATTCAAAGCAAAGCAAAACAAAGCACAGCAAAACAAGTGCAAAAGATTAGAGATGGCATTTTGAAGTTCATTACAGCTTACAATAGATATCTCCATGTACTTATAATTGTAAGACCCATGCGTTCAAGTGTAGGTGAGTTATGAAGTGACGCAGAGCTTGCAGAAGACCACCAGTCTGTCTTCAGTAGCAGCTCTGTTGTGTTACAACAGAGTTACAACTACTGGAAAGGGTTACAAGTTTCTGACATCTCATGGTGCTCACATACTCTTTTCTTTAGTCAAGCGCTACTATGAAAGAGATCAAGAAGGTTAAATATAATCACAGCTTATACTTCCTGAGAATCCATGTAATGGAAAGCTAGTGGACAGAGGAATCAGTCTTTCCATAGCGATGCAGCAGAATTCTCCAAACAATCAGACTACAGCCATAGGTACCTGGGCTATAGGTTGTTGCTAAGCAGCGCAGGTAAAGAAAAAGCAGAAAATGTACATACTGCAAAGCTGCCTAGGCACGGTTTTCTAATTTC